>NC_141873.1:154991042-155616042 GCF_056163025.1 Triticum urartu | reverse complement strand
GTGTATGCAAAGTTCAGACATGGAGAAAAAAATTCATGAAACCATGACCTTTTACTACCAAGAACAATAATAGGAAGATGGATCCAAATTAAGACAAGTGATGTCGTGACTAACAAGCACATGAAAATCATAGCGCAGATGAAATTACATAATCAGAGTGTATGTACATTTTTAGAGTACGTAATAGGCCTGATGGGCCTGGGCTGGCGGTATAGCCCGTTAGTCTTAGGGTTAATTACAGATAAGGATCGCTTGCTTAGGGGTCAAGTAAGCCTTGCTGGGGAGTCAAGTAAACCTCTCTATATAAGGGGAGGAGATGTATCAATCTAATCAAGCAAGAATTAAGAAGGAAACCCCTTCCCTCTTGCCCGGTCGTGGGCAAAAGGGCCCCCGGCCGGCCCTCTCGCGCCCTCCTTCTAGCAGCCACATAACAATCTGGTATCAGCTTTCCCGGATTCGATCATGTCCAGCCCTCCACCGAGTTCTTCCCACCCGCCGCCGCCGCACACCTACCCGCCGCCACCAGCGTCTTCATCGGCGCTGCTGCCCCATACAGCAGGCGCGCCGGCATTGGGCGTGCTGGCGTCCTCAGGGGCGATTGCGCCATCTACCCCGGCACCGTCCGCCCTCGTCCTCACCCCGGAGCAGATGACAGCCACAATCCTGGAATTACGGCAGGCCGTGGCGGGCATCAGGGCCTTCCTCGTCGGGCCCTATGCGCCCCAGCCGCATCCCCAGCAGCCACCTCCTCCGCCGCCACACCAACAGCAGCTACCCCCGCCGCCGCCGCCCTCGGACGCGACCACGGCGCCGGTCATCTCGTACTAGTATGGGATGCCCTACGACGGGACTGCGACGACCTCGTTCCCATTAGCGCCGCCGCCGTCCCAGGGCGTCCCCATCCAGCCGTCCACTCTTCTCTGTGCGGCCCCGACCAACAGCCGTCTGGCGGGAAGAAGGCATGGTGTCACCGACAGGAGCGCACCGTGTAGCACCACTGCATTCCGCCGCCGGCCGCCGCGAGGGCGCCTCTGTTGGTCGCTCTTGCGACCACTTCCAGGTGGCCATACACATGCACTCCTTTTGTCCAGATGGTGTCCATGGGATCCAGGTAGCTGTACACGTGCACGTCTGACGTGCAGATGGTGTCCACTTTATGTTCAAGGGTCCAAAATAAAGCGTCCCAGTCCATTTCAGGTTGAGAGTAATAAAACAAGCCGAGATGTAAAAAGCTTGTTTTTAGGTGTTAGGTTTGTGTTGCGTCGAGTCATGGTTATAAGTTGGTTAGGTTGCAGCTCGAGGACAAACTGCATGTCCAGGTGGGGTGTAGTGTTAGAGTACGTAATGGGCCTAATGGGCCTGGGCTGGCGGTATAGCCCGTTAGTCTTAGGGTTAATTAGAGATAAGGGTCGCTTGCTTAGGGGTCAAGTAAGCCTTGCTGGGGAGTCAAGTAAACCTCTCTATATAAGGGGAGGAGATGTATCAATACGTACTCTAACATACATATTTTTAGAGGAAGGCACTTTTATTTATGTAGACTATGGTATCTATAGTTCTATACATTATTCAATTAATGTTATGCTTCAAAATTGCAGAAACAAAATAGAAATAAAGGCCACAACTATCTGAAACTCAATTTTTCAGCTTATGTTATGCTTAGTTGCTTACCCAGTTAACTAGAACACCTTCCCCAGGAGGCCTCTTCATATCAACTGGTACCCTGCCAGTAAGCAATTCCAGAAGCACAACCCCGTAACTGTACACATCTGATTTGGTTGTCAAATGCCCAGTTAATGCATATCTACAGATTTCCAGCAGGTGCACAGTATTAGACATAATAGTCGGATTGCACATGTCAGTACCAAATTTAAGTTCCTGCATGATGGACTTTGCATGCTCAGGAGAAAAAAAAGTTAACGTAAGGACTGCAAATCAAAGTTATTTCTTTTCCGAAGCAAATCAAAGGTATATCTAGTCTTACTCTGGTGCGACATAGCCCTGCGTGCCTAAAACTCGAGTTGACACATGACCACCAGCTCTATCAGATCCAAGCTTGGCCAAACCGAAGTCTGAGACTCTTGCATGGAAGTCCTTGTCCAAGAGAATGTTGCTGCTCTTGAAGTCCCTGTGTATAACAGGTGGAGTAACGCGCTCGTGGAGATACTCCAGACCTTTTGCTGCTTCAAGAGCTATTCTCATTCGTGTCGGCCAGTCCAATTTTGAGATGCCACCACAGGAACCTACATTGATAGCTTTAACATTGTCAATCGACGATAACAACAGGCTTAAGGAATAGTGCCGATTAATACTTATCCATTACACTAACATTTCCATATCAATCTTAAAAAATGGCATTTCAGAAACTGCCAACTAGACGCATGCATAAAAGAGTGCCAACGCATACTAACAAAGCAAGAGCGTACGATATAGAGAAAAAGCCCCCTATGCCACAAATAACTCTCAAGCTCCTGATTACCAATGAACAAGTCCTTTGTTCCTTCCAAGCCACCAGTTTTCATTTCATTCATCACTTCTATTCTATGACATCTATCTGACCATTACGACCTTGAGTTATAGGGTGTATAAATAAGTACCATCGCACAGGGGCAACATGGTGACCATTGCTGGCATTGAGGGAAGAAAATATAAATCTGGCGGCAAGGAAGGAACAGGAAAGTATTCAGTGGCAAAGGGACTGGTGCATCTGTGTGTGTAACTGGTAGTACATATCGCCTTGCACATTTCTAAATTATAATATCAAGAATTATCCTAAGTTGATAACACGCCATATATACAGACTTACAAATATCTTTTGAAAATGCTAATTTACCTTCAAAAGGCACCTCGACAAAGTCCATATACAAAATGCTAAATGATTTGATGACCAAACTGGAAAGCTCATTTGACAGAATGGCATCAGTCCCAGACCAAACACAAGATAAACAACTTCACAATTTTCTAAGAAATGGTTTTTTTATTCAGGACACGGTCCATTCTTTCCTGATTAAAGATGCAAGCTAAACGATAGGACAAGCAAGCTCTTATCTTGAAGAAAGAAGTTGGCCTTGAAACCTATTTGTTTCACTAGTAGTTCCTACTCTCTTCTACTACTAATAAATAAACTGACACCAGCAGACGGTAAGCATGTTTTCTTTCACAAAGATACGAAGCCAATAGCATTGATATTAGATACTACACTTAAATCTCATCTTGTAACATGTAAATGGCTCCAATTTAGTTAAGAAGCTGCATGAATAATTTCTGGGGGGTATAGGACCTCATGAATAAATGCTATATGTGCACTACAGAAGGCGTGACACTACTAACATTGTACCTATACTCAAATTCGTGAGGTACCTACTAACCTTGCTGAGATCCATTACATTTACCAATTAATCAACAACCTAGAGACAGAAACAACGATTAATTGGTTGGGGCATCAAATGACAGCATGTATGTTGGGAACTAGATATACCTTTGTGCTTATTCTTCATAGTTTGAAAATACGATTGATTTTATTTCAGACTGAAACTTTGAAGTAGATGATTATCTAGGTTTGACAGTTAGGTATTATGAACTGTTTGGTTTGAGGAACCGGATGGTGAATTGATCATGCAATCCTAGGTGTCCTTTGAGTAAATGGATATTCAAGTTGTTAACCGAGGACGGTGTTTGGCAATCGCTATTGCGAAACAAATATTTGGGACACAAACAACTTACTTCGGTTGAAGCCAAGCCAACGGACTCACACTTCTGTAAGAGTCTAATGAAGGTGAAGAAAGTTTTTTCGCAATTTGCATCGTTTAAGGTAGAGAATGGGGAACCGGTGCATTTATGGGAACATAAATGGATTGGGGACATGCCCTTATCAGCTATGTACCCAAGATTATTTAATATTGTCCGTCATAAGGATGCCACGGTAGACGCTGTTTTCAGGGTGTAGAATACTTTGGTTGATTTTCGACATGCACTGCTTGGACAGCATTTAATTGATTGGAATGAGATCGTCCTCAAAGTAGTGGAGCTTCAATAACTCAGGGACAAGACTTGTTTAGGTAGGATCTTCAGACCACAGAAGTGTTTTCTGTTTACTCCATGTATTCAGCTTTAATGGATAAGCGAGTCAGATTTAGAACAAAATGGTTATGGCGTCTCAAACTTCCTCTTAAAATTAAACTGTTCCTATTGTATTTATGCACGAGCATAGTCCTTACTAAGGACAGTTTAATAAAGCGTGAGTGGCAGGCGGACACACATTGTAGTTTTTGCAGGAAACTATCCAACACCTTTTCTTTGATTGTGTGTTGGCTAGTGCAGCGTGTTGTCCTGTATAACATCACACCACCTTGTGGTTTTCTCGTATTTTTAGGTCATGGTTGCCGCTGGGGGGTTGATAAGTCATGAAAACCACTCATTTTGGTGGGGGCAGCAGCGTTATTTTGGTCCGTTTGGCTATGCAGGAATGATGTTCTTTTTGACAAAAAGAAAGTTCTCTTACATGCAGGTGCTACTCTCATGCACCAATTGGTTGAGGTCATGGGCATTATTACAAAAGGAGCAGTGCAAGGATTTGATGGAGGTTGGCGCCAAGTGGCTCGAACGGATTACCACAGAATTTATGTCCCGATTTGGATGACGTATCAGTGACAGATTTCTTAGTTTATAGAGTAGTCTTGCTTGGTGAGTTATTATCTGGATCTTTTGGTCTCTCCCTTTTTGGTTGAGATCATTTTTCTTGATGTAATAAACATTTTAATAAGTTTGACTGCATGCAATATTTGGCTGATGCAGAAGCCGGGGGTAATAAACGCTTCCATCGTCTTCTAAAAAAAATCCTAGCCCCTTGTTTGGCTTGAGGAATGGAATGGTTGGTCCATCCATTACCGCATCTAACTACATAGATTTAGTTATAAATGTGTGATTAGGTCATGCCACCAATTTCGAGGGACCAACCATGATAGACCAACCAACCCATGATGGATTGGTGTTCCTGAAAACCAAATAGCCCCGATAATGTACCAACTCTATTCCTCACGAAGGCTCGGTGAAGCTGTAAACAATTTATCCCACATTAGCATTATGTGAAAAATGCTTTCCATGATCTTTACCACACATTCAAGCATCAAACGATTACAATGATACTAAAGGAGTATTTCCATAACCTCTAGTCATAATATTAATAGAAAAAGAATCTACTTTACAACCTTCAACTCTTACTGAAGTTCACTTTACAACCTTAAACTCCTAAATTGTTTTTTTAACCTCTAAGGATGAAATCTGTGAACTCTACAACCTCGGTCCCGACTCAGGTGGTTTCATGCTGACTTAGATGCCATGTGGAGTACAACCTGGACTACTTATCCACACCACTGGACTACCGTATCAGAAAATTGCATTAAATACCTAATTTTCTCTAAATAGCAGCCTGAATAGCAAGGTGAGAAGTTCTTTATGCAGTTGGCTGACATGGCAGTCTGATGACGTGGATGAGTTGTCCAGGTTGTCCGTTACGTGGCATCATATTAAGGCGAAACCACCTGAGACTGGACCGAGGTTGTAAAGGAATAGATTTGGTAGTTGGAGGTTAAAAATAATCCATTTAAGAGTTGAAGGTAATAATGTGAATTTCGGCAAGAGTTGAAGGTTGTAAAGCGGACTATTTACATAAAAATATTTAACTTCCCATAACATTTGTCAAATGCTGAAAAGTCATATAAATCAAACTTAGACAATTCACCTTTTGTTGTTTAATGCTAACTTCCCCTCCTTGTAGTCACATATAATCTTTGCTTCTACAGGAAGACAAAATCATTATGTCTATTTCTTTCCTCCTCCAACTAGTACACGGGGTTCTGGACATGCATCACAACAAAACATTCCCAACCTAATACTGCCAGTATTAATCCTTAAACCAATGAACTCAGTTAGGTCCCTACATGTACTAGCTCTGGAATTCGAAGATTATGCCAACCAAAGCCAATGCAAACTAACACTAGGGATATAGATCCCGCCCAAATAAGACCCATACTCTGTTGTTTCAATGTTGTGGGACTTGAGTAACAATGTCAAACACCTTTCATGATCTGTGCACATCAAATGGACAAGCACATACATATTTGATGTAATAAAGATGGCCATACCTCCATTTGGGTAAAGATGCTCCTGGAGACACCCATTAGCCATGAACTCATACACCAGTAGCCGGTGTCCACCCTCTGAGCAATGGCCAATCAAGCCTAACAAATAAGATGATCGAAGCCGACTCAACAGCTCAACCTACATAAAGATCGCATCAGAATAAACATCACCAAATTTCCAAATTTACCAGCCACACAACTAATTAATTGATAAGGATTTAGTAAGTCAAATAGCACCAACCTCTAGCTAAAATTCAAAATATTACAACCTGACATATAGTCAAGACTACAAGCAGTCAAGCCTTCGGACTAAGCTCTTCATATATCTGGTTTGATTCCGTAAACAAAATAGATTTGAAGCCAATACAACTAAGAAACCAACAAATAGCTGAAAGCCTGAAAGCTTCCAGAAAAATGACACCAAAAATCTCCAACAATCTAGCTGAACTAAAAAACATCTGTCCTTCACCACCATATGATTCATAAATGTCTTTCACAAAGGGCAAGCCAAAATAAACCCCACAGCGACCCCATTTCCGCTCAGCAAACACCGTGATTTCTCCATTCAGGCCGCACAAACTTGGCCGTGGTGGAATGGCCACTTGAAGAACCAGCATTTACCATTAGCACTAGGTACTCGAAATGCACAATTCGTACCACTACAACGTTACGGCCCAGACCAGCTCACCTCCATCTCAAACTCCTCCTCGCCCTGCTTCCCGGGGCGGTCCATGAGCTTGACCGCGACCTTCCTCCCGTCGGGGAGCAGCCCGCGGTAGACGGCCCCGAAGCTCCCCTGCCCCACCATATGCGCCCGCCCGAAGCCGCCCGTCGCCGCGTGCAGTTGCCTGTAGCCAAACACCTGCACGCCCCTCTCGGCGCCGACCACCAGCGCCCCAGCCGCGGCCCCATCGCTGGCGGAGTTGCTGGACGGGCTCTCCTTCCCCTGCGTGGGGATCACGGGAGCCGGCAGGGGCAGCGGGGGAGGGGAGGAGGAGCGCTTGGGGAGTGGGTGCGAGTTGAGGCGGCGGGAGACCTTGCGGGTGATGTAGCAGTAGTAAGCAAAGGCGGCGATGAGAGAGAGGAGCGAGAGCGCAGCGAGGGAGACGATGACAATGAGCGCCACCGACTCCTCGCGCTTGTAATCGTCGCCGCCGCTCGACATTGGCGCGGGGGCTCGGCGGAAGGAACCCTAGGTCTGAGGGGTTGGGGAGAAGGGGAGTGGTGATTTGGGGAGGTCGACGAGGGTTTTGGGGGGTTTGGGAGTGGCGGAGCGGAATGGAGACTGTGGAGTGGAGCTGCGTGGCGGCGGAAAGCTCTCCTTTTCTTTATGCGCGGAAACCGAGGTTCGAGACAGTGGGAAATGGTGGGGCCATATAGCCAGTGAGAGAGAGCTCTCCTTACCTATTTTTTTAGAAAGAAGGCGCCGCCCAGCAGTCATGATCCAAACCAACTACAAAGCGAAACAAAAACGTGCCAAAACAAGAATAAAAGGGGTGCAAGCTCGTAGGCGGATACATAGCGGTGCGGCGCTAGTAAAGGCTAAGTGTCCATGATAGCTCTCGAGGTAGCAGAGGTGCCATGTACATGTCTGGCATCTGCGCCTTATAATGCGCGTCCTTCTGACGAGATCCTCCACGAGTCATTTGTCCCATCGCTTTGCCAGAAGCTTCCATTACTGCAGGAAAGACACCATTTTATATAACATATCAGCCGGATGTCTGATAAAAACTCCCTCTATTAGCGCTTTATTTCGAGTGGTCCAAAGAAACCATGCTAGGGCCCCAAATCCTAGCCATGTCATCCTTTTATCCCTCCCACAAGTGGCGGCCGCAAGCCGGTAAAAATCTGAGAACCCACTTGGTTTCACGTGGAACTAGTTGTCGATCGGACTGCACTCCACATAAGTCTAACCATAATACAACGGAACAGGATATGATCCCGATCTTCACTTTCGCCACACCACACACATCTGCCATCTCCCGGGCCATGTCATTTTTGGATCTGATCCCCGCTTGCGATTCTGTTACGGGCGACTTGGCATAAGAAGATCTTAATTTTGGATGGCAATCGCGCTCCCCACAACCCCTACAAGTCGCATGGGGTCACAGTTTTCAAAATCTCCTTGTACAATGATCCTGTGAAGAATTGACCGGACGACTCAAGTCGCCAAACGACCTCATCCTTTCTGTGACTCAAGTTATACCCTCTCAGCTTATTCCGTAGCTCTTCCCACTCGGGATTCTCTGCGTTTCCTAATGGACGCCGAAAACGTGGAGACCACTGTCCCTGCCGCCAACACTCTGCCACTTTTGCATTTTGGTTTTCCGCAATCACAAATAGGGCCGGAAAACCGTCCGGCAGCCGTCTATCCTCGCACCAAATGTCCAACCAGAAGCACCTAGCCTTGCCATTGTGCATATTAATCTTAGTTCCAAGCCTAAGAAGAGGCTGGACTTTCTTAACATCCCTCGCGGATTGTGACATTTTAGCATTTCTCCCAAATTCCACCCCTCCTTCCTCCAGGTACTTTCGTCTGAATATATCTAACCAAAGGCCACCCCGGCCGGTTAGAATTTTCCATGTCCACTTAGTCATGAGACACCAGTTCATTATTTTGGAGTTGATCACCCCAATCCCACCTCTCTCCTTAGGCTCACAGATGTTCTCCCAACTAACCATATGGTTCCTCTGTTTCCCATTCTCTTTTGCCCAGGAAAAGCGGGATCGAACTATATTTAGTTTCGCATGGATTCCGTCCTGGAGGAGGTAGAAACCCATAACAAACATTGGGATGTTTGTTAGGCAGTCCTTTATTAGTACCAAGCGCCCACCAGAGGCTAGAAACTTGCCTTGCCACAGCTCCACTCGCGTCGCTGTTTTGTCTACTACCGGTTGTAATTCCTCCATGGTTAAGGATCTCGCGGATTACAGGCATACCCAGGCACTTCATCGGGATGGATCCCAATTCGCAATTCATCATGTGGGCAGCCCGAAACTGCGACTCTAGATCTCCCCCCGTTATTATCGCCTCACTTTTTCTCAAAGTTGATTTTTAAACCTGACATCCCCTCAAAACACATCAGGATAAATTTGAGATTCACTATCTCCCTTTCCGAGTTCTTGATGAATATTAATGTGTCATCCGCATATTGGAGTGCGTTATCCCTCCCGGAATTATGTTTGCTGCCACCCCTGTAATATGACCTGCCGCCTTGGCATGGTGAAGAATGGATGCCAGCGCATCCGCCAATATATTAAATAAAAGTGGGGATATCGGGTCACCTTGCCGTACCCCCTGCTTATTCCTAAAGAATGGGTCTATCTCCCCATTGATATTGACTGTCGTCTGGCCCCCTTGAATTAATTGTCGCATCCAGCTAATCCAAAGGGGGTCAAAACCCTTCGCTCTCATCACCTACTCTATAAAATCCCATCTTACTCTATCATATGCCTTCTCAAAGTCAATCTTAAGGATGAACACCTCTTCCTTAATAGATTTGATTTCATGTAGGACCTCATGAAGTACCGCAATGTCGTCCAAAATGCTCCTCCCACGGATGAAGACAGTTTGATTTTGATCAATGATCTTGTTAGCCAGGGGAGACAGACGCGTCGCAAACCCCTTTGCGAGAAGGCGAAAGCTCACATTGATTAGGGTGATCGGCCGGAATTGATGAATATTGTCCGCGCCCTGGACTTTTGGCAAGAGGGCCAACACCCCATAGTTTAGTCGCTTCACATCAATCAAACCACGAGTGAAATCATGAACTATTTGGAAGAATTGGGGACCCACTAAGTTCCAAAACTTCTTATAGAACGTTACCGGAAAACCATCGGGTCCGGGTGCCGTGTCACCCTTCATTGCTTTTAGATTCGCCGTTATTTTAGATAGCGAAAAAGGGCGGATTAGTTCCAAATTGTCCTGCCTGGACACCCTCCCCTCAGGTCCCCGGCCCATCGCAACTACGCTACCCGATGTGGATCCCAGCAACTGCCTATAGAACCCGTCTATATGCGTCCTAAGCTCCTCCTCTCCAACAAATGTTCTGTCTCCCTCTCGAAGGCACCTAATCATGCGTCGCCTACGGCGCCCATTGGCGATCGCATGAACATAATATGTGCTAGCATCACCTTTAAGTATCCACCTTTGTTGTCCTCTCTACTTCCAATACATCTCTTGCAGCCCACACGGAGCGGGTGGCACCCGGGCGACCAGTTCAGCAAAGCTGGACCCGAAGGATGGGCCAAGGGGACGGCCCGCAAGGCCCACCACGACCTCCTCGGCCCCAATGTCAGGCCCACCACGCTCCCCCAGCCCACACGGAGCGGGTGGCACCCGGGCGACCAGTTCAGCAAAGCTGGACCCGAAGGATGGGCCAAGGGGACGGCCCGCAAGGCCCACCACGACCTCCTCGGCCCCAATGTCAGGCCCACCACGCTCCCCCGCAGGCCCACCCAGAAGAGGGAGTGGGGGAAAATTCTTCTCCGAGAACTCCGGCGGCGCCGGCGGCGAGGCCGAACCGCCTCCCTCCCTGAACTTCGATGCACCTTGATCCCCAGACACCACCCCCTCCCTGAGATCTGCCAGGGTTGGGGCACCCTGATCCGCCCGCATCCCGCGACCCCTGACCACGCCTGGAGACATCGGCGACCACGAGATCCCCCCACCTCTCGCCGCCCGGCCACGCAACCAGCTCGAGTGGCAGAACTTAAGGCGTCGTACCTGTTTCCACCCCTCCGATACAGCCTCACGCCCCTCCGGAGTTCTCCTCTCCCGGCACTCCCTACCTGCCGCCTGCAGCGCGGATCCCCCTGTCGGCTCCCCCGACTCGGGCACCCCGCCTCCGCCTTCCTCTGACCCGGAGATAGCCCCCCTGGCTGCCGAAGACGCAAGATGCTGGCGCCCATGGCGGCATCGTGTGACCGAACGTAGACCTCCATCGTCACTCCCCTCGCCATCAGATTCCTCTCTGAGCACCAAAAAGCGCCCACCTTCCCACGCCCCCCATGGCCGCGGGGCCGCAGCCCCGGCGCGGCGGCCACTCCACCCCGCAAGTCGACCACCGGGTTCGGCCTTCCAACAGCGGACATGGCCAGTGCGGGCGCATCGCAGGAGCTCGCATCTTCAACGGTCATATCGCACTCTTCACCTGCCTGTGTCGTATCTCTCCCAGCTCCCATGCTTTTGCTAGCACCTGATAAATGGCCGACCCTCGCTATATTTATTTTTCGAGGGAAAACAAGGACTTTAAAAAAATTGAAACAAAGGGAAAACATGGGATTATATGCATCAGTCTATAATTTTTTATTGTTTCATGCTATTATCATACCACTTTTACATATTTCTTGGCAACAATTTATTTTATTTCTATTTGTACTAACCTATTTAACCCAATACTAAAGGCCAGTTCCCGTTTTCTATTGTTTTGGGGTTTTTAGGTAAAACTTCACGGAGCCGTAATGACCTGAAAATTTATGTGGATTTTTTATTGAATATACCTAAATGTATGGCGCAAGAATCAAAGCAAGATGGGCCTCACAAGACACTAGGGCATGCCTACCCCCCAGGGCGTGGGGAGCTGGCTTGTGGCTCAACCGTAAGTCAGTTGGAGCTCTCATTCAGCCGCAAGAAAGCTAATTATGATTAAAAATAGTGTGAAAATTTCAGCCTGATCGGATTTACGAAACTTTGGCTACTTAAGAAATAGTGTTCGACCAAAAAACGGAACTGAACACAGGAAGAAATCCTGGAGAAAAGAGGAGGAGAGATCCAATCTCGGAGCAGCTCCCGCCCTTTGCGGGACATGGAGGCCAAGGACCAGAGCAGGAACCCTTCTCTCATCTAGGGGAGTCCAAGCAAGAAGAAGGAGGAGTGGGCCTCTCCCCCTCCCCTCTCTCCCGGTGGCGTTGGAGGGCTGCCCGGGGAACCATCGTGGCGGCGATCTACTCCAACAACTTTGCGGCCGTTATCAACAACTTTCTTCCTCTCTGTGCAGCGGTGTATACTCTCTCACCCCATTGTAATCTCTACTTGAACATGGTCTGAGTATTATCTAATGATGTGTTGCACCTCTATTATGTTTGAGTAGTTTATTTTTGTCCTATGGGTTAACTGTGGCATGGTATGGTTGATATGAGTTGTATGTTATTATGGTGATGTCCTATGGTGCTCGCAGTGTCATGCAAGCGTGTGGGATTCCCGCTATAGGGGGCTGCAATATGTTAATGTTTTGCTTATAGTGGGATGCGGGGGTGACTGAAGGCTAAACCCGAGTTCGTGAGTTGTTGCATATGAGGTTAAAGTGGACTTCTGAATTAATGCCATGGTTAGGTTTTACCTTAATGAATCTTATGTAGTTTTTTTATGGAAGGAATCTGGGGTAGTTGTGGAGGCTTGCTAGAGTTCTAATCATAAGAATATATGATCCAAGTATGGAAAGCATGTTAGCTTAGGTCTCTCCCTCATAAGTATGATGAGTATCACTATCGTGTCATATCTAATTGCCTAGGAACAATCCTTTTCTCATTGTTTTCCAAAACTTTCTTCTTTATTGTACATTTATTTAAACAACAACTAACTCTTTATTATCTTGCAAAGCTATCTTTTTATTCCAGCAAACTAGTTTTACTTCATGTTCTAGGTAAAGAAACCATTAAGTGTGTGTACAGTTGTATTAGTGGTGATAGAACTTGAGAGAATATTAATTCTACCTTTAACTCCACATTGGGTTCGACACTCTTATTTACCAAAAAGGCTACAACTGATCCCCTATACTTGTGGGTTATCAGCAGGCCAACCTGAAAGTGCAACTAATCCCCGGGTGGTTTTGGTAATTCATAACAACATATATCTCATTGAATTAATGTCCATTCAAGATAAATTTTTCAGGATGTTCAGTGATTGGCATGGCATGGACTAGAGACGTGGACCCCTCAAAATGATAAGGACAAGTATTAGCAAAAGCCCAAGACTCTACTTTTTTGTTTAAGTGATCCAAGATCACATTGAGTCCATAGGAAAGCCAATACTATTAAAAGAGGATGAGGTGGTGTTGCTTAATGATCTTGTTCCTCAATGCTTAGCGATATTGCTCCATAATCCCCAGCCACTTTCTCCATCCAAATATGTCCAAACCCTAATTTCCAACTCGGCCCCACCGATACTTCTCATCCGAAGCCACCGAGTTCATCTGGACTTAGCCATAGTCAAAAACCCTAACAATTTGGTGTTGGGGAACATAGCATGCAATTTCAAAAAAATTCCTATGATCATGCAAGATCTATCTAGGAGATGCATAACAACGAGAGGGGGAGAGTGTGTCCACGTACCCTCATAGACCGAAAGCGTAAGCGTTAGGTTAACGCAGTTAATGTAGTCGAACGTCTTCACGATCCAACCGATCTAGTACCAAACGTACGACACCTCCGAGTTCAACACACGTTTAGGTCGATGACGTCCCTTGAACTCTTGATCCAGCTGAGGGTCAAGGGAGAGTTTCGTCAGCATGATGGCGTGGCGATGGTGATGGTGATGCGATCCTCGCAGGGCTTCACCTAAGCACTACGACGCTATGACCGGAGGAGTAAACTGTGGAGGGGGGCACCGCCCACGGCTAAGAGAACATTTGATGTGCTATGGGGTGCCCCCTGCCCCCATATATAAATGAGGGGAGGAGGAGGCCGACCACCAAGGGGGCTCGCCATGGGGGAGTCCTACTAGGACTCCACTCCTAGTAGGATTCACCCCCCCTTTCCTTTCTTACCGGAGGGGAAAGGGAAGGAGAGGAAGAGGGAAAGGGGGGCGCCGCCCCCTTCCCTAGTCCAATTCGGACTCCCATGGGGGCACCCCTTGCGGGCTCCCCTCTCTCTCCACTAAGGCCCATGTAGGCCCAATACTTCCCCGAGGGGTTCCGGTAACCCCTCGGTACTCTAGTAAAATACCCGAACCACTCGAAACCATTCTGGTGTCTGAAGACTACCTTACAATATATGAATCTTTACCTCTCAACCATTTCGAGACTCCTCGTCATGTCTGTGATCTCATCCGGGACTCCGAACAAACTTCGGTCATCAAAAACACATAACTCATAATACAAATCATCATGGAACGTTAAGCGTGCGGACCCTACGGGTTCGAGAACTATGTATACATGACCAAGACACATCTCCGGTCAATAACCAATAGAGGAACCTGGATGCTCATAGTGGTTCCTACATATTCTACGAAGATCTTTATCAGTCAAACCGCAATAACACCATACGTTATTCCCTTTGTCATCGGTATGTTACTTGCCCGAGATTCGATCGTCGGTATCATCATACCTAGTTCAATCTCGTTACCGACAAGTCACTTTTTACTCGTTCCATAATGCATCATCCCGTAACTAACTCATTAGTCACATTTCTTGCAAGGCTTATAGTGATGTGCATTACCGAGAGGGCCCAGAGATACCTCTCTGATACTCGGAGTGACAAATCCTAATCTCGATTTATGCCAACCCAACAAACACCTTTGGAGACACATGTAGAGCATCTTTATAATCACCCAGTTACGTTGTGACTTTTGATAGCACACAAGGTGTTCCTCCGATATTCGGGAGTTGCATAATCTCATAGTCAGAGGAATATGTATAAGTCAAGAAGAAAGCAATAGCAATAAAACTTAACGATCATTATGCTAAGCTAACGGATGGGTCTTGTCCATCACATCATTCTCTAATGATGTGATCCCGTTCATCAAATGACAACACATGTCTATGGTCAGGAAACTTTAACCATCTTTGATCAACGAGCTAGTCAAGTAGAGGCATACTAGGGACACTCTGTTTTGTCTATGCATTCACACATGTACTAAGTTTCCGGTTAATACAATTCTAGCATGAATAATAAACATTTATCATGATATAAGGAAATATAATAACAAGTTTATTATTGCCTCTAGGGCATATTTCCTTCAGTCTCCCACTTGAACTAGAGTCAATAATCTAGATTACATAGTAATGATTCTAACACCCATGGAGTCTTGGTGCTGATCATGTTTTGCTCGTGGAAGAGGCTTAGTCAACGGGTCTGCAACATTCAGATCCGTATGTATTTTGCAAATCTCTATGTCTCCTTCCTTGAATTGATCGCAGATGGAGTTGAAACGTCTCTTGATGTGTTTGGTTCTCTTGTGAAATCTAGATTCCTTCGCTAAGGCAATTGCTCCAGTATTTGTCAGCGTTCTGGGAACGGGGGTCCCCAGACTTGCCTGCCTACGGCCTGCGGCGTGGCTCAAGTGGGGCCCCAGCGCGGCCCATCTTCATCAGCTCAAGCTCAAGACCCTCGCGAGGGGCCAAGCCTCGCGGGGCGGACGACCGGAAGCTTCCTCAGAGGCAGCCTCATCAGGCAGACTCGCGAGGAGGCGGAGAGATCAAGGCAGGGGTGCCTCACAAGGAGCCCATGATGCAAGCCATGACGATCGAGACCAGGCGGGCGCCGGCCTGCGTAGTGTGCTTGTTTCCCCTTTGGTGCAAAGGTTACCATTCTGGTGCAACGAGACCAAGACTAGCAGAGCGGCAGGACAGAGATCACCGTGGAGCCCAAGACGGCGTCATCACCAGTACTTTTGGCAGCCGAAGACCACCTTTGGTCAGGATAACTTGTACTAGATGTTCCCCTTAAAAATGGCCAATTGTTGGCGCCCTTCCCGCTCATTATTTGGGGAGAGGCCCAGGGCCTCTATAAATAGAGCTAGCTGAAAGATCGTGGATGTCGCCTAGAGGGGGGGTGAATAGGCGTTTTAAAATAATTACGGTTTAGGCTTGAACAAATGCGGAATAAACCTAGCGGTTAATTTGTCAAGCACAAAACCTACAACAACTAGGCTCACCTATGTGCACCAACGACTTATGCTAAGCAAGATAGACTACTAGGTGATAGCAAGATATATGATAAGAAACAATATGTCTATCACAAAGTAAAGTGCATAAGTAAAGAGCTCGGGTAAGAGATAACCGAGGCACGCGGAGACGACGATGTATCCCGAAGTTCACACCCTTGTGGATGCTAATCTCCATTTGGAGCGGTGTGGAGGCACAATGCTCCCCAAGAAGCCACTAGGGCCACCGTAATCTCCTCACGCCCTCGCACAATGCAAGATGCTGTGATTCCACTAAGGGACCCTTGAGGGCGGTCACCGAACCCGTACAAATGGCAACCCTTGGGGGCGGTCACCGAACCCGTACACTTTGGCAACCCTTGGGGCGGTCACCGGTACCCGTCAAATTGCTCGGGGCGATCTCCACAACCTAATTGGAGACCCCGACGCTTGCCCGGAGCTTTACACCACAATGATTGAGCTCCGAACAACACCAACCGTCTAGGGCGCCAAGGCACCCAAGAGGAACAAGCTCTAGGGCGCCCAAACACCCAAGAGTAATAAGCTTCTCAAACTTCACTTCCACGTATCACCGTGGAGAACTCAAACCGATGCACCAAATGCAATGGCAAGGGCACACGGAGTGCCCAAGTCCTTCTCTCTCAAATCCCACCGGAGCAACTAATGATAGGGAGGAAAATGAGAGGAAGAACAAGAAGGAGAACACCAAGAACTCCAAGATCTAGATCCAAGGGGTTCCCCTCACATAGAGGAGAAAGTGATTGGTGGAAATGTGGATCTAGATCTCCTCTCTCTCTCTTCCCTCAAAAACTAGCAAGAATCCATGGAGGGATTGAGAGTTAGCAAGCTCAAAGAAGGTCAACAATGGGGGCAAAAACGAGCTCAAGAGATAAGGTTCATTGGGGAAGAAGACCCCCTTTTATAGGTGGGGAAAAATCCAACCGTTATGCTCACAGCCCGCACAGAGCGGTACTACCGCTAGGGCGGAAGTACCCCTTTGAAAAACAACAGCGAGGAGGCAAAAGGCCAGAAGAACCGCCGGAGCGGTACTACCGCTCGTCCTCACGGTACTACCGCTCGACCTCACGGTACTACCGCAAATGGTAGCGGTACTACTGCTTGCGAGCAGTACTAAAAAATACATCCGGGCCTACCACCGCAAGACTTGGGACGAGTTTTTGGTCCGGAGCGATACTACCGCTGTAGGAGCCACGGTAGTACTGCTCTGGAGCGATAGTAAAAAAACAAGTGAAGAAAAGATACCAAATGAATAACTCATCACTTGGAGGATATCCATAATAGATACATCGAGGAATGAGATATCCGATGATACACACTAAATAAAAGATATCAACCCCCCCAAAGAGAGGATGGTTCCAAACAAACCAAGCTCTCTACAAAGTTTCATGATAGCACAAAGTACCCAAAAGAAACGACTTGCCTTCCACCGACACACACTTGATAAGGATCACAAGATGAGTGTTTTATAGAAAATAGGATAGCTCCCCCAAGACTAGTGCATTATAGAGAAATTGCATTTGAATACAAAATGCATGATGTGGGATCACCACTTTCACTATATCTAGAAAACACTAGACAAGATCAAGAAATAAACAAGATCCACAAGTGGTATGGAAGACAAAGGGAGTTGATACAATCCTTGGCAAGAGAAAAGACAAATAAAAAGCAAAAGCCAATGTAAATATGATCAATAAATTCTACCACAAAATTGAGTACCAATTGTCAAACGACAAGAAGTAAATGGAAATAATTCCCGGTAGTAGATAGCAAGGATATTCGACATCATCTTCACACCAACCAAAAAGGAAATTGCAACTTGTAGAGCTAACATGCCACCTAGGAACAAGATAATTTACAATATCAACTCTAGATGACAATATCTCAAATGTTCACATTTTCTAGGCTAGTAATATACACATAGCATATTACTCCCCCATAATGTGATACCAATTAAAGATAGACAAGAGGCAATTAAAGGATCCAACAAGAGATAATTAATGGACTACTTAGAATTTGAATTTCACATGAGAAGACATACCACATAGCGACTAGATAATCTTGTAATATCAATACTAGATGGTATTCCTCATGTACACACATTTATAGGATTGTGAGGTGCACAAAGTACATCACTCCCCCACAATGGGATATTCCATTAATCTCTCACAAGAGCCAACTAAGATATGACCAAGATGCACAAAGGCTCAACGAACGACACACATGTACATGATGTGCAAACCAACACACACATACTTGATTGATCAAGATAATCAAGTTGGAAGCACAACATATACAAACACATGCAAGAACGAAACCAAACATGCAAAGGGGCAAGTAACTATCAATGTAGACACTTTAAGCACGAGTTACCGCAAGGAGAAACATTGGATATAAGATAGAAACTTGATAATCCGAATGACTTGGCTTGAGACAATAAGAATGATGAAGTCCCCTTAATTCTTCATAATGTAGCCCAAGTCTCCAATGACCTCCAATATCACCTATTGATCAAGTTTGAGCTTGTTGGTCCCCAACCAAGTTGGGTCCTAAGAGGTTAGTCACAATAGGCTTGGCTACCCAAATGGTTCTTTTCTTGACACCACTTTGAGCACCAACAAATTTGGCAAACACATTGCCAACATTATCCTTCCCAAGAGAATAGATATCATCAATAATAATTGGGTTGGATAAGTTACCACTAGTGCATGAAGAGGTGAGGTGACCTTTCTCGCGACATAGGTAGCAACGTCTACTCTTCACTTTCTTCTCACTTGATTTCTCAACTTGAGAAGCATAAGCTTGAGTCTTCTTGGGAAGAGGCTTTTCTTCAACTTGAGGTTGAGCATGAGAATGAACTTGTGGCCGCTTCCCTTGTTGCTTGTCACTAATGGGTTTCTTCTTCAATGGGCAAGATCTAACATGATGCCCTTCAATTTTGCACTTGAAGCAAATAATCTTGGCCGAATTCTTGACTTGTTCTTGGCCCTTCTTCTTGATCATCTTGGACTTCTTCTTATTGGAGTTGAATCCAAGTCCACCTTTGTCATTGGGGGATTTTTGCACACTCAAGATATTGTTGAGTGTGGATTTCCCTTCATGACTCTTTTCCAAGTCTTTCTTCAAAGAAGTGACTTGGGCCTTGAGCTCTTTGATTTCCTCTACATGGTTAGTCTCAACACAAGTACTAGAGGAAGTATAAGATTCATCGTTAGAGCAACAAGGCAAGGAAAGCAATTCATCACAAGATGTACCAATGTTATGCGTGGATGAATCGCGAGGACTAGCACAAGGCAATATAGCATTTTGAATAAAAGTAGTGCTAGTATCCACATGAGGTTCACTAAATGTTACCTTAGCAAGAATGGCCTCATGAGCTAACTTTAGCACATTATGGGATACTAGAAGATCATAATGAGAGCTTGTGATCTTTACATGATTTTCTTCCAACATCCCATAATTGCTAGATAGCAACTCAAGTTGATCCCTTAGCTCAACATTCTCCTTCAAAATGGATGCTTCACAAGAGATAGAGTTAGTAGCACAAGCATCATCATTAACAACAAGAGGAGAGGACACCTTGGAAAGCTCTTTTGAATACGAAGCTTTAAGTTGAGCATGAGACTCGGTGAGTTTGATGAGCTCACTCTTAATGACCCTTGAGCCATTTTCGAGGTGCTCAAATTCCTCAAGGAGTTTAGCATGTGCAACTTCAAGCTCCTCATTTTTAATTTCAAAATCATTGGCCACCTCAAGAGCTCTATCACGAGATTCCCTCACTCTAGATAATTCTAGAGCAAAAGTTTCCTCAAGATATTCCTTGGTGGTTTGTTCAAGTTCGAGAGCTTGGGAGAGGTCCGCGATCTCATTAGCGTAATCACGCTCATGACCTTCCATTTTATCAATGGTGACCTCATGCTCCTCAAGACAAGATTCCAACTCATCAATATATTTCTTGCCCTCAATGGTAATGGACATGACTTCCATGAAGTTGGAACGAGCAATTTTATTTTTATTAAGAGCTTTAAAAACCATTTCCCCCTTAATTTTTAAGGAGGCAACATTATCATTCTCTTCATCATTATCCTTATCATCATTAGCATCAACATCATCATCAAGAGACATATTGGGTTTCAAAGTAGGAGATATCTTTGAAGCCTTAGCCATAAGGCAAAAAGCAATAGATGATGATGTAGGATCCCTTGAAGCACCATTTAAAACCACATCTTGTTCCATGGAGTGTTGGGTTTCCTCTACATTGTTAGCACCACAACTCGAGGAAATACAAGCATTTTTATCATGGCAACAAGATATAGCAAGCATATCATCATGAGATTTAGTCAAACAATTTCTACAATATATGCACGGACTATCAACACAAGCATGTGAAACATGTATGGTGCTCGAAGTGTTAAAGTTCAAAGAAGAAGCATTGCAATAAGATAGTGATGGAGGATCATCCACAATAAGCATACTATCATCATTGCAATGACCAACACTACTCACCATATCATTACCTTGTGTCAAACCACATGTAGGTGAAGTAGAAGAAGTTGAGAAGACTATACGGCCGGATGTGGAGGGAGAACAATCATCCCCACAAAACTTGGACACACCATATTTATCTTGAAGCTTTGTCCACAACTCATGAGCATCCCGGAACGGCATGAGTTGAAATATAACTACATTGCTCAAAGCATCGAAAAGCACATTAGAAGCTTGAGCATTGAGATAAGAGTTTCTCTCATCCTCTAAAGATAATCTTTGGGGATCCTTTGGAGGAGAAAAAACCATATCTACAATTCGCTCTAAATTTGGGTCCATGACCCTAAAGAGATTAAGCATGCGAATTACCCAAACATCAAAATTTGTGCCATCAAAACTAAGAGTGTCAGAGAATCCTAATCCTCTAGTCGACATCTTTACTCTCTAGGCGGTTAAGCCTAACAAAGAGAGACGAGGCTCTGATACCAATTGAAAGATCGTGGATGTCGCCTAGAGGGGGGGGTGAATAGGCGTTTTAAAATAATTACGGTTTAGGCTTGAACAAATACGGAATAAACCTAGCGGTTAATTTGTCAAGCACAAAACCTACAACAACTAGGCTCACCTATGTGCACCAACAACTTATGCTAAGCAAGATAGACTACTAGGTGATAGCAAGATATATGATAAGAAACAATATGTCTATCACAAAGTAAAGTGCATAAGTAAAGAGCTCGGGTAAGAGATAACCGAGGCACGCGGAGACGATGATGTATCCCGAAGTTCACACCCTTGCGGATGCTAATCTCCGTTTGGAGCGGTGTGGAGACACAATGCTCCCCAAGAAGCCACTAGGGCCACCGTAATCTCCTCACGCCCTCGCACAATGCAAGATGCCGTGATTCCACTAAGGGACCCTTGAGGGCGGTCACCGAACCCGTAAAAATGGCAACCCTTGGGGGCGGTCACCGAACCCGTACACTTTGGCAACCCTTGGGGGCGGTCACCGGTACCCGCCAAATTGCTCGGGGCGATCTCCACAACCTAATTGGAGACCCCGACGCTTGCCCGGAGCTTTACACCACAATGATTGAGCTCCGAACAACACCAACCGTCTAGGGCGCCAAGGCACCCAAGAGGAACAAGCTCTAGGGCGCCCAAACACCCAAGAGTAATAAGCTTCTCAAACTTCACTTCCACGTATCACCGTGGAGAACTCAAACCGATGCACCAAATGCAATGGCAAGGGCACACGGAGTGCCCAAGTCCTTCTCTCTCAAATCCCACCGGAGCAACTAATGCTAGGGAGGAAAATGAGAGGAAGAACAAGAAGGAGAACACCAAGAACTCCAAGATCTAGATCCAAGGGGTTCCCCTCACATATAGGAGAAAGTGATTGGTGGAAATGTGGATCTAGATCTCCTCTCTCTCTCTTCCCTCAAAACTAGCAAGAATCCATGGAGGGATTGAGAGTTAGCAAGCTCAAAGAAGGTCAACAATGGGGGCAAAAACAAGCTCAAGAGATAAGGTTCATTGGGGAAGAAGACCCCCTTTTATAGGTGGGGAAAAAAATCCAACCGTTATGCTCACAGCCCGCACAGAGCGGTACTACCACTAGGGCGGAAGTACCCCTTTGAAAAACAACAGCGAGGAGGCAAAAGGCCAGAAGAACCGCCGGAGCGGTACTACCGCTCGTCCTCACGGTACTACCGCTCGACCTCATGGTACTACCGCAAATGGTAGCGGTACTACTGCTTGCGAGCGGTACTAAAAAATACATCCGGGCCTACCACCACAAGACTTGGGACGAGTTTTTGGTCCGGAGCGGTACTACCGCTGTAGGAGCCACGGTAGTACTGCTCTGGAGCGGTAGTAAAAAATTACATCCGCTCCAATTCGCGGTAGTACCGCTGCAGCCTTTTCAGAACACCAAAACTGCCACAACTTTTGCAAACGGACTCCGAATTCGATGAAACCAAGTTTGTTGGAAAGCTAGCGACAAGGGCTAACACAATCTTCAAAGAAATATCAATAAGAAGCAAATGAGAAAAGGCCCATAAGAAAATGGTGAGAACCCTTCCTCGGAAAAGACCGGTAAAACCTCCAACACCGAAAACATCATAGAAGACGCATGCGAACTCCGTTTTCGATGAAACCAAGCTTGTCATCAAGATGACCATAAGCTCTAAGACTCACAAAGAGAACCAAACAAGAACCAAGAAACATGATGCAAGGATGCAATGGTTTGAGCTCTCGACGAACGATACGATCAAGCTACTCACTTGAGAGCCCCCCTTGATAGTACGGCTATCGATCCTATAACCCGATCTCCCAACTACCACCATGAGACCGGTAAAATAGAAAACCTATCAAGGGAAAACCTTTGCCTTGCACATGATCCACTTGAGTTAGATGATGACGATCTTGTCCTCCTCAAGATGGACCACCTTTCTTGATTGCGTTGGGTCGATGAAGACTAGATGATTGCTCCCCCATACTCCACTATGGGTGAGCCACTCTTCGGCACATCTTCACAAGTCCATTGACACCACAATGGATGGCAAGCTTCAAGCACTTGATCTCTTCATGATTCTCCACTTGAAATTGCGCACGACAATCTTGATGACGATCACCACTTGATGTCATCCTTCCCATGGGTTGTATGATATCATCCTCTTGACGCAAGCCCATGGACACGTACCTAACCCCACATAGACTCTCACATAGACCATGGGTTAGTACACAAAGTGCAATGGACAATGCTTACCATACCATGGGATCACTTGATCCCTCTCGGTACATCTTCTACTCTTTGTGAGTTGATCAACTTGATTCACTCTTGACTTAGTCTTGATCAACCTTGAATCTTTCCAACTCTCTTCGTTTGGATGATGTCTTGAAGGTAAACATGAATGATCACACAATCTTATTCTTCAAGACATGCTTGCAATAAGCTCAACTCTCAAATGACCAATCTTGGATAATTCCTTGAATAGCACCTTGGTCGACACAAACTCTCCTTGAAACCAACACATGTACTCCCAGAAAAGCCTATGGACAAAACCTTCAAATGTAACTCAAGGAAAGCATTAGTCCAGAGAGATTGTCATCAATTACCAAAACCAAACATGGGGGCACCGCATGTTCTTTCACTAGCCACCACAGAGTAGAAAAAAGACAAGGAGGGATCGATAAAGAGATATATATATATATAGAGAGAGAGGCGACTGAACCCGCCCAAGCAGTTCATCGCACCAGCTCAAGAACACCTCTCGCGAGGCTGTTCTTCCCTTGTACTGTTCATCATCAGCCCCCGAGGCAATCCACCACACCACACACTGGATTAGGGTATTACACCACAACGGTGGCCCGAACCAGTATAAACCTTGTGTCCCTTGTGTTGTTCGTTGTTTCCAGCTTAGATCACGCGAGGAGATTGGACACAGATCGGTAGGGGAGAGATCTCCGCGCGCACCCCAGTGTTCAAACCTCAAGGGTTTGCCGGAACCCGAAATTCGACATTTGGCGTGCCAGATAGGGGTGCGCCAGAATCTTTCTTCCGCTGTTCGCGTACGATCTTCCGTCGTGTCCACGGCTGACGCTCGTCGGGCTCGCGCCGAGCGCCGGGCTGCTCTCGCCACCCGCGTCGCCCAGACGGCGCCCGTCGGTGGACATCCTCGTCGTTCCCCGTCGCCTACCACCAACGCCGCCACCGGCCCGACGAGGAACGAGTAGCATGCCTCCTCCCAGCATCCTTCGGTGCGGCGGGAGGGCCGCACCGCCACACCGTCGCTGACTCCAGCCGCTTCGTCGTCCCACGCCCGTCGCGCCCCCACGGACGCGCACGCCACGCTGCTCCTGGCAAGAGAGTTCTTGCACTACTGCCCCATCGATGACCTCTACGAGGACTGGCTCGCCCGCATCACCGAGCTCATCAGCGCCGCAGGGGGCTCCCTCTTGTCGTCCCTCTCGCTGCCTCGCCCTTCATTCCGCGCAAGAGGCGGGGATCAGGAGGCGCCTCCACCACCTCCTCCCCAAGAAGGTGCCCTGGCTCCAAGGCGCGCAGCCCCAGGGCGAGACCCTCCGCGTCCGGCGTCTGCGCAGCAAGAAAGGAGCTGCCAAGAGATCCCCCGTCCCAAGAAGGTGCTCGCGCGCTCCCAGCACCGGCGCGCCAAGATCGCGTCCCTGCACCTCCACGCCAAGACCACGCGCTGCTCCAAGCAGCGGCGCACGGTAATCCCCAGGAACAAGCCCAGCACCAGCAAAAGGCACCGGTGGCCACGGCAGGCTGCCGCGCCCTCACTCCCGAGCTACGCGGCGTCGCATGGC
Organism: Triticum urartu; assembly: GCF_056163025.1. Taxonomy (NCBI): domain Eukaryota; kingdom Viridiplantae; phylum Streptophyta; class Magnoliopsida; order Poales; family Poaceae; genus Triticum; species Triticum urartu. The sequence goes on along the minus strand of NC_141873.1, from coordinate 155,591,190 downwards.
CAGGCAAATTCAATCCTGACCTGCCCCCTCGCTACGATGGCACGACGGACCCCGCGGAGTTCCTACAGCTCTACGAGCTATGCATCGAAGCCGCCAATGGAGACGAAAGGGTCATGGCGAACTGGTTCCCATGGCGCTCAAGGACGGGGCCCGCACCTGGCTCCTGAACCTGGCTCCTGGCACAATCTCCTCTTGGGACGAGATGCGCACTCGCTTCATCGCCAACTTCCAGGGCACTCGCGACCGGCCCCCGACCGTGAGCGATCTGCGCCGCATCAAGCAGTAGCAAGGGGAAACCCTGCAGAAATACATCCAATGCTTCAACAACGCTCGCCTCAAGATCCCCAAGGTGACTGAAGAAGCCATCATCTTGGCCTTCTCCGATGGCGTATGCAGCATCAAGATGAAGGAGGAGCTAGCAATCCATGAAGACCTGTGCATATCCCTAGAGCTGTTCAACTTGGCGACCAAGTGCGCCAGGGCTGAGGAAGGGCACCTTTCCCTCCTCGAACTACCGGCTGCCGACCCAGAAGATAAGAAGCCCAAGGCCAAGGACGTGAAGCGCAAGGGGGCTGTCATGCTTGCACCGGAGCCAGACACCAAGCAAGGCAGGGATCAGCCTGAGTCATCCAAGGGCAGCCGGTACTGCGTGTACCACGACCTCCACACCCACAACACCAACGAATGTCAAGAGCTCAGGGCCGTGAGAGATGGACGTGTCGGCCGATGCCCCGAGCGCAATGACAGGGGCTATGGCCGAGGAGGAGGAGGAAGAGGTGGCGGACGATGGGAAGACCGTGGCCCTCGGCAAGGGTGGCATGACCGACCTCGCGAGGATCGCTGGCAGGACCAGCCTCGCGAGGGAGGCTACAGAGATCAGCCTCGTGAGGATCGCCCGTACGGCAACGCATGCCTTCCTCCTCTGCCGCCACCGCCAAGGAGGAACGAAGACCAACATCAAGACGAGGGGGCCGGGGGCTTCCAGGAGCCGCGCACAATCGCTTACATCTTGGGTGGCGCGCAGGCCCCAGCCTCACAGCGCATTTTCAAGCAGTTTGCTCGTGAGGTGAATGCAGTCCTCCCCAAGCTTGAGGCCACGCGCCCTCTCAGGTGGTCTGCGTGCGCTATCATGTTCAGCTCAGTGGATCAGCTCAAGTGCGCGGCAACGGCCGGAGTCCTCCCGATGCTTTGCTCCCCAGTCATCAGCAACGTACAGGTCACCAGGACCCTAATTGACGGCGGAGCAGGACTCAATGTCCTGTCCGTCGAGACGTTCGACAATCTCCAAGTGACGTATGATCAGCTCCAGCCGACCAAGCCCTTCTCAGGAGTCACTGATGGTTCCACTGTTCCCATAGGGCAGGTTCGCCTTCCAGTCACCTTCGGACAGCGCAACAACTACCGCATCGAGCTCATCGACTTCGACGTCGCCCACATCCGTCTGCCATACAACGCCATCCTCGCGTACCCGGCCCTGGCCAAGTTCATGGCAGTGACTCACCATGGGTACAATGTCCTCAAGATGCCAGGAAGTGGTGGAGTCATCACCATACCCTGTGAAGAAAGGGACGCAGTGTGTTCACTTGAGCGCACGTTCCAAGCCGCAGCAATCGAAGACCTGGACCACAGGAACGAAAGGCTTCCCGAGGCGACCCTTAAGAAGAAGAAGGTTTCGCCTGACCCAAGCCATAAGGAGGTAGGCGCCTCCGGAGGTGTTGTGTCAGGATCTGCGCCCAATCAGGGAGCGCCACCCTCTCTCGCATAGGAAGGCGCGCCCAACGCCCTCCTCGGGCAGGGCTCGGGGGCTCTTTCTTGGAGAGCCACCGACTTTGCCAAGGTTGCGAGGGAGGCGCTCGGGCACCACTTGGAGGGGTGCTTCCAGGTATGTTTCCCTCAGGAAGATACAAGGCAAGGAAGACCAAACCCTCAGGAGTTCATCGCAAGAAACACCCAGGAGCTACAGGAGTCGAGAGTCATGTGCGGCAGCTGCCACTTGCCCACCGTAGCCCCACATCCAGGCGAGGATGGTGGGCTGCGCGTCTGCATCGACGTGCCAGGGCTCAACCGAGCCGCGTCTCAGGAGCGCCTCTGGCCTTCACGCGTGGGGCGTTGCGAGGGTCCACCTCACAACTACGTCCGCATGCCTTTCGGCCTGCCAAACACGGTCGCCGCTCATCAACGCCTGCTGAGGAGCATTTTGGAGGCTCAGGAGGTCAGGCATCGTGCGGTCCTGGCGGAGATGGAGATGGCTCTCGGAGACCCACCTGTGCCCCCGGAGCCTCCCGAGGCTCCTGGGCCTGGGGGCTCGTGAGGATCGACGTCTTCATCACACATCGCCCGCTTCTTCAACATCACTCCATCTTCAACGGCACTAGGTGACACCTTTCTAAGTTCCATTCTTAGCTGGGAGCCCACATGGCCGCATCGTTCCCAGGCCGCGTGGGTCCGTCCCTGCGGCATGTATCCGTTTTGCTTATGCTCTTCACTTACCTTGTTGGGGGCGCCCCTCGGGCTGCATCATCCCCGAGCTGCTTGGGCCTGGCCCAACGGCGTTTGCTTTTCTCACGTCTATTTAAATGAATTTCCTCCCGCGTGCTTAACACGCCCGACCTAATCGCCTGCTCGATTGACGCCTACCTATGGAGCTGCTCGCTCTGGCACGACATTTGCGCACGGGTCCGTCCCTGCAACACCGATAAACCTGAGTAGTCGAGCTGTGGCTGCGGCAGCCCCGCAAGGCGCCACCTCACCAGGCCCTCAGTGCCCCAATCACTTCCCTGGAGCGACAAAGGTTGGCTGGCAACCGTAACAACAGGTCTTATTTCTCTTCATGATTGGTGTGCAGGACCTACTCCAGGAGCAACGTCAGGGACGTCGCGAGCCGCCTCACCCTCTCTCCGGCGCGGACGCTTGCACGTTAAAAGGGGGGTACCTGAGCATCGCGACTCATGGGCTCCTACTGGCTCTCCAGCCCTCACCCCTGGCCTTAACCCACGGCATCGCGACCTGTCATACCAGTGGCGGCTGAGCTCGCTCGAGGGCCGGGACCCGAGGACGTAGAGCATTAAGGAAAGTGCGGGGGAGTGGGAAGAAGCTCGCGAGGACCTAGCCCAGCAGTGCCTCAGCTGCCACCGCTCGGGCCAGGCGCTTCATCGAGGAACTACACCAGACTCAAGAGATAAGTCACGCCCTTACAGGAGTTGAACCAACACAGCGCAAAAACCCTCGCCCAGTGCGGCTCTGTCATGGCGACGTTGCCTTCCTTTCTTGCCCAGCGAGGGCTGCTTGAGCGCTAAAGGGGACCTCCCAAGCATCGTGACTCGGGGGCTCTTACCGGACCTCGGGCCGCTCACCTCCTGGCCTTGACCATGGCATCACGACCTGGCATACCAGCGACGGCTGAAGCCTGCCTGGGGACTGGGACCTGTCAGCGTAGAGCGCCAAGTCCTTGTGAGGATAGAAAGGGGGAGCCGAGCCGAGACAGGACAAGCACCTCGCATTGATTCATATTAAGGATATAATATTCATAAAAGACATGGCAGACGCCTTACATGCCCCCGCAGGGTGTTGCTTCGTTTCCTCGCAGGGAACAAGAGTACTAATCCTAAGGAACGCTAATCGCCTGCACCGCCACAAGGGACGCCATCATCAACAGTGGGCTGCCCAACGTCGACGCCAACCCCATCCAGACCAGTGGCATCGGCGGCTGGATGCAGCTGCCCCGCTCCGAGCATGGCGCGAGCTCGGGGGCTCGTAGCTGTTGTCGCTCGTCTCCGGAGTCGCGAGGAGCTTGGGGGAGCCGCTGGATTCCCCAGCTCCTCCGCTGCCGTCTGAGGAGCTGCTGGAGGGCCGATGGGCGGGCCGGGTCCTTGCCGGTTCGTCACCCCTGCTGCTCTCCCTGGGGCAGCACTCCAGCCGGCGTCCTTCATCATCGAAGACCTTGAAGAACATCAGGGAGGCGTCGTTGTATTCAAGATGAATCACGAGGGCACCTACCGTCCGGCAGACCCGGGTGATTTCGCCCCAGCCCCGAGTCATGAAGACCTTGCCCGGAGCGACGACCGCGACCTTCGCTCCAGTCACAAGGGTACCACAGTCAGCGTGCTACAGCTAGAGCTCCAGAGCCCCGCTCGGCGGCATCTCGAAGGCAAAGGAGGGGGAAGGCGAATCCAAGAGTTCGGAGGCATGGCGGCGTGGAGCACGAGCTCGCGAGAGGAGCGCTCGACGTGGACTCCAGGAGGAACGACACGCACCACCGTGACTCACCGGCGTCGACAGCGGCACCGTCGATGTCGCTCGATGCCTTCTCCCCTAGGACCCACGACGCGGGCATACAAGGGTAGCGGATACCCAGGCGGCGGCCGCTCGTACCAGGGCCTCGGTGCCTCCTACTGAGCACCCTCTTCTTGGTGGCAGAGGACCAGCCGCTTCTTCAGCGGAAGTGGGTCAGGACCCTCTCGTGGGGCCTTTCCCTTCTGCAGAAAACCGGCGGATTGGTGCCATTGGCGTAAGGAGAAGCAAGAACGAAGAAGAAGAAGGAAAGGAGCGGAAGCAAGGGATGGACTGAAGGGACTCGCGCAGCCCCGTACTTATAGCCGGAGGAGGCCAACCGTCGAGCACCACGATCGCAGGTAATCATGACCGATTTCTCTGCATGCAGGGACATGTCAAGTCGTGCGGTTGCCGAGGCATCGTGGGGAAGCGCAGACGCCCACGTCCAATCAATCGCCACGCGGCGCCCAAGGCCGCAGGCTATTAGGGCCCGCAGCGCTTCGCGCTTGCCCCTTCGCTTCCCTGCTAGGCCAAGCCCGGGAGCGCCTTGGGCCCGGGGGCTACTGTCGGCGTTCTGGGAATGAGGGTCCCTAGACTTGCCTGCCTGCGGCCTGCGGCGTGGCTCAAGTGGGGGCCCAGCGCGGCTCATCTTCATCAGCTCAAGCTCAAGACCCTCGCGAGGGGCCAAGCCTCGCGGGGTGGACGACCGGAAGCTTCCTCAGAGGCAGCCTCATCAGGCAGGCTCGCGAGGAGGCAGAGAGATCAAGGCAGGGGTGCCTCACGAGGAGCCCGTGACGCAAGCCATGACGATCGAGACCAGGCGGGCGCCGGCCTGTGCAGTGCCCTTGTTTCCCCTTTGGTGCAACGGGGGCAAGCAGAGGCCAAGGCATCGGGCAAAGGTTACCATTCCAGTGCAACGAGACCAAGACCAGCAGAGCGGCAGGACGGAGGTCACCGTGGAGCCCAAGACGGCGTCATCACCAGTACTTTTGGCAGCCGAAGACCACCTTTGGTCAGGATAACTTGTACTAGATGTTCCCCTTCAAAATGGCCAATTGTTGGCGCCCTTCCCGCTCATTATTTGGGGAGAGGCCCAGGGCCTCTATAAATAGAGCTAGCCACCACAGAGTAGAAAAAAGACAAGGAGGGATCGAAAAGAGAGATAGAGAGAGAGAGAGGCGACTGAACCCGCCCAAGCAGTTCATCGCACTAGCTCAAGAACACCTCTCGCGAGGCTGTTCTTCCTTTGTACTGTTCATCATCAGCCCCCGAGGCAATCCACCACACCACACATTGGAGTAGGGTATTACACCACAACGGTGGCCCGAACCAGTATAAACCTTGTGTCCCTTGTGTTGTTCGTTGTTTCCAGCTTAGATCACGCGAGGAGATTGGACGCAGATCGGTAGGGGAGAGATCTCCGCGCGCACCCCAGTGTTCGAACCTCAAGGGTCTGCCGGAACCCGAAATCCGACAGTATTGTCACAAAAGATTTTCATTGGACCTGATGCACTAGGTATTACACCTAGATTGGATATGAACTCCTTCATCCAGACTCCTTCATTTGCTGCTTCCGAAGAAGCTATGTACTCTGCTTCACATGTAGATCCCACCATGACGCTCTGCTTGGAACTGCGCCAACTGACAGCTCCACCATTCAATATATATATATGTATCCGGTTTGCGACTTAGAGTCATCCAGATCAGTGTCAAAGCTTGCATCGACGTAACCATTTATGACAAGCTCTTTGTCACCTCCATAAACGAGAAACATATCCTTGGCCCTTTTCAGGTACTTCAGGATGTTCTTGACCGCTGTCTAGTGATCCACTCCTGGATTACTTTGGTACCTCCCTACCAGACTTATGGCAAGGCACACATCAGGTCTGGTACACATCATTGCATACCTGATAGAACCTATGGCTGAGGCATAGAGAATGACTTTCATTTTCTCTCTATCTTCTGCAGTGGTCGGGCATTGAGTTTGACTCAACTTCACACCTTGTAACACAGGCAAGAACCCTTTCTTTGACTGATCCATTCTTCAAAACTTTATCAAGGTATGTGCTTTGTGAAAGTCCAATTAAGCGTCTTGATCTATCTCTATAGATCTTGATACCTAATATATAAGCAACTTCACCGAGGTCTTTCATTAAAAAATTATTATTCAAGTATCCTTTCATGCTATCCAGAAATTATGTATTATTTCCAATCAACAATATGTCATCCACATATAATATTAGAAATGCTACAGAGCTCCCACTCACTTTCTTGTAAATACAGGCTTCTCCAAAAGTCTGTATAAAACCATATTCTTTGATCAGACTATCAAAGCGTATATTCCAACTCCGAGAGGCTTGCACCAGTCCATAAATGGATTGCTGGAGCTTGCACACTTTGTTAGCACCTTTAGAATCGACAAAACCTCCTGGTTGAATCATATACAACTCTTCTTTAAGAAATCCATCAAGGAATGCGGTTTTGACATCCATTTGCCAAATTTCATAATCATAAAATGCGGAAATTGCTAACATGATTCGGACAGACTTAAGCATCACTACGGGTGAGAAAGTCTCATCATAGTCAACTCCTTGAACTTGTCAAAAACCTTTCTCAACAAGTTGACCTTTGTAGACAATAGCATTACCGTCAGCGTCAGTCTTCTTCTTGAAGATCCATTTATTCTCTATGGCTTGTCGATCATCGGGAAAGTCAACCAAAGTCCACACTTTGTTCTCATACATGGATCACATCTCATATTTCATGGCTTCGAGCCATTTCGCGGAGTCTGGGCTCATCATCACTTCCTCATAGTTTGTAGGTTTGTCATGGTCTAGTAACATGACTTCCAGAACAGGATTACCGTACCACTCTGGTGCGGACCGTACTTTGGTTGACCTATCAGGTTCGGTAGTAACTTGGTCTGAAGTGTCATGATCATCATCATTAGCTTCCTCACTAATTGGTGTAGGCATCACTGGAACTGATTTCTGTGATGAGCCATTTTCCAATTCGAGAGAAGGTACAACTACCTCATCAAGTTATACTTTCCTCCCACTCACTTCTTTCGAGAGAAACTCCTTCTCTAGAAAGGATCCATTCTTAGCAACGAATATCTTGCCTTTTGATCTGTGATAGAAGGTGTACCCAATAGTTTCTTTTGGGTATCCTATGAAGACACATTTCTCCGATTTGGGTTTGAGCTTATCAGGCTGAAGCTTTTTCACATAAGCATCGCAACCCCATACTTTAAGAAACGACAGCTTAGGTTTCTTGCTAAACCACAGTTCATATGGTGTCGTCTCAACGGATTTAGATGGTGCCCTATTTAACGTGAATGCAACCGTCTCTAAAACATAACCCCAAAACGATAGTGGTAAATCGGTAAGAGACATCATGGATCGCACCATATCTAATAAAGTACGGTTACGACGTTCGGACACACCATTACGCTGTGGTGTTCCAGGTGGCATTAGTTGCGAACCTATCCCACATTAAATTTGGGTTGAATACTCTACCCTCAAAAATTGTTGCGATCCCCTATACTTGTGGTTTATCAACGTACGGCAGTGAGCATCATGAAATTGGTGATGGAGGAAGGTTGACGATGACGATGGCGACGGATTCCCCTCTCCCGAGCCATGAATGGACTCCAGATCAGCCCTCTCGAGAGAGATTAGGGCTTGGCAGCGGCTCCGTATCGTAAAACGCGATGAATCCTTCTCTCTGATTTTTTTCTCCCTGAATCTGAATATATAGAGTTGGAGTTGAGGTCGGTGGAGCCTCAGGGGGCCCACGAGACAGGGGGCGCGCCCCCATCCTCGTCGACATGGGTGTGGGCCCCTTGACGTTGATTCTTTCGCCAATACTTTTTATATATTCCAAAAATATTCTCCGTGAAGTTTCAGGTCATTCCGAGAACTTTTATTTCTCCACATAAATAACACCATGGCAATTCTGCTGAAAACATCGTCAGTCCGGGTTAGTTCCATTCAAACCATGCAAGTTAGAGTCCAAAACAAGGTCAAAAGTGTTTGGAAAAGTAGATACGATGGAGACGTATCACACATCATAAGAAGCCTTGCAAGCAAAGTAACTAATGAGTTAGTTATAGGATGATGTATTATGGAACGAGTAAAGAGACTTGCCGGTAACGAGATTGAACTAGGTATGAAGATATCGACGATCGAATCTCGGCAAGTAACATACCAATGACAAAGGGAATAACGTGTGTTGTCATAATGGTTCGACCGATAAAGATCTTCGTAGAATATGTAGGATCCAATATGAGCATCCAGGTTCCGCTATTGGTTATTGACCGGAGAGGTGTCTCGGTCATGTCTACATAGTTCTCGAACCCGTAGGGTCCGCACGCTTAACGTTCGATGATGATAGAGTATTATATGAGTTATGTGATTTGATGACCGAATGTTGTTCAGAGTACTGGATGAGATCACAGACATGACGAGTCTCGAAATGGTTGAGAGGTAAAGATTGATATATAGGACGATGGTATTCGGACACCGAAGTGTTCCGAAGGGTATCGGGTACTTATCGGGTCACCGGAAGGTGTTTCGGGTACCCCCGACAATCCTATGGGCCATATGGGCCTTGTGAAGGAACACACCAGCCCACAAGGGGCTGGTGCGCCCTATAAGGCTATAGGAGGAGGATAAGGAAAGGGGGAACAGAAAGGGAAGTGTGGATTAGGATTCCCACTTCTTTCCCTCACCCCTCTTTCCTTCCCCTTCATGCATACATGGAAAGGGGGCACAGAGCAAGGCAGGGCCCTAGGGGGCGGCGGCCAACCCTAGGGCGCCCCTGTCTGCCTCTCCTCCCCTCCCACCTTTATATATATATATATGTATATATATATATATGTGTGTGTGGGGGGGGGGAGGGGCGCCTCACAAGCACACACCAACAATTGTTAGCCGTGTGCGATGCCCCCTCCACAGTTTACGTCCTGCGGTCATATCTTCATAGTCCTTAGGCGAAGCCATGCGCGGATCGCTTCACCATCACCATCATCACACTGTCGTGCTGACGGAACTCATCTTCTTCCTCGACACCTTTGCTGGATCAAGAGGACGAGGGACGTCATCAAGCTGAACGTGTGCAGAACTCGGAGGTGTCGTATGTTCGGTGCTTGATTGGTCGGATCTAGAATAAGTTCGACTACATCAACCGCGTTGTCAAACGCTTCCTCTTTCGGTCTATGAGGGTACGTGGACACACTCTCCCCCTCTCGTTGCTATGCATCTCCTAGATAGATCTTGCGTGGGCATAGGAAATTTTTGAAATTGCATGCTACGTTGCCCAACAGGGGCATCCGAGCCAGGTCTATGCGTACATGATATGCACAAGTAGAACACAAAGAGTTGTGGGCGGTGATCGTCATACTGCTTACCACCAATGTCTTATTTTGATTCGGCGGTATTGTTGGATGAAGCGGCCCGGACCAACCTTACATGACCACGTTCATGAGACCGGTTCCACCGCTAGACATGCAACTAGTTTTGCATAAAGGTGGCTGGCGGGCGTTTGTTTCTCCTACTTTAGTTGAATCAAATTTGACTACGGCCAGTCCTTGTTGAAGGTTAAAACAACAAACTTGATAAATTACCGTTGTGGTTTTGATGCGTAGGTAAGAACGTTTCTTGCTAGAAGCCCGTATAAGCCACGTAAAACTTGCAACAACAAAGTATAGGACGTCTAACTTGTTTTTGTAGGGCATGTTGTGATGAGATATGGTCAAGACATGATGTGATATACATTATTGTATGAGATGATCATGTTTTGTAAAAGTTACTGGCAACCGGCAGGAGCCTTATGCTTGTCTCTTTATTGTATGAAATGAAAACGCCATGTAATTGCTTTACTTTATCACTATGCGTTAGCGATAGTTGTAGAAGCAATAGTTGGCGAGACGACCATGATGCTACGATGGAGATCAAGGTGTCAAGCCAATGACGATGGAGATCATCACGATGCTTTGGAGATGGAGATCCAAAGCACAAGATGATGATGGCCATATCATGTCACATATTTTGATTGCATATGATGTTTATCTTTTATGCATCTTATTTTGGTTAGTACGGCGGTAGCATTATAAGATGATCCCTTAACTAAAATTTCAAGGTATAAGTTTTCTCCTCGAGTATGCACCATTGCGACAGTTTGTCGTGTTGAGACACCACGTGATGATCGGGTGCGATAGACTCTACGTTCACATACAACGGGTGCAAGACAATTTTGCACATCCGGAATGCTCGGGTTAAACTTGACGAGCCTGTCATGTACAGACATGGCCACAGAACACTGGAGACCGGAAGGTCGAATGTGAATCATATAGTAGATATGATCAACATAGAGATGTTCACCATTGATGACTACTCCATCTCACGTGATGATCGGACATGGTTTAGTTCATTTGGATCACGTATCATTTAGATGACTTGAGGGATGTCTATCTAAGTGGGAGTTCTTAAGTAATTTGATTAATTGAACTTAATTTATCATGAACTTAGTCCTAATAGTATTTGCATATCTATGTTGTAGATCAATAGCTAGCTTATAGCTCCCCTGTTTTATTTTTTATATGTTCCTAGAGAAAACTAAGTTGAAAGATGATAGTAGCAATGATGCGGACTGGGTCCATGATCTGAAGATTATTCTCATTGTTGCATAGAAGAATTATGTCCTTGATGCACCGCTAGGTGATAAACCTATTGCAGGAGCAGATGCAGATGTTATGAACATTTGACAAGCTCGATATGATGACTACTTGATAGTTTAGTGCGCCATGATTTACGGCTTAGAACCGGGACTTCAAAAATGTTTTGAATGCCACTAAGTATATGAGATGTTCCAAGAACTGAAATTGGTATTTCAGACTCATGCCCATATCGAGAGGTATAAGACCTCTCACAAGTACTTTGCCTACAAAGATGGAGGAGAATAGCTCAGCTAGTGAGCATGTGCTCAGAATATCTGAGTACTACAATCGCTTGAATCAAGTGGGAGTTAATCTTCCAGATAAGATAGTGATTGACAGAGTTCTCTAGTCACTATCACCAAGTTACTAGAACTTCATGATGAACTATAATATGAAAGGGATGATGATAATGATTCTCAAGCTCTTCGCGATGCTGAAATCAGCGAAGGTAGAAATCAAGAAGGAGCATCAAGTGTTCATGGTTAACAAGACCACTAGTTTCAAGAAAAAGGGCAAGGGAAAGAAAGGGAACTTCAAGAAGAATGGCAAGCAAGTTTCCACTCCTGTGAAGAAGCCCAAAGCTAGACCTAAGCCTGAAACTGAGTGCTTCTACTGTAGAGGGAATGGTCACTGAAAGCGGAACAACCCCAAATACTTGGCGGATAAGAAGAATGGCAAAGTGAACAAAGGTATATTTGATATACATGTTATTGATATGTACTTTACTAGTGTTCATAGTAACCCATGGGTATTTGATACCGGTTTAGTTGCTAAGATTAGTAACTCAAAACAGGAGTTGCAAAATTAACATAGACTAGTTAAGGGCGAGGTGACAATGTGTGTTGGAATTGATTCCAAGGTTGATAAAATCACCATCGCACACTCACTCTACCTTCGGGATTAGTGTTGGACCTAAATAAATGTTATTTGGTGTTTGTGTTGAGCATGAATATAATTGGATCATGTTTATTGCAATACGGTTATGCATTTAAGTAAGAGAATAATTGTTGTTCTGTTTACATGAATAAAACCTTCTATGGTCATACACACAATGTAAATGGTTTATTTAATCTCGATCGTAGTGATACACATATTCATAATATTGATGCAAAAAGATGCAAAGTTGATAATGATAGTGCAACATATTTGTGGCACTGCCGTTTAGGTCATATTGGTGTAAAGTTCATGAAGAAACTCCATGCCGATGGACTTTTGGAATCACTTCATTATGAATCATTTCATACTTGTGAACCATGCCTCATGGGAAAGATGGCTAAAACTTCGTTCCCCGGAACAATGGAGCGAGCTAATGACTTATTGGAAATAAAACATACCGATGTATGCAGTCCAATGAGTGTTGAGGCTCGTGGTGGGTATCGTTATTTTTTTACCGTCACGGATGATTTGAGCAGATATGGGTATATCAACTTAATGAAACAAAAGTCTGAAACATTTGAAAAGTTCAAAGAATTTTAGAGTGAAGTGGAGAATCATCGTAAAAACAAAATAAAGTTTCTACGATATGATCGCGGAGGCGAATATTTGAGTTGAAAGTTTGGCCTTCATTAAAAACAATGTGGAATAGTTTCACAACTCACGCCACCTGGAACACCACATCGTAATGGTGTGTCCGAACATCATAACCGTACTATATTAGATATGGTGCAACATATGATGTCTCTTACCGATTTACCAGTATCATTTTGGGGTTATGCATTAGAGACAACTGCATTCACATTAAATAGGGCACCGTCTTAATCCGTTGAGATGACACCGTATGAATTGTGGTTTGGCAAGAAATCTAAGCTGTCATTTCTTAAAGTTTGGGGTTGCGACACTTATGTCAAAAAGGCTTCAACCTGATAAGCTCGAACCCAAATCGGAGAAGTGCATCTTTATAGGATACCCTAAGGAAACAATTGGGTACACCTTCTACCACAAATCCGAAGGCAAGATCTTTGTTGCCGAGAATGGAACCTTTCTAGAGAAGGAGTTTCTCTCGAAAGAAGTGAGTGGGAGGAAAGTAGAACTTGATGAGGTAATTGTACCTCCTCTCGAAATTGGAAAGTAGCACATCAATGAAATCCGTTCCCGTGATGCCTACACCAACTAGAGAGGAAGCTAATGATGATGATCATGAAACTTCAGATCAAGTTACTACTGGACCTCGTAGGTCGAACAGAGCATGTTCCGCACCAGAGTGGTATGGTAATCCTGTCCTGGAAGTCATGTTATTAGACCATGGCGAACCTACGAACTATGAAGAAGCTATGATGAGCACAAATTTCAATAGATGGCTTGAGGCCATGAAATCTGAGATGGTATCCATGTATGAGATCAAAGTGTGGACTTTGGTGCACTTGCCCAATGATCGGAAAGCCATTGAGAATAAATGGATCTTCAAGAGAAAGACGGACACTGACGGTAGTGTTACTATCTACAAAGCTCAACTTATCCCAAAAGGTTTTCGACAAGTTCAAGGTGTTGACTATGATGAGATTTCCTCACTCGTAGTGATGCTTAAGTCTGTTTGAATCATGTTAGCAATTGCCGCATTTTATGAAATATGGCAAATGTCAAAACTGCATTCCTTAATGGATTTCTTAAAGAAGAGTGCTATATGATGCAACCAGAAGGTTTTTGTCGATCCTAAAGGTGCTAACAAAGTGTGCAAGCTCCAGTGATCCATCTATGGACTGGTGCAAGCATCTCGGAGTTGGAATATACGCTTTGATGAGGTGATCAAAGCATATGGTTTTATACAGACTTTTGGTGAAGCCTGTATTTACAGGAAAGTGAGTGGGAGCTCTGTAGCATTTCTGATAGTATATGTGGATGACATATTGTTGATCGGAAATGATATAGAATTTCCGGATAGCATAAAAGGATACTTGAATAAGAATTGTTGATCGGCAATATTTTTTTGAAGAAGTTCAAAATAGACCAGTCAAAGAAAGGGTTCTTGTCTATGTTGCAAGGTGTGAAGTTGAGTAAGACTCAAAACCTTACCACGACAGAAGATAGAGAGAGAATGAAAGTCATTCCCTATGCCTCAGCCATAGGTTCTATAAAGTATGCCATGCTGTATACCGGACCTATTGTATACCTTGCCATGAGTTTGGCAAGGGGGTATAATAGTGATCTAGGAGTAGATCACTGAACAACGGTCAAAATTATCCTTAGGTACCTAAAGAGGACTAAGGAAATGTTTCTCGGTTATGGAGGTGATAAACAGTTCGTCGTAAAGAGTTACATTGATGCAAGCTTTGACACTGATCTAGATGACTCTAAGTCTCAATCTAGATACCACTACAAAAAAAACACATCCGTGACATTTTGGGCCGAATGAATTTTTTTCCTGTCATACTTATGACACTTCTATGACGATAATTGTGACAAAACCCGGTATCATCATAGATGTGGTGGGGTCCTACTTCTATGACAAAAAATCATGACAAAAAATGGGCTTTTCGTCCTGGGCAGGCCGGAGACACAGCTGCATGACATTCTTTGGGCTGTCCATGATGAAAAAAACCGTGGTAGAAGCGAGGGCGCGGAAAATATCAGGGAGTCCCCGGTTACGGTGGGTGGTCGGGGGCCGAGCGATGCTCGTTTCTCTCACACGTACGCGCGTGTGTGCGAGGCGTTGGGCTCTAACTAAACCCGAGCGAGGCATTGGACTATAACTGAACCCGAGCTATTGCACTGCAGGCTACGCGTTACTGAAACCGAGCGATCGATGGATGGCTGTTAACTAAACCCGATCGAGCGATTCCTTCGCTACTGCTGCTAACTGAAGCCGATCGATGCTGCCTCTAGATGAACAATGAGCGTTGCGGGGGGGTGGGGTGGATGAACAGTTCCTGGTGGGGGTGGATGAACAAGACCCGTGGTGTTGCCTCTGGATGAACAGTACCCCGATCGATCGAGCCAGTTGGGGCTGGATGAACAGGACCCCGTGGAGGGAAGGATGAATAGGACCACCCCATGGAGGGCAGGATGAACAGTAGACGGTGGAGGGCAGGATGAACAGTAGCATGTGGAGGGGTGGTTGAGCAGGAGCCCGTGGAGAGGGCTGGTTGAACAGTAGCCGGTGGAGTAGCGCGCAGTGGAGGCTGAATGAACAGGAGCCCGTGGATGAACAGTCACAGGTGGAGGCTGGAGGAGGTCGACGGTGGATGAACAGTAGCCCGTGGAGGCTGGAGGGGGTCGACGGTGGAGATGAACAGTATCTCGTGGAGTCCCTATTTGCGGTATGCCACACCCCTCCCGATGAACAGGACCCCTGTTTCGACCGTACTGCTCCAACACAAGTCTGTTTCATCCGTTTTGCGGTACGCCACACCCCTCCCGATCAACAGGACCCCCGTTTAGACCGTAGGAGGTCCGTTTCCTCTGTTTTGTGGTACGCCAGACCCCTCCCGATGAACAGGATCCCGTTTCGAACGTAGCCGGTCGAACCCAAGGCCGTTTCCTCTGTTCTGTGGTACGCCAGGCCTCGTTTCCATCGGCTGTTCCGTTCAAGCCCTCCCGATGAACACGACGACGCATTCCATTCCGACCCAGCCGGTTAGCTCCCCATGAACACGACGACGATGTTGTTTCTCCGTTCCGACCCAACCATGTACACGAGCCCTGGCCATACGTACGCGCGAGTAGGCGTTCGAGACCCCGCCCGTATGTACGTACATGGCCGTATTTACTTTCTTGCACCCTGGCCGCTATACGTACGTGTACATGCTACGTGCACGCCTCTACTACGACACGTGTGCGCCTCTACATCAACCAGTATGTACATACACGTTCGCGGCCAGAATGACAACGCTACGTACGCTTCGACCAGGTGGGTCCCGACTGTCAGGCACTTCCTTGCGTGCGAAGATGTAGCTGGTGGGTCCCAGCAGTTAGGGGGGCGAATCGTTTTTTTTGCCTGGACGCACTTCCTTGCGTGCGAAGATGTAGCTGGTGGGTCCCAGCAGTTAGGGGGAAACATTTTTTTTTCACGAAATACGGTGGCCCGTCCGGTGGGTCCCTACTGTCAGGTAGAAGAATATTTATTTTGCACGTAATAAGGAGGCACTTCCTTGCTGCAGCCGTGGACCCAGCTGCCAGCCTCTACATGTACGGTCCACGTCCGATGGAAGCCGTTCCTTGACCACATTGACCATGCCGCGCCGAGAGCATCAGGGCGGTGGACGACGGCGAGGCCTAGGAAGGGGACAACGCGGAGCCAGGGAAGACGCGGCGTGGATGCCCACGCGTAGAGGAGTATGAGGGTTCACTGGTTCGCTGCGGTGTGAGGCTACCGTCGCCGCAGAATAACAGGGGGTGTGGGTGAGTAGAGGGATGGCCTGGCCAGCGGTGGGAGTAGTAGGGGCGGTGAGGCCTCCGCCGCATCGCAGCCGGCCACGGGAGGCAGGAGCAGGAGGCACGATCGGCGCTGGTTTGGGCGGTTGGAGCAAGAAGACCAGGGGTTGAAGAAGCACTACGACCGTTGGATGGACATCGTACGGTCGGTGGAGCTAGAATGTGCATATTGACTAAGTTGACAAAGCCCTCCATCCCCGTCAACTCAGTAGGCCCACAAGTCAGCCTGCCACTATACTGGGTCCCAGCTAGCAGGGGGAGTATTCATTTTTTTGTGCGTAATAAGGAGGCACTTCCTTGCATGCGAAGATATAGCTGGTGGGTCCAAGCTGTCAGCGGCGGTAATGTTTTTTTCGCGAAATATAGAGGCCCTTTCGATGGGTCCCAGATGTCACGTGGAGGAATCATTATTTTTGCACGCAATAAGGAGGCATTTCCTTGCATGAGGCCGTGGACCCGACTGTCAGCCTCTCCACGTACAGTCCACTTCAGATGCATGTCGGTCGTTGACCACGTTGACCAGGCCGCGCCGAGAGCACCAGGCGGTGGACGACGGTGAGGCCTAGGAAGGGAACGACACGGAGGCAGGGAAGACTCGGCAGTTGTTTCCCACGCGAAGGGGAGTACGACTGTACGAGGGTTTACTGGCTCGTCTGCCATCGTCGGAGAATGACAGCAGGTGTGGGTGAGTTGAGGGATGGCTAGGCCAGTGATGGGAGTACGGTGGGGCGGTGAGGCCTGCGCGGCAGCATAGCCGGCCGCGGGGAGGAGGGAGCAGGCAGTCCCGCCAGCGCTTGTTTGAGCAGCTGGAGCAGGAAGAGAAGAGATTGAAGAAGCACGATGGCCGTTGGATGGAAATCCAATAGTCACTGCTTGTGTGTCAACCTTTTTTAGGAAAGACTCAAATCTGTGGAAAACAACATACAACCCATCTGCCATTATTTCTAATAATTTACAGCCCATTTGCTAATTCTTAAGGTTTTTTTAGATCCCATATTCTTTTTGTTAGCATTACAGCCCATATTGTGGCCACGGTTAAAAAATTATACGAAAATTTGCATATTTCGGTGCGGTCCGAACTGTTTTTAATCCCGAAATTTTGAGTCACATTCAAACTGATTTTAAAAATAAATGTATACCAATATAAAATCGAACAAATTGTCCATGCACAAAAAGCAATGCAATTTAAAATCTCGAAATGAAAAAAAGAAATTTGAAACTAATTGCCGGTTTGATGTGTTTTAAAAATGTACAACCCATTTCTCATTACTGATAGGCCATTTTCTCGACCAGCCGAATGATGATCTCCACGTCTTGAAAGACTCGCAGCTCAACAGGCCTGACAAAGCGACTTACTTGGAAAATCACAAAAAAACTGGGTTGTGGCCGTGGACCCAAATGTCAGCCTCTCCACGTACAGTACTCTTCCGATGGAAGTCGGTCCTTAACCACATTGACCACGCCGCATCAAGAGCACCAAGGTAGTGGACGAGGGCGAGGCCTGGGAAGGGGACGACGCGGAGCCGGGGAAGACGTGGCAGTGGATGCCCACGTGGAGAGGAGTATGAGGGTTCACTGGTTCGGCTGCGGTGTGAGGCTGCCGTCGCCGCAGAATAACAGGGGGTGTGGGTGAGTGGAGGGATGACCTGGCCAGCGGTGGGAGTAGTATGGGGGCGGTGATGCCTCCACGGCAGCATAGCCGACCATGGGAGGCAGGAGCAGGCGGCATGACCGGCGCTGCTTTGGGCGGCGGGAGCAAGAAGACCAGAGGTTGAAGAAGCACTATGGCCGTTGTATGGACATCATACGGTCACTGGAGCTAGAATCGTTCATATTGACTAAGTTGATAAAGCCCTCTGTCCCCGTCAACTTAGTAGGCCCACAAGTCAGCCACCCACTATGGTGGGTGAGGGAGTCCTGGATTAGGGGGTCTCCGGACAGCCGGACTATTGGACTATGAAGATACAAATTGAAGACTTCGTCCCATGTCTGGATGGGACTCTCCTTGGCGTGGAAGGCAAGCTAGGCAATACGGATATGTAGATCTCCTCCCTTGTAACCGACCTTGTGTAACCCTAGCCCCCTCCGGTGTCTATATAAACTGGAGGGTTTTAGTCCGTAGGACAACATACAATCATACCATAGGCTAGCTTCTAGGGTTAGCCTCTACGATCTCGTGGTAGATCAACTCTTGTAATACTCATATCATCAAGAACAAACAAGCAGGAAGTAGGGTATTACCTCCATCAAGAGGGCCCGAACCTGGGTAAACATCTTGTCCCCCGCCTCCTGTTACCATCCGCCTTAGACGCACAGTTCGGGACCCCTACCCGAGATCCGCTGGTTTTGACACCGACATTGGTGCTTTCATTGAGAGTTCCACTGTGTCGTCACCATAAGGCTTGATGGCTCCTTCGATCATCGGTAGAGATGCGGTCCAGGGTGAGGTTTTCCTCCCTGGACAGATCTTTGTATTCGGCGGCTTCGCACTGCGGGCCAATTCGCTTGGCCATCTGGAACAGATCGAGAGCTACGGCCCTGGCCATCAGGTTAGATTCGGAAACTTGAACTATACAACCGATATCTGCGGAGACTTGATCTTCGATGGATTCGAGCCCATGTCAGGTGTGCCGCACAGTCACAACGAGCATGACATAACTCTGCCTTCGGACAGTATTCTGGAGATCGCATCTGCAACTACTCCGACCGTCAATCCGGAGCAAATCGCGCCATCCGAGAGCGGAGGGATAGACCCCGCCACGGTGGCCATGCTCTCAGCGGCGATAGAGCCGGATGCTGACTTCACCCCTTACGGGAGCCGTGTCACCGAACCACTGGATTCATCCCCGACCACGGACTTCGAGCCGCTTAGATCCGTGCCCGTCGAACCCGACTGGGCGCCGATCATGGAGTTCACCTCCGCGGATATCTTTCAGCACTCACCTTTCGGCGATGTGCTAAATTCATTAAGGTCTCTCTCCCTGTCAGGAGAACCTTGGTCGAACTATGTCCGGCTAGATGGGATGCGGACGACGAAGAAATTCGCTGCCCACCCACCACCCACTTAGTAGCCACCATCGATGATTTAACCGACATGCTCGACTTTGACTCCGAAGACTTTGACGGTATGGACGACAATGCAGGAGACGAATAAGAACCACCGCCCACAGGGCGCTGGACCGCCACCTCAGCATATGATATATACATGGTGGACACCCCCAAAGAAGGCAATGGCGACGAGACAGCGGAGGATGACCCCTCCAAGAAGCAACCCAAGCGACGACGTCAGCGGCGCCGCTCTAAGTCCCGCCACAGCAAAAGTAGTGATACCGGCACAGGAGATAATAACACTGGCCCTCGAGGCACTATCCGAAGCCCTTGTGACGGAGGAGTTAACCGCGCTGCGCTCTACAGTCGACAGGGATGACGTGATACTAGACAAAAGATCCAAGTCCACCTCCTTTAAACCAGCGGACGAAATAGCCAAATTCCAGGTCCATCCAACGGATCACACAAAACTAACATCCATCGGGGCACAGTTAAACCCTGCTGTAGACGCCGCACTACGGGAGTTCCTGCACGAGAATTGGGACATATTCGCCTGGCATCCTTCAGACATGCCAGGAATCCCATGCAGATTGGCCGAGCATAGCCTCAGCGTTCAAAGGATTCAAGCCGGTCAAGCAGACTCTTCAGCGTTTCTCTGAACCTAAGCGACAAGCCATGCGAGAGGAGCTAGCCAAGCTACTGGAGGCCGGATTCATTAGAGAAATAAAACATCCGGATTGGCTAGCCAACCTGGTGATGGTACCAAAGAAGGACAAATCCTGGCGCCTATGTGTCGACTTCAAGGACCTTAATAAGGCTTGCCCAAAGGATCCCTTCCCTCTCCCTCGCATCGATCAAATCATCAACGCTACTGCAGGACACGAATCATTGTGCTTCCTCGACACATACTCCGGTTACCACCATATTAAGATGGCGGAGTCCGATCAAGCCGCAACGGCATTTATCACTCCATACGGCCCCTTCTGTTTTAACACAATGCCCTTCGGGCTCAAAAACGCTGGCGCAACATATCAGCGCATGATTCAGACATGTTTGGAAAAGCAGATCGGCAAGATAGTGGAGGCATACGTAGACGATGTGGTCATTAAAACCAGACACGTCGACTCCTTAATAGACGAATTGAGGCTCACGTTTGACAATCTCTGAACATACGACATTAAGCTCAATCCGGAAAAATGCGTTTTCGGCGTACCCACTGGAAAGCTCCTAGGCTTCATCGTCTCCAGTAGAGGAATTGAAGCAAGTCCGACTAAAATCCGAGCCCTGTCGCAGTTGGCTACACCAACCGACCTCAAGAAAATCCAGAAGTTAACTGGATGTGTGGCGGCCCTAAGCCGCTTTATCTCCCGATTAGGAGAAAAGGCACTCCCCCTTTATCGCCTTCTTCGGCGCACCGAACACTTCGAGTGGACGAACGCAGCCACGGCCGGATTGGAAGACATAAAAGCCATCCTGGCCACCAACCCGATCTTGGTCGCGCCAAATGTCGGCGAACTCGTGCTATTATATATAGAGGCAACACGCCAAGTTGTAAGTGCAGTGCTCGTCATCGAACGAGAGACAAATGGACATAAATTCCCACTTCAAAAGCCGGTATACTATGTATCTACCATCCTCACTCAATGCAAATCACGGTACCCACATTACCAAAAGATAGCATACGCGGTATTCATGGCATCCCGGAAATTACGACACTACTTTCAAGAGTGTTCAATCACGGTGGCCTCTGAATGTAACGCCCCGTATGTAACTTGCCATATTTGTGTTCCAACTCTTGCCATTTTCGGCACTAAGTTATGATATTCCTCGTTGTTGGGTGTTGTCTTCGTGTTGCTTTTGTCTTTTGTCATGCATCTCATATCATGTCATCATGTGCATCGCTTTTGCATACGTATTCGTCTCATGCATCCGAGCATTTTCCCCGTTGTCCGTTTTGCATTCCGACACTCCTATGTCCTCCGGTGTCCTCTTTTACCTCTTTTCGTGTGCGGGTGTTAAACGTTCTCGGATTGGACCGAGACTTGCCAAGCGGCCTTGGTATACTACCGGTAGACTGCTTGTCAAGTTTCGTACCATTTTGGACTTCGTTTGATACTCCAACGGTTAACCGAGGAACCGTAAAGGCCTCGTGTGTGTTGCAGCCCAACACCTCTCCAAAGTGGCCCAAAACCCACCTAAACCTCCTCCACCATCTCGGTCGTTTGATCACGATCGTGTGGCCAAAAACCGTGCTCAATTTGGAGCCTCCTAGCTCCTTCTATGTATAAATAGGGCTCCCCCTCCGAAATTTCGGGCAAAATCCACCCTAACCCTACCTTCTTTCCCCCTCTCCGCCGCCGGACGAAAACCCACCGGCCGGACGTGTACGATCCCGCCGCCGCCGCCACGTGTCTTCTCCCCATTCGCCGCCACCCGCGCCCACATCACCGCGCCCGCGCCGGCCCGCCGGGGCCCAGGCAGGGCCCTCCCGGCCCGCGCGCCGCCGCCGCCCTCCCTGCTCGCCCGTGCCGCCCGCGTCCGCCTAAGCCGCCGCACGCCTCGGCCGGCGCCTCCCCGCGCCGCTCGCCGGGCTCCGCCGCCCGCCTCGACGTCCAACTCCGGCACCCTCGTCGCCGACCAACCTCGCCACCTCTCCGCCAAGGCCGGATCCGACACCTCCTCGCCGGCGCCCGTCGTCCTCCCGCTCCGGCAAGCCCGCGTCCTCTTCCCCGAGCTTCGGCGCTGACTCCGGCAAGCTCCCCTTCCACCTCGGTTCACGTGCGCGCTGGATCCAGATCCAGAGCTACAGTAAACCCTAGGTCGTTTTCTGCCCAAGTCCCTGACATTTTGAGCCATGTTCATCATGTCATATCTTTGCATCCATGGCCCCGTTTTGGGCGTGTAGCATATCAAATTGTTCGTCTCGATGTGCACTTCATTTCATTCCATTGCACCATGTTCCTTTGAGTTCATCTTGATGCCCTAAATGTTGTTGCAAGAGTGCTATGTGATGTTAGTTTCTGACTCTTATCAGATTATGGACATTTGTCATTTTTGCCATGTTTAATGTGTGCCTCCTATGATCTTGAGCCCTACATGTATTTTGTTGTATGCCATTCCATCTTTACAGGGGTGTATGCCATGTATTTTTGTGATCATTGTGGTGACTAGCACAAGCATGCAAAGTAGCTCTCGTGATGTTGCTGATTTCAGGGACTTAGAATTCTTCTAAGTCATTTCCCTGATGATATTTTTATGCCTTGTATTCTTGTTGCTACAGAGTGATTCATGCCTCTTTTGAGCATGTTCAGTAAGGATGATTTTGATATATTGTTATGCTCTATCCGTCCATGTCTTTGTTTGCAATTATGGAGCACCCTAGCATGACTCAATCTTGTTCTACTTTTGCTATAAAATGTTCCTGGCAGATTGTTTACGTGTTCATCAATTTTGCCGAGGTTGTTGTAGTTGATCCATGCATGCTATGAGAGTGGTATTGCCATGGTTAGCTTATTTCTCATGTCTACTTGCTGGGTGTATGCTTAGCTTGTCATGCAATTCCTTGTGGTGAGTGCATCGAGGTCGTAAACATGCCTACGTAACTCTGTTTTGCCATGTTCCAGTTTTCTGCTAAGTCTGAATCTGTTAATGAAACTTGCTATGTTTACATGGGTGCCATTGTATTTTCTTATCCCTTTCGGCTTATGGTCAGTAAGGGACTTTTGTTATATGCTTTGATTAGTTTCATGCCATGCCTTGCTTTGCCACGATATGTTCCTGTAGCATGTCGTTATCTTGCTCTAAACATTGCTTCCTGATGTTAAATCCTGACATGTTGTTATTTTCACTAAGTGTGTGAACCTGATATCTTTTGCACTTTTGCCATGCTTGTTTGAACCTGCTATTGTGTGATTTAGCCGTAGCTCAGCGTGAATCTTTTGTCAAGTATATTGAGTGGATCACTGCCCTGTGATTTGTTGCTATGTTAGAGTGCAGTAGCTTATTTTTCTTGATGCATTTATATGGCATCGTGCTGTTAATCGCAGATTTGTGCCATTATTGTTTTGCTTGCCATTTGCAAACCGTGCATCCGATTCCTGTGATCTTTATATCGATTTCGACCGAAATCAACTCATCTTTCCAGTGGCACTCTTGGTTTTCCAAGTTGAGGCCTCATTCCATCTTTCCTTTCTGAAGCATGCATATGCATTGCATATCACATCCCGCATATCATGCCATGTTTTGCATCATGTTGCTTGCGCATTGCACCGTGGTTGATCGTGGTTCCCTTTGCTTGTATTCTTGCTTTGGTTAGAGCCGGGAGATGAGTACGTGATCGAGGAACCCATTGAGTACGCTTACGAGGATCAAGCTTACGTCAACTCGGAGAACTTTGCAGGCAAGATGACCATACCCTCGAAATCACTTCTATCTTTGCTTGCTAGTTGCTCGCTCTATTGCTATGCCTATGCTACGATACCTACCACATGCTTTACCATGCCTCCCATATTGCCATGTCAAACCTCTAACCCACCTTGTCCTAGCAAACCGTTGTTTGGCTATGTTACCGCTTTGCTCAGCCCCTCTTATAGCGTTGTTAGTTGCAGGTGAAGATTGGAGTTTGTTCCTTGTTGGAACATGATTATTGTTGGGATATCACTATTATATCTTGTCTACTTTAATGCATCTATATAATTGGTAAAGGGTGGAAGGCTCGGCCTTATGCCTGGTGTTTTGTTCCACTCTTGCCGCCCTAGTTTCCGTCATACCGGTGTTATGTTCCTTGATTTTACGTTCCTTACGCGGTTGGGTTATAATGGGAACCCCTTGACAGTTCGCCTTGAATAAAACTCCTCCAGGAAGGCCCAACCTTGGTTTTACCATTTGCCACCTAACCTTTTTTCCCTTGGGTTTCGTGGACTCAAGGGTCATCTTTATTTTAACCCCCCCGGGCCAGTGCTTCTCTAAGTGTTGGTCCAACCTGAGCGATGTCCGGTGCCCTCTGGGCAACCAGGGTCTATGCCAACCCGACGTCTGGCTCATCCGGTGTGCCCTGAGAATGAGATATGTGCAGCTCCTATCGGGATTTGTCTACACATTTGGGCAGCTTTGCTGGTTTAGTTTTACCATTGTCGAGATGTCTTGTAACCGGGATTCCGAGTCTGATTGGGCCGTCCTGGGAGAAGGAATGTCCTTCGTTGACCGTGAGAACTTGTGATGGGCTAAGCTGGGACACCCCTGCAGGGTTTTGAACTTTCGAAAGCCGTGCCCACGGTTATGGGCAGATGGGAATTTGTTAATGTCCGGTTGTCGAAAACCTGAAACTTAATTTAATTAAAATGAATCCACAGCGTGTGTAGCCGTGATGGTCTCTTTTCGGCGGAGTCTGGGAAGAGAACACGGTCTCGGGTTATGCTTGAACGTAAGTAGACTTGGATCACTTCTTGATCATAGATTCCCGGACGTGCTTTGCCTTCTCTTCTTGCTCTCATTTGCGTAAGTTAGCCACCATATATGCTAGTGTTTGCTGCAGCTCCACCTCGTACCTTTTCCCTACCTGCAAGCTTAAATAGTCTTGATCGCGAGGGTGTGAGATTGCTGAGTCCCCGTGACTCACAGATTACTTCCAAAATTAGATGCAGGTGCCGATGATACCATTCCAGGAGATACGACTAAGCTCAAGTGGGAGTTCGATGAGGACTCAGGACAATACTACGTTTCCTTTCCAAACAATCAGTAGTGGAGCCCAGTATTGGGGCAGGAGTTCGGGAGTATTGCCATAACTCGTATAACGGATGCTTTTCAAAGGTTGAGGTAAATGATTTCCGAAGGTTTCTTGCTTATGTGTTGAAGGATGGATACAGCTGGATGTAGGATTTGCTAGTTTTGGGTGAGATATTATGCTTCCCCTGTATCCCCAACACCTGATTGCATAACCGGAAAATTTCGGGAGTTTCATAGGTGGGAATTCATGTAGCTCTAGTATTTCTTCCGCAAATATTTGGTTCGTGATTGGGTAATCCTTACCAAGTATTTTGTCATGTTCGTACCTTGTTGTTTTATTCATCTACCTCTATCTAAGTGGCTTCTCAATTTATGGAAGTGTGACCATTTAATTTGGAATTCATTCGTTCATTCTTGTTCGAATGTTAAGACTATATGTTGCAATTTCGATCCATTCGATTCAGCTTGAATATATGTCTGTCAAGATGCTAACAGATGTCACCCTCTTCAGGATGGCTCCTCCAACGCGTTAGAATCCGGATCCGCCACCACCACCTCCACCTCCGGAGGCATGGCAAGCTGTGATGGCCGCTACCAACGCCAACACGCAGCTGATAATGCAACTCTTGCAAGAGCGCAACCAAGGAAATCAAGGCAATGGCAACAATCAAAATCCGTTTGCTACACTCAACCAGTTCCTCGCAAACTAGCCAAAGCCCTTCAGTAACTGTGTCGAGGCCACAGACGCTGATGATTGGCTCATGGATATCTACAAACATTTCGAGTGCAGCAACGTCAGGCCTGAGGACTTTGTCAAGTTTGTTTCGTTCCAACTCAAAGACCAAGCTGTAGAGTGGTATCAGCAATACAAAGATTCCAGAGGAGGTCGTGTGATTACCTGGGATGAATTCCGCCAAGACTTAAGAGCTCACCACATTCCTCAGAGTGTTGTAGAGAGCAAGCGTGAGGAGTTCCACAATCTGAAGCAAGGCAGTTTGTCTGTTTACCAATACAACATCATGTTCCAGAAGCTCGCTCGTTTCGCTAAGCAAGACGTCCCTGACGAGAAGAGCATGATTTATCAGTTTAGAGGTGGCCTCAGAGAAGATCTACAACTAGCTCTTGTGCTTTTTGAGCCGAAGAAGTATGATGAGTTCTACAATATGGCACTAAAGCAAGAGACTGCTCAGCTCAAGTGCGATGCTTCCAAGAAGAGAGTCAGGGATGCAACTCCTTCTTCCTCAACTCAAGTGGTAGCTAAGCAGCAAAAGTATTGGTTGCCTCCCCCTCCTCCGTTCCATCAGCCTTATCAGCAGAAGAGCAAAGGTGGCAATGGATCTTCCCACCCACCCACCCCAGGCTTTCAGAACAAGACTCCGTCTCATGCTCCAAGATCAAGTGCTCCGTATCACCGTCCGCTCTCAGAGGTCACGTGCAACAAGTGTCAGCAGAAGGGTCACTATGCAAACAAATGCTTCAATCAGAGGCGTCTTTCTCCTCCTCCTGTGAGCTCGGCTAGCAATGCAGTGGTCAAGCATAATCCCAAGTCTACTAAGGTCAACTTGATGAACGCAGCTCAGGAAGAGGACTTGTCAGAAGTGATCATGGGTAACCTTCCTGTTAACAATATTCCTGCAAAAGTCCTTTTTGATGCTGGTGCATCGCATTGTTTCATTTCAAGACCATTTGCATCTAAGCATGAGTTGCCTTTCCAAGAATTGCCTAGGCAGTTATCAATTGTCTCTCCGGGTAAATTCATGAACGCAAGCTCTATGGTTCCAGATGTTTCTATTACATTGGGCGACTATAAGTTTCTGTCCTCTCCAATTGTTCTTGGTAACTCGGATATTGATCTTATTCTCGAAATGGACCGGCTTCCTAAGAACAAGGCTCAACTTGATTGTGCTGCCAGGCAGATTCAATTGACACACTCGTTTGAGGAGGTGATCGTTTTTGCCGCTCGTGATGATACCATTCGACTGTTTTCTCTGAACGAGAAGGGCGAGTTGGATGCCATTTCTCAGATTCTAGTCGTTTGTGAATATAAAGACATCTTTCCAGAAGAGCTTCCATGAATGCCTCCTCACCGGCCAGTTGAATTCGTCATTGATCTTGAGCCTAGCACGGAACCTGTTTGCAAACGTCCTTACAAGCTTGGACCTGAAGAGTTGAAGGAGCTGAAGAAACAACTCGGTATTCAAGAGCATATGGGTCTCATCCGACCAAGTTCTTCTCCATGGGGTTGTGGTGTTCTTTTTGTCAAGAAGAAGGATGGAACGGACCGACTTTGTGTCGACTACCGTCCATTGAACAAGAAGACCATAAAGAACAAGTACCCACCTCCCAACATCAACGAGCTTTTCGAACAACTCAAAGGTGCTCAAGTATTCTCCAAGCTTGACCTCCGTATGGGCTATCATCAGATTCGCATTCGTGAACAAGACATCCCCAAGTCAGCATTCAGAACAAGCTATGGTTCCTATGAATACAATGTCATGTCTTTTGGCCTTGTCAACGCTCCTCCAACATTCTCTCGCATGATGAACTTCATCTTCAACGCCTACACAAATGACTTCGTCTTGGTCTATCTCGATGACATTTTGTTCTTTTCCAAGAACAAGGAGGATCATGCCAAGAACTTGAGATTGGTGCTGGATAAACTCAGAGAACATCAGTTCTATGCGAAGTTTTCCAAGTGCGAGTTTTGGCTCGATGAGGTTCTCTACCTTGGGCATATCATCTCCGCCAAGGGCATAGCTGTTAATCCTGAGAAGGTGTATGCAATTGTGAATTGGGAACCGCCTCAGAATGTGAAGCAACTCCACAGCTTCCTTGGGCTCGCAAGCTATTGTCGAAGGTTCGTTGAGAATTTCTCAAAGATCGCGAAGCCTCTTTCCAACCTTCTCCAGAAGCATATGAAGTATGTCTGGACGCCTGAATGTGACATCGCTTTCAACACCCTCAAAGAGAAGTTAGTCACAGCTCCAGTTCTGACTCCTCCTGATGAATCCAAACCATTCGAGGTTTTCTGTGATGCTTCCCTTCAAGGTCAAGGTGCTGTGTTAATGCAAGAGAAGAAAGTTGTCGCCTATACCTATCGCCAGTTGAAGCCCAATGAAAAGAACTACCCCACTCATGACCTCGAGTTGGGGGCAGTTGTCCATGCTCTTTTAACATGGAGACATCTCTTGTTGGGAAGAAAAGTGGACATCTTCACTGATCATAAGAGTCTCAAGTACATCTTCACTCAGCCCAACCTCAACCTCAAACAGACTCGTTGGGTCGAAATGATTCAAGAGTATAATCCGAGTATTGAATATACTCCAGGCAAGGCCAATGTCATTGCTGACGCTTTGAGCAGAAAGGCTTACTGCAACAGTTTGATTCTCAAGCCCTACCAACCAGAGCTTTGTGAAGCTTTCCGCAAACTTAATATCCAAGTTGTTCTTCAAGGATTCCTGGCCAACCTCCAAGTCTCTCCTACTTTGGAAGATCAGATTCGTGAGGCCCAGTTTCTTGATGTTATGGTGAAGAAGGTGAAGATTGGGATTGCCCAGAGCCAACTCAAGTACAAGTGTTATCGCCTTGATGCCAAGGATACTCTATTCTTCGAGGACCGCATTGTTGTTCCTAAAGGTGACCTTCATAAAGTCATTATGAACGAGGCTCACAATTCACTCCTCTCTATTCATCCGGGAAGTACAAAGATGTACCATGACCTTAAGCAGTCGTATTGGTGGACTCGAATGAAGCGCGAGATTGCTCAGTTCGTGAATGAATGTGCTGTCTGCAGAAGAGTGAAGGCAGAACACCAACGACCAGCTGGTCTCCTCCAACCTCTTGCCATTCCAGAATGGAAGTTTAACCATATTGAGATGGACTTCGTGACTGGATTCCCCAAGTCCAAGCGTGTCAATGATGCTATCTTCGTTGTGATCGACAAACTCACTAAAGTGGCTCATTTTCTTCCTATCAAAGAATCTATCACAGCAGCTCAGTTGGCAGAGCTATATACCTCCAAGATTGTCTCTCTACACGACATTCCACAGTTGATATATTCAGATCGTGGAAGCATCTTTACCTCCAAGTTTTGGGACTCCTTCCAGAAGGCCATGGGCACCAACATTCGCTTCAGCACAGCTTTTCATCCTCAAACTAGTGGCCAAGTCGAGCGAGTCAATCAAATTCTTGAAGATATGCTCAGGGCATGTGTCATTTCTTTCAGTATGAAGTGGGAAGATTGTATTCCTTATGACGAGTTCTCCTACAACAACAGCTTCCAAGCGAGTTCGGGCAAGGCCCCATTCGAGATTCTCTATGGCAGGAAGTGTCGTACTCCTCTTAACTGGACAGAGACTGGTGAACGCCAACTTCTTGGAAATGACTTGATCACAGAGGCTGAAGAAATGTGCAAAGTCATTCGTGAAAATCTCAAAGCCGCGCAATCGCGCCATAAGAGTTACTATGATAGCAAGCATCGTGACTTGTCTTTCGAGATTGGAGACCATGTCTACCTCCGCGTCTCCCCAATGAAAGCTACTCGTCGCTTCGGTATCAAAGGGAAGCTTGCCCCTAGATACGTGGGTTCTTTCAAGATCATTGGCAAAAGAGGCGATCTCGCCTATCAACTTGAGCTTCCATCCAACTTTGCAAACGTGCATGACGTGTTTCACGTGTCTCAGCTCCGCAAGTGTTTGAAGACTCTTGACCGCACCATCAACTTCGAAGAGATCGATCTCCAAGAAGACCTGTCTTATCATGAGCATCCCATTGCTATTCTTGAAGAAACTGAACACAAGACTCACAACAAGTCTATCAAATTCCTGAAAGTGAAGTGGTCACATCATTCCGACCGTGAAGCCACTTGGGAACGCGAGGACCACCTCCGTTTCGAATATCCGGAGTTTTTCCAGTCCTAGATCTCGGGACGATATCCTTTCATAGTGGTAGAGTGTTGTAACGCCCCGTTTGTAACTTGCCATATTTGTATTCCAACTCTTGCCATTTTCGGCACTAAGTTATGATATTCCTCGTTGTTGGGTGTTTTCTTCGTCTTGCTTTTGTCTTTTGTCATGCATCTCATATCATTTCATCATGTGAATCGCTTTTGCATACGTGTTTGTCTCATGCATCCGAGCATTTTCCCCGTTGTCCGTTTTGCATTCCGGTACTCCTATGTCCTCCGGTGTCCTCTTTTACCTCTTTTCGTGTGCGGGTGTTAAACGTTCTCGGATTGGACCGAGACTTGCCAAGCGGCCTTGGTATACTACCGGTAGACAGCTTGTCAAGTTTCGTACCATTTGGACTTCGTTTGATACTCCAACGGTTAACCGAGGAACCGTAAAGGCCTCGTGTGTGTTGCAGCCCAACACCTCTCCAAAGTGGCCCAAAACCCACCTAAACCTCCTCCACCATCTCGGTCGTTTGATCACGATCGTGTGGCCAAAAACCGTGCTCAATTTGGAGCCTCCTAGCTCCTTCTATGTATAAATAGGGCTCCCCCTCCGAAATTTCGGGCAAAATCCACCCTAACCCTACCTTCTTTCCCCCTCTCCGCCGCCGGACGAAAACCCACCGGCCGGACGTGTACGATCCCGCCGCCGCCGCCACGTGTCTTCTCCCCATTCGCCGCCACCCGCGCCCACATCACCGCGCCCGCGCCGGCCCGCCGGGGCCCAGGCAGGGCCCTCCCGGCCCGCGCGCCGCCGCCGCCCTCCCTGCTCGCCCGTGCCGCCCGCGTCCGCCTAAGCCGCCGCGCGCCTCGGCCGGCGCCTCCCCGCGCCGCTCGCCGGGCTCCGCCGCCCGCCTCGACGTCCAACTCCGGCACCCTCGTCGCCGACCAACCTCGCCACCTCTCCGCCAAGGCCGGATCCGACACCTCCTCGCCGGCGCCCGTCGTCCTCCCGCTCCGGCAAGC
The DNA here is from genome assembly GCF_056163025.1 of Triticum urartu. NCBI lineage: Eukaryota > Viridiplantae > Streptophyta > Magnoliopsida > Poales > Poaceae > Triticum > Triticum urartu. The sequence continues at coordinate 155,560,144 of NC_141873.1, read as the reverse complement.
CCGCGTCCTCTTCCCCGAGCTTCGACGCTGACTCCGGCAAGCTCCCCTTCCACCTCGGTTCACGTGCGCGCTGGATCCAGATCCAGAGCTACAGTAAACCCTAGGTCGTTTTCTGCCCAAGTCCCTGACATTTTGAGCCATGTTCATCATGTCATATCTTTGCATCCATGGCCCCGTTTTGGGCGTGTAGCATATCAAATTGTTCGTCTCGATGTGCACTTCATTTCATTCCATTGCACCATGTTCCTTTGAGTTCATCTTGATGCCCTAAATGTTGTTGCAAGAGTGCTATGTGATGTTAGTTTCTGACTCTTATCAGATTATGGACATTTGTCATTTTTGCCATGTTTAATGTGTGCCTCCTATGATCTTGAGCCCTACATGTATTTTGTTGTATGCCATTCCATCTTTACAGGGGTGTATGCCATGTATTTTTGTGATCATTGTGGTGACTAGCACAAGCATGCAAAGTAGCTCTCGTGATGTTGCTGATTTCAGGGACTTAGAATTCTTCTAAGTCATTTCCCTGATGATATTTTTATGCCTTGTATTCTTGTTGCTACAGAGTGATTCATGCCTCTTTTGAGCATGTTCAGTAAGGATGATTTTGATATATTGTTATGCTCTATCCGTCCATGTCTTTGTTTGCAATTATGGAGCACCCTAGCATGACTCAATCTTGTTCTACTTTTGCTATAAAATGTTCCTGGCAGATTGTTTACGTGTTCATCAATTTTGCCGAGGTTGTTGTAGTTGATCCATGCATGCTATGAGAGTGGTATTGCCATGGTTAGCTTATTTCTCATGTCTACTTGCTGGGTGTATGCTTAGCTTGTCATGCAATTCCTTGTGGTGAGTGCATCGAGGTCGTAAACATGCCTACGTAACTCTGTTTTGCCATGTTCCAGTTTTCTGCTAAGTCTGAATCTGTTAATGAAACTTGCTATGTTTACATGGGTGCCATTGTATTTTCTTATCCCTTTCGGCTTATGGTCAGTAAGGGACTTTTGTTATATGCTTTGATTAGTTTCATGCCATGCCTTGCTTTGCCACGATATGTTCCTGTAGCATGTCGTTATCTTGCTCTAAACATTGCTTCCTGATGTTAAATCCTGACATGTTGTTATTTTCACTAAGTGTGTGAACCTGATATCTTTTGCACTTTTGCCATGCTTGTTTGAACCTGCTATTGTGTGATTTAGCCGTAGCTCAGCGTGAATCTTTTGTCAAGTATATTGAGTGGATCACTGCCATGTGATTTGTTGCTATGTTAGAGTGCAGTAGCTTATTTTTCTTGATGCATTTAGATAGCATCGTGCTGTTAATCACAGATTTGTGCCATTATTGTTTTGTTTGCCATTTGCAAACCGTGCATCCGATTCCGGTGATCTTTATATCGAATTCGACTGAAATCAACTCATATTTCCAGCGGCACTCTTGGCTTTACAAGTTGAGGCTTGATACAATCTTTCCTTTCCAAAGCATGCATATGCATTGCATATCACATCCTACATATCATGCCATGTTTTGCATCATGTTGCTTACACATTGCACCGTGGTTGATCGTGGTTCCCTTTGCTTGTATTCTTGCTTTGGGTAGATCCGGGAGACGAGTAAGTGATCGAGGAACCCGTTGAGTATGCTTACAAGGATCAAGCTTACGTCAATTCGAAGAACTTTGCAGGCAAGATGACCATACCCTCGAAATCACTTATATCTTTGCTTGCTAGTTGCTCGCTCTATTGCTATGCCTATGCTACGATACCTACCACATGCTTTACCATGCCTCCCATATTGCCATGTCAAACCTCTAACCCACCTTGTCCTAGCAAACCGTTGTTTGGCTATGTTACCGCTTGGCTCAGCCCCTCTTATAGCGTTGTTAGTTGCAGGTGAAGATTGGAGTTTGTTCCTTGTTGGAACATGATTATTGTTGGGATATCACTATTATATCTTGTCTACTTTAATGCATCTATATACTTGGTAAAGGATTGAAGGCTCGGCCTTATGCCTGGTGTTTTGTTCCACTCTTGCCGCCCTAGTTTCCGTCATACCGGTGTTATGTTCCTTGATTTTGCGTTCCTTACGCAGTTGGGTTATAATGGGAACCCCTTGACAGTTTGCCTTGAATAAAACTCCTCCAGCAAGGCCCAACCTTGGTTTTACCATTTGCCACCTAGCCTTTTTCCCTTGGGTTTCGCGGACTCAAGGGTCATCTTTATTTAACCCCCCGGGCCAGTGCTTCTCTAAGTGTTGGTCCAACCTGAGCGATGTCCGGCGCCCCCTGGGCAACCAGGGTCTATGCCAACCCGACGTCTGGCTCATCCGGTGTGCCCTGAGAATGAGATATGTGTAGCTCCTATCGGGATTTGTCGGCACATTCGGGCGGCTTTGCTGGTTTAGTTTTACCATTGTCGAGATGTCTTGTAACCGGGATTCCGAGTCTGATCGTGTCGTCCTGGGAGAAGGAATATCCTTCGTTGACCGTGAGAGCTTGTGATAGGCTAAGTTGGGACACCCCTGTAGGGTTTTGAACTTTCTAAAGCTGTGACCGCGGTTATGGGTAGATGGGAATTTGTTAATGCCCGGTTGTCGAAAACCTGAAACTTAATTTAATTAAAATGAATCCACAGCGTGTGTAGCCATGATGGTCTCTTTTCGGCAGAGTCCAGGAAGAGAACACGGTCTCGGGTTATGCTTGAACGTAAGTAGACTTGGATCACTTCTTGATCATAGATTCCCAAATGTGCTTTGCCTTCTCTTCTCGCTCTCATTTGCGTAAGTTAGCCACCATATATGCTAGTGCTTGCTGCAGCTCCACCTCATACCTTTTCCCTACCTACAAGCTTAAATAGTCTTGATCGCGAGGATGTGAGATTGTTGAGTCCCCATGACTCACAGATTACTTCCAAAATCAGATGCAGGTGCCGATGATACCATTCCAGGAGATACGACTAAGCTCTAGTGGGAGTTTGATGAGGACTCAGGACGATACTACGTTTCCTTTCCAGACGATCGGTAGTGGAGCCCAGTTGGGGCGATAGGGGATTTTATGCATTTGGGGTTGTCTTTATTTTGGTTCCGTAGTCGGACCTTGATTGTATCTGGATGATTGTAATGCTATATTTATGGTATTGTGTGAAGTGGAGATTGTAAGCCAACTATGTACCTCTTTCTTATTCAGTACACGGGATGTGTAAAGATTACCCCTCTTGCGACATTGCCTACAATGCGGTTATGCCTCTAAGTCGTGCTCCGACACGTGGGAGATATAGCCGCATCGTGGGCGTTACACTGAAGTACCACTCAACGACATAATAAACAACCGCGATGCCACGGGCTGGATTGCCAAATGGGCCATCGAGCTCCTCCCGTTTGACATAACATACAAACCATGGCGAGCCATCAAGTCGCAAGTGCTGGTTGATTTCATCGCCGAATGGACAGAAGCCAAACTTCCCTAAAGAGTACAGCGCGTACTCCAATTGGATCATGCACTTCGACGGCTCTAAAATGCTGGCTGGTCTGGGGGCTGGCGTCGTCCTGACGTCCCCCACCGGAGATACGGTTCAACATAGACTCCAATAACGCAGCCCAATACGAGGCCCTATTGCACGGTCTCCGGATGGCAGTTTCCATGGGCATTCAACGCCTGGAGGTGCGTGGGGATTCAAACCTCGCAATATCCCAAATAAATGGAGACTTCGATGCCAAGGATCCAAAAATGGTGGCATATCGCAATGCCATTCTCAAAATGTCAGCTGGGTTCGAGGGGCTTGAATTCCACCATGTGGCTCGGGAAAATAATCAGGCGGCGGATATCCTCGCCCGTCTCGGCGCTAAGCGCGACCCTGTCCCACCTAACATCTTCCTGGAAAAACTGTTTAAGCCATCCGTGGTATGGGAAGGGGACACCGGCAATAATAGCCCGGATCCGGCCACAACACCGGATACCGAACACTCTGACACAATCGGAGGCTCTGCCATTGAAATAACACCTTCAGCCCATGTAATAATGGTCGTCATCGCCCCTTGGACAGAGCCATTCCTGGCCTACCAAACCACGCAGGAACTACCTGAGGACCAAAATGAGGCACGCTGGATAGTGCGGTGATCTAAATCCTACAAGGTCCACGAGGGAGAGCTTTATAAGAAAAGCACTACCGGAGTCCTTCAGAGGTGCATCTCCGAAGGGGAAGGGCGGAAGCTTTTGGCAGAAATCCATGCCGGACTCGGCGGCCACCACGCTGCAGCCCGGGCCCTTGTAAGCAAGGCCTTCCATACAGGTTTTTATTGGCCGATGGCCCAGGTAGATGCGCAACATCTGGTCCAACATTGCGTCAGTTGCCAGCTTTTTGCAAACCAAAGCCATATGCCGCCTACCACCCTCCAAACAATCCCCATTACTTGGCCCTTCGCGGTCTGGGGGCTTGACATGGTTGGACCCCTTAAAGGGGGAACCCATAAGAAAAAATACCTACTGGTCATGCTGGATAAATTCACCAAATGGATAGAAGCCAAACCCGTCAAGACGGCTGAATCCGGACCGATGATAGACTTCATATCTGGGGTTGTACACCATTATGGCATCCCCCACATCATCATCACTAACAACAGCACGAATTTTACAGCCAATGAGGTGAAACTCTGGTGCAGCAATATGGGCATCAAGCTCGACTATGCTTCTGTCTATCACCCACAAACTAATGGTCAAGTTGAGCGAGCAAATGGTCTTATCATGAGCGGCATTAAACCCAGACTAGTGCGGTCCTTAAAGGAATCAAACACGCACTGGGTAGAGGAGCTCGACTCCGTACTATGGGGGTTGCGGACCACGCTAGATCGCACTACTGGATACACACCGTTCTTTATGGTGTACGGCGCAGAGGCAATTTTGCCTTGCGACATAATTCATGACTCACCTCGAGTGCGCATGTACGAGGAAAAAGAGGCCGAGCTCGATCGGCAGGACAGTTTGGACGCCCTGGAGGAGGAGCGCGACGTGGCAAAGGCCCGTTCCGCATTTTATCAGCAACAGGCTCGAAGGTATCAAAGCAGAGAAGTATGGGCCAAAACCTGCAATGTTGGCGAACTAGTTCTAAGCCTGCCGGAGAAGAAAAAGAGCAAGCTCAAGCCCAAATGGGAAGGTCCCTTCATTGTTGACCAAGTTCTAACCGGTGGAGCGTACCGTCTGCGGGATGCATCGGATAATCGACTCGAGCCAAACCCATGGAAAGCAGCCAGAGTACGATGATTCTATGCCTAGTGCCGGACTATATGTTCATCCCCTCACCTCCCTCAATTTTTTGCATATCTGTCTTTTCTCTTTCCTCTCCTTTTATTTCTCATTCGGGCCCTAAAGGGCTAAAGTTGTGTCTTGGTTGCACAATCGCGCCGCGCTAGCCGCGCTCATTATACCTGGGGGCTTCTTATACAGAAGCTTAATATAACTATTTTTCCGGACCTTATGTCCCGCACATGTGTTATTCTTCCGCATGTACCCCTTTTTTCGCCATTATATGCATCGATATGACTTAAGTTTTGGCCAAGCTGGGTTGCCTGGCTCTTGTATTTATGCCCTACGTTCCCGTTAATTCGGCTAGGGCATAAGGGGAGCACCTCTGCGATTGTTACTGCCGGGTCAGCCGGATGTGTACCTCAGACTGGGTGAAGACGAAAGCTAGCGTTCTTAAGGGAATATTCGGTCGGTGAACAAAATATGACTTCTATTTAATTTGAAAAAATGCCCCCAGATGTTTATACCCTGCGTTCCTTTTCGCAGTTCGGACATGCACATTAGGGCATGCATACCCAGGGAAAGGAACCCTTAACGGAACTATTCTCCCTGGAAGATGTTTCTTACTACCCATGTAATATAACATAGCTAGTTGGGTACTTATCTGTTCAAGCACTTATGACCCCTACGCCTGGTTTCCATCCATACCCCGGTTTTTACATAATCGAGCAGGTATTCGGATACACTCCGGACTATCGGGTCTAGAGGTCGAAGCGAAAAGGTCTGCCATGACAAATGATTTACAATCCGGCTAGGGACATTACATATGTCACTTGAAGTACACAGTCACTAAGACTGATTAAATTCTTCTTCTATACCATCCAACAGGCTGTCTAGCCTACAATCCTGTTGTGAATACTTTGCGGCTAATTCTACTTGATCATACACTAAACTGACGGGAATCTCCTTCCCATCAGGCCCCACAGGACCAACACCGGCCTGTGGTTTGGGTCCGCTTTGGTGTATCACATCTTCACCATAGCCCAGGCTTCTCTCGCAACTTGTCGGCAAGCTGATATCTTCCATAACCGGAAGCGCCGCCGCGCTCCCTTGAGCTTCTTTACAAGCTCCCCCATGCCTCTTGGTAGGGATGCGGACGGCCACAAGGCTTGGGCAATACCCTGCATCACCTGCCGAACTTGCTCGTGCAGTTGTGAGAGCTCTTGTAGAAGATCACCCGTAGACCCGGGCATCTGTTCCGCGGAACGACCCGTCAGCATACCTACAGACACAACTCTGTCAGTCGGCTTCTTCGCCGAACTCCTTTAAAAGTTTGTTCAAGCACTTACTAAAAATGCCGGGCCGAAGCCACTTATTCTCCTTCACGGAGTCCGCTAGCTGGGCCCGGACATCTTTCAGTTCCTCGCCCAGCCGGGTATTGGCGTCTTGGAGATTGTTTTTCTCCTGCCTGACTCGGCGTAAGCACGCGCTCACTAGCATTTAGCTGTCAATCAGCGCGTGCCCCATTCACCACTACGGCCTCCGGATTCACTCCGGGGTCACCTGCAACATCTATTATTAGATTTGCATAAATGCCGCATACTACCTGGTACCTACCTTCTTTGCAAGGGAAACAGGTGTTACCAGAGGGACCCTTCTCGGACTCCCTCAACGCAGCAACAACGGCCCCTAGCTGGGCCTTGCACTCTTCCAGCTCTTGAAACAATTGGGAATTCTTCTCTGTAAGAACCTACTCAAATAAATGATCCTTAAATCAGTTGTGTCAACTGTTTCAAGTCTCAGGGGCTACTAATACATATAATCGTCAGATTTACTTACTCGTATATCCCTTACATACTGGTCCGTGGCTCTGGCTAGACCATTTTGACCAGCACGGATGTACGCGTCTCCGGAATTGAAGGCATCAAATGCCTCTGGTGAGAAACAAGCGTCACGGAGTACGGCCCGGCGACGCCTGTGATTCATGGCGCTCTCCACTTCGGAATTTGTAGCGGATAGTCTGTCCGCATCCTATGTAGGAGGAACATCCGGCGTCTGCCTCGCGTTAGCTTCCGCCTCTATGTCCGGCCTTGTAGCCCGACTGGTCGAGGCGTGATCGGCAGCCTCTCCGGATATAGTCCGGCAGGTGTTTTTTCTAGGAAACACGGATGCCATTATATTTTAAGCAAGATGACAACTATGGGATGAGGTTTTCTGTTATACCTCAGTGCTGGCGTCTCCGTCCTGACCACCTTCCTTTTTGCCTACCCGGCTTCGGCGCCTCTAGTTGGCGAGTTGCTGTAGGTTCGGCACGGCGTCCCGAAGGCCTTCCCTGTAAGACACCATACGTGTATGGTAGGTGAAGTGCATAAAAGGGAATCCTTTTTTGGGAGTTGGGACTTTGGTTTTCTTATGTGCAACGCAGGGAGTAGTCCCGGATAGTCGGCCGTTATGGCCACCATGGCGTCGTCGCAGCTCAATTGATAGAATTGCATGTCTATCAGCTCCACGAATATGTCTGGATCCTCTTCAAGTCCGGGATCGAGGGCCCGACCAGGGTCCTCTAGTTGTGCAGCTGGTCTGTTGACATCCCTTATCGCTTTTCGCAGTTCCTGCCGTGAAATGGCAAGGTGAGTACCTACGATGAAGAATGCGGGAAGGTTGAGAGTAAAAAGGGTACAACTCACCCATTTTGGAGGGTTGTACATGGAGAATCCGTCCCGTGGTTTAATGTGGATGAACTCCTCTTCCTCTCCCTTGAATAACTCGGACAGAACTTTTGCTAAAGCAGCAGGTGAGTCTGGTCCCTTGCGTCCGCAACGGGTGGCATCGTCTTCCCTGTTAAAACACCACAGGGGTGACCTCGATATTGAAGTGGTTGCACCCCCCGCATTATGCATATTGACATAACCTCGATTGTTGTCAATTCTGATTGAGCCAGCGCTTTAATCTGGTTCATTTGATAAAGGAGTTCTCCGTTATCTTCCTCCTGGGGGCTCCATGGGCGCCAACTTCGACGTTTCTTCAGAGGAGCATTGTCGAACTCAGGAAGACCTCGCCGAACAGGGTCTGGAAGAGGGACGTTCTCCATGTAAAACCACTCCAAAGGCCAGTCTTCGGACGTCTTCTTTGGAGTACCGGATGGGTATCCGATCTCGGCGATGCGCCCCACTTGATAAAGTGACTCCTTCTGTGTGTGGGGCACAAGGCAGAATAGCCTTTTCCACAGCTCAAAATGAGCCTCGCAGCCCAAAAATAGCTCACAAATGGCAACATAGCCGGCGATGTGTAATATGGAAGTGGGGGTGAAATTATGCAACTGGAGGCCGTAAAACTCCAGGAGTCCGCGGAGGAACGGATGAATCGGAAATCCGAGTCCCCTTAGTAAGTAAGGAACAAGGCATACCCGCTCCCCCATGGAGGGATTGGGGAAGCTCTCCGCTTGCTCCCCGCCATTATAAGTGGCGAGCCCGGCTCTGACGGGAACCATATACGCCAGAGGGAGAAATCCCTGGGTCTGCAACTCTACTAATCGGTCGTGTGGGACTGAACACTTCTCCCAATCACCGGGCTTGGGGCTACGGGTGCGAGAGGAGGAGCTGCGATGGCCGGCCATGATGGAATGGATTTTTCCGAGCGCGCTCCGATGGATTCTCGCCGTGGGAAGATGGTGTGGATTGGATCTAAGAATCCCCATCCCTTTAATAGGCGATTTACTTACCTGGTGAGGGGGGCAAATGTAAAAACGCCCTGGCTCCTCGCATTCGCTCGACGCGTGGAAGATGGCCCTTATTAGGCGCAGAAGCCAAGAAGTCCAACAATTATGGGAGCCGGACACTACTTAGATATTCAGGATTTGGAGAAGAACCCACCTTGCAATGCCGAAGACAATATTGCGCGCCGGACTCGTCGTCATTGAAGCCTGGTTCGGCGGCTACTGAGGGAGTCCTGGATTAGGGGGTCTCCGGACAGCCAGACTATATCCTTTGGCCGGACTGTTGGACTATGAAGATACAAGATTGAAGACTTCGTCCCGTGTCCGGATGGGACTCTCCTTAGCATGGAAGGCAAGCTAGGCAATACGGATATGTAGATCTCCTCCCTTGTAACTGACCTTGTGTAACCCTAGCCCCCTCCGGTGTCTATATAAACCGGAGGGTTTTAGTCCATAGGACAACATACAATCATACCATAGGCTAGCTTCTAGGGTTAGCCTCTACGATCTCGTGGTAGATCAACTCTTGTAATACTCATATCATCAAGAACAAACAAGCAGGAAGTAGGGTATTACCTCCATCAAGAGGGCCCGAACATGGGTAAACATCTTGTCCCCCGCCTCCTGTTACCATCCGCCTTAGATGCACAGTTCGGGACCCCCTACCCAAGATCCGCTGGTTTTGATACCGACAGTGGGTCCCAGCTAGCAGGGGGTATTCATTTTTTTGTGCGTCATAAGGAGGCACTTCCTTGCGTGTGAAGATATAGCTGGTGGGTCCGACCTGTCAGCGGGGGGAATGTTTTTTCCATGAAATATAGAAGCCCTTCCCGTGGGTCCTAGCTGTCAGGTGGAGGAATCATTATTTTGCGCGTAATAAGGAGGTATTTCCTTGCATGCGGGCATGAACCCAGCTTTCAGCCTCTCCACGTACAGTCCACTTCCGATGGATGTCGTTCATTGACCACATTGACCAGGCCGCTCCGAGAGCACCAGGGCGCTAGACGACGGCAAGGCCTAGGAAGGGAACGACATAGAGGCAGGGAAGACTCGGCAGTTGTTTCCCACGCGGAGGGGAGTGAGGGAGTCCTGGATTAGGGGGTCCTCGGACAGCCGGACTATATCCCTTGGCCGGACTGTTGGACTATGAAGATACAAGATTGAAGACTTTGTCCCGTGTCCGGATGGGACTCTCCTTTGCATGGAAAGCAAGCTTGGCGATTCGGATATGTAGATCTCCTCCCTTGTAACCGACTATGTGTAACCCTAGCTCCCTCTGGTGTCTATATAAACCGGAGGGTTTTAGTCCGTAGGACAACAACAATCATACCATAGGCTAGCTTCTAGGGTTTAGCCTCTCCGATCTCGTGGTAGATCAACTCTTGTAATAATCATATCATGAAGATCAATCAAGCAGGAAGTAGGGTATTACCTCCATCGAGAGGGCCCGAACTTGGGTAAACATTGTGTCCCCCGCCTCCTATTACCATCCGCCTTAGACGCACAGTTCGGGACCCCCTACCCGAGATCCGCCGGTTTCGACAGCGACATTGGTGCTTTCATTGAGAGTTCCACTGTGTCGTCATCATAAGGCTTGATGGCTCCTTCAATCATCGGCAACGATGCGATCCAGGGTGAGGTTTTCCTCCCCGGACAGATCTTTGTATTCGGCGACTTCGTACTCCGGGCCAAATCGCTCGACCATCTAGAGCAGATCGAGAGCTACGCCCCTGGCCATCAGGTCAGGTTTGGAAGCTTAAACTATACCGCCGACATCCGCGGAGACTTGATCTTCGACAGATTCGAACCCACGTCAGGTACGCCGCACAGTCACGATGAGCATAATTTAGCTCTGCCATCGGACAGTGTTCGGGAGATCACACCTGTAACTACTCCAGCCCTCAATCTGGAACAGATCACGTCGTCCGAGGACGGGTGGATGGACCCCGCCACGGAGGCCGCACACTCAGCAGCGATAGAGCCGAATACTGAGTTCACCTCCTACGAGACCTGTGTTGCCAGACACTCAGATTCGTCCCTGGCCACAGGCTCCGAACAGCTCGCGTCCGTGCCCATCCAATCTGATTGGGCACCGATCATGGAGTTGACCTCCATGGATATCTTTCAGCACTCGCCCCTAGGCGATGTGCTATACTCATTACGGTCTCTCTCCTTGTCAGGAGACCCTTGGCCGAACTATGTCCGGCTCGAGCGGGAAGCGGATGACGAAGAAATTCGTTCCCCACCCACCACCCACTTAATAGCCACTGTCGACGACTTAACCGATATGCTTGATTTCGGCTCCGAAGACATCGACGGTATGGACGACGATGCGGGAAACGAACAGGAACCACCGCCCGCAGGGCGCGGGACTGCCACTTAATCACATGAGATATACATGGTGGATACACCCTAAGAAAATGATGACGAGGAATGGGAGGAAGCAGCGAAGGACAATTCCCTCAAGAAGCAACCAAAGCGACGGTGTAAGCGCCGCTCCAAATCCCGCCCTGGCAAAAATAGCAATAACAGTGCAAGAAAGAGTAACACCCCGGTCGACCCCAAAGGAGACAACGACCACATGAACCCAGCAGTGGAGCAGGGTGAACCAGCGGAAGGTGAACATAGTACGGAGCCGCTGTCAGGTCACAACGACCCCGAGGGTAAAACTCATCAACCTGTCTCCGGAGACATGAATAGTCCAGACGATGATGCACACATCATCCCTAAAAGACACTCGGAACAAGAGAACCTTCATAAAAGGCTCATTGAAACCGCGCGGAGCCTGAAGAAGCAGAAGCAAAGGCTTAAGACCGCGCAGAATACGTTTAACAGCAGACGGAATAAAGTGCTTGACACGGAAGAAAAATACGGTGGTAATCGCCACACAAAAAGCTATCCAAAGCGCAAGCTGTTGCCGGAATTCGACGATGAGGCCTTAGAGCCCACTCAGCCGGAAAATAAAATGACCGATCAAACGGACCGACCACCCCGTGGTCGCGATAGGGCGGCTAACGATGACGTACACAAGTCAGCACACGACCTACGTGAGGACCTACACAAAAAAGCCAGTTTGACCAGGTCCATTTACGGACCTAGGAAGCGCGTTCCGGCACAGAATCATCGCCGCCCAAATGACTATACTGACAGAATAATGGTTCGGAATCAAAACCGAACACTACAACCGTCAGACATTCCCAAATACAGGGGTGCCACGTACCCTCTATGCTTCACCGACGAGGTACTGGATCATGAATTCTCAGAAGGATTCAAACCCGTGAACATAGAGTCATACGACGGAACAACAGACCTTGGGGTCTGGATTGATGATTTTATCCTTCACATCCACATGGCTCGTGGAGATGATCTCCATGCCATCAAATACTTGTCTTTAAAGTTGAAAGGACCAGCTAGGCACTGGTTGAAAATCCTCCCCGAAAACTCAATTAGAAGTTGGGAAGAGCTCGAGGACACTTTCAGGGCTAATTTTCAAGGGACCTATGTCCGACCTCCGGATGCAGATGATTTAAGTCACATAATTCAACAACCCGGAGAGTCAGCCCGAAAGCTTTGGAATAGATTCCTAACTAAGAAGAATCAAATCATCGATTGCCCGAACGCCGAAGCCTTAGCGGCTTTCAAACATAGTGTTTGGGACGAATGGCTTGCCAGACACCTCGGCCAGGAAAAACCAAGGATAATGGCAGCCCTAACAAGCCTTATGACCCGCTTTTGCGCGGGTGAGGATAGTTGGCTGGCCCGCAGCGGCACCAGTGACCCAAGCACATCCAAAGTCAGGGATGGCAATGGAAAACCACGACGCAATAAAAGCAAGCGTCGAAGAAACGAATACAGCCCAGACAACACGGCGGTAAACGCCGGATTCATGGGCTCTCGACCCGGTCAACGGAAAAAGCCATTCAAAGGCAGCAGAGATGGACCGTCCAGCCTAAACAAGATTCTAGACAGATTATGTCAGATTCATGGCACCTCCGATAAACCTGCAAATCACACCAATAGAGAATGTTGGGTCTTTAAGCAGGCCGTCAAGCTAAACGCCGAACACAAGGGGAGGGAGACACCAAGTGAAGATGAGGATGATCCTCACCAACAAAACACTGGGGGACAGAAAAAATTCCCACCAGAAGTCAAAACAGTGAACATGATTCACGCAACAAAGAGGAGGAGCACACGCGTGCTCCGAGACATATGCATCGTAGAGCCCGTTACCCCCAAGTTCAACCCTTGGTCGGCCTGCCCAATCACTTTTGATCACATGGATCACCCTACTAGTATCCGACACGGAGGATCGACTGCCTTGGTACTAGACCCAATAATTGATGGATAACATCTCACCCGAGTCCTTACGGACGGCGGTAGTGGTCTTAATCTGATATATCAAGACACAGTCCGCAAAATGGGGATAGACCCAACAAGAATCAGCCAAAGCAATACAATCTTTAAAGGAGTAGTACCAGGCCCAGAGGCCCGCTGCACGGGCTCTATAGTACTAGAGGTTGTATTCGGTTCCCCCGACAACTTCCGAAGCGAAGAATTAACCTTCGACATCGCTCCATTCCGAAGCAGCTATCAAGCACTACTCAGAAGAACAGCCTTCGCTCACTTTAACGCAATACCGCATTACGCTTATATTAAGCTCAAGATGCCCGGTCCACATGGCATCATCATAGTTAGTGGAAACTCAGAGCGTTCCTTACACGCGGAGGAATGTACGACGTCTTTCGCAGCTGAACACTGAACGACCCCTCCAACCAGAATAAATGATCGGTCATCAAGACCGCGGACACGGCTAGACGAGTCCAGCACCCCCCTCGCTGTAACAGTTCAGGTAAACCTGAGATTGGGTCGATGGATATACCCCCATAGGTGGCGCTAGGGGCTTCCCGCATGTAAAAGGACTATAGTTCGGTTTGACCTTACTTAGACTGAATTTCAGTGGTCTATTAATAATAACCTATTTCCGCACGTAGGCCTTCACTTGGGTTTTTTCTCCCTTGCAGATGACAATCGTGCTACACCCTTCTAGGACACGGCACAATGGAGACACAGGCGCAGACGTGCAGCAGGGCCCCGCTCAAAGGTTTCTTTTTAGATTAAGACCCCGTGTAAACCTTTCTCACTGTCTATTGTTGCTTTACGCCCTCCGGATACTTAACACAACCGAGAGGGATGCTGACGTTATTGGCATTCTCGCCACGTCAGACTAATGCACGTACCTGGAAATTCAGGGTTCATTATCAAGGGCTTTGCTCAGCTCGGTATATGTTGTAAAGTCCGAATACCTTAGGGAGTGTTCGACCTCGCGAGTTTGGCCTTATATGCATCATCTCCGAATCATGTCTTTGGTCAAATGCTGGGTTTGCCCGGCTCCCGTGTTTTGCTACCTTACGTTCCGCTCTATCGGCTAAGGTGGCACCAGGAGAACTACTGCGATTGTGCCCTGGTTCATCTGGGTGAGCACCTCAGTAGAGAAAGCTGAAAACTGACTGGCATGATAAAGTGTGAGACTGGTCAACCACTCAATGACTCAGCGGAATCTTCGCGATTCCTCCGCATTAACGAAGGACCGGTTTCCCGGTCATGTATGTACGTGCACCGTATTCGGATAAGCGCGGAGGTACCAGGGGCTATATAGTAGCCCCACTGTCAAACTCCTATGGCTAAGTGAAAGTGTTAAAGCAATATAGTTGATTGCCTTGTTCGCCACGCTATCACCTCCTTCATGGACCAAGATGTTGGATCAAGTGTGAATACGCGCTTTTCTAAACACCCCCGCATTATGTGCGTGGGGGCTGAAGCCGATGACTGCAAACTTTCAGGTTATATACATACATAAAACGGCCGCACAGGAGGCATCATAATACTTTTAGGAAAAAATATAAACATAGCCTTTATAATTCAAAGAATATTGTTTTTACAATTGGGACACATGTCACTCGAACATGATACTCTTCGAGCACTGCGCATCTATTAACCCAGCGCCTTCTAGGACTTCTCCTAAATAGTGCTCGGTCGAGATCTGGCCTACGGTCGGACCCTGGGTTGCAATAGCGGTAGCATCCATCTCTGCCCAGTATGTCTAAACACGGGAAAGAGCCATCCGCGCACCCTCTATGCACGCCGACCTCTTTACGGCATCGATACACTACACAACACCAAGGAATCGTTGCACTAAACCAAAATAACTATTCGGCTTTGGCCCTTCCGGCCAAAGATGATCCGCGACAGACCTCATAGCAAGCCCGGACAACCTATGGAGCTCCTCCCACTCGGCCATTTGCTCATTTAAGAGCAGCGGACGTGTCGGAGCACTGAACTGCGACCAGAACAACTTCTCTACTTCGTGATCTTCTTGATCTTTGAAAAACGCAGTCGCATCAGCAGCACTCATTGCCAAGTCCGCATACACATCTGCAGCACTCCATAATCGATCCAGAGGGGCATACTTCGGATCTCTGAACTTCGTCCGCAACAAAAAGGGATTCCCAGCCATGATACCTTCGGCTTGACGAAGCTCCTCCTCAGCCGCTCTGATTTTAGAACGGGTTTCCTTGGCTGCCTCCACGGCTGTCTTCAGGTCAACCGCTCTCACTTGGCTTTTCTTTTCGAGAAGCTCATATCGGCCGGCGGCATCTTTCAGCTCAACAGCCATCTCGGCTATTTTATCTTTGCTCTTGCGATGAGCAGCCTGTTCGGCTCTTAAATCTTCGGCCGCCTTTAGGGCGGCCGCATCACTTCTCCTGGCTTGTTCCTTGGCTCGGGCAAGTTCCTCCCGAAGGGTCTCCACGGCGGCAGCTCCATCTGCAGTCACAGCATACATTAGATACTAGCATCATGCTCCTCTTAATATCTGTTAACTACCCGAAAATACATACCCCGTGCCTCGTCAAGCCGCTTGTTCACAAGCACAATGTCGGCATCTGCCGCACCAAGTTGCCAGCTTAGTCCGACAAGCTCGGCAGTCCGGCCAGCCACCGGACCGTCAGCCGCCTGCATAGGATAGAAGTGTCGGAGAATAACATGATGTGTGGGGGAATAGAGTGAGGGACTAGCTAACATTGGAGGGTACGTACGGTAGGGCGGTGGAGGCGCAGCCAGCCATGGGAGGCGGGAGCAGGCGGAGCTGACAGGGTGGTTTGGTTTGGGTGGCTGGAGGAAGAAGAAGACAAGAGATAGAAGATACACGACAGATGTTGGATGTCAATCCAATGGCTCGTAGGCAGAATCGTTTGTTGACTGGCTAGTAAGTCAACACCACCTTGGATAGGCTATTTCCTCGCGGATCCCAAATGTCAGAATCCAAAACTGTCGCAGTCATGCAGCCCTTCCTATGAAAATTTATAGCCCGTTTGATGTGCTAGTTGGAAATAAGTTTGTGGGTGCTGGTGGGGGCTAATCACTTGGCTTATGTAATGCACAGTGAGCTCAAGCAGCCGGCGAGAGTGATGTTATTTCCCTTGGTTGGGATTTGTTAGTTGTTACAATATTTCACTCTAAATTAAACGACTAGCAAGCCATTTGCCTTGCTTCAAAGAAAATATGACAGTCACAGCCGAGTTGAAAAGGGCAAGAACATCTAACTCTAGCTTACAAAATGTACAAAAGCACAAGGGTTAATTGTTCATCAGGTTTGCAAAAAATCCAGGTTGAAAAGGGCAACAACATCTAACTCCAGCACTGTTTCTGGCAGTCACAGTCAAATGGATCGGTCAGGTCCATAGAATGAATATCCTGGGTCGTAAAATTTCCTGGATTATGACCACAATATGTTGTAAATAGAATCCTGGCACGTTTAGAAGCTCTTTTGCCCATCTGAAACTCCTTTTTTTCTCTTCCACATCCCCATCCGCCAAAACCATGCTGCTGATAGACTTAAGCCTGATGGACAATAGTAACCTCGCATTCAGCAGGAAGAATGTGACAAATCTAGTGTTTGCATGGTTGGCTACATATCGTTCTAGCGTTATTGTCTTCAATCGAATCTCATGAGAAGTGAGAAAATCCCGATGCTTACAATCCACCGATTGGTTATAACTTTCTTACCCCGTCCAGTTGCCTAAATAGACATGAAGATTGAAAACAGTTAAGGTCTAAAAAAAGGAGTGTCGAAAGAGCAACAGCTGAACGGTTAATTCTAGTACACTATATGCGGGCTTCCAATGTGCGTGAAATTATCACTTTTATATACAACTTCTCTAGACATGGAAAGCATTGCAGCAAGCTAATAATCTTGTTCAGATCAAAACTATTCATTTGGATATATAAGATCTTGACATAATCCAGCACCATTGATAGGCCATCCATGGAGAAACTCTTCATTGAGCATAGAACATAATATTAGTACAAAATGTGTACTCCAAGATGAGATATAACTTATGCGCATAAATTTAAAATGCAGCTTATGGTTACAAGTGTAGATGATTATGTAAAGTACCTGAAGAAATGTGGATCCAAACACCATATTGAAATGAGCACAAAGATCATGTATTACACCCAAGGTCTCTAGTTTAGGCGCAGAGAGGACGGTTATTTGCAATGGTGAATAACTAGAATCAATGATCAACCTTTGAAGTCAAGGGGCATCTTGGATGATGAGCTGCCTTCCGTCAAAACAAATTCCAATTCTTACAAGGTTAGGCGACTTTATTTGGAGACAACTGATTCTAACTGTGAAAACAAGCACCAAGCACTCCATGGCAGGGCAACTGGAGTGGATGATGTTGTGCAATGAGGCCTCCGATATACGAACCCACACAAGTGAAAGTTTCTTCAGAAATGGGAGTCAAAGGTTTAGTACCAGATTGTCTGGTAGGTCGCACAGCGCAAAGGTGGCGGTGTGGAGATAGGAGGAAAACCACGAGATGGACATCGGTGTTGAGGGCAAAGGTAGATGGCGTTCGGTATCTGGTAGGTGATTTCCAAGGGAATAGTAGAACTCAAGCAGCTGTAGTCCTGTGAATTCAGGGGATCTCAGCCAGGTGTCCACCATGCAGGGCATGGTATGCTTGCTCAGGTAGCATGACGACAGTCTAGATTAAGGGGCACGGCGCGCCATAGAGGGCGCCACCGAATTGAGAGGACTTGGGTGCGGCAGCAATCCTTGGTGGGGAGAAGCGAGATGATCTCCCCAAGGACGGCGTCCAGGAGA
This sequence comes from Triticum urartu, assembly GCF_056163025.1. Lineage (NCBI taxonomy): Eukaryota > Viridiplantae > Streptophyta > Magnoliopsida > Poales > Poaceae > Triticum > Triticum urartu. The sequence continues at coordinate 155,542,024 of NC_141873.1, read as the reverse complement.
TCGCTGATGCAGTCCACCCGAGATTCAATGGGTTCCTAGGATCCGGTGGGGGCGGGGTCGCCGCTTCTCCCCGCGCTGCCGGGTGCAAGATCTACAACAGGCGTCGCCGCTGGCGGGAGCCTCATCTTCTTGGCGATGGGGTTAGCCGACTCCATTTTCCTCGAGGGCGTCGCATCGCACTCACGGATTTGAGCAGAGTAACGAATGACGAGCCTAGTTGTAGTGCGAGTGAAGAAGAAGGGGAGCTGGGGTTTTTCTGTAGTAGTGAGGAAGAAGGGGAGCTGGGGTTTTCTATAGGAGTGAGGTGAGGAATTTGGGGGTACGAGTGGAGCGAGCTGACATGAGGTGGGTGGGAGTGAGGAGGAAGAAGAACACCTAGGTTTTTTGGGGGGTGGTGTGCTGGGTGTGGGTAGCACCTCCCATTCAGTAAATATATGGACTTTTGAATTGATTTTTAATATTTACTGGGGTGGATGGGCTGTTTTGTCTTGGGCCCAGAGAAACAATTACTACTAGTACAGTGGAGACACTCTACAGCTACCCAGAAAAACAATTACTACTAGTACAGTGGATACAATACCACTTCTGGCTCCTCCTAGGTCATCGAAACGTCTCCCTCTACTGAATGCCGTTATACTTTTGTTCACCGACATGCGGGCCTTGCAGCGCGTGGGCCCAAATGCCATCCACAAAATAAGAAGGCAGTATGCAAGCGGAGAGTCACCCCGGTCGTAGCGCGGCAATAACGAGCCGTCATATCACAAAACCCCACCTCCCCGCAGTCTAAGTTGACGGACGGAGCAACCATCATTTCACTCTTCACTGAATCCCCTTCTCCCTCACCGTCTTCAAGAAAGGCAACACTCGCATCTGCCATTGTTCTTCTCTCCCAACGAAGGGAAGGTAAGCGGATCCGTGATGTTGGTATATTTTTGTTCAGAGAAAAAAAAGAACTTTTGCAAAGCAGTAACCGATCCTCACTCTCTTTTTTGTTTCATTCTCATTGCGATTGTGTTTTCCTTTCAGTGGTTTCCTAGTATTCGTCAGTTTCATGATGGACCAAGGAGAACCAGGAAAAGATCTGCTGATATTGGAGCAGACGCGGGAGGCTGATCCCCACGAGGCAGAGAGCTCCAAGAAGATGGAGGCAGCCACCGAGCCGACCCCAGATACGCTCACGGCCACTACTGAGATGGTGAACGCCCCGTTTGAGGTTACAGCCCTGTGGCACTGCAGGAGTAGTTTTCCCCCTTCGAGGATGTGTGCCCCCCCCCCCCCCCCCGCTGAGCTGTCCAAGGTGATTTTCTTCTTTGCCGATCTCGATTGTGGTTTTTCATGTAAGTACGTGGTGATGAATAATGCCAAATTTTATTAGCTTCGATGCCATACTATACATAGTGGTTTAAATAACTTGTGTTTCTTATACTGGAAAGTAATTCAGAATTTGTTTCTATTTCAATTAGAGCCCTGATGCAGACAAGGATTGTGTGGTTGTACATGTCACTCACTATGAGGCGGATGACCTAAATATACGCACTGGGAAAACAGAGTTTTTAGGCTGTTGGATCCTGGAAGCCATTTGCGCTTATACCAATGAAGAGTTGTATTCCAGCCTCACTGTTGTCAGGCGTGTTGTCCAGGGTGTACTGAAGCACAAGAAGTTCAAAGCTACTCCTTCGTTTGTGAGGCATACTGTTCTTGTCAAGCTTACGCGGGAAGGTGACGTGGCATGCCTCCACAAACAAGTTTATGAGTGGCAAGGCCACAAGGTTTTCTTCGTGAAGGTTCACAGGATTGAGCTGCTGCCGGACGTCCTCGATGATGTTCATGGCAAGGTACGTCTTGTGTCCAGCCCAAATTAGATCGAGGCATGAAATACTTGCCCCAGATAGTGTTTAATAGTAGTTTGGATTCCGTCTAATTGTCCAAACCTTGCCTATTATCGAGCCCTCTCGGGCTAGTACACTGTTTGAATCCGTCTATGGGAACTGCTGCTACTTTTGTGTGCCTGTGAATCATCGTAATTGTTGCCGAAACAGATGCATCCTCACTAGTTTTATCATACGAGCAGTGTGAGTTTTGATGAAATAGAGTACTCGTTTGGGAACTGTGCGCCGACGTATACATAAGTACTTGTAAACACTGTTGGTGCTACCCCACTTATAAGTAGTTGTGCAAAACACGACACATTGGCTCAGCTCGCTTGAACACTAGGCTATCGACCAGCTAACAATCAACAATCTGATGTCTGACATATAAGGAACCATGTATCTTGTTACAGTGGTTCATGCGGTTAACTAAGGCCACAATGTAAATTCCAAATGTTCACACGCTAGTCCAGCGTTCATGTGGAACACTCACATTAAACTCGGCTTCATAAAAAACTTGAAAATCATAAGTTAAGCAATTTTATACATCTCAATGATTCATAGAACATAACAAACATATACTAGTTCACAGCAAAAGACAAAGTTGTGAGAAGGTTTACAAATCAGGAAAAAAACAAGCAAGGCTTCTCTGAGCAAAGGGCCTCCCGGCAGGCTTAAATTTCCTGGAGTTCACTCTGGTTTTTTCTTGTTGCCACCATCCAGGGTTAGGTTCTCTCATTCCAGAATAACCAATTATAATTGTGTTCTCAGCTGGAATGCTGAACTGAACCATGTAGTGTACTGACCAGCTGAAATTCATGTGCATTCCACTAAATTTAAGCACCACTATTTGCAGAAATAAGCAGACCACAATGCCTCTTGTCCATGCACCTGTCCAAAAAACCGCCGTGCAGCCGTGCCAGCTAGTCCTTGGTCCATGGGTGAACTGGTAGAAAGTGCATTCCGGACTAGGATGCAGTTATTTTCGCTCGTCCCTGCACTGCAATCAGGAAGTAAAACATACGAACCAACTTCTTTTATATTGCATTGGTCATTCTACCTAGTAACTACCAATGTAGGAATACCTGGAAGACGGGTGGTTAGACGACGACAACGAGGGATAGCCATCTCATTTTGCACAGTTCTACTAAAACTAAGGTGTGTGCTTTTGATTGCGCGGATAGAAACGATACGGAGACCGACATCCCGAAATGATATGGAGACGGACATCCCTATTTGCGCAAATACAAAATATGGTTATTTAAACAGTGACAGATATTTGCAGTGGCGTATGATTAACAGCATCATCTATTGTGTTATAATTGGCACTAGATTGATAGTATGAAAGTGTCCTTACGTAAGTAGCATCACATCACATCAACACTGCCACTAGATTAACATGCAGAACAATAGCATTAGTATTACTGTCATGAGAGTAGCACATGGTTAGTAAATGTGCAATCAAATTTGTGCAGTTCCACTGGGATGAAGCAATGTTAGCGGTGTGAGATTTAAGTGGTGAGGCAGATGTGGTTGCCGAGAGCGGCAAACACTCAGGCAGCATGTCTGCATTTGTCCCATTTTTTATCTCATCGGCGACATTTTCCTATGTGAGCACAGGAAATCTAGACCTGCTCATTCTCATTTGCTTTGTCCCCCAAGACCCGTCACTTTATTTCCTTTTTCAACCAAGATATAGGTACACTCCCCCCCCACCCTTCGCCATCCACCATGCTTTCTTCGTCTTTTCAACCAAGAGACCGGTTGGGTAGCTAGTATCTACTACTTTCCCCTGTTTCCTCTTAGAACCAAGTCCTAGATTCATGCTACAGCTTTCCCACTTTCTTCCCTTTTTGAACCAACTCTTAGAGTCGACTGTATGAACTAGCTTTACCTCTAATAATAGTAAAAGTCTAGGTGGCTTTGGAACAACAGACGGAAGTAGAAAAAGATCCACACGAAGCCAAGTGGGGAGCTGGGGCAGTAGAGCAAGGCAAGTTTCGAAGGAATATATACCTGAGGGTCGTCGGCATGTGGCAAAGACGGCGTCGGGAGGCCGCATCTTGGCCACAATACCGCAGGGAGGAAGAAGGGGTCGGAGGCCCTCCGGAGCCGGCGCTCTCTCGGAGAGAACGGCACAGCCGCCGATCGGGACGCGCGGGCAGCCGTTGGTCTCCTCCCTCGCCGCCGACGACAGCGTGAACGATGCACCTACACCCCTGCCCTGGTCGAGGTTGTCCGGTCGGATTTGTGACCAGCCATGAGCTGAGAGAGAGTGTGGCCACCTATGTCTTGCTTAGATCTGGAGAGCATGAGAGAGTGAACGAGAGGAACCCTAGTAAAGCAAGCGCTAAGGCTCCTGCTTATATATATAGTGGAGTGATTTTATTGTACCAACTTCAAAAAACTGCGCTCCTACGTGTACCCGCGAGTGGGTGTGAGATAACTAGTGCGTGCGTGCACCGCTTCTCTTCGTGAGAGTACAATATACTATGCCCAAAGAACGTTCGCGATAAGAGTAATAGTATAAGTGTGTGACGTGTGAGCTAAAATAAAATGTGTGCGACGTCTTTTGTTTTTTAGAAGTTCTGAGGGTAGGGTATGAAGAGCACATATGTGTGTGACGTCTACCTGCAGATAGATGGTGGGTGCGAGAGGACTCGGGAGGGTGCGTGTGCGTGAGAGAGAGGGCGACACGTATCAATGCAATGCATGTGCCCGTAAATCATTATCCGACAAACGTTCGCCACAAGCCTTTTCCTGACGAACGCCATAAGAACCGTTAGATCGGCATCCGATAGTGTCATTTTTGCCATGTCATTTAACAGAATAGCCACTCCTCCTACACACAAATCTTCCATGTGAGTGTTAGCAACTGCCGTCTGCTCCCTCCGTTCCAAAATGCAGTGCATATAGCTTTATTGAAAATTTGAACCTCGCAAACTTTTACCGAGTTTTCGTGTACCAAATTGCACATGTAGAATACCCTATATATATCATTTCATTCATCTTCGAGAGGTAACTATAAAGATGGGGGAGGAGTCTACAAAGAAAGACCATTGTATCACCTGCAGCAATTTCAACCATCCTTTGGTGTGGAGGAATATCATCAAAACTCTATATGATATGATTTTTATAGGATTTTTTCCTTTAGAGCCAATTGGTTCATAGGAATAGATTCATATACTCCACATTTCAAAGGAAATAAACATGATATCATTTCTATAGCTTTAGAGCCACTTGGTTCATATGAATGGATTCCTATACTCCCATAATTTCAAAGGAAAATAGACATTAGCGTATATTCAATAGAGAAGTTCCTATGATATGAACCAAATTGCATCTCTTTTCTAATCCCTCCTCATAGGAATTGAGATACATGTCATCTCTAGATTCAATAGAAAAGTTCCTATGATGTCAACCAAATGACATCTCTTTTCCAATCCCTACTCATAGGAATTGAGATACTCCATGTCATCTCTTTCCCTAAAACTTCCATGTATACATCTTCTATTCCTAATTAGCTAGTGCAACCCACTAGTAGCTTTTTTCCAAGACATGCAACTATGGCACAAGAACTATATAGTGTGCGAGTAACTTGAAAGATGGTCGCTGGATGAAGCTAATCCGACAGTGTAGAGATGGCAAATCCGAGCACTACTGGCCGTTGGATATCATCAACATCCCACCAGATCTGCCACATGTACAATTTAGAAGACTCCATGGTTGAACTTGAGCATAATGCACAAACCTCAAAACACAAGCACTTCTCCTTTGTTCTAGAATCTTCTGTATCATAATTGATTTTTTTTCTAAATGAATTGTCATTATTTGTTTTTTACTTTATGCTTTGCAATGCACAACCCCATGAATCTTAACATTTTTATAAAACTAATTGATTTTGAATGAGATGAACTATAAGAACTAAACGAACATCTACATCATGCATATATGACCCAAAGCTTTACATGCTATAGTGTGTATTTATTCATAATTTGGTTTTGAAATCTCATGCGATCAATGCATGTGTACCTTAATAGTTTTGAGTAGAGTAGAAAATTTCACGCGGCCCCGGGTATATAAATGCAGGGCCCATGCATCATTGCCTTTCGAGTGAACCTACGTCCATAATTTTTTGTACGTACTATATCTCCACTGGTCCCCGAACCCAAAATGCTGCCTCGTTCCCCTAAAACCAAGCGGCCCACACATATTTAAGGCATCGACTTGAACTCAATCCCTCTCTCGTTTACTACGATGTGGCCCCGCACGCCCTAGTAGTACTCCTACAAACCCTACCGCCGCACGCATCATCGGTTTTCTTCAAGAGGACGAGGGAGAAGCCGATTTGTAGTGGAGGCGCTTTTAGAAAAATGATATGTAGTGGAGACCCCTACCCTAGGGTGCCCTAGGTAGCTGCCACACACATCGTTGGTTTTCTCTTTTCTTTATGCTCTTGCGCCCTAGAGTGAAATGATGGTTGCTTCGTCCGTCCAGCTTAATGCGGGAAAGGTGGGGCTTTGTGATTTAACCCCTCATCGCTCATTTTCTACTACCGTGGCGCTACGACCGGGGTGCCTCCAATTCCAACCGCTGCTCCAAACTGTAATTTGGTGCATCGCACGTGGAACAAGACGGTGGATGAGCCACATGTCGGCCAAAGGGGTCCTGTTAAGTGTGTCGCCATTTCGTGTGCGGACTGACCCTGCTTGAGTCGCTACAACAACATGACAGGTGCAGCCTACCACTTGGTTTTGCTCCTTGGTGAATCCCGACTATATTGATCTAAAAAGATATGTACTGAACTATCCTCTCTGTCTCATTTTTTAGACGTCTCGGTTTATAGGGCGTGCACGTCATTCTAGGTCATCCATTTGACTAACTAAATCTGAGTTACTATGTCACAAAAAGTATATCATTGGATTATTAAGCGGATGTAGTTTCTAAACATATACTGTTCATCACATATATAGCCAGTTAAATTCTCAACCTAGAATGACGTGCATGCCATGTAAACCGATACAGAGGAAGTATAGTAGTAAAATGAGGTGATTTTGCCGAGCGATCGGCGGGGGAGCATGGCCTGTCATGTGGTCCCACGTGTCATGATGTACCAAGGCGATGCGCGTGTCCCTCTTGAGGCAGAAGCAACACTACGTGGTTTGAGATGATGGAGAACCGAAGTGTGAAATAATGGTTGCTTCGTCTGTCTGGGAAGGTGCGGCATTGTGATTTGATGTCTCATTGCTCATTACTATTACTGGGGCGGTACGACTGGGGTGCCTCCCCCTGCTGTTCTGCACTATTATTTGGTGCTTGACACGTCGACCCGGTTGCTATATGTCCCACATGTCGGCGACGGGAAGTACAGAATTCATGAAAGCGAGCGTCGACGGAGGAGTACAAGACACGGCTTGGGTTTTTGCTGCTTCGCGCGAACCATTGATACAAACCCGGACTAAAAAAGGTGAGGGCGGGTCTTTTCCCACGCGGCAGGCAGGGGAGTTTGGCATAGTCTGTTCAAGGCAAGGAGGCAGGAAGGGAAACAAGCAAATAAAGGTTGTGCGACTTAGTTTTGGGAAAATCTGATTTTACGGAGTATGTACCCACTAGGGTTTATAGGGCTCATCTACAAAAGATTCGTTTTTCCGTTTTATTAGTCTCAATTCGACTAGTAGTAGTAGTACCATCACATGTTGGATTTCGAGGTGCGTTAGATCACCCGATGCAAGCGGTGTCAAGAGAAAAATCACCAATGCATGTAGAAGTTCATGGAAATTTAGTGGTCATTCATGCATTCGTTCTAATTAATGCCTCGGTAAACATAACTTCTTCATAAAATGAGCGTACTAATTACTTGTGCAAACTAGGAGTACGAAATTAATTCGACCACTCACCGTCTACCTTGGTTGGAGAGATTTTGAAATTGAGCCATAAACTGGAAAGGAGGGAGTAGTAACTTTTGTCTCGATGCAAAATGTATTTTTTATAATGGCCTTGTATAAGAGGGTGCTTGGATCCAAGGGAGTTATTTTAGTCTGACTAAAAATAGTCTCTTTAAGAGGCTAAAGTTCCAAGCACCCCTGACTAAAGAGGGGCTAAAACTAGTCTTGAGACTAAATTTTTTAAGTCAGGGGTACCCCTACTAAAATGTGGATTAGTCCTCTCTCTCCTCATTTAACTCCTCTCCTTTAACACAGGCGAGTTCTGGATTGGAGGGTTTGGAGGATAATAAATGCTCATTAACTTGATTTTAGTTTCTTTAGTATTTGGATCCAAGCATGGGTGAGGCTAGCAAGTTTTAGTCCCACTACTTTTAGTCATGATACTAAAACGTATCCAAGCACCCTCTAAGTAAATGGAGAGAGTACTAAAGGACATACATATTCCAAACAATATGATAATCTCTCAAACCAAGGTAGGGACGAGGAGTAAATGGAGGGAGTACTACTTCCTCCTTCTAGGTGTGTAAGTCATCTTACGTTGTGCATCGCGACCAAGGCAGAGAGGAAAACGAGAAAACTTAATGTCTTTTTGCTAATTAATAGCATTGCATGCAATGAACTAATCACTGCATGTTATGTTTGGTAGTCTCAAGTCATTGAAAGCATGCACAGCCCACATATCTTATTGGTTGATATGCCACAAAACAAGAAACAAGGAGGGAGTTAATGTACGGTGCCTAAGTGTTTTGGGATTATTTGGTTTTCGTAAGGTGACTTACACACCTAGACGGTGGGAGTAGTAAACTTTTCTCCTCGTCCTACGAGCCACCGCGCGCGTGGGCCAGGGAGCGGGCGTAAGGTGTAGTAAGCAAGCTTCACCTCATCCTGCGAGCCACTGTGCCCGTGGGCGGGGGAGACGGCGTACTAAGCAAGCTTCTCCTCATTCTGCGAGTTAACGGGACACATGAAAAGTACTCCAGTGTATAGAGCCTTGCCTCTAAGGTAGGCCCCACATGGTTTGCCTCTTTTTTAACATAACGCGTCAAGTCGCAATTTGTTTGTTCACCCGTGGTAGACGATCCTCCCTCCATCTAGTGGACAACCAGTACACGTGTCAAGTTACCACGTGGGCTACCTTTTCATACAGAAATGAGCTGCACCGTGTACCCGCGCAGGTGTGGTTGGGAAAGAGACGGGAGTACGTGCGCCTTGCGTACACCTCTTCTCTTCGTGCACGCCCCCCACCTACGTGGGTGTGTGTGAGGGGGACCATAGAGATACAAACCTAGACATATTGCGCCATCCATCCCCATGCCTCCGCCTAGTCCGACCACCAGTCACCACCACGCCCCACTCCTCCTCACCTTATCTCTCATCTTTCTCCCTCCATTTTTATATACAAGGCCACTATCAAAATTATAATTTGCAGATATACAAGGCCACTAACACTAATCAATGCAATATTGATGGTGTTTGCCTCATAGTACTACTAGCAAAGGAGGACAATAATTATCCCTTGCATGCATGCGGGAGTGTGAGCATTGGCTTGATGTGCATGAAATAGAAGAATACACATTAATTTACACGACAAACAAGGAAACAAGGTGGCTTGCAACATTGAGTTAGAAGACATTAATTTTTGCCTTGGTACCTGTAATATGGGTTTGTGGCCTTGTATACAAAGATGGAGTCCGATAAAATTCTCGAGATACCATTTATCCAATAAAATTCTCTAGCAATCATTAGTTTTTACAAAATTACTCCTGCATGGGTCAATCACAACAGGTGTTTTGTAAAAAAATGCATTTTGATGTTCCGTGCAATGCACGGGCATCTTGCTAGTCCATGAAAACAATACATGGCAAAATTCCACGGCGAACGAGGGATTTGAATCTGTTGGGAGGGGTTGTTTGGATCTTGCCCGGGGTAGCCAAAATATTGGCGACCCTTTTGTCCACCGGTGCCTTTGCCACCCATGAACGAGGAATGGCTCGGGTTCTCATGCATTCTCCAGTGCGCACGTTGGAGACGAGCTTGCACGAGCTGTGTTCTTTTTGTCCCACCACGCCGCCCGAGCTGCCCGCAGACCAACCGGCGACCCGCAAATTATGCCATCCAAACATAGCCACACACATTATGACAGCAAGTCAACCAACCGGACGAAATTCACGCAAACACAACGATATTTCATATAAACAACGACGGAAATCATATAAGATACCGGATTTTCATACAAACATGACGGATTTCATTACATTCAAATGAGCTACGCGGTTCTAGTTCTAGACAGCACAGGTATATAATACCTGGCCTAAATGGTCGTCCGCCGATCGATTTGTGTTCCTCATGTCCAGCAGCACGATCACCGGACTGCCGGGAGCCCCGAAGGTATATGCCGGGTCGACGAAGGTCCTCGCAAGAAAAGGATCTGGCAAGACACCTGCTGTGTACCTCGGCGTCGCCTCCGTGGTGGCCTTCATGGGACCCAAGCAGCGGCGGCCTCCCGTGTTCTACTTCTCCTCGATGGTGGCGGTGGATGCGGAGGCGCACGCCACCGACTCGTCACTCTCTGCGCACCCGGCTTCTATCACTGCTTGCATGGCACGGCCACCGGCATGGGAGTCTCGGCCACAGAAACAGGAGACGTGGTACGAGGCGACAGCGTGGACGGCAGCAACGACGCCCGTGCGCCGCTACTCGTCCAGCTGGCCTGGAGCGGCGAGTTGCTGAACCGTGCGCCAGCTTGGGGCGACAACTAGCTCCGTCGGGCGAGGGGAGGGAGGTGGATCAGCGAGCTGCATAGCTCGTATCCGACGGGCTCGGCAGGCCACCCAGCCGGCTTTGATGCGGAATAACTACTCTTCGTAAGCCATTGTAAGAGTGGACAAAATGGTGAAGGAGGAGATAGGGGAGCAGCGGAGGTGTGTGATTCTTTGCCGGCGTTTGGCCTCGTTTAAATAGGAGATTAAATAGATGGCGGATGGGAGGAGCTCGGTCGGTGTTGCATTCAATGCCGTCCCGGTCATGAACGAACGTGTGTCCAGAGTGGGTTTCTCGGCTTCCACACGGGCGGGTTTCAAGGAGGCGTTTGAATGCGGCAAGGAGGCGTGTTCAGCCGGGTGTGCAGCGAGTGGCGCCCTCGACTCTGACATAGAACAGTGCGCCATTCTTCCACTGACGTGTGGGCTCTTTGGGTACATGGCATGCATGTCAGTGACCCAACGCAGGCAGCACACAGCAGAGGAACCTTTGGTGAGCCAGGGCGGTCAGAAGCGGGCATTTTATAAACCGATGATTGTTCATTGAGCGTGACGTCATCCTTTTCATGTAGATAAGCCTACTATGTTGATAGCCCATTTGATACGTTGTGATTCAAAAAGACCGCTACAAACATCAATGTTCTGCTTATCCCAGATAAGATTGATTAATACACGTAACAATCCATGTCCTTAACAAAGGGTGCATGCACGTATAGATTGAGCGTGTGTCTTGCGTCGTGTGTTGTGTGCATGCAGGCGTGCGAGTGTTGCGTGCGTGCAAGGGTACGTTTCAGTGTTGCATGCATGTGTGCGTACATGCATGTGTTCGTGAGTGCATGTGTACGCGTCAGTGTTGCACGCCTGCATGTGTGCGTGTGTTCGTTATGTGTACGTGTCAGTGTTGCACGCCTGCATGCATGCGTGTCTTGCGTGTGTGCATGTGTACATGCGGGGTGAGGCTACACGTCAGTCGACTGACTTTTTCATCTCTGGTCATTAGATTTTCTAGCCATTGGATACGAAATCAAGGGCCTGCAATTTATCATCAAACTCCACCCCCCTGAGCCGCCAGCCACCACCGGCCGAACCGCCGACCCCAGCCGCCCGCGGCCGGCCCGCGCCGCCATACTGCCCCGCCTGCCCCGAAACCACTCCATACCGCCGGTCCGCCGACGCACCGGGAATCCCTCTAGGCCCACCCGCACCGAGCTTTTTCTCCAGCGATCCCCACCCCACCGCCCAATCAAGTCCCCCCACCACCGGCGACTGCCAACCAGAGGTCTCACGACTTCGAGTACCCACCGACCACTAATTTATTACCATTTATGTCCTTCATATACGCGCTGACGGGTGGGCCCTATGGTAATGTGTGCTGCTGAATGTGGACCGTTTGACTGGTCAATTGATCGTATCATCAACAAATTACGGAGCTGTATGGTGAGCCAGTGACCGTATGGTCACCCTAAAATGTATTTTATTAACACAGTACAGACTCAAACTACCATTTCTTTCTTTCATATACGGGGTGACAGGTGGGTCCCACGGTTACGCGCCCAGATGGTGCAACACTAGTTGCGCCACGTGGAACGTTTGACTGGTCAATTGATTGTGTCATCAACAAAATACGGAGTTGTATGGGTGAGCCAGTGACCGTATAATCATGACATGTATTTTTTTAACACGATACAGACGCAAGGGCTCATATATACGCGCAAGCACTCACCGCTATAAGCGCACACACGCAGACCCTACCCCTATGAGCACCTTCGAGAGAGTGGGCCAGCATATGATCTTGAGATTTTATGAAGTCACCATAGGTGCCTCGTAGTCGAGTGGAACGTCTCCTCCCACTGAACGCACATCGCCGGAAAATACTGAAATTAACCTAGGATAAATGCGACCACCGGGACTTTAACCCTGGTGGGCTCGAGAAACCACATGTTAGTTAGCACGACAAAATGTATGTGGTGATCATGATGAGCTTATTCTGAAGTCCAGTGACCATATCGTGCTTTCGCTTCAAATACAATGACCGTAAGTGTCGTCAATGAAATACGGAGCATGCATCAAATGCAAAGTCCGTCAGTGTCATCAAGAAAATACGGAGACGTATCGTGAGCTAGATACCATATGATCACCACGAGAATGTATATAGTGACCATAATGAGCCTATTCTGAACTCTAGTGACCGTATAGTGCTTTAGCTTGAAATACAGTGACCGTCATGCGTGAATGTGTCGTGGGCATGCATACTTTTAGAGGGCCGAGAGATAGTTTGTGTACATACGTGAAAGTGCTGTATAAAGAGGGTTGGGTCAACATGAGGACTCATGGGTTGGTTCCATCCAGCACCACATAGGTTGGATCGAGACGCGTTATACGAAGACCCATGTGGAGGACTCGGCGTACAACACGAAGCTAGCTACCAGAGTCGCGGAGGACTCTATCCCCACTGCTGATAAGCCGACTATATATGATTTGTAACCCTAGGCCCCGAGTATGTTATAGAAGCTTGGGGGCTAGTTCTTCGATAGTATACACACACGCACAATGCCTGGTATTCATGTGTACTTTGTACACACCCCTATCACTAATATACAGTACCAGGAGTAGGCTTTTTCCTCAACTCCAAGGGTCTGAACTAGGGTAAAACTTTGCCTCGTATTACCATCCAGCCTAACAGTCAGGGATATCCTACCGAATGATATGATGGAATCATATCTGCCAACTACTAAGAGAGAGGTGTGTCTGGGGGGGGGGGCAATGTGTGCGAGAGTGGCCTAAAGATAATGTGGGTGCGGGAGACACGTAGGCACATATATGTGCGTATAGAGGGCTAGTAGAGACCGTGCGTGTGTATATATGCATGTGAGAGAAATAGTGTTTTCCAACTGAGATTAGTGAAAAGAGTGGTACATAGTAGTCAGAAAGAGAGAGAGAGATACAGAGAGAGCATGTGCGTGAGACTCCCCGACTCCCCGAGAAAGATTGTGAGCATGTGTGAAAGAGAAATGCCGATGCATATAAAGTGTGTGCACTTATGTGGTAGATAGAGAGATATATATAGCGCGTTTGTGAGAACGGGCCGAGGCATAGTGCATCTACGTGTAAAAGGCGGTTCTACGCATTAAATTAAAATATAAATGGCATTATTATTTTTGGATGAGATCATGAATTTTGCAAATTGCGTATGGACGAAAATCGGTCTATCAGACACCCATACTCTATTGAATTCTAGCATGTACATGTGTTTATTTCATATTATCGATCCATAGAGTGAGAGCGGTTTGAAATACAGGCAATGGATGCTTTTGCAATTCATATATAAACATTAATTAGTGCACTCCATGTTGTTAGTGTGAAGCACTATATACATTTGCCACTTGCATGGATACATTCCAAATTGCTAGCTACGAAATAGAATACATGTCGAATTCAACATAAAGGGGGTTTTGAAGATTCGAATTCATAGGAAGTGCATTCATCTATTTGAACCCGAGATAATGGCATTTGTAAATCAGATGTAAAAGGGGGCATCAATCTTTGTTGTGCATTTGAACATGCTATATATATTCATACGCATGTCTAACTCTTTTTTTGCAACCAAGGAGATTATATCTGGAACCGTGCATGAACTGAGGTAAGTTGCATATTTTTTAATATATACTCGTGTACAATGTATATTCAAATGTACCGCCTCCATTCCAAAATAATCGTAGCTTTAGGATTTTCAAGAGTAAAGATTTGTGAAGTTTGACAAATCCTGAATGTTCAATTCAAGAGAACCGAAAACGTTAATGCTTCTGCTCCCAAATATTGAATGAAGTGCCAAATAGGCCTATGGTCACCCGAAACCGCGTGAGACTAATGTTTGGTGGTACGAAATTAGTGTCCTGACTCTGGCCCGTGTAGCCTATCGGCTCGATGTCCACCGGGGTAGGTTTGTAACTTCACCAAGACGCTAGTCTCAACCACCTCTGAGAAGCATTCATACGCCGTGGGCGCCTAAACACCCATGCGCTCGGCCGAAATCTATCCCGCCCACATTTGGGACACCTGAGATTACTGTCCTACCCCCAACCCGCAATATGTATGAAATTTTAGATGGGGACAAAGTTTGTAACTTTCCCCAAATTTCAAACAAGCGCGTCCCAAACCGAAACATTGTTCCCCCTTAGTTCCCCGCCTCCCTCCGTTTCCCCATTCATACTCTGTGGGCGCCAAAACGCCCTCTCCACCAGCCGTGAAACCCCAGCCTCCTCCGTCCTCCACCCCATAGCGCCCAATCCACCGCCGCCCTCCTCCATCACGCCGGAGTCGGTACCCCGATGTCGTCGTCCAACGCAACTGCAACCGCAACGCCCTCAAGGACTTAGCAGCTGAAGCCAATGTAGAGCTGCCTCCACGACGCCGACGCCAACGTGCGCCGTACTAGAACTACTCCGACCATGCCGTCCTGCGCCTCACTGCTGCCGCTCCATTGTCGCAACCGTCCACCGCACCGGAGCTGTTCCCGCTACACCATCGTTCGCCGCCTCGGATCTGCTTCCCCGCCGCCGACAGACGGCCACCGCACCACACTCAACAACTTGGCCATGGGTTCGTCCAAGGCTACACCATCCTCCACAACTTCTCGTTTCCAGTGAACCACAAGAAGATCGTTGGAAAAACAGAAGGAGGACACAGCACTGCCAGCAAAAAGAGGTACTCCTCTTCCCTTATTCATGCAAACCTTACGTCTCTGCTCACACCGTATTCATCCCATGAAAGAAACTAGTTGAGCACTTCTTACTGCATCTTCTTCGTGATACTAAATGCACAAGGTTTCCTCCCTTTACTATTTCACCTTTGCTAGAGGTTAGTAGCCCGCCTGGATTTCAATTCAGGGTCAGTCGAACCGCAATTAAAAGAAGCAGCACCCGCTTAGGCGTGTGGAGCACCTAGTCTGCCTGTTCACCGGGGAAGCGGCGCATCGGTGTCTATCATAAGGGTGTGGGCGCAGGAGCTTCTTGCGCCCGATCTGGAGGTCGGCGGGGCTTGAATGGATTGCCGGGGGGTGGTGCCAAGCATGGCGGTGCGTTGAGGTCGAGGGGAGGGCGCAGGCAGGGGACTGGGCCGGTGGTCGCTGCCGTTTCAAGGAAGATCGTCAACACTGACTGGCTGGAGGTAGATGAAGGCGATCTGCCCGTTCTTTGTACATCGGACGATGCAGAAAAAATGGACTGGCCTATTTGTTTTCAGTCGAATGTTATTTTCATAGAATCCTGTAGTAATTTAGTGTGCCATGCATGTTACAGAGCTATCATATGTCTCCCGTCATTTATTTCTCACCGACCTGCTATCTGCTACCTTTACACTATACTAATTGTGCACACACTTCACCCATACTCACACTATTGTTTTTTTATGCATGGGTATTTCAGACTCTGACGCAGTGTTGATGAATGCTGAAAAGAAAAGACAGAAGTCACTCCAGTGTAATTCGAAGATAAGCACTAAGCGTTTCAGCGCTCTAAAGGATGCAATGTCAGCAG
Source organism: Triticum urartu (assembly GCF_056163025.1). Taxonomy (NCBI): domain Eukaryota; kingdom Viridiplantae; phylum Streptophyta; class Magnoliopsida; order Poales; family Poaceae; genus Triticum; species Triticum urartu. The sequence continues at coordinate 155,525,918 of NC_141873.1, read as the reverse complement.
TTGGAGACAGTAAACGTAGCTCTGTAGTTGATGATCTCAATTGCCACACACAACCATCCCAGGTGCTTGCTTTAACTTTGCGCTGTCAAATGTGGTTGCATGTTGCATATGGTGTCTAGCTTGTATTGCTTCCAATTTGGTTAAATTGCATCTGCTTACTTTACACATTATACCTTTGATAATGACATGCCTTCCTGTTTTTGATACATACTCCCTCCGTTCGGAATTACTCGTCCAAGAAATGAATGTATCTAGATGTATTTTAGTTGTAGATACATCCATTTTTGTGACAAGTAATTCCAAATGGAGGGAGTACTACATATATCTATTAAGCATGTTCGTACATCAAACTAATGCTCTTTTGTATCCCTCGACAATCACTTATGATGAGATAGTCACCCGGGTGGGTTACTGTGAGACGCCATACTCGTTTAAAGAGTGAAGTGTCATCCTCCCCACATGATTCTCAAGAAACAACAAGGCTAAATGAAGATAGTCAACGTAGCTCTCTACTTGATGACCGCAATTCCCCCACACCACCATCACAGGTGCTTGCTCTAACTTCGCAGTGTGATATGTGGTTGCATGTTGCATACGGTGTCTAGCTTGTAATGCTTCTGATTAGGGTAAATTGCATCTGCTTAGTTTACACATTATACCTGTGAATATGACATGCCTTCCTATTTTTGGCACACACTACATCTATGTGTTAACCTTGTTCTTACATGAAACTACCTCTCTTCTGTATCCTGAATCAATCACTTACGATGAGTCACCTTTATTCGTTGCATATTGCATATTATTTCTAGCATGTTGCCATGTATTGCTTCTAATTTGTCAAATACATTTGTTAGGGCACCCTTTTAATTTGGCAGAGTGATATTGGTTTCATATTTCATATGGTTTCTAGCCTACATTGATTCTAACAAGTTCAAGCACATTGTGCTTAGTTTACACTTTATACATCATACATGTCAATATGTCATGCCGTCCTGTTTTTCATACATATTCCATCCTCCTATCATGCGGCTGCCTTACATGAAAGTAGTGTTCGTCAGTATCATGCATCCGTGAGTTTTGAAGAGCAAATTTTATTCCTTTTTCTTGTGGGTTTGACTTGACAAGGCAAAATCAAGAAAGAGGGAGGAAAATAGTAAGAAAGGTGATGATGGCGGTCCTCTGCAGCAACGTAAACGGAGCATCTGTACCGATTCTCCTTGTACTGATAGTGCATTACAAGGTCCAAGTCTCTGCTCCCCTACTCCACCATCCAAGGTGCTTGCTCTAACTTGGCGGTGTGATATCTGGTTGCATGTTGCATATGGTGTCTAGCTTGTATTGCTCCTAATTAGTGTAAACTGCACATGCTTAGCTTACACATGATAGGTGTGAATATGACACGCTTTCCTGTTTTTGGTACATACTATATCTGTCTATCACACCATGTTCTTACATGAAAATACTCTTCTTGTGTATCCTGCATCAGTCACTTATGATGGAACACCTTTAAGTTGGCAGTGTGATATTGGTTTGCGTCTTGAATATGATTTCTAGCATGTATTGCTTCTAGTTTGATGAACGCCACCTATGACGAGACAGTTTTAACTTGGCAGAGTGATATTGATTGCACCTTTCATATGGTGTCTAGTTTGCAGCGCTTCTAATTTGTTGAAGTGCCTTCTACTTAGTTACCACATCATAGGTGTAAATATGTCATGCCGTCCTGTTTTTCATACATATTCCATCCTCCTATCATGCGGCTGCCTTACATGAAAGTAGTGTTCGTCAATATCATGCTTCAGTGAGTTCTGAAGAGCAAATTTCATTCCTTTTTCTTGTGGGTTTGACTTGATAAGGCAAAATCAAGAAAGAGGAAGGAAAAGAGTAAGGAAGGCGATGATGGTGGTCCTCTGCAGCAATGTAAACGGAGCATCTGTACCAATTCTCCTTGTACTGATAGTGCATTACAAGGTCCAAGTCTCTACTCCCCTACTCCACCATCCAAGGTGCTTGCTCTAACTTGGCAGTGTGATATCTGGTTGCATGTTGCATATGGTGTCTAGCTTGTATTGCTCCTAATTAGTGTAAACTGCATATGCTTAGCTTACACATGATACGTGTGAATATGACACGCTTTCCTATTTTTGGTACATACTATGTCTGTCTATCACACCATGTTCTTACATGAAACTACTCTTCTTGTGTATCCTGCATTAGTCACTTATGATGGAACACCTTTAAGTTGGCAGTGTGATATTGGTTTGCGTCTTGAATATGATTTCTAGCATGTATTTCTTCTAGTTTGATGAACGCCACCTATGACGAGACGGTTTTAACTTGGCAGAGTGATATTGATTGCACCTTTTATATGGTGTCTAGTTTGGAGTGCTTCTAATTTGTGGAAGTGCCTTCTGCTTAGTTACCACATCGTAGGTGTGAATATGTCAAGCCGTCCATTTTTTCGTACATATTCCATCCTCGTATCATGACTTTTCCTTTCATCAGAGTAGTGTTCGTCAGTATCATGCATGAAGGAGTTTTGAAGAGCGAATTATATTCCTTTTTCTTGTCGGTTTGACCTCACAATGCAAAATCAATAAAGCTGAAGGAAATTAGCAAGGCATTGGATGATGGTGGTCCTTCCGAGCAACTGAAATGGAGGTTCTCCATAGATTCTACTCTGCCATCCTCCCAACAAGATTCACAAGACAACGCAAGGCTAGACAGTCAACGTAGCTGTGTAGATGATGAGCACATCTCCCCTACTCCACCATCACTGCTTGCTCTAACTTGGCACTATTATATGTGGTTGCATGTTGCGTATGATGTCTAGCTTGTATTGCTTCTAACTTTGTTGAATTGCATCTGCTTACTTTACACATAATGCGTGTGAATATGACACATGTTCCTGTTTCTAGAACATACGTGTACATGATGAGCACATCTCCCCTACTCCACCATCACAGGTGCTTGCTCTAACTTGGAACTGTTATATGTGGTTGCGTTTTCCATATGATGTCTAGTTTGTATTGCTTCTGATTATGTTGAATTGCATCTGCGTAGCTTACAACTTATACCTGCAATGATCACTTACCCATAAGACACATTTAACTTGGGACTGTGATGTAGGTTGCATCTTGCATTGTCTTCTAGCTTGTACTGCTTCTAATTTCTTGAAATGGCACTTACGGTGAGACACTTTTTACCTGATAGAGTGATATTGGTGGCATGTTCATATGGTACCTAGCTTTCATTTCTTCTAATTTTGTTGAAATGCCTTCCGCTTACTTTTTTCATACATATTCCATCCTCCTATCGTACGTGTGAATATGAAACGCTGTCTTTTTTTGTATATATTCCATCCTCCTATCCCGCGCTTGCCTTACATCAAAGTAGTGTTCGTCTATATCATGCATCAACCAGTTATGCAGATCTAATTTTATTCATCTTCTTGTGGTTTTGACTTCATAAGGTAATATCAGAACATAAGAAGGAAAAGAGTAAGTTAGGGGATGTTGGTGGTCCTCCGCACCGACGCAAACAGAGACTCTCTAGATTTTCCACTGCTACTGCTAATGAAGCTGAAGTCCCAAGTCTACATGATGAGTTCATCTCCCGTACTCCACCATCGCAGGTGCTTGCTCTAAGTTGATAGTGTGATAATTGGTTTCATGTTGCATATGTTGTCTAGCCTGTATTTCTTCTATTTTGATTAAATTGCACCTGCTGAGTTCATACATTATACATGTGCATATGACATGGCGTTCTGTGTCTAGAATACACTACATCTATCTATCATACCATGTTCTTACATCAAAGTACTGCTGTTGTGTATCCCGCATCAGTCACTCATGATTGGACACTTTTAACATGGCAGTTTGATAGTGGTTGCATCTTGCATTGATTTCTACGTTGTACTGCTTCTAATTTTTTGAATTGCCACTTATGACAAGACACTTTTAACTTGGCAGAGTAATATTGGTTGCATCTTTCATATGGTGTCTAGCTTGCATTACTTCGATTTTCTTGAAAATCCTTTTGCTTAGTTTACACATCGTAGCTGTGAATATGTCATGCCGTCCTATTTTTCTTACATATTCCATCCTCATACGGTTGTCTTACATCAAAGTATTGCTTGTGTGTATCATGCATCTGTTGGGTAAGGTAGTAATTTCAAAAAAATTCCTACGCACACACAAGATCATGGTGATGCATAGCAATGAGAGGGGAGAGTGTTGTCTACGTACCCTCATACACCGACAGTGGAAGCGTTATGACAACGCGGTTGATGTAGTAGTATGTCTTCATGGCCCGACCGATAAAGCACCGAAACTATGGCACCTCCGAGTTCTAGCACACGTTCAGCTCGATGACGATCCCCGGACTCCGATCCAGCAAGTGTCGGGGAAGAGTTCCGTCAGCACAACGGTGTGGTGACGATCTTGATGTTCTACCATCGCAGGGCTTTGCCTAAGCACTGCTACAATATTATCGAGGATTGTGGTGGAGGGGGGCACCGCACACGGCTAAGAGAACGATCTCCAAGATCAACTTGTGTGTCTAGAGGTGCCCCCTGCCCCCGTATATAAAGGAGCAAGGGGGAGGGGCGGCCGTCTAGGAGGAGGCGCGCCAGGGAGGAGTCCTACTCCTACCGGGAGTAGGACTCCCTCCTTTTCCTTGTCCAACTAGGAGAGGGGGAAGGAAGGGAGAGAGGAGAGGAAGGAAAGGGGGGGCGCCGCCCCCCCCTCCTTGTCCAATTCGGACTAGAGGGGGAGGGGGCGCGCGGCCTGCCCTGGCCGCCCCTCCTCTTCTCCACTTTGGGCCCATGAGGCCCATTAACCCCCGGGGGGGGGTTCCGGTAACCCCCCGGTACTCCGGTTTTATCCGAAATTTCTCGGGAACACTTCCGGTGTCCGAATATAGTCGTCCAATATATCAATCTTTATGTCTCGACCATTTCGAGACTCCTCGTCATGTCCGTGATCACATCCGGGACTCCGAACAATCTTCGGTACATCAAAATATATAAACTCATAATGAAATTGTCATCGTAACGTTAAGCGTGCGGACCCTACGGGTTCGAGAACAATGTAGACATGACCGAGACACGTCTCCAGTCAATAACCAATAGAGGAACCTGGATGCTCATATTGGCTCCTACATATTCTACGAAGATCTTTATCGGTCAGACCGCATAACAGCATACGTTGTTCCCTTTGTCATCGGTATGTTACTTGCCCGAGATTCGATCGTTGGTATCTCAATACCTAGTTCAATCTCGTTACCGGCAAGTCTCTTTACTCGTTTCGTAATACATCATCTCGCAACTAACTCATTAGTTGCAATGCTTGCAAGGCTTATGTGATGTGCATTACCGAGAGGGCCCAGAGATACCTCTCCGACAATCGGAGTGACAAATCCTAATCTCGAAATACACCAACCCAACATGTACCTTTGGAGACACCTGTAGAGCTCCTTTATAATCACCCAGTTACGTTGTGACGTTTGGTAGCACACAAAGTGTTCCTCCGGCAAACGGGAGTTGCATAATCTCATAGTCATAGGAACATGTATAAGTCATGAAGAAAGCAATAGCAACGTACTAAACGATCGGGTGCTAAGCTAATGGAATGGGCCATGTCAATCACATCATTCTCCTAATGATGTGATCCCATTAATCAAATGACAACACACGTCTATGGTTAGGAAACATAACCATCTTCGATTAACGAGCTAGTCAAGTAGAGGCATACTAGTGACGTTTAGTTTTTCTATGTATTCACACAAGTATTATGTTTCTGGTTAATACAATTTTAGCATGAATAATAAACATTTATCATGATATAAGGAAATAAAATAATAACTTTATTATTGCCTCTAGGGCATATTTCCTTCAGTCTCCCACTTGCACTAGAGTCAATAATCTAGATTACACGTAATGATTCTAACACCCATGGAGCTTTGGTGCTGATCATGTTTTGCTCGTGGAAGAGGCTTAGTCAACGGGTCTGCTACATTCAGATCCGTATGTATCTTGCAAATCTCTATGTCTCCCACCTGGACTAGATCCCGGATGGAATTGAAGCGTCTCTTGATGTGCTTGGTTCTCTTGTGAAATCTGGATTCCTTTGCCAAGGCAATTGCACCAGTATTTTCACAAAAGATTTTCATTGGACCCGATGCACTAGGTATGACACCTAGATCGGATATGAACTCCTTCATCTAGACTCCTTTGTTTGCTGCTTCCGAAGCAGCTATGTACTCCGCTTCACGTGTAGATCCCGCCACAACGCTTTGTTTAGAACTACACCAACTGACAGCTCCACCATTTAATGTAAACACGTATACGGTTTGCAATTTAGAATCGTCCGGATCAGTGTCAAAGCTTGCATCAACGTAACCATTTACGATGAGTTCTTTGTCACCTCCATATACGAGAAACATATCCTTAGTCATTTTCAGGTATTTCAGGATGTTCTTGACCGCTGTCCGGTGATCCACTCCTGGATTACTTTGGTACCTCCCTGCTAGACTTATAGCAAGACACACATCAGGTCTGGTACACAACATTGCATACATGATAGAGCCTATGGCTGAAGCATAGGGAACATCTTTCATTTTCTCTTTATCTTCTGCAGTGGTCGGGCATTGAGTCTTACTCAATTTCACACCTTGTAACATAGGCAAGAATCCTTTCTTTGCTTGATCCATTTTGAACTTCTTCAAAACTTTGTCAAGGTATGTGCTTTGTGAAAGTCCAATTAAGCGTCTTGATCTATCTCTATAGATCTTAATGCCCAATATGTAAGCAGCTTCACCAAGGTCTTTCATTGAAAAACTCTTATTCAAGTATCCCTTTATGCTATCTAGAAATTCTATATCATTTCCGATTAGTAATATGTCATCCACATATAATATCAGAAATGCTACACAGCTCCCACTCACTTTCTTGTAAATACAAGCTTCTCCAAAAGTCTGTACAAACCCAAATGCTTTGATTACACTATCAAAGCATGTATTCCAACTCTGAGAGGCTTGCACCAGTCCATAAATGGATCACTGGAGCTTGCACACTTTGTTAGCTCCTTTTGGATTGACAAAACCTTCCGGCTGCATCATATACAAGTCTTCTTCCAGAAATCCATTCAGGAATGCAGTTTTGACATCCATCTACCAAATTTCATAATTATAAAATGCAGCAATTGCTAACATGATTCGGACAGACTTAAGCATCGCTACGGGTGAGAAGGTCTCATCGTAGTCAATCCCTTGAACTTGTCGAAAACCTTTTGCGACAAGTCGAGCTTTGTAGACAGTAACATTACCGTCAGCGTCAGTCTTCTTCTTGAAGATCCATTTATTCTCAATTGCTTGCCGATCATTGGGCAAGTCAACCAAAGTCCACACTTTGTTCTCATACATGGATCCCATCTCAGATTTCATGGCTTCAAGCCATTTTGTGGAATCTGGGCTCACCATCGCTTCTTCATAGTTCGTAGGTTCATCATGATCTAGTAGCATGACTTCCAGAATAGAATTACCATACCACTCTGGTGCGGATCTTACTCTGGTTGATCTATGAGGTTCAGTAGATACTTGTTCTGAAGTTTCATGATCATCATCATTAGCTTCCTCACTAATTGGTGTAGGTGTCACAGGAACCGGTTTTTGTGATGTACTACTTTCCAATAAGGGAGCAGGTACAGTTACCTCATCAAGTTCTACTTTCCTCCCACTCACTTCTTTCGAGAGAAACTCCTTCTCTAGAAAGTTTCCGAATTTAGCAACAAAAGTCTTGCCTTTGGATCTGTGATAGAAGGTGTATACAATAGTTTCCTTTGGATATCCTATGAAGACACATTTCTCCGATTTGGGTTCGATCTTATCAGGTTGAAGCTTTTTCACATAAGCATCGCAGCCCCAAACTTTAAGAAACGAGAACTTTGGTTTCTTGCCAAACCATAGTTCATAAGGTGTCGTCTCAACGGATTTCGATGGTGCCCTATTTAATGTGAATGCGGCCGTCTCTAAAGCATAACCCCAAAACGATAGCGGTAAATCAGTAAGAGATATCATAGATTGCACCATATCTAGTAAAGTACAATTACGGCGTTCGGACACACCATTACGCTGTGGTGTTCCGGGTGGCGTGAGTTGCGAAACTATTCGCATTGTTTCAAATGTACACCAAACTTGTAACTCAAATATTCTCCTCCACGATCAGATCGTAGAAACTTTATTTTCTTGTTTACGATGATTTTGAACTTCACTCTGAAATTCTTTGAACTTTTCAAATGTTTCAGACTTATGTTTCATTAAGTAGATATACCCATATCTGCTTAAGTCATCTGTGAAGGTGAGAAAATAACGATATCCGCCACGAGCCTCAACATTCATTGGACCACATACATCTGTATGTATGATTTCCAACAAATTTGTTGCTCTCTCCATAGTACCGGAGAACGGTGTTTTGGTCATCTTGCCCATAAGGCACGGTTCGCAAGTACCAAGTGATTGCTAATCAAGTGGTTCCAAAAGTCCATCAGTATGGAGTTTCTTCATGCGCTTTACACTCAAATGACCCAAACGGCAGTGCCACAAATAAGTTGCACTATCATTATCAACTCTGCATCTTTTGGCTTCAACATTATAAATATGTGTGTCACTACTATCGAGATTTAATAAGAATAGACCACTCTTCAAGGGTGCATGACCATAAAAGATATTACTCATATAAATAGAACAACCATTATTATCTGATTTAAATGAATAACCGTCTTGCATCAAACAAGATCCAGATATAATGTTCATGCTCAACGCTGGCACCAAATAACAATTATTTAGGTGTAATACTAATCCCGAAGGTAGATGTAGAGGTAGCATGCCGACCGCGATCACATCAACTTTGGAACCATTTCCCACGCGCATCGTCACCTCATCCTTAGCCAATCTTCGCTTAATCTGTAGTCCCTGTTTCGAGTTGCAAATATTAGCAACAGAACTAGTATCAAATACCCAGGTGCTACTGCGAGCATTAGTAAGGTACACATCAATAACATGTATATCACATATACCTTTGTTCACCTTGCCATCCTTCTTATCCGCCAAATACTTGGGGCAGTTCCGCTTCCAGTGACCAGTCTGCTTGCAGTAGAAGCACTCAGTTTCAGGCTTAGGTCCAGATTTGGGTTTCTTTTCCTGAGCAGCAACTTGCTTGTTGTTCTTCTTGAAGTTCCCCTTCTTCTTCCCTTTGCCCTTTTTCTTGAAACTAGTGGTCTTGTTGACCATCAACACTTGATGCTCCTTCTTGATTTCTACCTCCGCAGCTTTCAGCATTGCGGAGAGCTCGGGAATTGTCTTATCCATCCCTTGCATATTATAGTTCATCACGAAGCTCTTGTAGCTAGGTGGAAGTGATTGGAGAATTCTATCAATGACGCAATCATCTGGAAGATTAACTCCCAATTGAATCAAGTGATTATTATACCCAGACATTTTGAGTACATGCTCACTGACAGAACTGTTCTCCTCCATCTTGCAGCTATAGAACTTATTGGAGACTTCATATCTCTCAATCCGGGCATTTGCTTGAAATATTAACTTCAACTCTTGGAACATCTCATATGCTCCATGACGTTCAAAACATCGCCGAAGACCCGATTCTAAGCCGTAAAGCATGGCACATTGAACTATCGAGTAGTCATCAGCTTTGCTCTGCCAGACGTTCTTAACGTTGTCAGTTGCATCAACAGCAGGCCTGGCACCCAGCGGTGCTTCCAGGACGTAATTCTTCTGTGCAGCAATGAGGATAATCCTCAAGTTACGGACCCAGTCTGTGTAATTGCTACCATCATCTTTCAACTTTTCTTTCTCAAGGAACGCATTAAAATTCAATGGAACAACAGCACGGGCCATCTATCTACAATCAAACATAAACAAGCAAGATACTATCAGGTACTAAGTTCATGATAAATTTAAGTTCAATTAATCATATTACTAAAGAACTCCCACTTAGATAGACATCCCTCTAATCCTCTAAGTGATCACGTGATCCAAATCAACTAAACCATGTCCGATCATCACGTGAGATGGAGTAGTTTCATTCGTGAACATCACTATGTTGATCATATCTACTATATGATTCACGCTCGACCTTTCGGTCTCCGTGTTCCGAGGCCATATCTGTTATATGCTAGGCTCGTCAAGTTAAACCTGAGTATTCTGCGTGTGCAACTATTTTGCACCCGTTGTATTTGAACGTATAGCCTATCACACCCGATCATTACGTGGTATCTTAGCACGAAGAACTTTCGCAACGGTGCATACTCAGGGAGAACACTTTTACTATGATAATTTAGTGAGGGCTCATCTTATAATGCTACCGTCAATCAAAGCAAGATAAGATGCATAAAAGATAAACATCACATGCAATCAATATAAGTGATATGATATGGCCATCATCATCTTGTGCTTGTGATCTCCATCTTTGAAGCACCGCCATGATCACCATCATCACTGGTGCGACACCTTGATCACCATCATAGCATTGTTGTCATCTCGCCAATCTTATGCTTCCATGACTATCGCTACCGCTTAGTGATAAAGTAAAGCATTATAGAGCAATTGCATTGCATACAATAAAGCGACAACCATATGGCTCCTGCCAGTTGCCGATAACTCGGTTACAAAACATGATCATCTCATACAATAAAATTTAGCATCATGTCTTGACCATATCACATCACAACATGCCCTGCAAAAACAAGTTAGACGTCCTCTACTTTGTTGTTGCAAGTTTTACGTGGCTGCTACGGACTTAAGCAAGAACCAATCTTACCTACGCATCAAAACCACAACGATAGTTTGTCAAGTTGGTGCTGTTTTAACCTTCGCAAGGACCGGGCGTAGCCACACTTGGTTCAACTAAAGTTGGAGAAACTGACACCCGCCAGCCACCCGTGTGCAAAGCACGTCGGTAGAACTAGTCTCGCGTAAGCGTACGCGTAATGTCGGTCCGGGCCGCTTCATCCAACAATACCACCGAACCAAAGTATGACATGCTGGTAAGCAGTATGACTTATATCGCCCACAACTCACTTGTGTTCTACTCGTGCATATAACATCAACACATAAAACCTAGGCTCGGATGCCACTGTTGGGTAACGTAGTAATTTCAAAAAAATTCCTACGCACACACAAGATCATGGTGATGCATAGCAACGAGAGGGGAGAGTGTTGTCTACGTACCCTTGTAGACCGACAGCGGAAGCATTATGACAACGCGGTTGATGTAGTCGTACGTCTTCACGGCCCGACCAATCAAGCACCGAAACTATGGCACCTCCGAGTTCTAGCACACGTTCAGCTCGATGACGATCCCCGGACTCCGATCCAGCAAACTGTCGGGGAAGAGTTCCGTCAGCACGACGACATGGTGGCGATCTTGATGTTCTACCGTCGCAGGGCTTCGCCTAAGCACCGCTACAATATTATCGAGGATTATGGTGGAGGGGGGCACCGCACACGGCTAAGAGAACGATCTCCAAGATCAACTTGTGTGTCTAGAGGTGCCCCCCTGCCCCCGTATATAAAGAAGCAAGGGGGAGGGGCGGCCGGCCAGGAGGAGGCGCGCCAGGGAGGAGTCCTACTCCTACCGGGAGTAGGACTCCCTCCTTTTCCTTGTCCAACTAGGAGAGGGGGAAGGAAGGGAGAGAGGAGAGGAAGGAAAGGCGGGCGCCGCCCCCCCCCCTCCTTGTCCAATTCGGACTAGAGGGGGAGGGGGCGCGTGGCCTGCCCTGGCCGCCCCTCCTCTTCTCCACTTTGGGCCCATGAGGCCCATTAACCCCCGGGGGGTTCCGGTAACCCCCCGGTACTCCAGTTTTATCCGAAATTTCTCCGGAACACTTCCGATGTCCGAATATAGCCATCCAATATATCAATCTTTATGTCTCGACCATTTCGAGACTCCTCGTCATGTCCGTGATCACATCCGGGACTCCGAACAATCTTCGGTACATCAAAATATATAAACTCATAATGAAATTGTCATCGTAACGTTAAGCGTGAGGACCCTACGGGTTCGAGAACAATGTAGACATGACCGAGACACGTCTCCAGTCAATAATCAATAGCGGAACCTGGATGCTCATATTGGCTCCTACATATTCTACGAAGATCTTTATCGGTCAGACCGCATAACAACATACGTTGTTCCCTTTGTCATCGGTATGTTACTTGCCCGAGATTCGATCGTTGGTATCTCAATACCTAGTTCAATCTCGTTACCGGCAACTCTCTTTACTCGTTTCGTAATACATCATCTCGCAACTAACTCATTAGTTGCAATGCTTATGTGATGTGCATTACCGAGAGGGCCCAGAGATACCTCTCCTACAATCGGAGTGACAAATCCTAATCTCGAAATACGCCAACCCAACATGTACCTTTGGAGACAACTGTAGAGCTCCTTTATAATCACCCAGTTACGTTGTGACGTTTGGTAGCACACAAAGTGTTCCTCCGGCAAACGGGAGTTGCATAATCTCATAGTCATAGGAACATGTATAAGTCATGAAGAAAGCAATAGCAACATACTAAATGATCGGGTGCTAAGCTAATGGAATGGGTCATGTCAATCACATCATTCTCCTAATGATGTGATCCCGTTAATCAAATGACAACACATGTATATGGTTAGGAAACATAACCATCTTCGATTAACGAGCTAGTCAAGTAGAGGCATACTAGTGACGTTTAGTTTGTCTATGTATTCACACAAGTATTATGTTTCCGGTTAATACAATTTTAGCATGAATAATAAACATTTATCATGATATAAGGAAATAAAATAATAACTTTATTATTGCCTCTAGGGCATATTTCCTTCAGCATCAATGAGTTCTGAAGAGCAATTTTATTCTTTTGTGATGTGGGTACGGCTTGGCATGGCAAAGTCAAAAAAGAGCAAGGAAAATAATATAGTAGGGAGTGGTGTTACTCGTCGAGTGAAACGAAAAGGATCCGCTGTCCAGATTTTGTTGGTACTTATAGTGCAGTAGAAGGTCCAAGTCCACCGGCTAAACCTACAACCACAGTATCACCTGCTCCACCAGCTGCAGCATCTGCTTCAACTGTACCAGCATCTCAATGAGTTACTCATCGTTTGCTCCGGAACTGGCCAGTTCCCAAGCTGCCTTCACACCTAACACTACTTCTGAAGCACTGTAGACACAACAGGACTTGGCAAGATCAGATGAACATCATGAGCATCAATACCAAGACGGTACCTGACCGAGTCAAGTTGTAGTTGCATGCTCCTTTATATGTACTCTCACAGTTTGATGTACACTACACGTTCCATATTCGTTGTTGAACTAGCACCACGACGCAAGAGGAAATAGACATCAGGGATAATGCTTGACAGATTAACAAAATTTAAAGGAGGAAGAATGGAGATCCATTTTGAGGCAGGTTTAAAAAGGCCACGTGATGCTACAGAGTCAGCCAAGTTAGTATCAGAGGCAGCCGTTGCCGTTAGGTGTCATGCACGTATCCTCCCAACATGGATCCAGTACAGGAATGAGAAAGAAAATACCCAGTTTAACACCTTCCTTGACCATTTATCCGTAAGTAATGTTATTCATCGCAATTAGTAATATTGTCTTGCTCTGACCCATACTTTCTAGCTTCGTCCTAATAAGACTCACATTCTTTTTTCAACAGATGAGGTTCAAGTTGGATCCGAAAGATGATGCAACTAAACATGCATGCACTCATGTTTTTCAGTCTGCTCTGCGACAGTATCGGTACCACCTTGGAAAATCTCACTTTGAAGGCAAGGCTAACAATGAAATCGCCCAAACATCTCCAGTGGAATATATTACAGATGAAGAGTGGACAGCCATCGTTAAACACTGGTCTGATCTAAAGTATCAGGTAGGCTATATGTATTTGATTAGACCGCATATTGAACTTGTATTTATGTATGTGCCTTACAAGTGTATCTTCTTCTAGGCTAACTATTTGAAGAACAAGACCAACCGTTCTAAAGTGAAATTCCAACAGACAACAGGATCTCGTAGCTATATTGCACACTGTGAGGCTCTTGTAAATAGCTGCTACTTCTTTTTCCTGTGCCATATTATCGTATCTATATTGACTTGTTCCAAAAACAGAGGAAACCTGTGCGGACCAAAAAGAACCTGAACCGAATGCAGTGCAAATCTTCAAGGATTGCCACACCAGCAAGATGAAGGGCATGAGCACACCAGTTCAAGTCGTTGTTGTAAGTCCTTACTCCTCCTGCCTTTGAACTGACCGGTACTGTGATGTGTTCATTTAACTACTTGGTTTGCAGCCAATGTCAGTAACTCTGTTCACTTTTATACACAGTTGTCTTAACGTATCATTTCACCTTACATGGTTTAAAGGAGATGAAGGATATTCTTTTGGTCTTGATCTGTATTCTAGTTGTTATGTTCACGTGCGCACAGAATGATAAAATAGCATGTTTGTTTTATATCTGTTTGCCCATGATATGAATGATGTCATACTATGTTCATCCTACTTTAAACCATGTCTCTTTATCCTTAGATGTCAATGAATGTGAGAAAATAGACAATACAATAGGCATGCTACATGGACATATGTTCCGAAAGTGATTTTATTATGTAGTTGGCACTACAATACATGTTAATGTATTACAGTAGTTCACAAAAATAAGTTATGTATAAATGTGTAACCTACTTTGTTTGTTTTTGTCTCATTAGTAACTTATCTGGTATACTAATCTACAAGTTCAAACTTTCAGGAAGCTATGGAAAAATGATTGAATAGCCACAACCACCTGAAGGTGACGAGGCTACCACAGGAACAATGTCACCTCTTGCTGCAGTGCGTCAGTATCTCTCCACTAACAGTGCAAAAAGCACCTTCCTGCGTAATTCTGGGTTGGTTGTCAAGGTAACCTCGTCCAAATCGCCTACTGAACAAAATCTTCCTGCTAGACAGAGTGATATATCTGTGCTCCAGACACAAGTCCAATCCCTAATGGACGTCGCTTTGGAAACACGAATAGTGGTTGACAAATGTCGTCAAGATATGAATGGTTTTGAAACCAGACTATCAGACATTTGCTTCGTTGTTCAAGAGCAATGGCGGAAAAAAGGTGAAGACCGTGCTGCTCCATCAGATTCTACAGCCTGAAACATTAGCACTCGGGTCAAATGATATGTGCTTCTATACATTTGATGGTGCTTTTATCTGCAAGGACTGTAAACTTTATGCCAATAGGCCTTTTGTTGTGATACAGCATTAATGATGTTGCCAAAGGCTGCAATAATTACGACGCTATTTTTGTATAGTGTAGGTTTATCTTAGTAATGTATTCAGCCGAAAGCTTCGTAGGAGCCCAACATGCCAACATTCGTCGGGCCCATTCCAATTGGGCTAAAAACGATTATGGGCCGGAATTTGCATGTAGCCCACTAAAAATATCTGGTCCTAAATCAGCATAAGATTTCATATTTTTCTGGTAGGCCTGTGCCCGTAGTGGGCCTTTCACATTCCTAAACATAATTTGGGCCCTCAATAACAATAGGCCATTTACAGGTGTAAATATCTCGAGCCCATAAAAAACATGGGCCTTTAAAAGACCGAAAGTGAGATTGGGCCCATTTACGATGCGGATCTTTCACAGGCCAAAATTCATACGGGTCATAAATGCGCCGACCTAATACACGGGCCTTTAACAGGCCGGAAGTTCGGTCGGGCTAGATTATCGTCATTTTTATATGGGTCGTTAATGGGCCCGATGTGACGTTGGGCCACATATGGCCCATGGATTTCGTCCGACGTTAACAGGCCGAAAGTGGCCCAAATCTATAGTGGGCCTCTAACAGGCCGAATGTCAGACATGGCCGAATAGGACCCAAATACTTCATGGTCATTTATGGGCTGAAAGTTTCAATGGCCTGTAAATGGGCCCAAATGAAGCAGGACCTTTAACAGGCCGGAAATACACCGGGTCGTAATTCAGCCCATACACTTAGCGGATTGTTAACGGGCTAGAAGTGACCATGGGCCGCGATGATGACAAGTTTAGGATAGGCCGTTGACGGGCCAATCTCACACTAGCCGTACGGGCCTTAATTGAGAATGTTGGGCCTTTAGCTAGGCCGGCCCATTATGGTCCGCAAAATCTCGCGGGCCTTTAGCTAGGCCGGCACATTATGGCCCGCAAAATCTCACGGGCCTTTAGCTAGGCCAGCCCATTATGATACGCAAAATCTCATGGGCCTTTTGCTTGGCTGGCCCATTATGGACCGCAAAATCTTGTGGGCCTTTAGTTGGGCTGGCCCATTTAAACTTTATGGGCCACTTTTGGGCCGGTCCACATGTCAACATATCATAGGCGCATCTCGCCCATTGGATGAGTGACACCTGTGCCAACGCGGAGCTGACACGTGTTTCCATCAGCCAATCAGAATTTTACACGTGGAAAATCCCCGATTGGTCCGGGCTGTTAACGGGTTATCGGATCCAAAACCGGACCCGATAGCTTAACGGCGTTCCGTTACGGTGGATGCCACGTGTCGGTCACCCTTGACGAAAGCACTTCTATGACGCACGATTTATCATCACGGAAGTGGACACTTCCGTGATGATAATTTTGGTAATGTCATGGAACACTTCTACGATAGCATAGGTATGACTATCTTCATTCTGTCATAAATTTGTCATGGATGTACATGCATGACAGAAAACGTGACCTACTGTGACAAACACATATCATCACGGAAGTGTATTTTTTTGTAGTGTACGTATTGAACGTAGGAGCAATTAGCTAGATTAGCTCCATGTAGAACATTGTAGACATAGAAATTTGCAAAATACATACGGATCTGAATGTGGCAGACCCGTTGACTACACTTCTCTCACAAGCAAAACATGATCACACCTTAGTACTCTTTGGGTGTTAATCACATAGCGATTTGAACTAGATTGTTGACTCTTGTAAATCCTTTGGGTGTTATTCACATGGCAATGTGAATCATGAGTATTAATCACATAAAGATATGAACTATTGGTGTTAAATCACATGGCGATGTGAACTGGATTATTGACTCTAGTGCAAGAGGGAGACTGAAGGAAATATGCTCTAGAGGCAATAATAAAGTTGTTATTTTATATTTCCTTATATCATGATAAATGTTTATTATTCATGCTAGAATTATATTAACCAGAAACTTGATAAATGTGTGGATACATAGACAAAACAACATGTCCCTAGTAAGCCTCTACTTGACTAGCATGTTAATCAAAGATGGTTAAGTTTCCTAACCATATACATGTGTTGTCATTTGATGAATGGGATCACATCATTAGGAGAATGATGTGATGCACAAGACCCATCCGTTAGCATAGCATATTGATCGTTCAGTTTTATTACTATTGCTTTCTTCATGTCAAATACATATTCCTTCCACTATGAGATTATGCAACACCCGGATACCGAAGGAATGCCTTGTGTGCTATCAAACGTCACAACGTAACTGGGTGATTATAAAGATGCTCTACAGGTATCTCCAAAGGTGTTTGTTGAGTTGGCATAGATTGAGATTAGGATTTGTCACTCCGAGTATCGGAGAGGTATCTCTGGGCTAACAGAACTCATCTTCTTCCTCGACACCTTTGCTGGATCAAGAGGACGAGGGACATCATCAAGCTGAACGTGTGCAGAACTCAGAGGTGTCGTATGTTCGTTGCTTGATCGGTCGGATCTAGAAGAAGTTAGAATACATCAACCGCATTATCAAATGCTTCCGCTTTCGGTCTACGAGGGTACGTGGACACACTCTCCCCCTCTCGTTGCTATGCATCTCCTAGATAGATCTTGCGTGAGCGTACGAAATTTTTGGAATTGCATGCTACGTTGCCCGATAAAAATTACATGGATAAATATGTTAGGTAGCATTCCACATCAAAATGTTTTTATCATTTACCTACTTGAGGATGAGCAGGAATTAAGCTTGGGATGCTTGATACGTCTCCAACGTATCTATAATTTTTTATTGTTCCATGCTATTATATTATCTGTTTTGGATGTTTTACATGCATCAATATGCTATTTTGTATTATTTTTGGGACTAACCTATTAACCTAGAGCCCAGTGCCAGTTTTTGTTTTTTCCCTTGTTTTTGAGTTTCGCAGAAAAGGAATACCAAACGGGGCCAAACGGAATAAAACCTTGGCGATGATTTTTCTTGGACCAGAAGACACCCAGGAGACTTGGAGATCATGTCGGAGGAGCCACGAGGCGGCCACTAGGGTGGAGGGCGCGCCCAGGGGGTAGGGCAAGCCCCCCTGTCTTGTGGGCCCCTCGTGACTCCCCTGACCTAATTCCTTTGCCTATATATTCACATATATTCCCAAACCACCAGAAGTATCCATGAAAACACTTTTCCGCCACCGCAACCTTCTGTACCCGTGAGATCCCATCTAGGGACCTTTCCGGCATCCTGT
Source organism: Triticum urartu (assembly GCF_056163025.1). NCBI lineage: Eukaryota > Viridiplantae > Streptophyta > Magnoliopsida > Poales > Poaceae > Triticum > Triticum urartu. Next base: position 155,507,396 of record NC_141873.1, on the reverse strand, counting down.
CGGAGGGGGATTCAATCACGGAGGGCGTCTACATCAACTCTATTGCCCTTCCGATGAAGCGTGAGTAGTTTACTTCAGACCTACGGGTCCATGGCTAGTAGCTAGATGGCTTCTTCTCTCTCTCTCTCTTTGATTCTCAATACCGTGTTCTCCTCGATGTTCTTGGAGTTCTATCCGATGTAATCTTATTTTCTGGTATGTTTGTCGAGATCCAATGAATTGTTGATTTATGATCAGCTTATCTATGAATATTATTTGAATCTTCTCTGAATTCTTTTATGCATGATTTGGTATCTTTGTAATTCTCTTCGAATTATCGGTTTGGTTTGGCCAACTAGATTGGTTTTTCTTGCAATGGGAGAAGTGCTTAGCTTTGGGTTCAATCTTGCAGTGTCCTTTCCCAGTGACAGTAGGGGCAGAAAGGCACGTATTGTATTGTTGCCATCGAGGATAAAAAGATGGGGTTTACATCATATTGCTTGAGTTTATTCCTATACATCATGTCATCTTACTTAATGCGGTACTCTGTTCTTCATGAACTTAATACTCTAGATGCAGGAAGGAGACGGTTGATGTGTGGAGTAATATTAGTAGATGCAGAATCGTTTCGGTCTACTTGACACGAACGTGATGCCTATATTCATGATCATTGCCTTATATATCGTCATAACTCTGCGCCTTTCTATCAATTGCTCGATAGTAATTTATTCACCCACCGTATTATTTGATTTCATGAGAGAAGCCTCTAATGATACCTATGGCCCTCGGGTCTATTTTCCATCATATAAGTTTCTGATCTACTATTTTCCATCATATAAGTTTCTGATATACTATTTTGCAATCTTTTACTTTCCGATCTATAAATAAAAAAATACCAAAAATATTTACTTTACCTTTTGTTTAGTTTCATCTATCTCTATCAGATCTTGTGTGCAAGTTGTTTGATTGTTTGTGCAAGTTGTTTGATTGTTTGTGCGGGTAGTAGGTGATTTGTGCGTCGTCTCCTACTGGATTGATACCTTGGTTCTCAAACTGAGGGAAATACTTATCTCTACTTTGCTTCATCACCCTTTCCTCTTCAAGGGAAAAACCAACGCAAGCTCAAGAAGTAGCAAGTAACTACTCACAAAGTATGTTCATGTTGAATATCAGAGGGGTATTGAATATCATTAAGGATCTGAACATATGATCTTCCACCAAATAAACCAACTATCATGAACTACAAGGAGTAATTAGCACTACTAGCAACCCACAGGTACCAATCTGAGGTCTTGGGACAAAGATTGGATACAAGAGATGAACTAGGGTTTGAGAGGAGATGGTGCTGGTGAAGGTGTTGATGAAGATTGGCCATCCCTCGATGAGAGGATCGTTGGTGATGACAATGGCTTTGATTTCCTCCTCTGGGAGGGAAGTTTCCCTGGCGGAATCGCTCCGCTGGAGCCCTAGATTGCTTCTGCCCAGGTTCCGCCTCGAGACGGCGGCGCTTTGTCCCGAAAGCCTTCTTGTGATTTTTTCTAGGTCAAAACCCATTCATATAGCAGAAGATGGACGTCGGGGGCTGGCCAGGGGGGCCACAAGCTCGGGAGGTGCACCCCCCAGGATTGTGGCCACCTAGTGGGTCCCCTTCTGTTCTTTCTTCGCCCAATATTTTTTTATATATTCCAAAACAATTCTCCGTAAAATTTCAAAACATTTGGAGTTGTGCAGAATAGGTATATCAGATTTGTTCCTTTCCGGTCCTTCTCCCTCTTCTTACAATTCTTGCAAAATAAGATAGAAAAGGCATAAGAATTGTATCATAAAGTGAAATAACAATCCATAACGCAATAAATATCAACATAAAAACATGATGGATGTATGAGTGCCTACACTTTCACCATTCATTTTCTGTGAGAACCACCTACTCATGTGTGGAGATCAAGAGATTCCATTCCTACCATTTGAACCTTGATTTCTAGCCTTGCCCAAGTTGCTTTCCACTCAAATCCTTCTTCCACCATAGCCAAATGTGTGAGAAAGAGTTGAGTGTTGGGGATACTATCATTTTAAGCACAAGAGCAAGGAGTTCATCATCAACACACTCTCTATTACCTTTTGGTGAGTGGTGTCTCCTAGATTGGTTATGTGTCACTTGGGAGCCTCCGACATGATGTGGAGTTGAACCAACAAGTTTTTAACGGCAAGGAGATCGCCTACTTCGTGAAGATCTACCCAAGTGAGGCAAGTCCTTTGTGGGCGATGCCAAGGGTGGGATAGACAAGGTTGCTTCTTAATGGACCCTTCGTGGGTGGAGCCCTCCGTGGACTCGCGTAGCCGTTACCCTTCATGGGCTGAAGTCTCCATTAACGTGGACATGCGATGGCACCACCTATCGGAACCATGCCAAAAATCTTCGTGTCATCATTGCATTTGCCATCTCCAAACCCTTCCCTTTACCTTCAAGATGGGCCGAAGAAGTACCCGAGGGGTGCTCTGACGGGAGCACAACCCACCAAGGCGCGCCTGGGGGGCCAGGCGCGCCCAGGTGGGTTGTGCCCACCTCGGTGGCCTCCCGCACCACCTCTTTGCTCTATAAATACCCCAATATTCCATAAACTCTAGGGGAGTCCACAAAAATCAATTCAGCTGCCGCAAGTTCCAGAACCACCAGATCCAATCTAGACACCATCACAGAGGGGTTCATCATCCTCATTGGTGCCTCTCTGATGATGCGTGAGTAGTTCATTGTAGACCTACGGGTCCGTAGTTATTAGCTAGATGGCTTCCTCTCTCTCCTTTGATTCTTAATACAATGGTCTCTTGGAGATCTATTTGATGTAACTCTTTTTGTGGCGCGTTTGTTGGGATCCAATGAACTTTGAGTTTATGATCATATCCGTGTTTTTATCCATGAAAGTCATTTGAGTCTTTTGATCTCTTATATGCATGATTACTTATAGCCTCATATTTCTTCTTCGAATCGTTGATTTAGTTAGGCTAACTAGATCGATTTTACTTGCCATGGGAAGAGGTGCTTTGTGATGGGTTCGATCTTACGGTGCTTGATCCCAATGACAAAAGGGGAACTCACACATATGTATTGTTGCTATTAAGGATAACAAGATGGGTCTATTTCTACATAAATAGATCTTTTCTACATCATGTCATCATTCTTATTGCATTACTCCATTTCTCCATGAACTTAATACACTAGATGAATGCTGGATAGCAGTCGATTTGTGGAGTAGTAGTAGTAGATGCAGGGAGGAGTCGGTCTACTAATCTTGGACGTGATACCTATATAATGATCATTTCCTGGATATCTTCATGATTATTTGAAGTTCTATCAATTTCCCAACAGTAATTTGTTTACCCACCGTATGCTATTTTTCTCGAGAGAAGCCACTAGTGAAATATACGGCCCCGGGGTCTATTCTTTATTATATTTGCCTTCGCGATCTATTTTTCTTTTCTTTCATTTTCATATCTTTATTATCAAAAAAATCCAAAAATACCTCGCTGAATTTTATTTACTTTATTTGCATCTATCAATCTATCACAATTTTTATCCCGTCTACTTGCCAATTTCTGGCGCCGTTACCCGAAAGGAATTGACAACCCCTTTAATACGTTGGGTTGCAAGTATTTGTTATTTGTGTGCAGGTGTCGTTCACGTAGTGTTGCGTGGTTCTCCTACTGGTTCGGTAACCATGCTCTCATCACTGAGGGAAATACCTACCGTAGTTGTGCTGCATCATCCCTTCCCCTTAGGGGAAATATTAATGTAGTTCAAGCCGCATCAAAAGGAATTTCTGGTGCCATTGTCGGGGAGACATCATCAACATCTACCAGGTTCCTAATCACAAATATCATCTCCTTGCAATTTACATTATTTGCCATTTGCCTCTCATTTTCCTCTCCCCCACTTCACAAAAAATTGTCGTTTTATTCACCCTCTTTTCCGTTTGCCGTTTTCTCGTCAGATCTGTTTTTGTGTGCACCCTTGTTTGCATAGTCATGATGCCTCAAAGGAAATATTATGATCTTCCTTATCCTAATATTTTGCTTGAAATTGAGAAAAGTACTAAGGAATATATGACTACACAATTTCAGCACAATAAATATTTTACTGAGAACTTAAGGAACACTTTGTTGTGCTAGAAGCTATAACTAAACAACTTGATGATATTAATAGAGAAGTTTGCAATCTCCAATCTAAATATTCTTTTGCTGAAAGTTTGCTAGGTAAAATATCCAATGCACAAACTACCCTAGTAAATCAAATGGCCGCTAAACCAATCTCGTTAGAAGATAAAAGTGATGAAGATCTTAAAATGATTGGTGTTTCTTCTATTGATTCTTTCTTTAGTAAAATTAAGATTGATAATAAAGGGACTGGAGAAGAGTCAACTTTAGCTAGAAGGCGTCCTGATAATTCCGAGGGTGGAAATCTTGTTGGGAAAATCGATAAAAGAGGGTTTGAAGAGGTCAAAACTTTAACTAGTGATGTGCCCACTCTTTTGGATTACAAAGACTTTAATTATGATAGTTGCTCTTTTACTGATTATATTTCTTTGTTGCAATCCATGATAAATTCACCCCATGCTTATGAACAAAATAAAGCTTTTACTAAACATATTGTTCATGCTATGATGAAAGCTTTAGAAGAAAAGTTGGAATTAGATGTTTCAGTTCCTAGAAAATTACATGATGAATGGGAACCTACTATCAAAGTCAAGATTAAAAATTATGAGTGTTTTGCTTTATGTGACTTGGGTGCTAGTGTTTCTACAATTCCGAAATCTTTGTCTGATGTGCTTGGTCTTACCGATATTGGAGAATGTTCTTTAAATTTGCACTTGGTGGATTCCACTATAAAAAAGCCTATGGGAAGAATTAATGTTGTTCTTATTCTTTCAAATAGGAATTATGTGCCCATAGATTTTATTGTTCTTGATATTGATTGCAATCCATCTTGGCCAATTATTCTTGGTAGACCGTTTTTACGCACTATTAGTATCATGATTGATATGAAAGAAGGCAATATTAAATATCAATTTCCACTAAGGAAGGGTATGGAACACTTCCCTAGAACTAGAATTAAGTCACCATATGAATCAACATGAGGGCATCATATGGATCAAGGAACAAAGATGACAATACTTAGATCATTTGCATTATGCCTGGCTAGGGGCATAAAACGATAGCGCTTATTGGGAGGCAACCCAATGAATATAATTTATTTTTGTTTTATTTATTTATTAATTTATGTTCTTTAGTGTTTGCACAATTATGCTACCGTTATGATTGTGTTTTCATGTTTTAGTTAGTTTTTGTGCCAAGCAAAGCCTTTAGAATCATGTTGGGTGATAGTTAATTTGATCTTGCTGAAAAACAAACACTTTTACGCTCACAAAAATAATTTTCATTTTTAACTGGAGTGATAAAATACTGACTGTTATTTCAGAAGTTTAATACACAATTTTTTCATGTTGTCCTAATTTTTCAGAATTTTTGGAGTTACAGAAGTATTCGAAATATTCAGATTGGTACGGACTGTTCTATTTTTTATAGATTCTGTTTTCTTTGCGTTGTGTGCTTGTTTTGATGATTCTATGGTTTCCTTTGAATATATTTTTGCCATATAAAAGTTGGAATATGGTAGATATAATGAAAAAATAAAATATGAATGTGTTTGCAACAGTACTTAAAGTAGTGACTTGCTTTCTTATACTAACGGATCTCACGAAGGTTTTGTTGAGTTTTGTGCGAATGAAGTTTTCAAGATTTTGGTGAGATCGCGATGGATGAAGGAATAAGGATTAGCAAAAAGCTAAGCTTGGGGATGCCCGAGGCACCCCAAGATAATATTCAAGAAGTATCAAACAACTAAGCTTGGCGATGCCCCCGAGTGGCATCCCCTCTTTCTTCTAACAACCATCGGTATTTTACTTGAAACTATATTTTTAATCGTCACATACTATGAGTTTTGCTTGGAGCGTCTTGTATGATATGAGTCTTTGCTTGTTTTTATTTTTATTTTGTGTCATGAATCCTTGCTGGACACACCTATTTTAGAGAGCCAAAATTATGCTATGACTTCTTAGAATTGCTCTCTATGCTTCACTTAAATCTTTACGAGCTATGAAATTGCTCTAGCGCTTTACTTATATCTTTTTGAGCATGGTGTGCTTTAGTATTTTTGAAGAAATACTCTCATGCTTCACTTAGATTTGTTTGAGAGTTAGTAATTTTTTAGAAATTCTCTCTTGCTTCACTTAAATTATTTTGAGAGAAGAAAATTTTGATGCTCATGTTCTTCACTTATATTTGTTTGAGCTTATTAAAAGCAACATATGAAACTAGTCCCAAAGTGATAGATATCCAAGGAGGATATAATAAAAACTTTCATAAAGATCATTGGACAAAATAAACTTGATTCTTTGTAATAGTTTTGAGATATGATGATAGTGATATGTGAGTCATGTTGATGAGTAATTATGCTTTAGTAAGAATATTGGTGTTAAGGTTTGTGATTCCCTATGCAAGCACGAAAGTCAATAGTTATGCAATGAAATTACATCCTACTTGTGGTGCATTATTCGGTGTTAGTTATGCTTAATGCTCGCTTATGAGATTTTTCGTTTCTTGTTTGGACGCTTCTCAATCTTTTGCTAGCCTTCATTTTCACTAAGTATGATCACTACTTGTGCATCCAAGATCCTTTAAACCAGTTTTGCCATATGAGTCCACCATACCTACCTCTATGGGGTATTCGTTTGCCGTTCTAAGAAAATTTGTATGTGCCATCTCTAATTTTCAAAATAATTTTCTCTTTTGTGTGCTTGTACCGCTCATGAAACGGTAGGGGGTGGCTGATATATTTCCATGCTAGATATGTTATTATCAAGATGAGTGTTTATTCACTTGTCATTGCACGAGAGTACGGCAAAACTATTAGGGATGCCTAGTCCCGAAATGAAAAATGAATTTACTTTATGTTGTCAAATAATAAATTCCATGGAAAGCACCCGTGGATACGGTTAGCCATGGAAAGTGAAAATATGGTGGAAAAAGGAATAGACTATATTTTCTGTTTGGGAACCGCCTATGATATATCTAGCATGGACAACATTGGGAACTACTCGATCGTTTTCATTGACAGGAAAAGCATGCCACCAAAAATGTTTTATCTCTATCTTTTTCGCTTTGAGCTCCGGCACCTCTACAAATCCCTACTTCCCTCCATGAAGGGCCTTTCTTTTACTTTATGCATTATTTATTTTTATTTGAGTCGCCATCTTCTCTTATAAAGCACCAGCTAAGGGGCACTATGATCGTACTTGAGCATTGGGTGTAGCTAATATGCGAGTGTGTTTCATGAATGGATAAATGATTGAGCATAATGGGCTAGGGATAACTTCCTTTAGCGTTGATATTTTGAAAGACATGGTTGCTTGTTGATATGCTTGAGTATTGAAATCTTCATGTCAAAACTAGACTATTGCTTTGAATCATATAAAAGTCCAAATGTCCATGCTACAAAGAAAAGAATATGTGATGAACATGTTAGGCAACATTCCACATAATTCTGTTTTTATCATTCACTAATGCAGGATACTGCTAACGCGACACTACGATCAGAGACCCTTTGCCGAAACTGTGTGTGATGCAATAATTGCAAACAGTGGTGTAAAAACCCGTCAAAAAGGGTGCAAAACGGTGGTTTAGATTTTAGTTGCGTGTGCGATGCAGGGCACATGGTTAATCCATTCAAACTATCTACGATGAGGCAGAACAACAGAAATGGGCAGCCATAACAATGTGTGTGCGATGCAGGACACACGGTTAATCCATTCGGACTGTTTGCGATGAGGTAGAACAATAGAAATCGGCAGCCATATCAATGTGTGTGCGATATACGGCATATGGTTGACTCGGACGAACTATTTTCGATTAGGGAACACAACAGAAACGGTTCAACTTAACAAGATGTGTGTGATATGTGGCATACAGTTCACATGGATGAACTGTTTGCGATGAGCCAAAAGAACACAAACGAGTCATGTAAACAAGATGTGTGTGATACGTGGCAAACAACCGACTCAGATGAACTGTTTGCGATGAGAAATTACAACACAGACGGTCAATATAGGTACTTCGTGTGTGATTCTGTGTGTACAAAAAACTTTGAAAAATGCAAACTAGCTGCTTGCGGTGGCTAGGAGTATCGCACACGATGCGTCTGCGAGTAATCGTGTGCGGTGATTAGTATGTTACACATACTATTCCTTATGTTAACATGTGTGTGAATTTGCAATATGGGTAGTTAATATGCAAATGCCTTCTGGACATCGGGCACACGCTTAAACTCAATGAACTATGTATGATACTAATACTTTCCATGAAAATTTATGAACTTGGGTAACAGCATTTGAGTAACATATATATAGTGGTTACATTATTCAACAAAAGGAGGATCTTCGTAACACGGTTTTGACAACCATATGGTCCAAATCTACATACTTAACATAGTAACAACTATCACATTTTAAGAGGCTAAGGGCCAACAACCATATGGTTCATATCTACATACTTAACATATATAGTAACAGCTAGCACATTTTAAGAGGCTGAGGGCCAACAACCACAACTATCCATTGGAAGCAGCTTGATCACGGCGACTCGGCATCTCGTCAATGAAAAGGAAGAGCCCTCCTGTGCCTTGGTAGAGCATGAGTAGAACAGTGTCTCCAATTTTCCAATATGGATGCATTGCCACGAGAAGCGAGAACTTGTTAATTTGAATGGTTCTATTTCTGCGGGAAATGCGGTACCTTGCAATCACTTTGGCGTTATTAGCAGGCACAAGTGTAATTCGACCACGCCGGGAAATCGATCCAGGAACTGCTACAGGGGGCAATTTCTGTTGACATGTAGAATAAAAAACAATTGTAACATATTGTTGAAGATATATATAGTTATGAGCATCAACATTAAAATAAGACTTTTTACCAGTGTCTTGTTCAGTGTGTGCACCATAGGTCTAACTAATCCCATCCAAAATCCAGCGTTCATACGATGTGCTATCTCTGTCAGATTATCAACGAAGTTTATGACATGCTTCAAATCCTTCCAGTGAAATTTGGTATGCTTAGTAACATACAAATCATTCACTATGCATCCAACATATCCCGCTTAAAAGGTGAAAAGGTATTATTTATTCAGAACATGGCAGAAGAATATATAGTGCGCATAAATTGGTAAATAGAATTTGTTACTGCCTAGGAACGGAGTCAGAATATGATATCACAATTGGTTGCTTAAATAGTGATCAATTGGTTGCTTAAATAGTAATATGAAGCATGGAGAAAGTTGAAAGGACACTAACCTCGATTAGACTTTGATCGGCTGATGACGTTGGGGAAGTAAACATCCATGTTAATTAGACCAGGCTGTGGTGCACGCACTAGAATTTTATTGCCAGCTTTCAGTTCATAACACTTAGACATTTTTCTCCAAAGGTCCGCATTAAAATAGATGTGACCATCTTTATCAAGTTTTACGCTAACCTTCATTGTAAGTCCATGTTGTGTTGTCAATATGACATCCTGGGAGTCATCAGCAAAGTAATGCCCAAGATTTCCTTCTACTCCTGTTCTTACAAAGCAAGGGATGTACTGGTTGAAATGAAAATTAAGATTGTAAATTAGATATATTGAAATAACAGAGCAAGATGCAAATATGGGAGTAACTAATAGAACAGATCAATATATATAGATGAAAGCAAAGTACAAAAATATAGAATTAAAAATAGATAATGTAACAAATATTTGATGCAAATATATAGATAATGTAGCAACAAATGTTGTATGTTCACAAATTTAGGCCATGCCAACCGTGGTAGGTTGAGATTGAACATACCGAGCGCTCCCTGAAGTCATTCGGAATGGTGAGATAGAACTTCTTTCCGACTGGCCATGACCACAGTTGCCCGATTTGTGCTCGCATTATGGACACATGAATGAATACCCACGAATCAGCTAGAACAAAAATGATTCCACGGCGATTTCCGCCGGTTGATTAACAGTGACGGACGGACTGTGATAAGAGATGAGTGAATATTTTGCTAATTAAGTCGATTACCTTCTCCATGAGAAAAATCCCCGGCCCAATCCCGCAGAAAACCCCAGTCGACCAGAGTCTAGAATGGCGTTACAGAGAAAGCGGTAGGGGTGAAATCCGGTGCCGTTTGGAGTGCGACCTACGCCCGCCGTCAACAGCCGTCGAGCTTAGGGTGCAGAGTTACGGAGGAGTCCGCGGCGAGTGAGTGTGGACGAAGTGGGCGAGGGTTTTCTTTTTCCTTTTGCATGTGTGAGTGAACACACACGGTTCACAGAGGCGACGGAGATGAATCGTGTGCGATAGTAAATCACCGAGATTGAATGGGAATCCAAATTTCCTTTGTCCTTCATCCATGAGTTTTTTTCTACGATGAACATAAACCCTGCTAATCACCGTGTTCAAATTTGACACTTTTACGGGTTCATTTACAATATTTAGGGGATTATGTGCATTTTGTAGGCATTAATGCACATAATTCAAATTCAAACAATCGGTGCATGAAAGGGTGCACAAGAACGGCCTGGAAAAACCATACTCGTGGTATTTAGTAATTTCTCAAGCCTTTTACAAGGAATGGGCAGAGATTTCAATGGAATGCATGGCAATAGTCAACCACAAACGCGTCATTTACTGGGTTATCAACTATAGAACAATGAAATATGTGCTTGAAAAACATAGACGCCTGGCATGGTGCCATGGTATGGCCTCACCATGCCCTGGTTAAAAGCTGAGAAGGTTTGATTTATGTCTTCATGCATGCCCTTCATAAATTGAACCATCACCGAGGAAGTTCAATGCTTTCGAGAGGGAAATCACCAAGATTGAAGGGGAATCCAAATTTCCGTCCTAGTTTGTCATTTAGTTTTTTTACAATGATCAACATACCGCCTCAAATGCAACGTGTTCAAATTTGACATTTTTTTGAACTCATTGACCATATTTAGGGGATTATGTGCATTTTCTGGGCATTAATTATGCACATAATTCAAATTCGAACAATCGGTGCATGAAAAGGTGCACAAGAACGGTCTCGAAAACCATGCTCGTGCTATTTAGTACATTCTCATGCCTTTTACAAGGAATGGGTAGACATTTCAAGGAGATGTTTGGCAATAGTCAACCATAAACGCGTCGTTTACTAGGTTAACAACTATACAAAAATGAAATGCATGCTTGGAAAACATGATGCCTGGTGTGGTGCCATGGTATGACCTCACCGTGCCCTGGTAAAAATGTCGACATGCACGCCTTCCATAAGACGAACCATCACCGAGGAAGTTTCATGGTTTCGAGGGGGAAATCACCAAGATTGAAGGGGGATCCAAATTTCCTTTGTCCTTTGTCCACGAGTTTTTTCTATGATGAACATACAACCCGCAAATCACCGTGTTCAAATTTGGCACTTTTCCGGGTTCATTTGCCATATTTAGGGGATTATGTACATTTCCTAGGCATTAATGCACATAATTCAAGTTCAAACAATCGGTGCATGAAAGGCTCCACAAGAACGGCCTAGGTAACCATGCTCGTGGCATTTAGTAAATTCTCATGCCTTTTACAAGGAATGGACAGATATTTCGATGAAATGTGTGGCAATAGTCAACCACAAATATTTGTTTGTTGGGTTTTCAACTATAGAAAAAATGAAATAAATGCTTAAAACATGACGCCTGGCATGATGCCATGGTATGACCTCCCCATGCTCTGGTAAAAATTTGAGAAGGTTTGGCTTATTTCATCATGCACGCCCTTCATAAATCGAACCATCACCGAGGAAGTTTCATGCTTTCGAGAGGGAAATCCCCAAGATTGAAGGGGAATCCAAATTTCCATCCTAGTTTGTCATTCAGTTTTTTTCCAACGGTCAACATACCGCCTCAAATGCAACGTGTTCAAATTTGACATTTTTCCGGGATCATTTACCATATTTAGGGGATTATGTGCATTTTCTAGGCATTAATGGACATAATTCAAATTCGAACAATCCGTGCATGAAAAGGTGCACAAGAATGGTCTAGAAAACCATGCTCGTGTTATTCTTTACATTCTCATGCCTTATACAAGGAATGGGCAGATATTTCAAGGAGATGTGTGGCAATAGTCAACCATAAACGCGTCATTTACTCGGTTAACAACTATACAAAAAATGAAACACATGGTTGGAAAACATGACGCCTGGCATGGTGCCATGGTATGGCCTCACCAGGCCCTGGTAAAAATTGGAGAATGTATTCCTTATGCCATGATGCACGCCTTTCATAAAACCAAAACATCACCGAGGAAGTTTCATGGTTTCGAGGGGGAAATCACCAAGATTGAAGGGGGATCCAAATTTCCTTTATCCTTTGTCCATGAGTTTTTTTTCTACGATGAACATACAACCTGCAAATCACCGTGTTCAAATTTGGCACTTTTCCGGGTTCATTTGCCATATTTAGGGGATTATGTGCATTTCCTAGGCATTAATGCACATAATTCAAGTTCAAACAATCGGTGCATGAAAGGGTGCACAAGAACGGCCTGAAAAACCATGCTCGTGCCATTTAGTAAATTCTCATGCATTTTACAAGGAAGGGACAGATATTTCGATGAAATGTGTGGCAATAGTCAACCACAAACGTTTGTTTATTGGGTTTTCAACTATAGAAAAAATGAAATAAATGCTTGAAAACATGATGCCTAGCATGGTGTGCTATGGTATGACCTCAGCATGCACTGGTAAAAATTAGAGAAGGTTTCGCTTATGTCGTCAAGCATGGCCTTCATAAATCGAACCGTCACCAAAGAAGTTCCACGCTTTCGAGAGGGAAATCACCAAGATTGAAGCGGAATCCAAATTTTCTTCGTTCTTTGCCCTGGAGTTTTTTTCTACGACGAACATACACCCTACAAATCACCGTGTTCAAATTTGGCATTTTTCCGGGCTCATTTACCATATTTAGGGGATTATGTGCATTTTCTAGGCATTTAGCACATATAAATCCAATCCAGCTATAGATGCACGGGTGTGATGTGAGGGACGTGGATTGCCATTCGATCGCGGCGCATCCTGCGGTGCACACGCGTGATCCGCGTGGCTAGGGTTCCGGCCAATCATAACGCAACACACAATAGGCTCAGCGCACACTGTTTCCGGAAGCGACGGAGATGAACCGGGTGCGATAATGAACAAGCGAAATTGTAAGAGAAGCCAAATTTCTGTTGTCGTTTGTCGTTGAGCTCTTGAATACCACCACACTGTACGGCTGCCCGGCCCCTCCGTCCCAGAGCTCTCTCCAGGCGTCGTCCATGGCACCACGGCGCATAGTAACTGGTAAGGAAGCGATGGCATCCCGCCGCGCCGCGTTCCTCGCCGTCCGCGACCGCACACATGGTAAGGAAGCGATGGCATCTCGCCGCGCCAAGTTCATCGCTGCCGGCAGCCAGATAGTTACATGGGTGGACTTTGAGGCTGCCATGGCCGAATGGGTGGTGGATCTAGAGGCGGCCAAAGCCTCACAGAAGGAGCGGAAAAGGCAGAAAGCAGTCAAGAAAAGAGAGTCGTGCCGCCGCAAGAAAAAAGAGGTCGCACGCCGTGGTGAGGAGAGCTTGGCAGAGATCGAAGCACGGTGGGCTGCTGCCTACAAGGTCGGGAAGGAGAACGCCGGCGTCTGGCTAGCATGCCCCGATGACAGCATGTGAGAAGTAGTTTAAATTTGTAGTAGTTCCTCCGTTTCTTTTTAGTCTACATCTAAGATTTGGTCAAAGTCAAGTGTTGTAAAGTTTGACCAACTTTTTAGTAAAAAATATCAACATCTACAATACTAAAGTTATATATTATGAAAATTAATTTCATCATGCATATAATAACACTGATTTCATAGTATGAATATTGATATTTTCTCCTACAAAGCTAGTCAAACTTTACATAGTTTGACTTTGACCAAATCTTATATGCGAACTAAAAAGAAACGGAGGGAGTATTAGAGCAAATTACCAATAGTACTTTAAGTTTGTAGTATTAACGTACAATGTCGGTAAGAGCATCCTTTGAGGGCTTTGAGCGTTGCTTAGCATGTGTGCCCATGTGCTTTTTTGCGTTAATCATTAGAAGATCACAAAATACACGGTTTCTATGTCGTACTCGTCTGCATTTTTTTGTGTTAATGACCCATAAGTCAGATACCTGTGCGATGTTTCCTAATAAACGAGGTGTACCATTGACCGAAAAAAATCAAGTACACATGTACATTTTTTTGGAGACAGGATCAGCCAACTTTCTTTTTTTCTCGCACACGAGTATTTTATGCGCTTCGTCTGTGTTGCGTGTTTCCCCGCCCAAGTTTCAAGTTTCACAGCGAAATTTTCATTAGGCACATGATTTCAAAATTTATTCCTCCAATCACATCCCCACCCTCAGTACCCCCCCCCCTTGCGCCTCCCCCTACCGGCATCTAAAACCGCCGCCTCCGCAACCACAACTTCAACCACATCTACGTTCTGCTCGGATCCAGTCAGGTAACCCACCGATCTCTATCACGGCCCCGGCCTGATTTCTTAAATGGCGCGTGCAAAACATCCTCATGCCTCCAAATCCCCACCGCCAGGAGCTGATGGCAGTCCATGGCGCGATGGCTGTTGTGCGTGTTGACCCAGAGGAACACCTCGCCTCCGCCGCCGCCGATGACATGGTGCAGGCTCTAGCCCAGATGAAGTCCCCCAGCGACTACCCCCAGGACTTAACAGGTAAGATCTGACCAGCTAAATCTTACCAATACCACTTGCAACGGCTATGATTTGTATGGTTCATGTATTAAGCATGTTCGTTCCTTGTTTATTTCAGTATCGCACACTATGTGATGTTCAAATATTATTGTGTCTAGCTCAATTTCATCAATACCAGCAATAAACTTACAATACATGACTCGGGATATCACTAGAGATGCTGCCCATTTGCTATTTTTAGTGGATGCTAACCCTGTTGTACTTAACATGCATGTCCATGTACTTACGCAGGGTCATAACGGCCGATACTTTTGTTTGTCGTCAAGGTGAGTTGCATCCCATGTCTTACAGTATTTCACATAATTTGTGCAATTGCGGTTTAACTTCTACCATTTACTGGTTGCATGTAGGTACACATGTCAGTGGCACTGATCTACGCTTCGACCCGGAGGAACATCTCGCCTCCGCCATCGCTGACTTTGGGCGGGCTCTGGCCAAGATGAAGTGCCCAGCAACTACCTCTCAGGACTTACCAAATATGTACTCACCACTTCAATCTTACCAATACCAGTTGCAATTAATGTCTATGTTCTGTACGGTCGATGTATTAAGCATGTTCTAGTAAACATGCCTAACACGTTTTTGCTACTTTCCCTACCTTTTTATAGACATCTGGGCCATTCTCTGCTCTGGCAGCACCTGCCTTGTGATGTTTAACTATGCCAATTGCATTTTTATCAGTATCGGTTTCAATGTCTATTAAGCCTGTTGCAATTAATAGTTGAATCCATTTTTAAATAGTTGTATTTCAATGGCTACAAACTTATAAAACATGACTTAGGATGATGTTAAGCGTGTTGCAATTAACAGTTGTATCCATTTTTTAATCTGTCCATTCGCTACCATGCTACTCTCTGCAATGAACATATTGTGGTTCATCATAGTTAATTGCTGCCTAATCCTGTAATTACTAAACATATTATACTAGCAATTTTATTTATGGATTCGTTGGTGAACCATTGTGCTAAGAATTTGAATTGCACGTTTCATATTTCGAAATTTCCAATTCGAATAATAAATTACAGGCAAAAATAAAAAGAGAACAGACGGTCATGGAACTTTGCAAACGGTTCTGGCAGTAAAAGTGCTTGTGATGGATAGCCCAATGCCACACAATTTTTTACATCAAATCGTGTGTGATGTAGTTAATGAAAGCAAACAGTTAACCAAGGCAGAGTGTGTGTGATAGTTACACCTTTCACACACGAGCGTATACATAAAACTGTGTGGGATGTACATACGAATGGAAACGTTTTCCCTGGATTGACTGTGTGGGATGTTTGGACATAAGAACGGAAAAATATTCCTTGGATTGACTGTGTGTGATATACATATGAACAGAAATGTTTTTTTGGGATTCACCATGTGGGATGTACATACCTACGAAAATGTTTTTCTTGGATTACCATGTGGGATATACATACCTACGAAAATGATTGGGTTTCGATGCCTCGCCCGATCGCACACGGCCCAGCCTGTGTCCCAGGAGGGCCTATCCCCGATGATTTCTGGATTGTGGGAAGGACCCCCTATCGCCCACACTTACTTGGCGACGGTTCCAAATGCCGTCGCGGAAAGGGGTTAAAAACCGTTTGTATAGCACTGACGCGTACTAGTGATTCACATACTCGAGGACGAGCAGGAATTAAGCTTGGGGATGTTGATACGTCTCCAACGTATCTATAATTTTTGATTTTTCATGCTGTTATATTATCATTCTTGGATGTTTTACAATCATTTTATAGCAACTTTATATCATTTTTTGGACTAACCTATTGACATAGTGCCCAGTGCCAGTTGATGTTTTCTGCTTGTTTTTTACATCGTAGGAAATCAATACCAAACAAAGTCCAAATGCAGCTAAAAAATTTGTGGATTTTTTCTGGACCAGAAGACATAAGATGGGCCAAAGAACTACCCGAGGGATGCTCCTAGGGGAGCACAACCCACCAGGCGCGCCCTGGTGGGTTGTGCTCCCCTTGATGGCCTCCCGCACCACCTCTTTGCTCTATAAATACCCCAATATTCCAGAAACCCTAGGGGAGTTGATGAAAATCAATTCCAGCCGCCGCAAGTTCTAGAACCACCAAATCCAATATAGACACCATCACGGAGGGGTTCATCATCCTCATTGGTGCCTCTCCAATATTGCGTGAGTAGTTCATTGTAGACCTACGGGTCCGTAGTTAGTAGCTAGATGGCTTCCTCTCTCTCTCTCTCTTTTCATTCTCAATACAATGGTCTCTTGGAGATCTATTTGATGTAACTCTTTTTGCGGTGCATTTGTTGGGATCCGATGAACTTTGAGTTTATGATTAGATCTATGTTTTTATCCGTGAAAGTTATTTGAGTCTTTTGATCTCCTATATGCATGATTACTTATAGCCTTGTATTTCTTCTTCGAATATTTGGTTTAGTTAGGCCAACTAGATCGATTTTTCTTGCCATGGGAAGAGGTGCTTTATGATTGGTTTGATCTTATGGTGCTTGATCCCAGTGACAGAAGGGGAACTGGCACGTATGTATCGTTGCTATTAAGGATAACAAGTTGGGGTCTATTTCTACATAAATAGATCTTGTCTACATCATGTCATCCTTCTTATTGCATTACTCCATTTCTCCATGAACTTAATACAGTAAATGCATGCTGGATAGCGGTCGATGTGTGGAGTAATAGTAGTAGATGCAGGCAGGAGTCGGTCTACTAATTTTAGACGTGATGCCTATATAATGATCATTGCCTGGATATCGTCATGATTATTTGAAGTTCTATCAATTGCCCAAGAGTAATTTGTTTACCCACCATATGCTATTTTTCTCGAGAGAAGCCACTAGTGAAATCTATGGCCCCCAGGTCTCTTCTTTATTATATTTGCCTTCACGGTCTATTTTTATTTTCTCTTATTTACAGATCTTTATTATCAAAAAACCCAAAAATACCTCACTGAATTTTATTTACTTTTCAATCTATCACAATTTTTATCCCGTCTACTTGCCAATTTCTGACGTTGTTACCCAAAAGGGATTGACAACCCTTTTAATACGTCGGGTTGCGAGTATTTGTTATTTGTGTGCAGGTGCCGTTCACGTAGTGTTGCATGGTTCTCCTACTGGTTTGATAACCTTGGTCTCATCACTGAGGGAAATACCTACCATAGCTGTTCTGCATCATCCCTTCCTCTTTGGGGAGATACCGACGTAGTTCAAGACGCATCATAGTCTAATCACCCCCCTCTAGACATAATTTCGATCCTACACAACCGCAATGTGTGCGACATGGGCCTCCTCCTCCGCCTGATGCTCTGGCATCATGAGCTTGTAGTAGGTCACCTTGTTGCGGACCATCGCGCAATCGACGTGGGACCTTGAACTATGGAGGAAAGGATGGGGAAGCAGCGATACAGACGAAGGATGAGAATGGACAACGGTTGCCTCTCCATCCGGCTTGAATAATAGGACCAAGTCCCTCGGGTGGCCTGCCAGAATGGCGCCATAATGCATCCTCACCTAAACCGGAGGAGACGCTCGTCGGTCTGACATGTATTAGTTTGGTCCCATTTGTTAGTCCTACGTGGTGGCCTGTCCGGGTGGGTCCTCCCGTTCCCATCTAGCCCACAAATGGGCTGGGCATGGGGTTGACGGACAACCAAGACATTTGGTGTGCAATGATCGGGTAGTCCGTCGCTGCGTTTGGGGCGGATATGAGACGTCCGGTTGTAGATGCTCTTAGTGTTGGGGAACATAGTAATTTCAAAAAAAATCCAACGCACACGCAAGATCATGGTGATGCATAGCAACGAGAAGGAAGAGTGTTGTCCACGTACCCTCGTAGACCATAAGCGGAAGCGTTATGAGAACGCGGTTGATGTAGTCGTACGTCTTCACGATCGACCGATCCAAGCACCGAAGGTAGGACACCTCCGCGATCTACACACGTTCGGCTCGGTGAAGTCCCACGAACTCACGATCCAGTAGAGCTTCGAGGGAGAGCTTCGTCAGCACAATGGCGTGATGACGATGATGATGGTGCTACCGGAACAGGGCTTCACCTAAGCACCGCTACGATATGACCGAGGTGGATTATAGTGGAGGGGGCACCGCACACGGCTGGAAACAATCAACTTGTGTGTTCTAGGGTGCCCCCTGCCCTCGTATATAAAGGAAGGGGGAGGCCGGCTGGCCTTGGGGCGCGCCAAGGAGAGGGGGGAGTCCTCCTCCTAGTGGGAGTAGGACTCTCCTTTCCTAGTTCAACTAGGAAGGAGGAAGAGGGAAGGGAGGAGAGGGAGAGAGGGAGGAAAGAGGGGGCGCCGCCTCCCCCTCCTTGTCCAATTCAGACTCCCAAGGGGGGGAGGGGGCGGCCAGCCCTAGGCCCTCTCCTCTCTCTCCCACAAGGCCCATGTTGGCCCATTAGTTCCCCCGGGTTCCGATAACCCCCCAGCACTCCGATAAATATCCGGTGACCCCCGGAACTCATCCGGTGTCCGAATATAGTCGTCCAATATATCAATCTTTATGTCTCGACCATTTCGAGGCTCCTCGACATGTCTGTGATCACATCCGAGACTCCGAATTATCTTATGTACATCAAAACATATAAACTCGCAATACCGATCGTCACCGAACGTTAAATGTGCGGACCCTGCGGGTTCGAGAACTATGTAGACATGACCGAGACATGTCTCCGGTCAATAACAAATAGCGGAACCTGATGCTCATATTGGCTCCTACATATTCTACGAAGATCTTTATCGGTCAAACCGCATAACAACATACGTGGTTCCCTTTGTCATCGGTATGTTACTTGCCCGAGATTCGATCGTCGGTATTGTTGGGTTTCATAGTAATTTCAAAAAAATTCCTACGCTCACACAAGATCATGGTGATGCATAGCAACGAGAGGGGAGAGTATGATCTACGTACCCTTGTAGATCGACAACGGAAGCGTTTGGTTGATGTAGTCATACGTCTTCACGGCCCGACCGATCAAGCACCGAAACTACGGCACCTCCGAGTTCTAGCACACGTTCAGTTCGATGACGATCCCCGGACTCCGATCCAGCAAAGTGTCGGGGAAGAGTTCCGTCAGCACGACGGCGTGGTGACGATCTTGATGTACTACTGCAGCAGGGCTTCGCCTAAGCACCGCTACAATATTATCGAGGACTATGGTGGAAGGGGGCACCGCACACGGCTAAGAATATGATCACGTGGATCAACTTGTGTTTCTCTGGGGTGCCCCTGCCTCCATATATAAAGGCTCAAGGGGGGGGTGCGGCCGGCCTAGGAGAGGCGCGCCAGGAGGAGTCCTACTGCCTCTGGGAGTAGGATTCCCCCCCAATCCTAGTTGGAATAGGATTCGCGGAGGGGGGAAAAGAGAGAGGGGGCCGGCCCCCTCTCCTTGTCCTATTAGGACCAAGGGAGGGGAGGGGCGCGCGGCCCATCTTGGGCTGCCCCTTCTCTTTTCCACTAAGGCCCACTTAGGACCATATAGCTCCCGGGGGGTTCCGGTAACCTCCCGGTACTCCGGTAAAATCCCGATTTCACCCGGAACACTTCCGATATCCAAACATAGGCTTCCAATATACCAATCTTTATGTCTCGACCATTTCGAGACTCCTCGTCATGTCCGTGATCACATCCGGGACTCCGAACAACCTTCGGTACATCAAAATGTATAAACTCATAATATAACTGTCATCGTAACCTTAAGCGTGCGGACCCTACGGGTTCGAGAACAATGTAGACATGACCGAGACACGTCTCCGGTCAATAACCAATAGCTGAACCTGGATGCTCATATTGGCTCCTACATATTCTACGAAGATCTTTTATCGGTCAGACCGCATAACAACATACGTTGTTCCCTTTGTCATCGGTATGTTACTTGCCCGAGATTCGATCGTCGGTATCCCATACCTAGTTCAATCTCGTTACCAGCAAGTCTCTTTACTCGTTCTGTAATACATCATCCCGCAACTAACTCATTAGTTGCAATGCTTGCAAGGCTTAAGTGATGTGCATTACCGAGAGGGCCCAGAGATACCTCTCCGACAATCGGAGTGACAAATCCTAATCTCGAAATACGCCAACCCAACATGTACCTTTGGAGACACCTGTAGAGCTCCTTTATAATCACCCAGTTACGTTGTGACGTTTGGTAGCACACAAAGTGTTCCTCTGGCAAACGGGAGTTGCATAATCTCATAGTCATAGGAACATGTATAAGTCATGAAGAAAGCAATAGCAACATACTAAACGATCGGGTGCTAAGCTAATGGAATGGGTCATGTCAATCAGATCATTCAACTAATGATGTGATCCTGTTAATCAAATGACAACTCTTTGTCCATGGTTAGGAAACATAACCATCTTTGATTAACAAGCTAGTCTAGTAGAGGCATACTAGTGACACTCTGTTTGTCTATGTATTCACACATGTATTATGTTTCCGGTTAATAAAATTCTAGCATGAATAATAACCTTTTATCATGATATAAGGAAATAAATAATAACTTTATTATTGCCTCTAGGGCATATTTCCTTCAGTCTCCCACTTGCACTAGAGTCAATAATCTAGATTACACAGTAATGATTCTAACACCCATGGAGCCTTGGTGCTGATCATGTTTTGCTCGTGGAAGAGGCTTAGTCAACGCGTCTGCAACATTCAGATCCGTATGTATCTTGCAAATCTCTATGTCTCCCACCTGGACTAGATCCCGGATGGAATTGAAGCGTCTCTTGATGTGCTTGGTTCTCTTGTGAAATCTGGATTCCTTCGCCAAGGCAATTGCACCAGTATTGTCACAAAAGATTTTCACTGGACCCGATGCACTAGGTACGACACCTAGATCGGATATGAACTCCTTCATCCAGACTCCTTCATTTGCTGCTTCCGAAGCAGCTATGTATTCCGCTTCACACGTAGATCCCGCCACGACGCTTTGTTTAGAACTGCACCAACTGACAGCTCCACCGTTTAATGTAAACACGTATCTGGTTTGCGATTTAGAATCGTCCGGATCAGTGTCAAAGCTTGCATCAACGTAACCGTTTACGATGAGCTCTTTGTCACCTCCATATACGAGAAACATATCCTTAGTCCTTTTCAGGTACTTCAGGATGTTCTTGACCGCTGTCCAGTGATCCACTCCTGGATTACTTTGGTACCTCCCTGCTAGACTTATAGCAATGCACACATCAGGTCTGGTACACAGCATTGCATACATGATAGAGCCTATGGCTGAAGCATAGGGAACATCTTTCATCTTCTCTCTATCTTCTGCAGTGGTCGGGCATTGAGTCCGACTCAACTTCACACCTTGTAACACAGGCAAGAACCCTTTCTTTGCTTGATCCATTTTGAACTTCTTCAAAATCTTGTCAAGGTATGTGCTTTGTGAAAGTCCAATTAAACGTCTTGATCTATCTCTATAGATCTTTATGCCTAATATGTAAGCAGCTTCACCGAGGTCTTTCATTGAAAAACTTTTATTCAAGTATCCCTTTATGCTATCCAGAAATTCTATATCATTTCCGATCAGTAATATGTCATCCACATATAATATCAGAAATGCTACAGAGCTCCCACTCACTTTCTTGTAAATACAGGCTTCTCCAAAAGTCTGTATAAAACCAAATGCTTTGATCACACTATCAAAGCGTTTATTCCAACTCTGAGAGGCTTGCACCAGTCCAGAAATGGATCGCTGGAGCTTGCACACTTTGTTAGCTCCCTCTGGATCGACAAAACCTTCCGGTTGCATCATATACAACTCTTCTTCCAGAAATCCATTCAGGAATGCAGTTTTGACATCCATCTGCCAAATTTCATAATCATAAAATGCGGCAATTGCTAACATGATTCGGACAGACTTAAGCATCGCTACGGGTGAGAAGGTCTCATCGTAGTCAATCCCTTGAACTTGCCGAAACCCTTTTGCGACAAGTAGAGCTTTGTAGACAGTAATATTACCGTCAGCGTCAGCCTTCTTCTTGAAGATCCATTTATTCTCAATTGCTTGCCGATCATTGGGCAAGTCAACCAAAGTCCACACTTTGTTCTCATACATGGATCCCATCTCAGATTTCATGGCTTCAAGCCATTTTGCGGAATCTGGGCTCACCATCGCTTCTTCATAGTTCGTAGGTTCATCATGATCTAGTAGCATGACTTCCAGAACAGGATTACCGTACCACTCTGGTGCGGATCTTACTCTGGTTGATCTACGAGGTTCAGTAGTATCTTGTTCTGAAGTTTCATGATCATTATCATTAGCTTCCTCACTAATTGGTGTAGGTGTCACAGAAACAGTTTTCTGTGATGCACTACTTTCCAATAAGGGAGCAGGTACAGTTACCTCGTCAAGTTCTACTTTCCTCCCACTCACTTCTTTCGAGAGAAACTCCTTCTCTAGAAAGTTTCCGAACTTAGCAACAAAAGTCTTGCCTTCGGATCTGTGATAGAAGGTGTATCCAATAGTCTCCTTTGGATATCCTATGAAGACACATTTCTCCGATTTGGGTTCGAGCTTATCAGGTTGAAGCTTTTTCACATAAGCATCGCAGCCCCAAACTTTCAGAAACGACAACTTTGGTTTCTTGCCAAACCATAGTTCATAAGGCGTCGTCTCAACGGATTTTGATGGTGCCCTATTTAACATGAATGCGGCCGTCTCCAAAGCATAACCCCAAAAAGATAGCGGTAAATCAGTAAGAGACATCATAGATCGCACCATATCTAGTAAAGTACGATTACGACGTTCGGACACACCATTACGCTGTGGTGTTCCGGGTGGCGTGAGTTGCGAAACTATTCCGCATTGTTTCAAATGTACACCAAACTCGTAACTCAAATATTCTCCTCCACGATCAGATCGTAGAAACTTTATTTTCTTGTTACGATGATTTTCAACTTCACTCTGAAATTCTTTGAACTTTTCAAATGTCTCAGACTTATGTTTCATTAAGTAGATATACCCATATCTGCTTAAGTCATCTGTGAAGGTGAGAAAATAACGATATCCGCCACGAGCCTCAATATTCATCGGACCACATACATCTGTATGTATGATTTCCAACAAATCTGTTGCTCTCTCCATAGTACCGGAGAACGGTGTTTTAGTCATCTTGCCCATAAGGCACGGTTCGCAAGTACCAAGTGATTCATAATCAAGTGGTTCCAAAAGTCCATCAGTATGGAGTTTCTTCATGCGCTTTACACCGATATGACCTAAACGGCAGTGCCACAAATAAGTTGCACTATCATTATCAACTCTGCATCTTTTGGTTTCAACATTATGAATATGTGTGTTACTACTATCGAGATTCAATAAGAATAGACCACTCTTCAAGGGTGCATGACCATAAAAGATATTACTCATATAAATAGAACAACCATTATTCTCTGATTTAAATGAATAACCGTCTCGCATCAAACAAGATCCAGATATAATGTTCATGCTTAACGCTGGCACCAAATAACAATTATTTAGGTCTAATATTAATCCCGAAGGTAGATGTAGAGGTAGCGTGCCGACTGCGATCACATCGACTTTGGAACCGTTTCCCACGCGCATCGTCACCTCGTCCTTAGCCAATCTTCGCTTAATCCGTAGTCCCTGTTTCGAGTTGCAAATATTAGCAACAGAACCAGTATCAAATACCCAGGTACTACTGCGAGCATTAGTAAGGTACACATCAATAACATGTATATCACATATACCTTTGTTCACCTTGCCATCCTTCTTATCCGCCAAATACTTGGGGCAGTTCCGCTTCCAGTGACCAGTCTGCTTGCAGTAGAAGCACTCAGTTTCAGGCTTAGGTCCAGACTTGGGTTTCTTCTCTTGAGCAGCAACTTGCTTGCTGTTCTTCTTGAAGTTCCCCTTCTTCTTCCCTTTGCCCTTTTTCTTGAAACTAGTGGTCTTGTTGACCATCAACACTTGATGCTCCTTTTTGATTTCTACCTCCGCAGCTTTCAGCATTGTGAAGAGCTCGGGAATAGTCTTATTCATCCCTTGCATATTATAGTTCATCACGAAGCTCTTGTAGCTTGGTGGCAGTGATTGGAGAATTCTGTCAATGACGCAATCATCTGGAAAATTAACTCCCATTTGAATCAAGTGATTATTATACCCAGACATTTTGAGTATATGCTCACTGACAGAACTGTTCTCCTCCATCTTGCAGCTATAGAACTTATTGGAGACTTCATATCTCTCAATCCGGGCATTTGCTTGAAATATTAACTTCAACTCCTGGAACATCTCATATGCTCCATGACGTTCAAAACATCGTTGAAGTCCCGGTTCTAAGCCGTAAAGCATGGCACACTGAACTATCGAGTAGTCATCAGCTTTGCTCTGCCAGACGTTCACAACATCTGGTGTTGCTCCAGCAGCAGGCCTGGCACCCAGCGGTGCTTCCAGGACGTAATTCTTCTGTGCAGCAATGAGGATAATCCTCAAGTTACGGACCTAGTCCGTGTAATTGCTACCATCATCTTTCAACTTTGCTTTCTCAAGGAACGCATTAAAATTCAACGAAACAACAGCACGGGCCATTTATCTACAATCATACATAAACAAGCAAGATACTATCAGGTACTAAGTTCATCATAAATTTAGGTTCAATTAATCATATTACTTAAAGAACTCCCACTTAGATAGATATCCCTCTAATCCTCTAAGTGATTACGTGATCCAAATCAACTAAACCATGTCCGATCATCACGTGAGATGGAGTAGTTTCATTGGTGAACATCACTATGTTGATCATATCTACTATATGATTCACGCTCGACCTTTCGGTCTCCGTGTTCTGAGGCCATATCTGTATATGCTTGGCTCGTCAAGTATAACCTGAGTATTCCGCGTGTGCAACTGTTTTGCACCCGTTGTATTTGAACGTAGAGCCTATCACACCCGATCATCACGTGGTGTCTCAGCACGAAGAACTTTCGCAACGGTGCATACTCAGGGAGAACACTTCTTGATAATTTAGTGAGAGATCATCTTATAATGCTACCGTCAATCAAAGCAAGATAAGATGCATAAAAGATAAACATCACATGCAATCAATATAAGTGATATGATATGGCCATCATCATCTTGTGCTTGTGATCTCCATCTCCGAAGCACCGTCATGATCACCATCGTCACCGGCGCGACACCTTGATCTCCATCGTAGCATCATTGTCGTCTCACCAATCTTATGCTTCCACGACTATCGCTACCGCTTAGTGATAAAGTAAAGCATTACAGCGCGATTGCATTGCATACAATAAAGCGACAACCATATGGCTCCTGCCGGTTGCCGATAACTCGGTTACAAAACATGATCATCTCATACAATAAAATTTAGCATCATGTCTTGACCATATCACATCACAACATGCCCTGCAAAAACAAGTTAGACGTCCTCTACTTTGTTGTTGCATGTTTTACGTGGCTGCTACGGGCTTAAGCAAGAACCAATCTTACCTACGCATCAAAAACCACAACGATAGTTTGTCAAGTTGGTGCTGTTTTAACCTTCGCAAGGACCGGGCGTAGCCACACTCAGTTCAACTAAAGTTGGAGAAACTGTCACCCGCAAGCCACCTATGTGCAAAGAACGTCGGGAGAACCGGTCTCGCGTAAGCGTACGCGTAATGTCGGTCCGGGCCGCTTCGTCCAACAATACCGCCGAACCAAAGTATGACATGCTGGTAAGCAGTATGACTTATATCGCCCACAACTCACTTGTGTTCTACTCGTGCATATAACATCAACATATAAAACCTAGGCTCCGATGCCACTGTTGGGTTTCGTAGTAATTTCAAAAAATTTCCTACGCTCACGCAAGATCATGGTGATGCATAGCAACGAGAGGGGAGAGTATGATCTACGTACCCTTGTAGATCGACAACGGAAGCGTTTGGTTGATGTAGTCCTACGTCTTCACGACCCGACCGATCAAGCACCGAAACTACGGCACCTCCGAGTTCTAGCACACGTTCAGCTCGATGACGATCCCCGGACTCCGATCCAGCAAAGTGTCAGGGAAGAGTTCCGTCAGCACGACGGCGTGGTGACGATCTTGATGTACTACTGCAGGAGGGCTTCGCCTAAGCACCGCTACAATATTATCGAGGACTATGGTGGAAGGGGGCACCGCACACGGCTAAGAATATGATCACGTGGATCAACTTGTGTTTCTCTGGGGTGCCCCTGCCTCCGTATATAAAGGCTCAAGGGGGGGTGCGGCCGGCCTAGGAGAGGCGCGCCAGGAGGAGTCCTACTCCCTCTGGGAGTAGGATCCCCCCCCCCCAATCCTAGTTGGAATAGGATTCGCGGAGGGGGGAAAAGAGAGAGGGGGCCGGCCCCCTCTCCTTGTCCTATTCGGACCAAGGGAGGGGAGGGGCGCGCGACCCATCTTGGGCTGCCCCTTCTCTTTTCCACTAAGGCCCACTTAGGCCCATATAGCTCCCGGGGGTTCCGGTAACCTCCCGGTACTCCGGTAAAATCCCGATTTCACCCGGAACACTTCCGATATCCAAACATAGGCTTCCAATATACCAATCTTTATGTCTCGACCATTTCGAGACTCCTCATCATGTCCGTGATCACATCCGGGACTCCGAACAACCTTCGGTACATCAAAATGTATAAACTCATAATATAACTGTCATCGTAACCTTAAGCGTGCGGACCCTACGGGTTCGAGAACAATGTAGACATGACCGAGACACGTCTCCGGTCAATAACCAATAGCGGAACCTGGATGCTCATATTGGCTCCTACATATTCTACGAAGATCTTTTATCGGTCAGACCGCATAACAACATACGTTGTTCCCTTTGTCATCGGTATGTTACTTGCCCGAGATTCGATCGTCGGTATCCCATACCTAGTTCAATCTCGTTACCGGCAAGTCTCTTTACTCGTTCTGTAATACATCATCCCGCAACTAACTCATTAGTTGCAATGCTTGCAAGGCTTAAGTGATGTGCATTACCGAGAGGGCCCAGAGATACCTCTCCGACAATCGGAGTGACAAATCCTAATCTCGAAATACGCCAACCCAACATGTACCTTTGGAGACACCTGTAGAGCTCCTTTATAATCACCCAGTTACGTTGTGACGTTTGGTAGCACACAAAGTGTTCCTCTGGCAAACGGGAGTTGCATAATCTCATAGTCATAGGAACATGTATAAGTCATGAAGAAAGCAATAGCAACATACTAAACGATCGGGTGCTAAGCTAATGGAATGGGTCATGTCAATCAGATCATTCAACTAATGATGTGATCCTGTTAATCAAATGACAACTCTTTGTCCATGGTTAGGAAACATAACCATCTTTGATTAACAAGCTAGTCTAGTAGAGGCATACTAGTGACACTCTGTTTGTCTATGTATTCACACATGTATTATGTTTCCGGTTAATACAATTCTAGCATGAATAATAAACTTTTATCATGATAGAAGGAAATAAATAATAACTTTATTATTGCCTCTAGGGCATATTTCCTTCAGGTATCTCAATACCTAGTTCAATCTTGTTACCGGAAAGTCTCTTTATTCGTTCCATAATGCATCATCCTGCAACTAACTCATTATTCACTTTGCTTGCAAGGCTTATAGTGATGTGTATTACCGAGAGGGCCCAGAGATACCTCTTCGACAATCGGAGTGACAAATCCTAATCTCGATCTATGCCAACTCAACAAACACCATCGAAGACACCTATAGAGCACCTTTATAATCACCCAGTTACATTGTGACATTTGGTAGCACACAAAGTGTTCCTCCGGTATTCGGGAGTTGCATGATCTCATAGTCATATGAACAAGTATAAGTTGTGGAGAAAGCAATAGCAACAAACTAAATGATCATCATGCTAAGCTAACGGATGGGTCAAATCAATCACATCATTCTCTAATGATGTGATCACGTTAATCAAATGACAACTCATGTCTATTGTTAGGAAACATAACCATCATTGATTCAACAAGCTTTTCAAGTAGAGGTAAACTAGTGACACTCTGTTTGTCTATCTATTCACACATGTACTAAGTTTCTGGTTAATACAATTATAGCATGAATAATAAACATTTATCATCATATAAGGAAATATAAATAACAACTTTATTATTGCCTCTAGGGCATATTCCCTTCAGTCTCCCACTTGCAGTAGAGTCAATAATCTAGATTACATTGTAATGATTCTAACACCCATGGAGTCTTGGTTTTGATCATGTTTTGCTTGTGAGAGAGGCTTAGTCAATGGGTCTGCAACATTCAGATCCGTATGTATATTGCAAATCTCTATGTCTCCCTCCTTGACTTGATCGCGGATGGAATTGAAGCGTCTCTTGATGTGCTTGGTTCTCTTGTGAAATCTGGATTCCTTTGCCAAGGCAATTGCACCAGTATTGTCACAAAAGATTTTCATTGGACCCGATGCACTAGGTATGACACCTAGATCGGATATGAACTCCTTCATCCAGACTCCTTCATTTGCTGCTTCCGAAGCAGCTATGTATTCTGCTTCACACGTAGATCCCACCACGATGCACTGCTTGGAACTGCACCAACTGACAGCTCCACCATTTAATAAAAACACGTATCCGGTTTGTGACTTAGAGTCATCCGGATCAGTGTCAAATCTTGCATCGACGTAACCGTCTACGATGAGCTCTTTATCACCTCCATATACGAGAAACATGTCCTTAGTCCTTTTCAGGTATTTCAGGATATTCTCGGCCGTTGTCTAGTGATCCACTCCTAGATTACTTTGGTACCTCCCTGCTAAACTAATAGCAAGGCACACATCAGGTCTGGTACACAGCATTGCATACATGATAGAGCCTATGGCTGAAGTATAGGGAGCACCTTTCATTTTCTCTCTATCTTCTGCAGTGGTCGGCCATTGAGTCTGACTCAACTTCACACCTTGTAATACAGGCAAGAACCCTTTCTTTGCCTGATCCATTTTGAACTTCTTCAAAACTTTATCAAGGTATGTGCTTTGTGAAAGTCCAATTAAGTGTCTTGATCTATCTCTATAGATCTTGATGCCCAATATATAAGCAGCTTCACCAAGGTCTTTCATTGAAAAATTCTTATTCAAGTATCCTTTTATGCTATTCCAAAATTCAGTGTCATTTCTGATCAACAATATGTCATCTACATATAATATCAGAAATGCTACGGAGCTCGCACTCACTTTCTTGTAAATACAGGCTTCTCCAAAAGTCTGTATAAAACCATATGCTTTGATCATACTATCAAAGCGTATATTCCAACTCTGAGATGCTTGCACCAGTCCATAAATGGATCGCTGGAGCTTGCACACTTTGTTAGCACCTTTTGGATCGACAAAACCTTCTGGTTGCATCATATACAACTCTTCTTTAAGATATCCATTAAGGAATGCAGTTTTGGCATCCATTTGCCAAATTTCATAATGATAAAATGCGGCAATTGCTAACATGATTCAGACGGACTTAAGCATCGCTACGAGTGAGAAGGTCTCATTGTAGTCAACTCCTTGAACTTGTCGAAAACCTTTTGCAACAACTCGAGCTTTGTAGACAGTAACATTACAGTCATCGTTAGTCTTCTTATTGAAGATCCATTTATTCTCTATGGCCTGCCGATCATCGGGCAAGTCCACCAAAGTCCACACTTTGTTCTCATACATGGATCCCATCTCAGATTTCATGGCCTCAAGCCATTTTGCGGAATCTGGGCTCATCATCGCTTCCTCATAGTCCATAGGTTCGTCATGGTCAAGTAACATGACTTCCAGAACAGGATTATCGTACCACTCTGGCGCGGATCTTACTCTGGTTGACCTATGAGGTTCGGTAGTAACTTGACCAGAAGTTTCATGATCATCATCATTAGCTTCCTCACTTACTGGTGTAGGAATCACTAGAACTGATTTCAGTGATGAACTACTTTCTAATAAGGGAGAAGGTATAATTACCTCGTCAAGTTCTACTTTCCTCCCACTCACTTCTTTCGAGAGAAACTCTTTCTCTAGCAAGGATCCATTCTTAGCAATGAATATCTTGCCTTCGGATCTGTGATAGAGGGTGTACCCAACAGTCTCCTTTGGGTATCCTATGAAGACACATTTCTCCGATTTGGGTTCGAGCTTATCAGCTTGAAGCTTTTTCACATAAGCATCACAACCCAAAACTTTAAGAAACAACAACTTGGGTTTCTTGCCAAACCACAGTTCATAAGGTGTCGTATCGATGGATTTAGATGGTGCCCTATTTAATGTGAATGCAGCCGTCTCTAAAGCATAACCCCAAAACGATAATGGTAAATCAGTGAGAGACATCATAGATCGCACCATATCTAATAAAGTGCGGTTACGACGTTCGGACACACTGATACGTCTCCGTCGTATCTACTTTTCCAAACACTTTTTCCCTTGTTTTGGATTCTAACTTGCATGATTTGAATGGAACTAACCCGGACTGACGCTGTTTTCAGCAGAATTGCCATGATATTGTTTTATGTGCAGAAAACAAAAGTTCTCGGAATGACCTAAAACTCCACGGAATATCTTACAATAAATAATAAAAAATCCTTGCCAAAGATGAAGACCAGGAGGCCCACACCCTTTCCACGAGGGTGCGGGGCGCCCCCCCCCCTAGGGCGCGCCCCCCTACCTCGTGGGCCCCCTGGAGACCTCCCGACTCCAACTCCAACTCTATATATCTGCTTTCGGGGAGAAAAAATAGGAGAGAAAAAATCATCGCGTTTTACGATACGGAGCCGCCACCAAGCCCTAAAACCTCTCGGGAGGGCTGATCTGGAGTCTGTTCGGGGCTCCGGAGAGGGGGATTCGTCACCGTCGTCATCATCAACCATCCTCCATCACCAATTTCATGATGCTCACCGCCGTGCGTGAGTAATTCCATCGTAGACGGTGATGGGTTGGATGAGATTTATCATGTAATCGAGTTAGTTTTGTTAGGGTTTGATCCCTAGTATCCACTATGTTCTGAGATTGATGTTGCTATGACTTTGCTATGCTTAATGCTTGTCACTAGGGCCCGAGTGCCATGATTTCAGATCTGAACCTATTATGTTTTCATCAATATATGAGAGTTCTAGATCCTATCTTGCAAGTCTATAGTCACCTACTATGTGTTATGATCCGTTAACCCCGAAGTGACAATAATCGGGATACTTACTGGTGATGACCGTAGTTTGAGGAGTTCATGTATTCACTATGTGCTAATGCTTTGTTCCGGTTCTCTATTAAAAGGAGGCCTTAATATCCCTTAGTTTCCATTAGGACCCCGCTGCCATGGGAGGGTAGGAAAAAGATGTCATGCAAGTTCTTTTCCATAGGCACGTATGACTATATTCGGAATACATGTCTACATTACATTGATGAATTGGAGCTAGTTCTGTGTCACCCTATGTTATGACTGTTACATGATGAACCGCATCCGGCATAATTATCCATCACTGATCCGATGCGTACAAGCTTTCCATATACTGGTTTACGCTTATTTACTTTCCCGTTGCTATTGTTACAATCACTACAAAATACCAAAAACATTACTTTGCTTTCATTACTCTTTTGTTACCGTTGCCATCACTATCATATTACTTTGCTACTAAACACTTTGCTGCAGATATTAAGTTTCCAGGTGTGGTTGAATTGACAACTCAGCTGCTAATACTTGAGAATATTCTTTGGCTCCCCTTGTGTCGAATCAATAAATTTGGGTTGAATACTCTACCCTCGAAAGTTGTTGTGATCCCCTATACTTGTGGGTTATCAAGACTAATTTCTGGCGCCGTTGTCGGGGAGCATAGCTCTATTCTTTGAGTCACTTGGGATTTATATCTGCCGGACACTATGAAGAATTTGAAAGACGCTAAGACAACAATTTATCCCGCAACTACGAGGGGAGGTAAGGAACTGCCATCTAGCTCTGCACTTGATTCACTTTCTGTTATGAGTAAGCTTGTGACACCTAAACCTACTTCTGCTATTTGATACATCTCCAACGTATCTATAATTTTTGATTGCTCCATGCTATATTATCTACTGTTTTGAATGTTTATGGGCTTTATTATACACTTTTATATCATTTTTGGGACTAACCTATTAACCCAGAGCCCAGTGCCAGTTTCTGTTTTTACCCTGTTTTAGGGTTTCGAAGAAAAGGAAAATCAAACGGAGTCCAATTGACCTGAAACTTCACGGAACTCATTTTTGGAAGGAAAGAAGCCCAGAAGACTTGGAGTGAATGCCGGGGGACTTACGAGGAGGCCACGAGGCAGGGGGGCGCGCCCACCCCCCCTGGGCGCACCCTCCACCCTCGTGAGCCCCTCGTGGCCCCCCTGGCGTATTTCTTCCGCCTATATATCTCCATATACCCTAAAAACATCTAGGAGCACAATAGATCGGGAGTTCCACCGCCAGAAGCCTCCGTAGCCACCGAAAACAAATCTAGACCCGTTCCGGCACCCTGTCGGAGGGGGCAATCCTTCTCCGGCGGCCATCTTCATCATCCCAGTGCTCTCCATGACGAGGAGGGAGTAGTTCTCCCTCGGGGCTGAGGGTATGTACCAGTAGCTATGTGTTTGATCTCTCTCTCTCTCTCGTGTTCTTGAGATGATACGATCTTGATGTATCGCGAGCTTTGCTATTATATTTGGATCCTATGCTGTTTCTTCCCCCCTCTACTCTCTTGTAATGAATTGAGTTTCCCCTTTGGAGTTATCTTATCAAATTGAGTCTTTAAAGATTTGAGAACACTTGATGTATGTCTTGTGTGGGATACCTGTGGTGACAATGGGGTATTCTATGATCCACTTGATGTATGTTTTGGTGATCAACTTGCGGGTTCCGTGACCTTGGGAACCTATGCATAGGGGTTGGCACACGTTTTCGTCATGATTCTCCGGTAGAAACTTCGGGGCACTCTTTGAGGTCCTTTGTGTTGGTTCAATAGATGAATCTGAGATTGTGTGACACATATTGTATAATCATACCCACGGATACTGGAGGTGACATTGGAGTATCTAGGTGACATTAGGGTTTTGGTTGATTTGTGTCTTAAGGTGTTATTCTAGTACGAACTCTAGGGCTGTTTGTGACACTTATAGGAATAGCCCAACGGATTGATTGGAAAGAATAACTTTGAGGTGGTTTTGTACCCTACCATAATCTCTTCGTTTGTTCTCCGCTACTAGTGAATTTGGAGTGACTCTTTGTTGCATGTTGAGGGATAGTTATGTGATCCAATTATGTTATTATTGTTGAGAGGACTTGCACTAGTGAAAGTATGAACCCTAGGCCTTGTTTCCTAGCATTGCAATACCATTTACGCTCACTTTTATCACTTGCTACCTTACTGTTTTTATTATTTCAGATTACAAACACCTTTATCTACTATCCATATTGCACTTGTATCACCATCTTTTCGCCGAACTAGTGCACCTATACAATTTACCATTGTATTGGGTGTGTTGGGGACACAAGAGACTCTTTGTTATTTGGTTGCAGGGTTGCTTGAGAGAGACCATCTTCATCCTACGCCTCCTACGGATTGATAAACCTTAGGTCATCCACTTGAGGGAAATTTGCTACTGTCCTACAAACCTCTGCACTTGGAGGCCCAACAACGTCTACAAGAAGAAGGTTGCGTAGTAGACATCAAGCTCTTTTCTGGCGCCATTGCCGGGGAGGTTAGCGCTTGAAGGTATATCTTTAGATCTTGCAATCGAGTCTTTTAGTTTCTTGTTTTATCACTAGTTTAGTTTATAAAATAAAACTATAAAAAATGGAATTGAGTTTGTCTCATACGCTTCACCTTTTTAATATCTTTTGTGAGTATGATGGAAAGGATAATTGTGCTCAAGTGCTAGAAGAAGAAATATATAAAATGTTTGGCACTAAATATTTGAATGATGAGCATGATTGCAATGTTTTTAGTATGAATTCCTTGAATATCCATGATGCTAATGATATGCAAAGCCACAAGCTTGGGGAAGCTATGTTTGATGAAGATGATATTTTTTATTCCCCAAGCTTTGATGAGCAAATTTACTATGATGAAAGCATGCCTCCTATCTATGATGATTATTGTGATGACACATATGCTTTAAAGAATAATGATAATCATGAAACTTGTCATCTTGATCTTAATTTTCAATCACATGATAGTTATTTTGTTGAGTTTGCTCCCACTATTATCCATGAGAAGAATTTTGCTTATGTGGAGAGTAGTAAATTTTCTATGCTTGTAGATCATGAAAAGAATGCTTTAAGTGCTGGTTATATTGTTGAATTCATTCATGATGCTACTGAAAATTATTATGAGGGTGGAATTTATGCTTGTAGGAATTGCAATAATATTAAGTTTCCTCTCTATGTGCTTAAAGTTTTGAAGTTATGCTTGTTTTACCCTCCTATGCAAGTTGATTCTAGTTCCCACAAGTTGTTTTCTCACAAAATCCCTATGCATAGGAAGTGGGTTAGACTTAAATGTGCTATTCATATTATTCATGGTGCTCTCTTTATGTTTCAATTCTTATCCTTTATGTGAGCATCATTGAAATCATCGTGCCTAGCAAGGGGCGTTAAACGATAGCGCTTGTTGGGAGGCAACCCAATTTTATTCTTGTTCCTTGCTTTTTGTTCCTGTTTAGTAATGAATAATTCATCTAGCCTCTGTTAGATGTGGTTTTATGCTTTTAATTAGTGTTTGTGCCAAGTAGAACCTTTGGGAAGACTTGGGGATAGTCTTGTTGATCATGCTGTAAAAAACAGAAACTTTAGCGCTCACGAGAATTGCTGCCATTTTTATTTGGGGAGTGATATTTAGTTAATTATTTTTGCAGATGATTAATAGATAAATTCCTCAGGTCCAGCAATTTATTTGAGAATTTTATGAGTTCCAGAAGTATACGTTTGATCCAGATTACTACAGACTGTTCTGTTTTTGACAGATTCTGTTTTTCATGTGTTGTTTACTTATTTTGATGAATCTAAGGCTAGTAAAATAGTTTATAAACCATAGAGAAGTTGGAATACAGTAGGTTTAACACCAATATAAATAAAGAATGAGTTCATTACAGTACCTTGAAGTGGTGATTTATTTTCTTATACTAACGGAGCTTACGAGTTTTCTACTTTAAGTTTTGTGTTGTGAAGTTTTCAAGTTTTGGGTAAAGATTCGATGGACTATGGAATAAGGAGTGGCAAGATCCTAAGCTTGGGGATGCCCAAGGCACCCCAAGGTAATATTCAAGGACAACCAAAAGCCTAAGCTTGGGGATGCCCCGGAAGGCATCCCCTCTTTCGTCTTCGTTCATCGGTAACTTTACTTGGAGCTATATTTTTATTCACCACATGATATGTGTTTTGCTTGGAGCGTCATTTTATTTCATTATGTTTTGCTTGCTGTTTGAATAAAGTATCAAGATCTGAAATTATTAAATGTTAGAGAGTCTTCACATAGTTGCATAATTATTCAAGTACTCACTGATCTTCACTTATATCTTTCGGAGTAGTTTGTCGATGCTCTAGTGCTTCACTTATATCTTTTAGAGCATGGTGGTAGTTTTATTTTGAAGAAATAGATGAACTCTCATGCTTCACTTAGATTATTTTGAGAGTCTTAAATAGCATGGTAATTTTCTTAAAATCCTAATATGCTAGGTATACAAGATTAGTAAAAACTTTTATATCAGAGTATTGAATACCAAGAGAAGTTTGATGCTTGATGATTGTTTTGAGATATAGAGGTAATAATATCAAAGTCATGCTAGTTGAGTAGTTGTGAATTTGAGAAATGCTTGTGTTGAAGTTTGCAAGTCCCGTAGCATGCACGTATGGTAAACGTTGTGTAACAAATTTGAAACATGAGGTGTTATTTGATTGTCCTCCTTATGAGTGGCGGTCGGGGACAAGCGATGGTCTTTTCCTACCAATCTATCCCCCTAGGAGCATGCGCGTAGTACCAAGGTTTTTGATGACTTGTAGATTGTTGCAATAATTATGTGAGTTCTTTATGACTAATGTTGAGTCCATGGATTATACGCACTCTCACCCTTCCATCCTTGCTAGCCTCTTCGGTACCGTGCATTGCCCTTTCTCACATTGAGAGTTGGCGCAAACTTCGCCGGTGCATCCAAACCTCGTGATATGATACGCTCTGTCACACATAAACCTCCTTATATCTTCCTCAAAACAGCCACCATACCTACCTATTATGGCATTTCCATAGCCATTCCGAGATATATTGCCATGCAACTTTCCACCGCTCCGTTTATCATGACACATTCATCATTGTCATATTGCTTAGCATGATCATGTAGTCGACATAGTATTTGTGGAAAAGCCACCGTTCATAATTTTTTCATACTTGTCACTCTTGATTCATTGCATATCCCAGTACACCGCCGGAGGCATCCATATAGAGTCATACTTTGTTCTAGTATCGAGTTGTAATCATTGAGTTGTAAATAAATAGAAGTGTGATGATCATCATTCAATAGAGCATTGTCCCAAAAAAAGGGAGAAAGGCCAAAGAAAAAAAGGCCCAAAAAAAGAAAATAAATAAAAAGGGGCAGTGCTACTATCCTTTTTCCACACTTGTGCTTCAAAGTAGCACCATGTTCTTCATATAGAGAGTCTCTTGAGTTATCACTTCCATATACTAGTGGGAATTTTCATTATAGAACTTGATTTGTATATTCCAACAATGGGCCTCCTCAAGTGCCCTAGGTCTTCATGAGCAAGCAAGTTGGATGCACACCCACTTAGTTTCTTTTGTTGAGCTTTCATACATTTATAGCTCTAGTGCATCCGTTGCACGGAAATCCCTGCTCCTTCCATTAACATCAATCAGTGGGCATCTCCATAGCCCATTGATTAGCCTCGTTGATGTGAGACTTTCTCCTTTTTGTCTTCTCCACATAACCCCCGTAACACCCTTGATGCGACTATATCTCCCACGTGTCGAGGCACGACTTAGAGGCATAATCGCATTGAAGGCATATGTCGCAAGTTAGGCAATCTTCACAACATCCCATGTAATATAGATAAATAAAGGGGAGATACATAGTTGGCTTACACTCACCACGTCAATCAAGTACATAAATAACATTACATCATCCAAACACTCATGGCCCAACTACGGCGCCAAAATAAAAGATAACCCAACATGCGACACGGTCCCGATCACCCCCAACCGGGCACCACTACTGATCATCAGGAAAGGAAACATAGTATCGTTGAGAGTCCTCGTCGAACTCCCACTTGAGCTCGAGCGCGTCACCTGGAGCGGAATCATCAGGCCCTGCATCTGGTGTAATAGTAATCTGTGAGCCACAGGGACTCAGCAATCTCGCACCCTCGCGATCAAGACTATTTAAGCTTATAGGTAAGGCAAGGTAAAAAAATGTGGAGCTGCAGCAAGCGACTAGCAAATATGGTGGCTATCCTGTTCGCAAAAGAGAGCGAGAAGAGGAGGCAAAGCGCGAGCGAGAAACTAGAGAACAACCTGCGCAGACATTACTCCAACACCGTGTCCACTTCCCGGACTCCGCCGAGAAGAGGCCATCACGGTAACTCGCACGGTCGATTCATTTTAATTAAGTTAAGGTTCAAGTTATCTACAACCAGACATTAACAAATTCCCATCTGCCCATAACCGCGGGCACGGCTTTCGAAAGTTCAAAATCCCTGCAGGGGAGTCCCAACTTAGCCCATGACAAGCTCTCACGGTCAACGAAGGAATAGACCTCCTCCCGAGACGTTCCGATCAGACTCGGTATCTCAGTTCTTCAAGACACTTCGATAGGTTAAAACTAATCCAGCAACACCGCCCGAATGTGCCGACAAATCCCGATAGGAGCTGCACATATCTCTTTCTCAGGGCACACTCATATTGTCCTAGGTACGGGTAGGCCAGCCCAGAGTTGCCCCTGGTGGCCACCGGCAGCTGACAGGTGGACCAACACTCAGAGGAGCACTGGCCCGGGGGGTTTAAAATAAGATGACCCTCGGGCTCCGGAAACCCAAGGGAAAAAGAGGCTAGGTGGCAAATGGTAAAACCAAGGTTGGGCATTGCTGGAAAAGCTTTAATCAAGGCGAACTATCCAGGGGTTCCCATTATAACCCAACCACGTAAGGAACGCAAAATCTGGGAACATAACACCGATATGACGGAAACTAAGGCGGCAAGAGTGGAACAAAACACTAGGCGAGAGGCCGAGCCTTCCACCCTTTACCAAGTATATAGATGCATTAAGATAACATGGCAATATAATGATATCCCAACAAGTAAATAAATGTTCCAAGAAGGAACGGCCTCCAATCTTCACCTGCAACTAGCAACGCTATAAGAGGGGCTGAGCAAAGCGGTAACATAGCCAATCAACGATTTGCTAGGACATGGTGGGTTAGAGATTTGACATGGCAATTTGGGAGGCTTGAAAGCAAGTGGTAGGCATCGTAGCATTGGCATAGCAAAAGAGCGAGCAATCTAGCATAGCAAAGATAGTAGTGATTTCGAGGGTATGATCATCTTGCCTGCAAAGTTGTCAGAGTTGACTGGATCCTCGAAAGCAAACTCAACGGGATCCTCGTTAGCGAACTCGTCTCCCGGCTCTACCCAAACAAGACAAACAAGCAACAAGGACACAATCAACCACGTGCAAGGATCAAACAATATGATGCAAGGATGGTATGCTATGCGGGATGCATATGCAAGATTTGACAAGGGATGCATGAACCTGGCCTCAACTTGGAAATCCAAGTGTGCCACTTGAAAGATGAGATGAAATCGCTTGAAAACGATATAAAGAATGCCGGAATCGGAGTTACGGTTTGGAAATGGCAAGCAATTCAAATATGACACCGGTCTGCGATTTATAGCAAGTAGCCATCTAAAAGCAAAGAGATGAACAAACTACAGCACCCAAACATGACAACAAAATACATGGCAGGGAGGCATTCATGATGCTTAACAAAAGTCTAGCACTTAGCTACGGCCAA
The DNA here is from genome assembly GCF_056163025.1 of Triticum urartu. Lineage (NCBI taxonomy): Eukaryota > Viridiplantae > Streptophyta > Magnoliopsida > Poales > Poaceae > Triticum > Triticum urartu. Next base: position 155,467,489 of record NC_141873.1, on the reverse strand, counting down.
TTCAACCATTAACAGGTTCAAACAAGCATGGCAAAAATGCATATGGCAAACAGATTTCAGACTTGGTGAAATTAACACTTGTCTGGAATATCAGATCAGATAGCACTCTTCGGAGCAACAAAAGTACATGATACAGGACCTGAACATGGCAAAGTAAAGCATGGCATGGAGCTACTCAAAGAGCTTAACAAAAGTCCCTTAGTGACCTTGAGCCAAAAGGGATCAGAAAATACAATTGCAAGCATGTGAACATGGCAAAAACATAATCAGTTCTCAGACTTAGTGAAAACTGGAGCATGCTGAAAACAGATATCAAGTAGGCATGTTTACGAGCTCGATGCACTCACTATGGAGCAAGTCATGACAATATAAGCATATACCCATCAAGAATACACAAAATACAAGCTAGACATGGCAAGAACAATAACATAGCATGCACGGATCAACTACAACATCATCGGCAAAATCGCTAACAAGTAGACAATCTGCCCAGATTCACGAAGTAGCAAAAGTAGAGCTCGATTGACTCAAACTTGGGTTCTCCATAATTGCAAACAAAGACATGGATGCATAGAGCACTCCAAGATCAACAAAACATCCTTACTGATCATCCTCAAAAGAGGCACGGATCACTAGGAAACAACATGAACATATGGCCATATGAGATAAACAGCTCAAGGACTTAGTGGAAATGCTAAGTCCGTGAAATCAGCTTTACCAAGTGCCTCACTTTGCAAGCTTGTGCTAGTCACCACACACATCACAAAAATACATGGGTTGCACCTCTGGAAAGATGGAAAAACCCTTAACAAAACATATGTAGAGCTCATGGGCATATCATGCACACATTAATCATGGCAAAAATGACAAATAACTAAATGGAGCAGCAGATCTGGCAATTAACTCAAGTAACACTCTTCTAACAGCATTTCGGGCATCAAGATGAACTCAAATGAAAATGATGCAATGGAATGAAATGATGTACTCTCTGAGACGAACATTTTGATATGCTATATGCCCAAAACGGAGCTACGAATGCGGAGATATAGCATGATGAACAGGAGCACATGAACTAGGGTTTCGGGAGAAAGTCAACCCAAACGGGATCTCAGATCCAGATCCGGACGGCGCGGATTACGAGGTTCGCCGGGGTACTGTAGCTCGCCGGAGTCGTCGGGGAAGGAGCTCGCCGGAGATGGAAGGGGCTGGCCGGGGCGGTTCGCTGGCGTGGAGGCGGCGGCTTGGCGGCGGAGCGGCCGGTGGCGAGGGGCGCCGGGGCGCGGCGGGCTCGGATGGTGTCGGTCGCCGGAGTAGTGGATCCGGCGGCAGCCGGCAATGGCGGGCGGCGGCGCCGGCCGGGTGAGGTGGCTCGGCCGCGGAGAAGACGCGGCGCGGGCGAGGGGGGGCTCGGGCCCGGTCGGGACGAAGGAGAGGGCCGGCCTCGGGCCCTCGCGGGCCGGCGGCTGCGGGCGGCAAAGCGGTCCCCTCGGGGACACGTGGAAGCTGCTAGTAGGTCGGCGGCAGCGGGCGGACGCGTCCAGCTCCGTCCGGACGTGTCCGATGGCGGCGGAGACGGATTTTTTTAGGGTTTGGACGGGGGAGATCCGGATTTGGAATGGGGAGGTATATATAGGCATAGAGGGAGCTAGGAGAGTCCAAATGAGGTGCGGTTTTCGGCCACGCGATCGTGATCGAACGCTCTAGATGATGGAGAGGGTTTTGGGCCAAAATGGAGGGGTGTTGGGCTGCAACACACACGAGGCCTTTTCGGTCCCTCGGTTAACCGTTGGAGCATCAAACGAAGTCCAAATGGTACGAAACTTGACAGGCGGTCTACCGGTAGTAAACCAAGGCCGCTTGGCAAGTCTCGGTCCAATCCGGAAATTTTTAATCCCCACACACGAAAGAAAGGTAGAAATGACCACCGGAGGAGAACGAAGCGCCGGAATGCAAAACGGACAACGGGGAAAATGCTCGAATGCATGAGATGTACACGTGTGCAAATGCAATGCACATGATGACATGATATGAGATGCATGACAACGATAACAACACACGGGGACAAAGACCCGAACCCGAGAAAATAAAATAACTTAAAGCCGGAAACGGCAAGAGTTGGAATACATATTGGGAAAGTTACATCCGGGGTGTTACAACCCCCCTCATTATATTCTATTCCACCCATAGTGCTATATCCATGGCTCGTGCTCATGTATTGCGTGAAAGTTTATGAGTTTGAGATTATTAAAGTATGAAACAATTGCTTGGCTTGTTATCGGGGTTATGCATGATGAGAGCATTCTTGTGTGACGAAAATGAAACATGACTAAACTATATGACTTTGTAGGGATGAACTTTCTTTGGCCATGTTATTTTGAGAAGACATAATTGCTTAGTTAGTATGCTTGAAGTATTATCATTTTTATGTCAATATGAACTTTTGTCTTGAATCTTATGGATATGAATATTCATACCACAATTAAGAAGAATCACATTGAAATTATGCCAAGTAGCACTCCGCATCAAAAATTATGTTTTTATCATTTACCTACTCGAGGACGAGCAGGAATTAAGCTTGGGGATGCTGATACGTCTCCAACGTATCTATAATTTTTGATTGCTCCATGCTATATTATCTACTGTTTTGAATGTTTATGGGCTTTATTATACACTTTTATATCATTTTTGGGACTAACCTATTAACCCAGAGCGAGTGCCAGTTTCTATTTTTACCCTGTTTTAGGGTTTCGAAGAAAAGGAAAATCAAACAGAGTCCAATTGACATGAAACTTCATGGAACTCATTTTTGGAAGGAAAGAAGCCCAGAAGACTTGGAGTGCATGCCAGGGGACTTACGAGGAGGCCACGAGGCAGGGGGCGCGCCCACCCCCTGGGTGCGCCCTCCACCCTCGTGAGCCCCTCGTGGCCCCCCTGACGTATTTCTTCTGCCTATATATCTCCATATACCCTAAAAACATCCAGGAGCACAATAGATCGGGAGTTCCGCCGCCAGAAGCCTCCGTAGCCACCGAAAATCAATCTAGACCCATTCCGGCACCCTGCCGGAGGGGGCAATCCTTCTCCGGTGGCCATCTTCATCATCCCGGTGCTCTCCATGACGAGGAGGGAGTAGTTCTCCCTCGGGGCTGAGGGTATGTACCAGTAGCTATGTGTTTGATCTCTCTCTCTCTCTAGTGTTCTTGAGATGATACGATCTTGATGTATCGCGAGCTTTGCTATTATATTTGGATCCTATGTTGTTTCTTCCCCCCTCTACTCTCTTGTAATGAATTGAGTTTCCCCTTTGGAGTTATCTTATCGGATTGAGTCTTTAAAGATTTGAGAACACTTGATGTATGTCTTGCGTGGGATACCTGTGGTGACAATGGGGTATTCTATGATCCACTTGATGTATGTTATGGTGATCAACTTGCGGGTTCCGTGACCTTGGGAACCTATGCATAGGGGTCGGCACACGTTTTCGTCGTGATTCTCCGGTAGAAACTTCGGGGCACTCTTTGAGGTCCTTTGTGTTGGTTGAATAGATGAATCTGAGATTGTGTGACGCATATCATATAATCATACCCACGGATACTTGAGGTGACATTGGAGTATCTAGGTGACATTAAGGTTTTGGTTGATTTGTGTCTTAAGGTGTTATTCTAGTACGAACTCTAGGGCTGTTTGTGACACTTATAGGAATAGCCCAACGGATTGATTGGAAAGAATAACTTTGAGGTGGTTTTGTATCCTACCATAATCTCTTCGTTTGTTCTCCGCTATTAGTGACATTGGAGTGACTCTTTGTTGCATGTTGAGGGATAGTTATGTGATCCAATTATGTTATTATTGTTGGGGAACGTAGCAGAAAACAAAATTTTCCTACGGTTTCACCAAGATCCATCTAGGAGTTCATCTAGCAACGAGTGATTAGATGCATCTACGTACCTTGTAGATCGCAAGCGGAAGCGTTCAAAGAACGGGGATGAGGTAGTCGTACTCGACATGATTCGAATCACCGAAGATCCTAGCACCGAACGGACGGTACCTCCACATTCAACACACGTACGGTTAGCGTAACGTCTCCTTCTTCTTGATCCAGCAAGAGGGAAGGAGAGGTTGAGGAAGATGGCTCCAGCAGCAGCACGACGGCGTGGTGGTGATGGAGCTGCAGAACTCCGTCAGGGCTTCGCCAAGTACTATGGAGGAGGAGGAGGTGTTGGAGAGGGAGAAGGAGGCAACCAAAGGCGTGGGAGAAAAGCCCTCCTTCCCCCACTATATATAGGAGGGCCAAGGGGGGCGCCGGCCCTAGGAGATCCAATCTCCTAGGGTGGGGCGGCGGCCAAGGGAGGTTTCCCTCCCCCCCAAGGCACCTAGGAGGTGCCTTCCCCTCCTAGGACTCTTCCCCTTTGAAACCCTAGGCGCATGGGCCTCTTGAGGCTGGTGCCCTTGGCCCATGTAGGCCAAGGTGCACCCCCTACAGCCCATGTGGTCCCCCGGGACAGGTGGCCCCACCCGGTGGACCCCCGGGACCCTTCCGGTGGTCCCGGTACAATACCGATGACCCCGAAACTTGTCCCGATGGCCGAAACAGGACTTCCCATATATAAATCTTTACCTCCGGACCATTCCGGAACTCCTCGTGACGTTCGGGATCTCATCCGGGACTCCGAACAACATTCGGGTTACTGCATATACATATCCCTACAACCCTAGCGTCACCGAACCTTAAGTGTGTAGACCCTACGGGTTCGGGAGATATGTAGACATGACCGAGATGACTCTTCGGTCAATAACCAACAATGGGATCTGGATACCCATGTTGGCTCCCACATACTCCACGATGATCTCATCGGATGAACCATGATGTCGAGGATTCAAGCAACCCCGTATGCAATTCCCTTTGTCAATCGGTATGTCACTTGCCCGAGATTCGATCGTCGGTATCCCAATACCTCGTTCAATCTCGTTACCGGCAAGTCACTTTACTCGTACCGTAATGCATGATCCCGTGACCAGACACTTGGTCACTTTGAGCTCATTATGATGATGCATTACCGAGTGGGCCCAGTGATACCTCTCCGTCATACGGAGTGACAAATCCCAGTCTCGATCCGTGTCAACCCAACAGACACTTTCAGAGATACCTGTAGTGCACCTTTATAGTCACCCAGTTACGTTGTGACGTTTGGTACACCCAAAGCACTCTTACGGTATCCGGGAGTTACACGATCTCATGGTCTAAGGAAAGGATACTTGACATTGGAAAAACTCTAGCAAACGAACTACACGATCTTTATGCTATGTTTAGGATTGGGTCTTGTCCATCACATCATTCTCCTAATGATGTGATCTCGTTATCAATGACATCCAATGTCCATAGTCAGGAAACCATGACTATATGTTGATCAACGAGCTAGTCAACTAGAGGCTTACTAGGGACATGTTGGTGTCTATTATTCACACATGTATTACGATTTCCGGATAATACAATTATAGCATGAATAAAGACAATTATCATGAACAAATAAATATAATAATAAGCTTTTATTATTGCCTCTAGGGCATATTTCCAACAATTATTGTTGAGAGGACTTGCACTAGTGAAAGTATGAACCCTGGGCCTTGTTTCCTAGCATTGCAATACCGTTTACGCTCACTTTTATCACTTGCTACCTTGCTGTTTTTATTATTTCAGATTACAAATACCTTTATCTACTATCCATATTGCACTTGTATCACCTTCTCTTCGCCGAACTAGTGCACCTATACAATTTACCATTGTATTGGGTGTGTTGGGGACACAAGAGACTCTTTATTATTTGGTTGCAGGGTTGCTTAAGAGAGACCATCTTCATCCAACACCTCCTACGGATTGATAAACCTTAGGTCATCCACTTGAAGGAAATTTGCTACTGTCCTACAAACCTCTGCACTTGGAGGCCCAACAACGTCTACAAGAAGAAGTTTGCGTAGTAGACATCACTATTCGTTCTGATATGTCGCATGTTATTGATGATGCTACTTCTGCTATACATGATACTTATGATGAAACTACTTCTATGCTTGATACTACTATGCCACTTGGTGATTTTCTCGAGGAACGACTTGCTAGGGCTAGAGAGATTGAAAATATTGAATCTGATTATGATGATGAAAGTGATGATGAAGAATCACTTGTTATTCCTGAGGATTATTTATTTGATCAAGAAGCTTCTTTAGCTATTTTAGCTTGCAAACATAGATATGAACTCAAAAGGTTATTAGCTAAATGGAATAAGCAATCTCTAAATGCTAGGATGAAACCTGACCCTGCTTTTGCTACTTCACCTATCTTTGTTATTGATAAGGATTATGAATTCTCTGTTGATCCTGATATAATTACTTTAGTTGAATCTGATCCTTTTCATGGCTATGAATCTGAAACTGTTGTGGCACATCTTACTAAACTAAATGATATAGCCACCCTGTTCACTAACGATGAGAGATCTCGCTACTTTTATATCCTTAAAATATTTCTGTTCTCATTAAAGGGTGATGCTAAGATATGGTTCAATTCTCTTGATCCTGGTTGTGTGCGTAGTCCCCAGGATATGATTTACTACTTCTCTGCTAAATATTTCCCTGCTCATAAGAAACAAGCTGCTTTAAAGGAAATATACAACTTTGTGCAAATTAAAGAAGAGAGTCTCCCACAAGCTTGGGGGAGGCTTCTCAAGTTACTTAATGCTTTGCCTGATCATCCTCTTAAGAAAAATGAAATACTTGATATCTTTTATAATGGACTAACCGATGCTTCCAGAAATTACCTGGATGGTTGTGCTGGTTCTCTTTTCAGGGAAAGAACACCAGATGAAGCTGAAATCTTATTGAATAATATGTTGACAAATGAAAATAATTGGGCACCTCCTGAGCCAGCTCCTGCTCCAATTAATGAGCCTATTCCTAAACCAACTCCAAAGAAGAGAGGTGTTCTATTTCTCAGTCCCGAAGATATGCAAGAGGCAAAGAAATCTATGAAAGAAAAAGGTATTAAAGCTGAAGATGTTAAGAATTTACCTCCTATTGAAGAAATACATGGTCTTAATTTACCGCCTATTGAAGAAACATATGATCTTAATCCTTTATTTATTGAAGAACCTCCAGACCTCGATAACCCGACACAGGTAGTAAAGGTAAATTCTCTCTATAGATATGATAGAGCTGAAATCCCTCCTACTAAAATTGCTAGTCAGTGCTTGGATGAGTTTGATAATTTTATGTTTAAGCAAGAAGACTTCAATGCTTATTTTGGTAGACAATTAAAACAAGATGCTGATATGATTAAATACTTGGGTGATTATATGGCTAATATTAGAGGTGAACTTAAACTTGTTAGCAAACATGCTTCTATGGTTACCACTCAAGTAGAACAAGTACTTAAAGCTCAAAAGGAATTGCTCAATGAGATGAATAGTAAGAAAAATAATTATGTTGTTAAAGTGGCTACTAGAACTGGTAGAATGACTCAGGAACCTTTGTATCCTGAAGGCCACCCTAAGAGAATTGAGAAAGATTCTCAGAGAAATAATATTGATGCACCTAGTTCTTCTAAAAGGAAGAAAAAGAAAAATGATAGAATTGTGCAAACTTCTAGTGAACCTATTGCCGAACCACCTGATAATCCAAATGATATCTCTATGTCTGATGCTGAAACTCAATCTGGTCATGAACCTGAAACTAGTGACAATGTTAATGATAATGTTCATGATGATGCTCAACCTACCAATGATAATGATGTAGAAATTGAACCTGTTGTTGATCTTGATAACCCACAATCAAAGAATCAACGTTATGATAAGAAAGATTTTGTTGCTAGGAAACATGGTAAAGAAAGAGAACCTTGGTTTCAAAAACCCATGCCTTTTCCTCCCAAACCATCCAAGAAAAAGGATGATGAGGATTTTGAGCGCTTTGCTGAAATGATTAGACCTATCTTTTTGCGTATGCGATTGACTGATATGCTCAAAATGAATCCTTATGCTAAGTACACGAAAGATATTGTTACAAATAAAAGAAAGATACCGGAAGCTGAAATTTCCACCATGCTTGCTAATTATACTTTTAAGGGTGGAATACCAAAGAAACTTGGAGATCCAAGAGTACCTACTATACCATGCTCCATTAAAAGAAACTATGTTAAAACTGCTTTATGTGATCTTGGAGGTTTTGAATTTCCTCTTCCTACTGTCAAGAAGAAATATGATATACTTATTATTGGGGATGTGCATATCCCCGCTGAGGTAACCTAGTGTTATTCAAAATTTCTCCGGTTTCATGTTAATCGGAATGAGTTTGTTAACAAGACTTGATCAACCTTGTTAGTGGATTCCTTTTGATGAGCATGAGATGGATGAAACGAGAAGCACAACCTTCTGTACGCTCTCTATACTTTCTGTTGTTTAGTTGAAATAAAGTAAAAATAAATAATTTGTCTGTCCGTTATCTGATTATCCGTGCAATATAAAAATATCTCGAAAATAAAAATTCTCCAAATGCCCTGAAAATTAAATATGATTTTTTTCTAGAATATTTGAGGATTTATGGAAAAAAGAACACACCAGGGGGGCAACCACCTTGCCACGAGGGTGGAGGGCGCGCCCACCCCCTTAGGGCGCGCCCCCTGCCTCGTGGGCCCACGGTGGCCCTCCTCCACTTATTCCTGCACCCATCCTCTTCTTCTTCCTCCCACAAACACGAAAAACCAACTCAAGCACGAGTTCCAGCCCTCTTTGCTGCCATTTTCGATCTCCTTGCTCAAGCACCTCTCACAAAACTGCTTGGGGAGAATGTTCCTTGGTATGTGACTCCTCCATTGGTCCAATTAGTTTTTGTTCTAGTGCTTTATTCATTGCAAATTTTTGCTGCTTAGGTGACCCTGTTCTTGAGCTTGCATGTCAAATTTATATGGTCAAAAGTAGTTTTGATGCATGATATAGGCCCTAGGCACTTGTAGGAATAGTTGCTATCAATATTATTGAGTTTGGTTTACTTTTATTTTGAAGTTACTAAAAAATTTCAGAATTTTTCAAAGGAAGAAATATGCTTAGGAAAATGTTCCAAGGTGGTTCTTCAAAGAAGCAAGGACCCAGGCTTGCAATGTGTGATGCTGACGAAGAGCCACCAAGAAACGCTCCAGTGCGTCCTTGTGAGTGGCCTTCCGAAAATTTTATGGGTCAAGCGGGAATTAAAGAAGAATTTAATGCATATTTGCGTAATGCCAGTCTTGAGGACTTTGAGGGAGACAAATGCCCCCAGTATCATGATCTCACAAGCTCTTTTTTGAGGAGGTTTGAGTATTCATCTTCGCGTAATTCTCCTTCAGTCATGTTTGATCTTTAGAACAAATCTTATACCATGGACTTAGAGGATTTCACTTTTGCTTGCAAACTTCCACAATGGGGTAGTGTTAGGGATCCCCCCAAATCTGAATTTAGAAACTTTCTTGCTAGTATAACTGTAGGGGAATCTAGAGATATAACGCAAGCTACCATAGGGAGCATTCACTTTCCTGCTATACATTATTTTGCTCTCTTCATAGGTAGGTGCATAAATGCTAAGGATGAAGCATGTCACATGTGTGTCCCTGACCTTAGCATTCTCAGGAGTGCTGTGTCAGGAGACCAATCTTATCATATGGGAGCCATTGTAGCTCGTAGGTTGCATCATAATAGATATAATGGAGATTTCTTTGGAGGAATTTATGCAACCCGCTTAGCTAAATTTATTGAGATAGACGTTCGTGAAGGAGACATGGAGTTGCCTCCTGCTTATTTAGATTTTGATTCTATGGTTTCTCACCATTTTGTCGAGAGAAACGAATCACCTCTCCAGTACCGACTAATCTTTGACAGACGTCGTGTTGTCCATATTACTCTCCCTGCTCCTGCTTTCTTTGATTATCAGGCAAGAGGAGGATATACTATTACCGGAGAGGAGGCAGATGAGTATGAGAGGAGAGCAGAGGCCGCTCGTCGCCACACTGCAGCTCAGCAGGCGATAGCCGCTGCATCACAGTACGACCCCAACAACTATTATTATGGATATCAGCCAGGCCAGCCGTGGCCATAAACCAACTTAGGCCAAAAGCCTAAGCTTGGGGGAGTACGTATTTCTCACCGACATTACATTCATGTTCACACACTCATTGCTAAATGTCGGTGTTCATACTTTTTCATTGTATCATCCATGCTAGTTTATTTCCTTTTATGCTTTCTTCTTGTGTGTTTAATAAACCTTAAGAAAAACCAAAAAAATTAGTTGTAGCTTTTAATCAGTTTAATTTCCATGCTTGCAGTAGTAATTAAAAAGAAAACCCAAAAAGATTTCCTGTTCTTCTTTTGCTTGTTGGGAGCTTTCCCATGTAAATAGTTTTATTTCTTTTCTTTTCTTTGGGGGTCAGTAGGAGAAGACCATGATTAAATTGTTGAAGTGGCTCTTATATGCTTTATTGTTGATTTAACCAAGAGCCCATATTGCTTTGTCTTCTCATGTTTATTAAATGCTCGCAGATTCCAACTTAGTCCAATGCACACGCACTCTTATTATTATTCACATCGTTCGGTCATGCAAGTGAAAGGCAATTATGATGATATATGATGGACTGACTGAGATGAGAAAAGCTGGTACGAACTCGACCTCTTTTGTTTTTGTAAATATGATGAGTTCATCGTTCTTGATTCTGCTTGTTATGAATAAACATGTTTGCAATGACAATTAGAGATCATATTTGCTTGTGCCATGCTTGATTAGCTATGAGTTATAATGGTTTACCTTGCGTGCCAACATGCTATTGAGATGGTTATGATGTGTTATGATGGGGTGGTATCCTCCTTTGAATGATTTAAGTGACTTGACTTGGCACATGTTCACGCATGTAGTTGAAGCAAATCAACATAGCCTTCACGATATTTATGTTCATGGTGGATTATATCCTACTCATGCTTGCATCCAATGTTTATTAATTTTAATGAATGTACATGGCTGTTGTCGCTCTCTAGTTGGTCGCTTCCCAGTCTTTTGCTAGCCTTCACCTGTACTAAGCGGGAATACTGCTTGTGCATCTAATCCCTTAAACCCCAAAGTTATTCTAGATGAGTCCACTATACCTTCCTATATGCGGTATCTACCTGCCGTTCCAAGTAAATTTGTATGTGCCAAACTCTAAACCTTCAAATAATCATCTTGTTTTGTATGCTCGAATAGCTCATGTATCAACTAGGGCTGTCTGTATCTTCCACGCTAGGCGGGTTATTCTCAAGAGGAGTGGACTCCGCTCCTCACTCACGAGAAAATGGCTGGTCACCGGGATGCCCAGTCCCATGCTTTATGCAAACTAAATCAAAAATAATTGCAAAACAAAACTCCCCCTGGGACCTGATGTATGTTGGAGGCACTCGTTGTTTCGAGCAAGCCATGGATTGATGTTTGTTGGTGGAGGGGGAGTATAAACTTTACCATTCTGTTTGGGAACCGCCTATAATGTGTGTAGCATGGAAGATATCGCCATCTCTTGGTTGTTATGTTGACAATGAAAGTATACCGCTCAAAATATTATTCACCTCTATTTCAAAACCGAGCTCTGGCACCTCTACAAATCCCTGCTTCCCTCTGCGAAGGGCCTATCTATTTACTTTTATGCTGAGTCATCATCCTCTTATTAAAAATCACCAGTTGGAGAGCACCGCTGTCATTTGCATTCATTACTGTTAATTTATATTGGGTGTGACTATGATTGGATCTCTTTTACCATGAATTACAATGTCTAGTCAGTCCTTGATCTTTAAAGGTGCTCTGCATTTATGTTTTGCAGTCTCAGAAAGGGCTAGCGAGATACCATCTTGTTATATTATATTATGATTGTTTTGAGAAAGTGTTGTCATCCGAGATTTATTATTATGGCTTGCTAGTTTATTATGCTATTGATATGGGTAATCATGAGACCTGAGAATTATTGCAAATATGGTTAGTTATAATCTTTGCTGAAAACTTGAATGCTAGCTTGACATATTTACAACAACAAGAGCAAACAGAGTTTGTAAAAGTTTTTCTTTATTTCTTTCAGTTTGTCAACTGAATTGCTTGAGGACAAGCAAGGGTTTAAGCTTGGGGGAGTTGATACGTCTCCGTCGTATCTACTTTTCCAAACACTTTTGCCCTTGTTTTGGACTCTAACTTGTATGATTTGAATGGAACTAACCCGGACTAACGTTGTTTTCAGCAGAATTGCCATGATGTTGTTTTATATGCATAAAACAAAAGTTCTCGGAATGACCTGAAACTCCACGGAATATCTTACAATAAATAATAAAAAATCCTCGCCAAAGACGAAGACCAGGGGGCCCACACCCTTTCCACGAGGGTGGGGCCCCCCTACCTCGTGGGCCCCCTAGAGACCTCCCGACTCCAACTCCAACTCTATATATCTGCTTTCGGGGAGAAAAAATAGGAGAGAAGAAATCATCGCGTTTTACGATACGGAGCCGCCGCCAAGCCCTAAAACCTCTCGGGAGGGCTGATCTGGAGTCCGTTCGGGGCTCCGAAGAGGGGGATTCGTCGATGTCGTCATCATCAACCATCCTCCATCACCAATTTCATGATGCTCACCGCTGTGCGTGAGTAATTCCATCGTAGGCTTGCTGGACGGTGATGGGTTGGATGAGATTTATCATGTAATCGAGTTAGTTTTGTTAGGGTTTGATCCCTAGTATCCACTATGTTCTGAGATTGATGTTGCTATGACTTTGCTATGCTTAATGCTTGTCACTAGGGCCCGAGTGCCATGATTTCAGATCTGAACCTATTATGTTTTCATCAATATATGAGAGTTCTAGATCCTATCTTGCAAGTCTATAGTCACCTATTATGTGTTATGATCCATTAACCCCGAAGTGACAATAATCGGGATACTTACCGGTGATGACCGTAGTTTGAGGAGTTCATGTATTCACTATGTGCTAATGCTTTTTTCCGGTTCTCTATTAAAAGGAGGCCTTAATATCCCTTAGTTTCCATTAGGACCCCGCTGCCACGGGAGGGTAGGACAAAAGATGTCATGCAAGTTCTTTTCCATAAGCATGTATGACTATATTCGGAATACATGCCTGCATTACATTGATGAATTGGAGCTAGTTCTGTGTCACCCTATGTTATGACTGTTACATGATGAACCGCATCCGGCATAATTAGCCATCACTGATCCGATGCCTACGAGCTTTCCATATACTGGTTTACGCTTATTTACTTTCCCGTTGCTATTGTTACAATCACTACAAAATACCAAAAACATTACTTTGCTTTCGTTACTCTTTTGTTACCGTTACCATCACTATCATATTACTTTGCTACTAAACATTTTGCTGCAGATACTAAGTTTCCAGGTGTGGTTGAATTGACAACTCAGCTGCTAATACTTGAGAATATTCTTTGGCTCCCCTTGTGTCGAATCAATAAATTTGGGTTGAATACTCTACCATCAAAAGCTGTTGCGATCCCCTATACTTGTGGGTTATCACACACCATTACGTTGTGGTGTTCCAGGTGGCGTGAGTTGCGAAACTATTCCGCATTGTTTCAAATGAAGTCCAAACTCATAACTCAAATATTCACCTCCACAATCAGATCATAGAAACTTGATTTTCTTGTTACGATGATTTTCCACTTCATTCTAAAATTCTTTGAACTTTTCAAAAATTTCGGACTTATGTTTCATTAAGTAGATATACCCATATCTGCTCAAATCATCTGTGAAGGTGAGAATAACAATATCCTCCGCGAGCTTCAATGTTCATTGGACCACATACATGAGTATGTATGATTTCCAATAACTCTGTTGCTTGCTCCATTGTTCTGGAGAACGGAGTTTTAGTCATCTTGCCCATGAGGCATCGTTCGCAAGTACCAAGTGATTCATAATCAAGTGATTCCAAAAGTCCATCAGAATGGAGTTTCTTCATGCGCTTTACACCAATATGACCTAAACGGGAGTGCCACAAATAAGTTGCACCATCATTATCAACTCTGTATCTTTTGGCTTCAATACTATGAACATGTGTATCACTACTATCAAGATTTAGTAAAAATAGACCACTCATCAAGGGTGCATGACCATAAAACATATTATTCATATAAATAGAACAACCATTATTCTCTGATTTAAATGAATAACTGTCTCGCATCAAACAAGATCCAGATATAATGTTCCTGCTCAACGCTGGCACCAAATAACAATTATTTAGGTCTAAAACTAATCCTGAAGGTAGATGTAGAGGTAGCGCGCCGACGGCGATCACATCGACTTTGGAACCATTTCCCACGTGCATCGTCATCTCGTCCTTAGCCAATATTCGCTTAATCCGTAGCCCCTATTTCGAGTAGCAAATGTTAGCAACTGAACCAGTAACAAATACCCAGGAACTACTATGAGCATTAGTAAGGTACACATCAATAACATGTATATCAAATATACCTTTCACTTTGCCATCCTTCTTCTCCGCCAAATACTTGGGGTAGCTCCGCTTCCAGTGACCATTTCCTTGCAGTAGAAGCACTCAATCTCAGGCTTGGGTCCAGACTTGGGTTTCTTCACTTGAGCAGCAACTGGCTTGCTGTTCTTCTTGAAGTTCCCCTTCTTCCCTTTACCCTTTTCTTGAAACCGGTGGTCTTGTTGACCATCAACACTTGATGCTCCTTCTTGATTTCTACCTCCGCAACCTTTAGCATTGCGAAGAGCTCAGGAATCGTTTTATCCATTCCTTGCATATTATAGTTCATCACGAAGCTCTTGTAGCTTGGTGGTAGTGATTGAAGAACTCTGTCAATGACACTATCATCAGGAAGATTAACTCCCAACTGAGTCAAGTGGTTGTGGTATCCAGACATTCTGAGTATATGTTTACTGACAGAACTATTCTCCTCCATCTTGCAGTTGTAGAACTTATTGGAGACTTCATATCTCTCAATCCGGGCATTTGCTTGAAATATTAACTTCAACTCCTGGAACATATCATATCAAAACGTCGTTGAAGTCCCGGTTCTAAGCCGTAAAGCATGGCACACTGAACTATCGAGTAGTCATCAGCTTTGCTCTGCCAGGTGTTCACAACATCTGGCGTTTCTCCTGCAGCGGGTTTGTCACCTAGCGGTGCTTCCAGGACGTAATTCTTCTGTGCAGCAATGAGGATAATCCTCGAGTTATGGACCCAGTCCATGTAGTTGCTACCATCATCTTTCAACTTAGCTTTCTCTAGGAACGCATTAAAATTCAACGGAACAACAACACGAGCCATCTATCTACAACAACATAGACATGCAAAATACTATCAGGTACTAAGTTCATGATAAATTAAAGTTCAATTAATCAAATTACTTTAAGAACTCCCACTTAGATAGACATCTCTCTAATCATCTAAGTGATCACGTGATCCATATCAACTAAACCATGTCCCATCATCACGTGAGATGGAGTAGTTTTCAATGGTGAACATCACTATGTTGATCATATCTACTATATGATTCATGCTCGACCTTTTGGTCTCATTGTTCCGAGGCCATATCTGCATATGCTAGGCTCATCAAGTTTAACCCGAGTATTCCGCGTGTGCAAAACTAGTTTGCACCCGTTGTATGTGAACGTAGAGCTTATCACACCCGATCATCACGTGGTGTCTCGGCACGACGAACTATAGAAACGGTGCATACTCAGGGCGAACATTTATACCTTGAAATTTAGTGAGAGATCATCTTATAATGCTACCGCTGAACTAAGCAAAATAAGATGCATAAAGGATAAACATCACATGCAATCAATATAGGTGATATGATATGGCCATCATCATCTTGTGCCTATGATCTCCATCTCCAAGGCACCGTCATGATCACCATCGTCACCGGCTTGACACCTTGATCTCCATCGAAGCATCGTTGTCGTCTCGCCAACTATTGCTTCTATGACTATCGCTACCGCTTAGTGATAAAGTAAAGCAATTACATGGCGATTGCATTTCATACAATAAAGCGACAACCATATGGCTCCTGCCAATTGCCGATAACTGTGTTACAAAACATGATCATCTCATACAATAAAATTTAGCATCATGTCTTGACCATATCACATCACAACATGCCCTGCAAAAACAAGTTAGACGTCCTCTATTTTGTTGTTGCAAGTTTTATGTGGCTGCTATGGGCTGAGCAAGAACCGTTCTTACCTACGCATCAAAAACCACAATGTGGTATAGTGGTTGCTTTTTGATCTTCAGAAAGAACCATGTTCATTGAATCCGATTCAACTAAAGTTGGAGAAACTGACACCCACCAGCCACCTATGTGCGAAGCACGTCGGTAGAACCAGTCTCACGTAAGCGTACGCGTAATGTCGGCCTGAGCCGCTTCATCCAACAATACTGTTGAATCAAGAATCAACTAGTGAAGGCAAGCAATATGAATATACCCACGCCACAACTCCTTTGTGTTCTACTCGTGCATATAACATCTACGCATAAACCTGGCTCGGATGCCACTGTTGGGGAACGCAGTAATTTCAAAAACATTCCTACGCACACGCAAGATCATGGTGATGCATAGCAATGAGAGGGAAGAGTGTTGTCCACGTACCCTCGTAGACTGCAAGCGGAAGTGCCATGACAACGCGGTTGATGTAGTCGTACGTCTTCATGATCGACCAATCCTAGCACCGAAGGTACGGCACCTCCGCGATCTACACATGTTCGGCTCGATGATGTCCCACAAACTCGCGATCCAGTAGAGCTTCGAGGGAGAGCTTTGTCAGCACGATGGCATGATGATGGTGATGATGATGCTACCAGAACAGGGCTTCGCCTAAGCACCGCTACGATATGACCGAGGTGGATTATGGTGGAGGGGGCACCGCACACGGCTGGAAACAATCAACTTGTGTGTTCTAGGGTGCCCACTGCCCCCGTATATAAAGGAGCAAGGGGGAGGTCGGGCGGCCTTGGGGCGCGCAGAGGAGAGGGGGATTCCTCCTCCTAGTGGGAGTAGGACTCCCCTTTCCTAGTTCAACTAGGAAGGAGGAAGGGGGAAGGAAGGAGAGGGAGGAAAGGGGGGGCGCCGCCTCTCCTCCTTGTCCAATTCGAACTCCCAAGGGGGGGGCAGCCCTAGGCCCTCTCCTCTCTCACCCACAAGGCCCATGTTGGCCCATTAGTTCCCCCGGGGGTTCCGATAACCCCCCGACACTCCGATAAATATCCGGTGACCCCCGGAACTCATCCGGTGTCCGAATATAGTCATCCAATATATCAATCTTTATGTCTCGACCATTTCGAGACTCCTCGTCATGTCCGTGATCACATTAGGGACTCCAAACTATCTTCGGTACATCAAAAAACATAAACTCGTAATACTAATCGTCACTGAACGTTAAGTGTGCGGACCCTACGGGTTCGAGAACTATGTAGACATGACCGAGACATGTCTCCGGTCAATAACCAATAGCGGAACCTGGATGCTCATATTGGCTCCTACATATTCTACGGAGATCTTTATCGGTCAAACCGCATAACAACATATGTTGTTCCCTTTGTCATCGGTATGTTACTTGCCCGAGATTCGATCATCGGTATCTCAGTACCTAGTTTAATCTCGTTACCGGCAAATCTCTTTACTCGTTCCGTAATGCATCATCCCGCAACTAACTCATTAGTCACTTTGCTTGCAAGGCTGATAGTGATGTGTATTACCGAGAGAACCCAGAGATACCTCTCCGACAATCGGAGTGACAAATCCTAATCTCGATCTATGCCAACTCAACAAACACCATCGGAGACACCTGTAGAGCACCTTTATAATCACCCAGTTACGTTGTGACGTTTGGTAGCACACAAAGTGCTCCTTCGGTATTCGGGAGTTGCATGATCCCATAGTCATAGGAACATGTATAAGTTATGGAGAAAGCAATAGCAACAAACTAAACGATCATCGTGTTAAGCTAACAGATGGGTCAAGTCAATCACATCATTCTCTAATGATGTGATCCCATTAACCAAATGACAACTCATGTATATGGTTAGGAAACATAACCATCATTGATTCAACGAGCTAGTCAAGTAGAGGCAAACTAGTGACACTCTGTTTGTCTATTTATTCACACATGTACTAAGTTTCCAGCTAATACAATTATAGCACGAATAATAAACATTTATCATGATATAAGGAAATATAAATAACAACTTTATTGTTGCCTCTAGGGCATATTTCCTGCACTTAGAGTGCACCTAAAAGTGTCTTCCTCATGATTACAAAAGGTGGACGCTAGGAGGCGGCCGTCCGACCCAAATTTCGGCCGGTCGCCCGCACGACTGTATAATCAACGTCTCTAGACCGTCCAGATATTATCCATCAAAAAGTCAGTCGTCTTCCTCCCTGAAAAATCCTCCTCTCCTCGATCCGATCGAACCTCCTCTTCCCCACGGGCGTCCTCCCCCACCCCCGCTCGCAACACCTTGGGACTCGCTGCCATAGCACCCAATGACCCATGGTCGCCGCAACTCGGCCCCCGCACCACCCATTGGTATGAAACTTTTTTCAACGCGGGTTCCAACTTTTTGCACCATCGGTCGCAGCAAAATCTTCCATCAGTGTCAACTTGATTCGCCGATTCCAGCTTGCTACTTCGGTGGTAGCTTCTCCCAACGCCGTTGGAATCTTAGTGGTTGTCGATTGCAACAAATTAGTCATCCAGGACACGCCTCTCTGTCGTCGTGGAAGCACTTCCCATTCCCTTGTTGCAACAAAAATGTCTGCCAGTTCCAGCTTCTACCCTACCGGCTGCAGCCCTCTTAGGCACCGCCATCTCTGCTGCAGCTCGATGATTCGGTACCACAACATCGCTCTCTCCGATTGCAGCAAAATAAATGTCCAGTTGCAGTGTCATTGCCCCATGGTTCCAACACCCCTCAACGTCGGCCGCCGTGGGTTGCACCTTCGCCGAGTCTCAAAAATGGCGGGTCATGGCCGATACGGTCTCAGCGTGGGCGTGGGGTTGCCGTTGCAGCTCCCCGCTATGGATGAAAAAAGAGGGACGAGAGGGCACGACCATGGCGGCCGCCTGCAGCGTGAATACCTTCGTACCGCGTGTGCGACATGGACTCGCAGCATCGGTGAGCGTCACGGGCGGTTGATGTGTGCCTTACACCGGTCATCGACGACGAGCAACGGTGCATAGGGGAAGAAGGATGGCGCGCGCAGGCGACAGTGACAAGAAACTAGCGGCTGTGGTGCACATGATGCTCATGGAAAGGATAAGTGAGGGGACCAATGGAATCTTTTACTCTTTTTCTTTGTTTATATGAGAAATTATCCCAAATGACAAATGAATAATATAAATAGTTAAACAGTTAACTAGCCTAAACTTTTTATCATAGTACTTTGATAAATTAAGCGGGCGAGCGGCTGGAATCGAACCCGTACCTTCTCCTTGGCAAGGAGATATTTTACCATTGAACTTCGCTCGCTACGGTATATATGCAAAACAGAACTTACACAAAGTATATCATATGCAAACCAGAAATACGATATGATATTGGAGCACCTGAACTTGGACAGCAAGGAAAATATGTGTGGCCTCGCCTCGCGTGCGGTCTTTCTGAGGCGTTTGGACATATAAGAGCATCTCCAGCCGCGCCCCTAGCAGGTCCTCCCCAAGCGTTTTTGCCGCACCGGGGCCGAAAAATCGGCCCAGTCATGCCCCCAGGAGCCCGTTTTTCGTCGGTTTGGGCCGAAACTAGCGCTGGCGGACCCAGACTGAACCTAGCGCGCCGGGGCGAGTGGTTTTGGCGCGAAAGCGGATGGGCCCATCGAGTCAGTGAGACGCCGCTTCGTCGCCCTCATCGCCTCCCGCGGGAATCAATGCGAAGGCTGCCACGCCGGTCAGCCTCCATTGATGCCTCTCACGGGTGGCGCAGTGAACGCGCAGCGACGCACGTCCAGCCACGCGTCGCCCGTCATGCAGCCTGTCACCGCCCGCTATGGCTATAAAAGGCGCCCTCCCCGTCGGTGGACGCCACAGCTCTCATTTCCCCCCTCTCCGGCGTAGATAACAACACTCCTCTCTTCCCGCCGACGAGAAACATGGCCGACAGGTACCCAAACAACGGCGCGGCGGCGAACGACTTTGGCCGCCGCCACCTCCAAGAGTAGGAGGCGCGCCTGCTCTACGATGCCGAGTACTCGGCGCCCCCGGACATGCGGGTGCCGGGGACGTGGCGGCTGAGCGCTGGCGGCGTACCAGTGCCACCGGTGCCCGAAGGAGCGGTGCGGCGTGCCGAGATCGCCCGCATCCGCTCTTTTGTGATGCAGGCGCAGAGGGACGAGTCGCGCTACGCCGCCGACAGCCACACCCTCTGGACCATGTAGTTCCAGTCACTACTAGGAAAAGGCCTACTAGTGGCGCACCTGTTTTGCCTACTAATGGCGCACTACAGGTGCGCCACTAGCACCACGCCATTAGAATTTTTTACTAATGGCGCACCACGCAGTGTGCCATTAGTATAGCCCATGGTGCGCCATTAGTATGCCTCGCAGGAGGGCATATTTACCCATGTGCTTTGGCATACTAATGGCGCACTAGTGCATGATGCGCCAATAGAGTCCTTTTTGCAGTGCGCCATTAGTGTTCTGAGTGGTGCGCCACTAGTATGAATATTAGGGATTTTTTTCTTTTCTGATATTTTTCACAGGTTACAAAATTTATTATTGGACAGAATGTAGACAACACCACACAGCAACAGCAGATTCATCGAATACAATAGAAGATTAGTCTCCGAATACAATTCATCATATTAGTCTCCGAATTCAAAAGACTGAACAAAGATAGAACATTACAAGTCTCGAGACCGCGAGTAGCGAGTTTGTCTTCACATTACAAGTCGATATCGATTATCTAAACTACCATCACATAGAAGAGAGCTGCGGTCATCACGATGAGCATCATCGCGATGAAACTGGTCTTCATCTGGTTCCTCCAACGCGCCCTCTTCTCTCCCGCTAGATAGCGCGCGTATCTAGATTCCGTCTCCGTCCTAGTGGTGTACCCTTTGTAATTGTTACCATTGAAACGGTGAACCTGTCTCCGATACTCCTCCCAGTCGTTGTAGACTCCGGGAACCTTACCCTTGTACACGACATACGACGGCATCTCTATGCACTAGCCAAACAAAACGTTAGTAGCAATTCACAAACAATACATAAGCAATATATAAGTATGCAACAAAAGGATCGGAAGAGAAAAGCAAGACATTAATAGCACGATTCATGGTCCTACTAATAAATAGCATCGATTACATCTAACTTGAATGACTGTCCAAACCAAAGAGACATACAAGTTCATTAAAGTTTAATTACAACATGAGCCAATCGATGTTTCAGAACTACACATAGCATCACTACTTTCGACTCGACTCAAGGGATCGGAGCGTGGATGAAGCCGCCGTCTCTCGTGATGGTCATGAAATCGCGGGCGTTGTCGGCTTGCATTTGTAGCGTTGTGTCTATCTCACTGTTGGATGGTTGATATCTGACGTTGAACTGCCCCGAGGTACGAAGGACATCTTGATGGATGATTTCCGCAAACTCCGACTGGATGCGAAAGAATTCTTGTCTGATGTCCGCGTCCTGGATTGCCGACAAGCTCGCGGCCCAATCTTTGAGATTATTTGGTAGCAGAAGGTGATTATGGTCCCGTACGATCGCCCGCATGTGATGGAGGGCGTAGTAGGCATCCTTCTGATCGCCAGGCGGCTGCTTGACGTAGCAGAACATCGTATTGTGGGCGAACACGTGCTTGCCGTACCTACGAACTGGCCTGGTGAAGGTGCCTCCAGATCTGGCGTAGCCGGGGAGAACATCATCAAGAACTTTCTTGATATTTTTGTAGTCTTTCTTCGACTGACAGTCTGAGTCGAAATACGTGGCCATGGAATATTTCGGGCTTAAGAGGATGAGTGTGCAATGTGTGTCACTGCACAAAACACGGAATGTTAGAAAAAAAGAACGATCGAAATCTAAGAAATCATATGTTACGGGGTGGTGAGGGGATGACTTACTCGGGAAAGTAAGGCACGAGGAAGTTATCCTTATCTGGGTTTGCTAGAAGGACGCCTTCAAGGTAAGAACTCGTGACTTGCCAGTCCCCAGCGCTGCCCAAGATCTTGGCACGCATGTAGAAGGGGTCGACTATCACGATGTCCGGGGTCTTGTCTCTAATGATCCGCATCTCCATACTTAGCGAAAATAGCCGAACGAAGGTGTAGTGCAGCGGATGAAGGTTAAACATAGCGAAGATGTCATCAAACCGCAGGACGATCGTACCCCCAATGGCGTTATCCACAAAGCCCTTGCCCTCTGGAACCTTGGCCACGAAAACCGGGTATGCCACATCATTCTCTGAGAGACGCCGCTTCTCCAAAGAAAGAACACTGTCATGCAGACTCCGCATAGTACCGGTTGCAGCATTGAGCAGATTAGTCGGTAGCATCGGCCTACCCGCCACATGCACCCTCCTCGAGATATCCTTAGGTGAAGGTGGACCGTCCTGAGCACGGATCGTACTCGGTGCCGGCTGGCTGGCACCCTTGTTACTCTTTCTTTTCCGTCCCTTCTTCTTCTGCTGTAATGGGATCGAGTTCTGCTCACAGACCGCCTTCTTGAGTGTGTTGGGGCTGATAATATTTGGCAGCTCGGCTATCAGAGGCTTGGTGAAGGCGGCAGCTAGAGGCGTCTCCTGAGAACTGAATGCCAGACGACGCCTATTGCAATTTGGTTTCTCCGCGGTACCAGCATGATCGCGGTCGTCTTTTTCAGGGTTGGGTTCTTGAGAAGGAGGCCTGAAGAATTCGTCACCGTACCCATGTTCGGCAAAGTACTTATCGACGTTGGTAAATGTACCATCGTCGTTGTCGTTGTCGTCCGGATCCTGTGCCATATGCATGTTCGGATCCTGTGCCATAGGGATGTCCGGCATGTCCGGTAGCGTTGCGGCGGTCTTGCCATGGCTTGGCACCGGCACGACTGGCGGTGTTGTCTGTGGGGTGGTGTCCCTCGCCCCCAAACGAATCTGGCTCTTCGGCCAAAGTAGGGGCCAGCTTACGCAGGCGCTGAGGGTCATCACATCATCTTCGTCGGCCCCAGCGGGTTGAATCAGAGGTAACAACTCATCGAAGCCTGGCAGCACCCGAACCAGTTCAACCCTATACACGGTGGGTGGCATCGGATTACCGTGGAACACGGGGTTGCCCGGTTGAACGATTCTGCCCTTGGCGACATCGATCAACTCGCCGCCCACGAAGTGCAGGAGAGTGCATGGAACGTCGGCGGCACCCTGCGAAAACATGTAGGGCGTCAGGGATGCCCACTCAAAGGCAAGGAGATGAAGTCATCGGCCGAGAGGCTTAATTAGTTACCGTGATGGCGTCGAGCTCGGCTAATGTCGAGGCACCGCCAACGGCGGGCGTGCAACTGACGGAGGGGCCGCTTGCTGCCAAGGTGCCGGCCGGCGTACACCCGGGTGCATTAAGCTCTAATGCCCGTGACGGCATCGGAGACACCAATACCGCCTCTGCTGGAGACACCAATGACGCCGCCTGCGCGTTGTGCGAGTTGCTGGCCGTGAAGCTGGGAACCAAGGGGGCCCCTGTTGGCCGCCTGCAATCCACGTCGTCAGCCCCTGAATCAAGGTAGGCACAATGGCGGTGAGCGTCGATCCCAGTTGTTGTTGCACTTGCTCTTGGACAATCTCCGGAATCCACGCCACTTGTGCCTTGAGTTCTTGAACCTCGCGCGACTGGCTTTCCGAGCTGGTCTTTCTCTCCTTTCGCCCACCAGCGTTATAGTATGACGACCATTTTGTGGACAAGACTTTGCCGGCCACACGACCAGCTGACGATGACTTACTGAGCTTATCCTTGTTTTTCATTATGTTCAACGCCCTATTTAGAGTGCTGTCCCAAGGGGTGCTCTGAGACGACCCCGCGCTACTGCTTTCAGTCTCCTGCGGAAGGAATGTGAACCATTTAGAAATTTGGCTTCATTAATTAGAATGCAACCATATGGAACTAATTACGCGGGGGTGTATTCCTTACCAGAACAAGCTCAAGCGCCCTGGTCTTCAGATCCGTGGTAAGCTCCTTTGTTACCGGGTCCTCCTTGTACCGGGCCTTGACATAGTTCCTGGTCTGCTTGTCACGGTATTTCTCGAAGCGGGGTGGTAGGCCTTGCTCGGCATGCTCCGCGTCCTCCTTGTCCCATATAGGCTCTTCCACTCTGTAACCGTCGGGACCGAGTTTGTGTTCCCCTAAGTTCAACTCCCGCATTTCTTTCCCCCACTGACTTGATTCGGAGGTTGCGCTGCTCTCGCACCTGATCTTGAACTCCTTGTAGTCATCTTCGTTGATCGAAGGATTTTCGCCTTGATCTTCTCATAACTATCACCTTTGTCAATCATTCTCTTCACCGCGCTTCTCCAAGTAGACATGGTCGTGCTCATCGTCATGAGGGCGGCACTGTTCACTTTATTCCCTGAGAGGCGTGTGTTTTTAAATTCAGCGGGGAACTTGTATTGTTTGTGCAGCTTCGTGAAGAGGAGGTTGCGCAAATTCCCTCGGTCCTTATGCCTTAGGTTCTCGGTGTTGATCGAGACGGTGCTTCGGAGAATGCACCCGAGCCGAACCGAGTACCCCTTGACTATTTCTTTGGGCGCCGTTGGATGCCGTCGGAGTTCACTTCAGTAAATTCCTCCTTGACGATGCGGAGCACGTTCGGGCGCCGGTCCTTCGGTTGCCTCTTCGGTTGGCTGCCATCTGTGCGTGCGCTGCCATCATCAGTGGTGGCATCCTCGGCGGCACCATCAGTGGTGTCATCCCCGACGCCACTAGGGGTTGTGTAGTCAGGATCGGTATCTTCCGCGGCGTCCTCATAGCGGTGAGGTTCTTCCTCCATCTCCTGGGACAGCTCCCAGAATGCCTTGCCGCCCGAACCGCCGGCCTCATCGTTGTGGGCCATGTTTCGCTCTAAATAGGAAAAAAGTTTGGTCAAAAAGTTGGTTATTGTCAAGGAACAAGAAGGGTTTGTGAGGAATTATCATGGTCACATCATTTAGGATTTGTCGACACCGAGGCATCCTAAAAGCTAAGGTTTTATCATTTAGGGTTTGTCGACGCCGAGGCACCCTAAAAGCATAAGCTTTCATCATTTAGGTTCTTATCAACACCGAGGCACCCTAAAAGCCAAGGTTTTATCATTTAGGGTTTGTCGACGCCGAGGCACCCTAAATGCTAAGTTAAGTTTTCATCATTTAGGTTTTATTGATGCCGAGGCATCCTAGGTTGACTTATATATATGGGTATCTTCTAATAATATACCCTATCAAGAAAAGGGAAGGAGAATTTCTAAGTATGGCAGTTGCTTTTTCGTCTGTCCACACATGAATTCATCATATGTGTTTAATGCAGCAAGAATAAAGGGGCAGTTGATCCTACTTAATTAAGTACTCCCTCCGGTCCTTTTTAGTTCGCATATAAGATTTGTCTGAAGTCAAACGTCGTAAACTTTGACCAAATTTATAGAAAAAAATACCAACATTCAGAATGTGAAATCAACAACATTAGATGCGTCATGACTTTAGCTTTCATATTGTATAAATTTAGCATTGTAGATGTTAATATTTTTTCATATAAATATGGTCAAACTTTACAAACTTTGACTTCAGACAATCCTTATATGCAGAGTAAAAAGGACCGGAGGGAGTACTAAGATACCTCGGCCCATGCATTAGTCGCAAGTACCCCATATGTCCTATTTTTAGCAAAGTCATGCTAAAATTCATGGAAAATTTCAGCATGACCTTTGCTGAAAATAGGACATATGGAGTACCCGAATTTGCCAGAACGGAAGTTAATCGACATTCCGACAAACTCAAGGGCCTCTCGGGGTACAACAACAACATCACAAGTTGACAAAATTCCCAAGTAGTATAGCAGCAGCATCACAAGTAGTACCAATGAACATATAGTCCAGCAAGTTGAAAAAGCTGAAGTTCTCAGCATGAAGAATCACACAACACAGCACCTACATTATGATGATACATTTGGAGATTGCACATACAGTTTTCACATAAGCATAATTCTTCTGGAGATTGCACATACAGTTTTTGACAGCACAGCACCTATGACAGCACATACAGTTTTTCACATTTGTAGATTGCACATACAGTTTTCACATAGAGCAATGTTCTTTTCATTTCACCTTCCATTTTTTTTGCAATTCAACTCACTTCCTTTTCTTATAGTTCACCAAATCAACTACACAATTACACTTGGAAGGCAGTTGTTGTTGCTTTATGGTTGGAGGCTAATTTTGTTGTCTTAATAAATCTCCCTTGCTGTAGAGAAATAAGCTGAAATGATTGTGCGCAATAGAAACAATTACTAAGCTAGCAAGTAGTAATTTTATGAGCTGCAGTTAGTAGGTGTGTATATACAGCTTAGCTAAAGTAGACTGAAGATTAGCACTCAATTCTCCTAACTCCTTGCATCTAAAGGAGGTCAAAGGTTAGTACTACTCTACTAATCTGCCTATATATGTGTCAAGTGAGGCCTCGTTGATTCATGCTTTTTACGATCAGGTTGTGTTCTGCGATCCGAGTGGCCCTATATACAGGCCATAGTGAAATAACATTAAAGTAGTATTCCTTTGTGAAGGGTGGACCTTGCTCGTTACTGCTCCCAAATGAAATGACACTTTGACATGGCTGCAATTTTCAGTGTCTAATTATCTGTAATTTTTCAATGTTTGCTTAGGAGAAATAGGTTTCAAACTTTAGCTTGCTTTGTATAAGGAGACTAAAAAACTATCTAAGGAGTTCTTCAAGTTCAAGTTACAGCTTGCATGACATTTTCCTACACAATGCTTGTTGTAAACAATTACTTAAAGTAAACACTTTTTTTTATCTTAGCTTACTTACAACAGAATGCCTATCTTTTTGGTTTTCCAATTCCTTTTGTTTCATTTTCAACATTGCTCTATTTGTAATTAATAGCACTGTTCAAGAAAATCTGTATATGCAATCTACAGAGATACCGCTGGCCATTGACCATGAAGTAGGGGATACATGTGTGCATGATGATGCAACATTTTCTGATTAAATGCAGTCTAAACTGACTTTTAGACCGATTTTCCATCAAAATTGAAACTGAAAATTACTCTAAAACTGAAACTTTAACTGACTTTTAGACTGAATTTTTACTCCAAGAGTTTTTATATTCAGATCACTTTAACTTAATTTCAGATTGAGTTTTAGATTGAATTTTAAACTTTCTTGCAATATAAGCTTGCAGTACCTTGCATCGAGGAGGAGGAGGAGGGGGATGTGGTCGTGTGGTCCTCGCCGTCTGTGTCCAGCACCTCGGCCTTGCTCCCCTCCCTGGATGATGCAGCGTCCAGCCCCGACACGCCCAAATCTGAAGACAAGAAGAAGAGTGGCGGCGGCGGCGGTCACCGGCGAGCCAATCCGGGTCTCCAAGGGGCTGACTGCACACACAAACACACACATTGAGATTGGTCAGTCAGAGCCGCGGCCGACGAGGGGAGGGACAAAGCGGGAGGCGAATGCAGATGCACGGAGGAAGGGGAGGAGGAGGAGAGGGGCGTGGCTTACCGAGGGGTGCGATGTGGATGGCGTCGAACTTGGCGGTGGAGAAGTATGCGCAGGTGACGAGGAGGAAGCCAGCGACGAGGCCGATGCCGAAGTTGCACGGCTCGACGGTGCGGCTGAAGGCCTTGAGCAGCCTGACTGTGTCGTGGTGGTGGGCATAGGAGCGGGGTAGGCCATCGGCGGCGAGGACCAAGAGGGCGATTGAGGAGTGGAGGGAACGAGCGGGGTAGGCCGTCGGCGGCGAGGACCGAGACGGCGAGTCGGGGCGCGGGGGTCGTCGGAGCGGCGGAAGGAGGGGGCGTGAGGGTGTGGCGAGGGGGGAGTGGATCTGGCGAGGGAGGGACGAAGGGATCGGGCGACTAGCTATAGGGGGAAGATTACTAATGGCGCACCCCCTGGCGGTGCGCCATTAGAATGTTTTTTTATAGCAATGGCGCACCCCCGGGACGGTGCACCATAAGTAATCTTTTTTAGATAGCAATGGCGCACCAGCCAGCGGTGCGCCATAAGTAATTTTATTATTATTATTATTTGTTGCATCTAATAATTTTTTAGAAAATGAATATGAATATGAAACAGTAATAATTTTTTATAAAAACAGTAATAATTTTTTTTAAATATCATCAAATTTGTTATTTGAAAATATTTATGAATATAAAAAAATATCATCAAATTTGTTATTTGAAAATATCATCAAATTTGTTATTTGAAAATATAATCATTTTTTTTTATTTTTAGTTGCATTCATTTGTGACGGTGGAGCGGGGGAGGGTGCGGGGGGTGCTCGACGGCGAGGGGGATCTGGCGAGGGGGGATAGCGATCAAGATGGAGGGGAATCGAGATCGAGTATCATGAATATTCAATATTTTTTCATATTGAATATGAAAAAATATCATCAAATTTGAAAAAATATTCATGAATTCAAAAAGTGCCCATGAAATTTAAAAATATTCATGAGTTCAAAAAGTGCCCATGAAATACAATCGAGAAATGAAGGCTACAATTTAAATAGAATCGATCTTAGCTAGCTATCAGTTCACAATCTTCTTGCCCTTCTTTTTCACAAATGGAGTTCTTCTGTGGAACGGACGTCCTTTAGGTAGGGTGGTCCTGCTTCTTCTTGTGGTGTATGCTGCTACTTCGTCCTCGTCGTCATGTTCCATCTTCGGGTCACCGTACTTGTCGAAGTCTTGCTCATTGACGACTCCATCCATTCCGATGATCTTCCTTTTGCCTCTCCTCACAACAACACGACTGGGCTTTGACGGGTCGGTAATGAAGAAGCATTGGTCCACTTGGGAAGACAGTACCCATGGCTCATTTTTCGCGGTGACATTTGCGCCCGCGGTCTTGGATTTGGCTTCGGGTATAACCATGGTGGTGAAATACCGGTCTTCTTTTAGGACGCTCTTGGCCCATCTGACATGGAACATCGGGACCTTCTCTCCAGCGTAGCTCAGCTCCCAGATCTCCTCGATCCTTCCGTAGTATCTGTCCTTGTCGTTACCGGTGTAGGATTCCATCGTTACCCCGGAGTTCTGATAACCATCGCTCTTCATGTCCTTGTCCTCGGTGTAGAATGTGTAGCCGTTGATATCGTACGCCTCATAGGTCATCAGGTTGTGCTCGGCGCCCTGTGACAAGGCAAATATGAGTTGTTCTTCCGCGGAAGAATCCTCATGTAAAGGGTACGACAAAAGCTTCTGCTTGAACCAACGCATGAAACATGAGTTGTGCTCTTTGATTATATCTCCGTCCGTCCTCTGTTGGCCTCGGTCATTGTACGTCTTCTCAATAAAGGTTTTGTGCTCTACCACCCAAGGATCGACCACGTGTATGTGTTGTAGCGCGACTAGGTTTGCTCTTTCAAAGTCGGCGAGTCGACCCTCGAAGTTGACATGCATTTCGCGGCGACCCTCGCGGTGACCCCATCCAGCGAGCCTGCCGAGGTGCCTGTTGACGGACAGACCAACGGGGTTCTCGATGCCTAGATAATTCGTGCAGTAGGAGATGCACTCTTCGGTCAGAAAGCCCCTGGTTATGCTTCCCTCTGGACGTGGCATGTTGCGAATGTATCCTTTGATGACACCATTCATCCTTTCGAACGGCATCATGCTGTGCAAGAACGTCGGCCCGAGTTGGATGATATCCTCCACGATATGAACCAGCAGATGCACCATAACATCGAAGAATGCGGGCGGAAAGTACATCTCAAGCTCGCATAGTATCACCACGATCTCTTCCTGTAGCCTTATGAGTTGCCTCACGCCAACCGACTTTCGAGAGATGACGTCGAAAAAGTTGCATAGGCCAAATAGCGTTTCACGGACGTGCGCGTCCATGGTCCCACGGATTGCAATTGGAAGTATCTGCGTCATTAGCACGTGACAGTCGTGAGACTTCATCCCGCTGAACTTCTGCTTCGCTGGGTCTAGGTATCTGCTTATCTTCCCCGCGTAACCGTAAGGAAGTTTTACTCCTACGAGGCAGATGAAAAACTGCTCGATCTTCTCCTGACTTAGAGTGAAGCACGCGAGAGGGTAGTCATTTCCGGTCTTCTTGGCCTTTTTGCCTTTGCGACGACTTTCCGTGTCCTACTTCGCCTCATCATCATCATCATTAGCGTGAAGCTTCTCCCTGATGCCCATTGATTACAAGTATGCCCTTGCTTTCGGCCCATCTTTGGTCCTCTCTGGCATGTTGAGTAGGGTACCAAGCAGACTCTTGCACACGTTCTTCGTGATATGCATGACATCAAGGCTGTGAGGCACACGGTGGATCTTCCAGTACGGCAAGTCCCAAAAAATAGACCTCGTTTTCCATACCTTCAGCAGCGGCTCTGGCGCCTTTCGCTTCTTTCCCGGCTCTGGCACCTTCTACTTCTTTCCCGACAGTGGGCAATCTTTCCAATTTTTCAACAGCTCGTATATTTCCTCGCCGCCCCTCGTATGCGGGCGTCTTCGGGGTTCGGTTTCACCATCGAACAGATCCTTGCATTTTCTCCATGGGTCATCGTCGCGAAGCCACCTTCGATGTCCCATGAACACGGTTTTCGAAGACCCGGGATCTCTATCTAGCTAGCGATACATTGTGTCATCCATGCACCTGACGCATCCAGAAAATCCATGGACCACCTGCCCCGCGAGATATCCGTAACCGAGATAGTCGTGCACCGTCGTGAGCAGTGCGGCTCTCATAGGGAAATATTCTTTCTCTACGGCGTCCCACGTATTGGCTGACGTTTTCCACAGCGTGTCTAGCTCCTCTTTCAGCAGCCCCAGATACAGATTGATGTCGTTCCCTGGTTGTTTCGGCCCTTCAATTAGCATACTCATGTGAATGTACTTCCTCTTCATGCACAACCAGGGAGGAAGGTTGTACATCCACACAAACACAGACCAGGTGCTATGTGTGCTTCTCTGGCTGCCAAACGGATTGACTCCATCGGTGCTCGCGCCCAGCACGATGTTCCTTGGATCGTCCCCAAATTCTGGGTGTTTGAAGTTCAACGCTTGCCACTGGCTCGCATCCTTAGGGTGACTCAGCATCTTGTCTTTTTTATTTATCTCCGGATCATTTTCGTCATCTTCTCGCTTCTTCTCCTCCCTATCCGCGTGCCAACGCAGGAGCTTTGCTAGCTTAGGGTCCGCGAAATACCGCTACAGACGAGGAGTGATCAGAAAGTACCACACAACTTTTCGAGGAGCTTTCTTCCTCTTCTTGTATCGAGTGACGCCGCACACCGGACATATGGTAGACTCCGCGTCCTCGTCCCGATAAATGATGCAATTGTTCATGCACACATGGTATTTCACGTGCGGTAAATCCAGAGGACACATGATTTTCTTCGCCTCCTCGAAACTGGTCGGGCACTTGTTCCCCTTGGGAAGACATTCGTGCCAGAATGACATGTTCTCGTCGAAGCATGCGTCAGTCATTTTGTGTTTTACCTTCATCTCCAGAGCCATGAGCATTACTTTCAGGCGGGTATCCTCGGGCCTGCATCCTTCATACAATGGAGTAATCGCGTCTATCTCCAGTTGATCCAGCTTGGCTTTCTCTCGGGCGGCAGCTCTTGCGTTATCCGTCTGCTTGAGAAGCAGCTCTTGAATATGAGGGTCCTGCACCCAGCCTCCATTATCGTCTACTCCGGCATCTTCATCTTCATGATCATGCCCTTCGTCTTGATCTTCCTCATCATCATGTCCGGCATCTTCTACATGATGACTGTGTACAGCATCACCGTCGTGATCATGTCCTGGAGATTCTTCGTCTTCTCGCCCGCCCTCGCCGCGGTGGTTGTCTTGCTGCCCTTCCTCATTTCTTGCCCGACCCCCATGGACGACTT
Source organism: Triticum urartu (assembly GCF_056163025.1). Lineage (NCBI taxonomy): Eukaryota > Viridiplantae > Streptophyta > Magnoliopsida > Poales > Poaceae > Triticum > Triticum urartu. The sequence continues at coordinate 155,435,416 of NC_141873.1, read as the reverse complement.
CATAATCATCTTCATCACCTTGCCACCGATAGTCATCCATGAAACCACACAAGAGCAGGTGGTCCCGCACCTGTCCGGAATCCGGATCCGCAATAAGGCTCTTCAACTTGCATCTTCGACATGGACATCTTATCTCCATCTCGTTCTTTTGAAGCATCTCGGCCTTCGCGAAGCTCAAAAACCTATTCACGATGCCGTCGGTCATCGTGCGGACCATGGTCGCCTGCGGGGTAGAGCAAAACGATATTTTAGAACCAAGAAAAAATTTGGCATGACTTTCCCTAAAAACAGTACCAAAAAGAATGCATAGTGCCAAAATTCTTGCCGAAACGGAAATGAGTCAACATTCCGGCAAAATATTGGCAACTATCGCATTTTCAAATACCGGACCTGCAAACACAAACATATATGCAACACCACAAACATATGCAACACCACAAACATACATAGATCTAGCTAGGCCATAAAAAGTGCATGTGCACGTTGTTGGAGGGAGAAAAAAAGTAGATATACAACATAAAGATAGCTTTTCCCTTACTTACCTATCAAAAAAAAGTAATTTAACCACTTAATTTGGATGAATCTATGGTGCAAATGAAGTGAGGAGGAGGAGGCAGCCGACACAAGTTTGGAGGAGGAGGTGGAGAGAATAAAGTGAGGAAAGTGAGTGTGTATGTGTGGCTGTCCAAAATATCTAGCTGGTCACAGGTTACTAATGACACACCACCCACATATGCGCCATTAGTAACCCTGGTTACTAATGGCGCACCAGCTTGAGGTGCGCCGTTAGTAGTTTTGCAAAAAAAAAAGTGGCGCACTGTGTAGCAGGTGCGCCATTACTAGTTTAACTAGTAATGGCGCACTCTGCCCTGGTGCGTCATTAATATTTTTGGAGAAATAATAATAATTTTTTTTGTTACTAGTGACGCACCATGTGTCTGGTGCGCCATTAGTGTGATAGTGTCTGGTGCGCTATTAGTGTCTATCACACTAATGGCGCACCAACTCATGGTGCGCCACTGCTATATAGTAGTGGCGCACCACATGTCTGGTGCGCCATTAGTGGCCACATCATTTATAGCCCTTTTCCTAGTAGTGAGCGCCGTCGCGAGGAGCAGATCGCCGCCACCAACGGTGTCATCCCCCGTGGCCGCTTCAACGCCGACAGTCGACGCGAGTGGTGGGGCGTGCCAGGCCGCACCCTCGAGGCCGTCCTCGACCACATCGAGACCGGCAACGTGCCGCGCCTCGAGTACCCGCAGCGGCCGACCTTCTCTTGCCGCCGTGGTAGCTCTTGGACACCGTGGCGGATGGAGCCGGGGTCGTCCTCGTCGTCGGGTTCTGACTCACCGGCCGCTCCGCCCCGTCAAGCCCGAGCCAGAGGAGATGCCGCTCAGGCGCCGCACCCGCAGCGGTGCCCTCGTCATCAACGAGGGTGCCCGGCCCTCCCCGCCTGGTCCGACTCCGGGGAGGCGCTCCCTCCGCCTGGTCTGGCCGAAGCCCGAGCCGGGGCTGCTCCCGGTGAAGCCGGAGCACGTCGAGATGGCAGCTTCCGATGACGAGTCCGCTCTCAAGTGGGCGAAGAAGGACTACGTCCGTAAGCAGGCCCGCCGCCAGCGCCGAGCGTACAGACGGCGGCGGCGGACGGTGGCGGCTAGGTGTAGTTTAGGCGTATTTCAGTCGTAGTTTGCATGTTTTATGTACAAATTTGAATGAAGTTTCGCCGAGTTCGTGCAAATGTCGCGGAGCTTGCATATATTTTGTACACAACATCGCCGCACCCGGGGCGACCGGTGGACCGACGACTGGAAACTAGATCGCCCCCACACGCCAATCTAGCGCCGGCTCGCTTTCAGGGGGCTCTTTTTCGGCGGCCTGAGAGACCGACTGGCTGGAGATGGTCTTAGCGGGAGAAACAAACATGGCGGGGACGGGAACTACGGCGACGAGGTTGGCTGGACCACGCCTCCCACCACACCAGCAATTGGGCCTGCCCAGGGGCCCACCGTGCACAAGATCTCCCTCTCAAACCACGGACTGACAGATCCCATACGCCACCAGCACTTTTCTCCTCCTGAAGTAAACCTTTTCCAACCCTGTTTGTGCCAACTTGCGCCTCCAACCGCCTCCTGTACACCACGTCCACGCGCACAGCCGCGACGGCACTCACGAGAACGCGGCGCTACTTTATTACACAGTTTTACGGCCCAAGTAGTATTTTATCGCCTATCTTTTGTTTCTCGGGGAAAAAGTAATCCTGTTATCTCCTCGCGTCGCCCTCGGCACAATAATAAAAGCGCAACGGCACCCAGCGATCTAGGCCTCCTCCTCGCTCACATCGCCTTCCGTCGGCTCGCGTCTGCTACACTTCCTCTCCCGGCCCGGCTAGATCTCGCCGGCAGGAGATGGCGGACGCGAAGCAGCAGCAGGCCGCGGCGCCCACCGGCGTCTGGAAGACGATCAAGCCATTCGTCAATGGCGGCGCCTCCGGGATGCTCGCCACCTGCGTCATCCAGCCCATCGACATGATCAAGGTACGGAATCCTTTTCTTGTTTCCGGCTCACTCGCGGTATACGATTCCGTGGCTGGGTTTGTTGAGTAGCCCTAGATCTGTGGTTGGTTGTGGTGGATGCGCGGGACGCCGAGTGATGGATCGGGTTGATAGATTTCTGCGCATCTCTTGGTTAGATCTGAGTAAGACGAGTGCACCCTCGAGTGAGCTCCCTTAACGGAGGGGAACTTGTTGTGCGCTAGTCTGGGACTGCGGGTGGCTATTCTTGTTTCTTAGATCTGTGGAAACTGTCACATCATGAGTGTAAGTGGGGGTGACACAATCCGTTATTGTTATCTACAGTCAAAACTGCCCGATGTGGTAGCTTAGATCCTCCATGGAGATCCCACTAAATCTGTGGTGTGCTATTATCTTACTTACCAGAAGATCTGTGTGTCGGCGTGGCTTTACTGATTCTTAATGAGTTAGCAATAGTTCGTTGATCTTGAGATGTTGTTCTGTTATTACTATTTGCTGCTGGAATGTTCCAGCATATACATAATTAGTCCACACCACTATGTTTTGGAAGCATCGACCAACATGCCATCATAGTTAAGTGGGTGTTTGCTGGAGAGTTGAGTCGAATGTTATGTCTTACGATCACAACAAATAAACCATGTTAATAGCTTTTGCTGAAACACAGAGATTGTGTAAATATCTATTTCATATAGCTTTTCCTGTTTTTGGTTTCAGGTGAAGATCCAGTTGGGTGAGGGATCTGCAGCTCAGGTCGCAAAGACCATGTATGCTAATGAGGGCCTTGGTTCCTTTTACAAGGTTTGTTCTTGCAGATGTTTTTATTCATATTTTGCAGAACTGTTCTGTGTGTTTTCTGCTGGCGTCTGTACATTTGCCATGTACTAGTGTCAGTTGCTCAGTTCACATGGAAAACACGGCTTACAAACATAAATTAAACGTGTAAATATTATCTGGTATTCACAACTATCGTTTCTTATTTGTGCATGTTTTCTCACCTTGAATATATTGGAAGAAGATTATAGTAAACATTTACAATCACAAAAAAAGTTGTAAGTTGATATATTGATCATTGTTTGGAATTTGTCAGAACTCAAAAGTAAGAGATCAAGGAAACCCAATCTTTGGGGCAATAGTCACACTGAATCCAATTTTTTTGAAATTTCAGCACATAACCATAGCTTTTATGGCAAGATGTACTAATCAATCTAAATAGTACCATTTGCACCACCAATTATATTCTCATTATATCCTCTTGCAAATCTCCAATTTTGTATAATCATAAGCCCAATTACTTTAATCTTCCTGTGTCCTTGCCATGTGGGCGTGTCTTGTCAGTTTTTGTGATCCCATAAACTGTGGTTATGTGATAAATTTTCCAAAAGCTGGTGTTTTATGAGACTACCACCCAGAGCTTGGGGTTCCTGGATATTCACTCCAAAAGTAAAGAACATAATGTTTTTCTAGATCGAAATACCACATGAAGCATGAGAAACCACAGTTTCCATTCATGCACATTTAAGTAGAGGAATACATCAGAGATAATAAATAAAAATTAGAGTTACTAAGCTTAGCAGTGATTGTAGGAGTCTAATCTTTATCTACAAGTACAACCATTGGATGGGGAAGTACGGAATTGAATACAGATTTTGCATGGCTCAGATCATAAGTATCCCATCCTATCCTCTGTTACATATCTATCTTTCAGACCTTTGTTTTTTGTAAATGATGTTTGTATCGATGATGCTGGTTTTCTAGTTTGATCTGAACACCTCAATGACATGTGCTGGCATTTCACCTACAACAGCACATTATTTTGTGCTTCTTGAATTGGTTTGTTGCTTCAAGTTTTACATTTTTTTTGACAGGGTTTGTCAGCTGGTTTACTAAGGCAAGCGACCTATACGACAGCTCGTCTTGGATCCTTCAGGTGTGTATAACGTGGTTGTTTAATTGATAGTACTATAAATAGTCATTGCTTGCACAATAATTGATGAAGCAATATCTAGTTGTCTAGTAGGATGTCTGTTGTTTTGAAATAAATTCATATGACTGGATAATTACCATGAGATATTATGTCTTTGGCTTGTAGTTTTTTGTTATCAAAATGTTAATTATACTTGGCTGTTGCCATAACTAGAATTAATGTTTATTACATTATAATGTCTGAATCAGCTGTATCGTTATGAAGTTGGATTAGTTCATTTCACTGAGGAAAAAAAGTTTTATTGTTGCATTGATTCTAGTTGATTTATCCTTATTTGGAGTTTTGTATTTGGTAATATTTCTTGTCAGGGTTTTGACAAACAAAGCAATTGAGGCAAATGATGGGAAGCCATTGCCACTTGTTCAGAAAGCTTTTATTGGTCTGACTGCTGGAGCGATTGGCGCATGTGTGGGCAGTCCTGCTGATTTGGCACTCATTAGGATGCAAGCTGACTCGACCCTACCAGCAGCACAGCGGCGTCACTACAAGAATGCATTCCATGCACTCTACCGTATCACCGCTGATGAAGGCGTCCTTGCGCTTTGGAAGGGTGCAGGCCCAACTGTGGTGAGAGCCATGTCACTGAATATGGGTATGCTTGCGTCCTATGATCAAAGTGTTGAGCTGTTCAGAGACAAATTGGGTGCTGGGGAATATCAGACTGTTATTGGTAAGATTATTGTTTAGGATTCTTTCTTTTCATTGCTGTTTAAGATTCTTTACACTGTTAGGAGAAGACGTTTGCTGATGTTCCTTTTGTATAGGCCAATCAGTGAACTTACAAAATTTCCTAACTTTTGGTTTGCAGGAGCCAGTGCCATTTCTGGATTCTGTGCGGCTGCTTGCAGTCTGCCCTTTGATTACGTGAAAACACAAATTCAGAAGATGCAACCTGATGCCACTGGCAAGTACCCATACACTGGGTCTTTGGACTGCGCCATGCAAACCTTGAAGACCGGTGGCCCATTTAAGTTCTACTCCGGCTTCCCTGTATATTGTGTCAGGATCGCCCCGCATGTCATGGTAAACGCTGATTAGCTTAGAGCGCAAGGCCTATGGCAGACAATCATAGCCATTTGTTTCCAATCCGTTACAATGCAGCATACTCATGTGATTACTTTTTGCAGATGACGTGGCTCTTCTTGAATCAAATCCAGAAGTACCAGAAGAAGATTGGCATATAAGATCTCCAGTTGGAGACAAGAGTATCAATCCTTATTCGACACATTTAATAACTTTCCAGCAGCTTTGCACTCCCGTGGTTGTTTTTGGTAGACAGAGTTTTAAGCAATTTCTACCGTAGCTTACATTTGCTGTGGTACTCTTGACGTTGTTACAATAATCACATAATCACATTATTTGTTGTAATTGGGGCAATTTTTTTGGCGGGCATACTTCTGTAGGTTGGGCACAGCCATGAGACAATATTACTACTCCCTCCGTTCTAAATTACTTGTCCATACCTGCGACAAGTAATTCGGAACGGAGGGAGTACCTGCTTGTGCCATCTTGTTGTATGTGCTCAATTTTATCTGTGGCTCGAAAAAATAAATCCTTTCTACCTGTGCCTTGCACCATATTATGCTCTTAAATAAATTGTGGGCCTCTTGATATTGATGATGATTGTTGTCGTTGCGTGAACTTGCCACTGGGGTTGTTCGGTGGTCAGACGTTGGCATGTGCAGACCCCTCCTTGTTTGAACAGGTATATATAGCTCGATGATTGACTACAGGTATATATAGCCTCGAGAGGGGATGCGTCGAACAGACTGCTGATTGATTACAGGTATATATAGCCCTGATCCCAGGGTAGTAATTAGTAGAGTGCCCGTGCGATTGCCACGGGCTTCTGAAATAGTTTGTATAGTTTGTTGAAGTCACATAAAGATAATGCATGCTAAATATCGCGGGTAGAGACAATATAACATGATCACAATTGCATAACAATTGAAGTCCAATTAACTTGTAATGTAAACTCATAACAAGATATCAAATTGAGAACGTATACGTATAAAGTAATGATCCAAATAAAAATATATTATAGAATATTGAGATCTACTTGATGCGCTTAAGAAATTCTCGCACAATATCAGGCAAGTTGTCTTTAACTTCATTCGCATGATGTTTGAGCAAGTATAATAAAAACCGCTTCCTCAACTCATACCCATCCTGGAAAAGCCATATACGTAGTTAGGACGAATACTTCACATGGAAGGTTTAAAAACATGTGTAACGCACAATACTCATTGCACAAACCGGTTGCACAAGGTCTTTATCGTTCCACCAGAGCATAAAATGAAAGACATAAAAACCTGACAAATCCCTGTAATTTACTAAATTGTTATTGTATTAAATATGGTGATAATAAAAATAAATGTTTGTATGATAAATTTATTACCCGTCTATGCTCGTTGGAATACCATTAGGAAATACACGTTGGCATTTTGATATATCAGAATGCCATCCTGGTTGCTTTATTTCGAGTGTTTCTTTGAATTCCCTCGCAAAACTTTTTAATTTCACTAAGTGCCTCAAAATTTTCATCTCCGTCATTTGTGTTGTACGAATAGGATCCAGAATAGATACATGACATGCCTCTTTGTCGATGACCTACAAGATGTATCGACCGATGGATTCATATGGAAGATAAATCTACAAGTGGTAGGTATTACAGACAACAATAAACCATGACAAGCAATGGAAAAATACCTTACTTACCATGTTGCATGATAATATGTTGTTGTCTCTCCCATGCCAGCTATCAAACAAAGTTGCCAACTTCTGAATAGTTTCCTTATCACAAAAACTTTTGATCTCGTGTTGAATCCCACAGCATGGACTGAGTAAAAAAAATACTATTTAAAAACATGTTCATATTAATGATGTTGAATGAATAATTATGATAACTTACACAAAATTGTAGATCCATGTAGTGTATTGAAGGGTCTGTGAACAATACTCCCTCGTCACATGCCAGAATACGCACAGCAATGTTGAAAAATCATTGTCCATAGACTGCTTCATGTTAAGTATGCTTTGAAGTTTTTTGAGACTTAAGCCCATTGGACGGGGTGTCGAGCTTCGGTCCCATTCTTTTTTGAGAATTGGATGGTAAGAATAACAACAGTGTATACTGGCACCTTATATATTGATAAATGATACTTACTCCAAACACTTGGCATCATCAATGGACATGATATAGTTGCAAAGGCCGACAAGCAATTCAAATTGATCCGTGGGCATGCTGAGGATTGGGCTAGGACGTCTGTCTTTGACTCCATCCGGTGGATTATCCAGGAGCTCGAGATCAGATTTCGATACATTTTCTTTAATGTCTGGTTGATGGTATATCGGACATCTTTTTAGCTTATTCAGTTCTGAATCGAGCAAAATGACAACTAATTTTCGTCGAAAGTGCTTGATATCCTCCTGCAAGATATACAAAAAATCGATATAACATTATTCCAATAAAATAATGAGATAATGTATAAAAGGAAATACCTGGGTGAACTGATCTGTTAATACATCTGTTGTCCAATATTCCATAAAATTTAGCATAAACAGTCCACAAGATGCGCTATAATATCATAAAAAATACTTTAGAATATCACACATCTGAATCAAATAAATAGACCATTTCGAAAAAAAATAATTGTGTTCATTATACCCACATGGCTTGAATCAACTAATAGATACAGTGCGACATTTTACTATCAATATGTTATAATATATCATATTTTTATGTTGATGAGTACCAAAGAAAATAATTTTCAATTTGTGATAAGTGCTTACCCATCCGTTTGTTTTGCCTCTAGGAACTGTTCTACGACATTCCATTTTGTAACATTGAGATCAGACCACTCATGATCTTTATTAAACTCCGGACTTTGTTCTCCAAGTTTCAAACGCTTCTCAAGTCCTAGTAACTATTTTATATATGAAAAGTAGGTTAAGGCAAACAAACATATGTCAAAAGTACCAAAAAAGTATAGTAGTTACCGTAACAGTAAGGTCACTCCGATTGATCCGAGAACCAAGCGAGTCCAATACTTGAATCTCATGTTTTTGGGCATTGACGACTGCGAGATACCAATGACTCCGCTCAATGTTAATCAGAATGAATAGCGCTGGTGTAAAAATCATATAAGTTGTAGTCGTAATTAGATATAAATTATAACAAATCATTATACACATGGATTAATTAAAAAAATACATCATGATAAGCATGGATGATGAGGCGAGACTAACCATATCTTGTTGTACATAAGTATTAACATGATGTACGATGCGGCGATATTTTGATGGTTCTATGTCTCTTTCTCTGTCTTCTTTTATCTGGCCAGAAACGAACGTGCTAATAATATGTACCTTTCCACCCGCCCTGTCTCGTAGATGGTCGTGAATCAGCATGTAATATATGTAAGCATTTATCACCTGCAGTTCCACGTATGGATTATATCTATGTTTTACGCGATATTATATATTGTTTATATTAATAATCACAAATTTTATGCAATTAGTCTTACACCATCGTGTAAGAACACATCATCCTTCATAAGACATTGCAGATCGTCGTTTGATAACAAGGCATCTACAATGTCCACGAATATGGTTTTCTTGGGGCAAACATGATTGATTCGATGACTGTAATATCTCTAGGGGTTCAAACATAGTCTCTCGGCATTATTATTATTATTATTATTATTATTATTATTATTATTATTATTATTATTATTATTATTATTATTATTATTATTATAGTGCCTGATCTATCTAAGTAGTACAGAGCTGATTCGGCTAACGCTACAGATCCGTACGGGACAGGGACACCTAATCGTGATTATTTCCAACAGAGGATGGAGCAGGGGCCGAGCCAGCGTATAATTTCTGTGCATTGCAATGGGAGAAAGAAATGTAACCAAACCCTTAGCCAATAAGCACGACTCAAGAAAAAGTATCACCGCTTATCCTCTTTCTCACCCTCACTAATGGTGGAGGTGTTCACTTGATCATAACGCCTTCGAATGTGCTCAATCCCACGATAATTAGCTCGATCACCACATGGCACACTTGTCAAGCGCAAGGGGATGTTAAACACTTCAAAAAAAATTGTCGAGTGTATGTGCGGGTCACCCTCCACGGGCTGCTTTTATCCTCTAAAATGAAATTAACCTTAATTCATTATCCCATGGAATAGTAATGCTAACCTTTTGTGATGCTTCGAATTAAGAAAGTGACCTCATCTCTCCTTCCTCCTATCATCTGTACCCCTTGCCATAAACCAGGAACAGATGATTATGTGACTTGTGATGGTTCATCTGTCTTTCTTCTGTATGCATCTTTTCTGGATTGTACATATTCATATGATTCTATTACGGCTCAAATAATCAAAAAGGTATCATAGGAATGCCACCCATAAATTTCAATAATAGATTTCTTATGCTCCTAATTTTGTATGAATTTAATCATCTAATTCATACACATAGGACTAAAAACCTAAATGATAGTGCCATACTTCTGCACCTAAATTCACAAGTTAACTAACACCAGGATCAACGATAAGCTAAATGAGATCAAACTTGCATTACCGAGCAGTTCAGAGCTGGAGAGTGTACATTCCCTGATGTTTCTACCTTTTATCATGTTCAAACATGTGCATTCCAATGTACAGAGGACTCAATGGACGTGTGTTTATGGCAAAGGGGGCTTCAGGGCAGTGTGCAGGAGGCACGTGGATCCCTCGATGGCGACGTGCGACAACGACCGAGATAGATGCAACAGCAGCATGAGAGAGATGCAGCAGCGGCGGCAAATTTATTGATGTACATGGTGATAAAAACACAAAAAATTACTGGTTCGTATTCATATTTAGGTCCATTTCAATCGGCAGACAGAACACATTTTTTTATATACAGAGATATTCCAAAAGGTTCAGTATTATATCGGAAAACGACGAAAGGAAAATATACATATTGAGCAGATTTTACAGCCAGACAAGCACCAGCAATAAAATTGATGCCTAATGAAAATGTTTTACAACCTTCATCAAAATCGCGCGCCCTGATTAAGAGTTAGTCTTTTTACCAATCCACAGCGAGAGAACATCTGGCAACCACAAAATCCATAGGAAGAAACGATCAAGAGAACATCCAGTAAAAAGGATGGCTCGCATCTCTTGTACCATTGGTGCAAAGAAGAGCAAGGGATTGGTTTTGGGGAGCAACTCACGGAAGTATATCTGCATTCCCGATTGGAGCAACTTAGGGAAGTATATCAGCATCAGCATCAACCCAATCGCTCCATCAGGCATACCTACAGCATTGCCCCGATTCAGATGCAAGCTTATATGCTGTAACACAAATTTGAAGAAACCCCTGAATAGAATAAAAGGTTCTACTCTTCACAAAAGAGCTGCATGATTTTCTAACCATACATATAAATCAACAAATATTTATTGTAATGGAATTTACTATCACATTTGCGCTACCACCATGTTCTTCGTCTTTGTCATCTTCAAACAGAGAGCAGAGCAACAGGCGCGGCTAGGAAATCAAAATAGGTACAGCAACGATCACTAAGAAAAGCAAGAACATATATATTCAATGTATGCCTGCAAAAGGAAGAATATCGATATGACAGAAATTCAGCAGTATAATATTATGTTGGACTTCAATGTTTAAGGTCAAAATTCTATAAGTTGGCTCTTATTTTACATAGATAAAAAATGTCTAATTATTCAGATAGTGTAGCTTAAAAAAATGAATTCTATAGTACACTCCAGCACCACATGGTTCATTCATAGTTTATGAAGCACTAACATCAAGGCTACCTAGTGTGTTTCCCAAGAAAATATCTCATCATACGGGATGTTCACTAAGTATTTCATATGCCATTTTTTTGGTAAGATAAAGTCAAGGGGTGAGGGGACAGCTCAAAGCAGGAGATATGGTAAGTACACGCTGAACAGAGCACTAAAATAGCAATAGTTAAACATGCTATAAATAGTACTCGTATTTCAAGCTAAAACATGAAGCTTAACATAAATCTACTAAGTAATAAATTCAAGCTATGGTTAATTAAACTACCTTGCAGAATAAGGCCATTCATCATCCTGTTGGATCCTTGCACATTTAGTCTTCCACTTGCAGCATTGACCCTAAAATCGATGTGTGATGAGATAATCGGCACCGACAACCCACCAGAGCTTATATTTATTCCAATGTTACTTCTGCGCACAATGTTTGTAATACGTGGACCCAAAGCTGGGTTTCCAGGAACATAATTTCGATTACCACTGGTGCCCAAGTTTGAGGATAAACCTTGAATGGTACCACCCATATTCATTCCACTTCTAAATGCTTGACCTCCACCAACATTCATTACTCTACCACTGACAGCTAAATGTGCATGAGGAATCTGCAGAAGAAACAATAATACCAAAACAGTAAAAATCATCATCCTCCACATGAAACCAAAGCAAGAGTATGTTATAATTTATCAAGCCAACAAAATTGTTCCTTAGATTGCAAACCAATTAACATGCATGTTCATGATGTTGAACGTATATAAATAACAATGCCGCAAACCTCCACAAAGGTGGGCATTCGAACCAGAGAATGACAACAGGAAGGCTGTTTGCAGCAAATCTCCCAGAAATGCTCCCTCTGGGTTGTTGGACCCCAGATGATGGAACGCTACTCTTCACAGCATTCCTTTTTGCAAGTGATCCAGGAATATTTTGGAAGACTATAATTTCCATGAATGTTGTGCAGACCTGAAAATGCAGAAAATGATAAGAGATAAAAACGTTTAATCAATGGGCGTTGCACTATGTCAATGCGCTAACCGAGTTAGCGCACCATATGCTCACCAGAGTGATGAAAACCTTGAACTAATCCAGATTGTCCGGAAAAGGATGTTGCAAATGGTCACTTGGATGAGTCTGGAAGGTTCGATGTGGGATGTGGAACTGTTAAGATTAAACAACCAAGGAAGAAAGCATCAAGTTATCAAGACAAATAATAACAAAAGATAGTAAACAGACAGAATTGGAAAGTGTATGTACACAGTGAACCAATGGTAGTCCAGTAGAAGGATAAGCAAGTACATTCAGCAAAACGGACATTGTTGACAACTGAAAAGCAAGTCAACACTCAAGGTCAAACAAATTAAATTACTCATAAATATTTAAACCAGACAAATTAAATTGAACTCTCTCTCTCTCTCTCTCTCTCTCAATTCAGGGCATTTCATTAATATATGTTGCTCCTTTCAGTTCAGGGCCTTCCTTTTCTTGCGCCAGCACACATGCCACCTAAGTCGATATGGCTGAAATACGTGCCATCACACATGCCACCTACATAGAAATGGCTGAAACACCATTCTAAGGAATACATTACACATAAGCTTGATGGCAGAACTACTGCCAATGTAAAATATTTGTAAGCCTAATTGAGAACTATGTCAGAAAATAAAATAAAATAAAATTGTCACTATTGTATTATTATAAAACAAAATTATCACTCATGTTCTTGGTAAACATGGTGAGATGTAAACAGTCAATGAGATTATTAGAAGTGATAAAAATGGAAATGCACAAGAAGTGCAACATATTAACAAAAAATTTAGAGCAAGGACTGACATGACGATAGGAAAAATGAATCAATGAGGTTATTAGAAGTGATAAAAAAAGAAATGCACAAGCAATGCAAAATACTAAAAAGAATTCTAGAAGGTTTCACATGACTATGGGCAAATGATTTTTGCTTTCAGCGAATTTATGGAGACAACAGGTGGCTCTGAGCTTGGCAACCTAGCATGTACTGAATATATCTCTGAATGACTTACTGCAAGTGTGTGTCATTAAAGTAACGAAATTTTTCTTCACAAGCTTGATTCCTGATAAACAAGGGCCAATTCATTAGACTTATGGATAGAAAATAGACCAAGTTAATGCAAAACCTTACATATTGCAACACCGCTGCCACTGCAATTCAGGCAACTCCTTGTGTGCAGCCTTGTTCTTCTGTATCTGCAACAAGTTTATTTGGTCCACAAATTGTTTGGCCGAATGCACTTATCAACACATAGGCAAGCTAGAAATCTTCGTATAGGGGGGATACCTTCTTCCTACATGAGATTAAAAAAAATGTACATCAGACTTCAAAGCAAAACGATCCTCGGCCATCGAGGGAATCAAATTTCAGAGGACCACCAGGGGGCCCATCTTGTTGTGACTGGTAGTGAGGAGCAGCCTCAGAGTAGCGTCATGTATCATAAAAATCATGCTTGGAGTGAAAACAAACAAACTTGCATCATAATCTGCTACCAACTGTACACTGCATGTTACCTACAAAGCAAACTGAAAGAAAAGTATTTCTTGTTTGAGAACCGAAGAGACATGCACGCATATCATGGTATGAAAAGATAATAGAGTTGCAATCTGATGCAATCATCAAGACAGGTTTGAGTGTCGTGAGGATGGAGTCAGAGCTTCACGGCCACCTGAAGCGAAGAAGTGCAGTCGTTTGGATTTAACAAGAGCCGGTCATCATCACCATACAGCAAGAGATGCAAGCAATTGGTCGCCGGACCCACGCAGTCCCGACCATACATGTGATCGCAAACCTCGCAACATTAAGATCAGAACACAAAATTTGAATCAATTTGGTCCTCTTCTCCTGAGAGAATGAATGAATGAGCTTACCACATCTGAATCTGTTGTTGCCGCTGCAAGTCAGGCTTATAGAGATAGAACTTGCAGCCCCTGCTAAACAAGAATGACAGCCCCTTCCACTCTAAACCCATTGCACAAATCACAATTACACCCCACTCCATGAACACATTTAATTTGCACTCCGAGGTGCCAGATGATGCCGACGGCAAAGGGGTCGTGGCCGTAGATGATGAAGCAGAGGTCGGCGCTGACGAAGTCCATGAAGGCGCCGAAGATGGCCACTGGGTCCTGCCCTGCCATGTTGGCATCGCCGGGGAAGCCAGGAACGCATGGTTGGCTCTCATTAAATCAGAAACATTGTGTCAGTTATAAAATCCATGCAAAACATTACTTGATGATTCATTGAACAACATGAGAGCTAAAACTAAGTTCAAGTGGCATCTATTCAAAAAATAATGTTCAGTATTGATCATGAATTGTTAAGCAAAAAGTAAGGAGAGCATGACAATGTTAATAAACAGCGACAGCGAACACACACACGCATGCTCAACTGCGTCAGGAAGCACACACATTAGCAAGAAGCACACACAGCGGCAGGGCACATCACGTACACATGCTGGGTACAAACGAACAATCTTAGTACACAAAAAATAGAGCAAGGATCAATAAGTTTGCTTTCTCAAGAAATAATTAGGGCTCACAGGAACTTCTCAACGTGCTTTTGTTGCACATTCTCTGATAAAATTTGCAGTGAACCATTGCTCTGCTTTGAGACTACAGAAAGCAAACACAAAGCGAACAGAAAGTGAACATACTTGTTCCTCTCGATTCAGGGCACGCCCTAACGGCGCTCCTCACTGGCCACAACGCCGCCACGCCCTGCCGCTGGGTTATGCGATTGCCTCCGTGCCGTTGTCCCATGGGTCAGGGGGCATGCACTTCAGGATGAAATTGAGTATTATGGACTAAACTCTTGCTTGAACTGTAACAAGGAGCCCCAGGACCATGAACGATCAATCTAGATATTTATGTTACCTTCTAAAATCAAGGCCCTCAAGTTTCTTGAGAGCGGACTGTTTTTTAAAACCAAACCAGCACTCAGGTAGATAGAAACCATGCTATATGCATACCACCCTAGAACTACATCATTTTCTTGCATTTCTTCTAAAACTTCTCCAACAACATCTATCTTGTTCAATGACGCACGGCTGCTCATTAGAAGGAAACATGTGAGGTTATCCGGCTTAATATTCTTCACCTTCATCTCCTAAAAAAGGCTACGGATATTCTGATGCTGGCCTAACTTCATGCAAAGGGACATCAAACTGTTGATGAGGCAGAGTACTGGCTGAGATGCCAAGTTCGTCCATCTTGCGATAAAGGTCTGGAAACTATCCAGTGTAAACCACCAATAACTGCGGTGTTGTGTATCAACAGATTTGATGAGCACCTTCGAAGAACACTTTAGGAGTAGAGATTACTCAAGTAACTATGATTTAGCAAAACTGGAAGGTTATCATCAGCATGTCCTGACCTGGTGCCATTTTCGGAAGTTTCTGTAAATATTGGAAGATATAACTAATATGAAGCAACATCAGGTATTCCCGTAGTAGCAACCTGCAATTATAGAAGTTGCATCAGAACAAATAGAAACAACCTAGTATTATGACGTTGCATCACAATATGAAGAGTGCCATCCTTTCTGGAGCTACAGCAGTCCTGAATCATTTAGTACTATATCACAAATACCGCATGTTATCTGTCTTTTGAGTTCATCGCCAGTCTTCTTCAGAAAAACATCACAAGCCCAACAAAAGCTTCATCTTCCACCAAAAGAGCACTTGCACCGTTGCCTTGCTAAAATGCTTCAGATTTGTTAACTTGATTGCTGTAGATTACCACACTGAACTGAAATAAACCAAAATAGGACAGGCAAAATTAATATTTCAGGCGTCAAGTTAATAATCATGAAGAATTAGCATCTCTTTGAAGATTGTCCAGAGTGGAGTCAAAATAGATTTTGTTCTAGATTGACACTAAACATAACAAACACTTTTTTAAAAGCGTAATCTCGATAGTGAGAAACATCAGAAAGGGCATTAGACGTGTACACATATAGTCTTAGAAATATGTAACACCGGTAGTTCTCAAATTAGTCATTGCAGGAACTTTGCATTATCTGTTCACTGCGTCTACAATTCGACATTATTCATTAATTAAGTTGGCAGTTTTTAAAAGAGAATTGGCAGATGATTTTAACCTCCTACAACTTCTTGCTAATTGTCACCGACTAACAATCAAACAAAGACCTGCACGGTGCTTAACCAATAGTAATTCAGCAAATTACAAGTTAACTGAAGCATCAAATTAATTGACATCATTATTCACGTCGACCATAATCAGAAATAAATGTCTGTTTTTTGTATGTGCAAGGACGGACTATGATGCTGCACCTACTTCAGGCTCTACATGAGGCCCTATCATGGCCAGGGTTGTTGGGGCCTTCTTCTTGGCCTTCGTGGCGCCTCCATTGATGACAAAAGGAGAAGTCGACATGGCATATCTCGGCGAGCCGCTTCTTCTCGTTGTTGGTTTCCCTATGGCCGTGATCTAGATCTGTGGGTACGAGATTTGGATCGAGGGAAGGGAGAAGGGAGGGGAATTGGGGACTTACATAGGGGAGTCCGCGTTGATGGGGATCTTCTCAAGGTCGATCGAGCCGCACGTTTTCATCCAAGGCCGCCATTTTCTTGGGGGCACGCGGCGCTGGTGGAGACCATTGCGGAGGGGAACCGAGCGGCATCAGTGGTGGCGATTCTGGAGACCGATTTCCCCTGCAGCTCACGAGATCGGGAGGGTGAGGGTGGGCGGCGACCAGATCGGGAGGATGAGGGTGGGAGGCGAGAGAGAAGGAGAGGTGGGCACCCTGGACCTGGAGGCCTCCTCGTTCCTGCCTGCGTGCGGGTCGTGGAGGGTTTTTTTTCGCTGGTTTTTCTTCGGAGGTTTATTTTCGTTCGATTCTGTCGCTTGCGAGAGAACTACATGAACGTGGTTTTGGTTGGGTTTTTTTTGAACGGGAAGGTGGGAGCAGGTAAAAAAAAAACCATGATGGGTGAAAGGTGGGAGGAAGTATCAAAGAAGTACCAAAAAAGACCGGGTGAGGTGGGACGAAAATAAAACCCGAAACGTGACCTACCAACTGAGACATTAGGAGTAGAGATTCCCCCATCTCCCACCACGGGGACAACCCCACGTGAGTTTGGAGATGAGGTGGAGGGGAGGGAATCCCGTTCAGAAAATTGTCAGAAAAGTATCAAATTTCTTAGAAAACATTATATTCAAAAGCCATGAAAAATAACACAATTTTTTATGAAAATATTATATTAGTTCAAAAGTAACTATCTTTTTTCTCTAATTTCATTGCAAACTTCAGGAATGACAAGGAAAAAACAGAAAAACATGAAACAAGTATATCTGTAAAAAAAACACACTTCAATCCACATCAAACATGCTGACATAAGTTATACATGTTCAGTCGCACAAATAATGGCACTGCGAATAAATTTAGCGTGCTAATCATGGTTTAACAGAGGAAATGCTAACTAAGGTAGAAATCCAGCAAGAATAATCATTTAGTTCCATTATCAACATGTATCTGTGTAAATCATCCATGCCAAAATGTGTTGCTGCTGGGATAGTCACTACTGAAACTTTCAAGATCAACTTCTTTGAACATTTTCATTGGCTAGCTTTAGGAAACCTGCAAAGCAAAAAACAACAACGTAGTCACTATACATTGTAAATTTTAAACTATATATAAGCACATATATTTATTTATATCCATGTTCCCAATGAAATAGATGCAAACATAATAAGCACACACCTATTTGTGTTCTTATATGTATAATATTGTTCTCTTTAATTTCTAGATGACCACGGCATGAAAGCCATCATTTCGCAAGAAACGAATGTTAGACTGAAACTAGTTTGAAAATAGCCTTCAGAGCTTTTCGATTGTATAAACACTATTCCAATTGTAATATTGTATGACGGGACTGAATGACAAGCTTGTCAGAGCTTTTCTCCTCGATATTGTATAATATTTAAAGGATTACTACTGACCAACTGCTTCGCTTTGTATAATCTCGTCGTGAAACTAAATTCACTAAATTTATCCAGAGCTGCAACTGAAAAACGGGCTCAGAGAAAGACATTGGTATACGATAACTGAAGGTATCAGCTAATGAAAAATGAGCTACAACTGAAAAAAATTCCACCCCACGAGCGATCAGAGTGGACGCCAGAATCGCTCCTGGCGACTAACTACTCTAGCTAAACTCGCTAACAGATTGACTGAAGAAAGACTGAAACTGAAAACTAGACACTAGCTAAAAACGCTGCATGGCAGCAAAACACAAGCGCCTACCATGGCAGAGAAATATACTAGGTGCAGATTTGGGTTTATTCCAACATACGGCAAGTTCATGGCCGTCTCCATCGGCTGCGGGCTGAACCCGAAAGAGAGCTACAGCGCCAAGGACGCCGCCAAGTGGGGGATCCTGAACTGAATCATCAAGGATGGCACTGCCCCCATCGTCGACATGTTCAATGTCGCCAGCGCCGACATGATGGACATAAGGAGCTAAAGCTGTAGAGATGCATTAACACAAAAACACAAGATAATTCCCAACAAAAAACTGACAAGAGCATGAACTCATTTGTATACACCCTCTGTTTTCTCCACAAGATATTCCCCTGCTTATGAGTTAGCATGTGCAAATTCATGAACAAATTGAAAAATGCCAATGGAAGAAAACACAAAACTGCACCTCTAAATTGGTACTCCCTCCGTTCCAAATTACTTGTCATAAAAATGGATGTATCTAGAACTAAAATACATCTAGATACATCCATATCTGCGACAAGTAATTCGGAACGAAGGGAGTACTTCAAAATTACATACCTTATGTTTTCTCCTTGGTAGCAATTTTCTCCTTCAATCAGTAAAGGCCGTTTTCTAACAGTACATTAGTAATTGATGACTTAATAGCACTGCATCGATAATACTATCAATTGGCTTTGCTGCAATCACATCATAAGTCAAAATTCTTTACAAAAAGATAATATCAATTCAGAAGTCAAAATATATATAAGCACATATTCTTATTTATATGCATCTTTCACAAACAAACAGATCCAAACATAATAAGATGTTGTTCTCTCTTTGAATAATCCGCAGGAAAACTCAAAATCTTAATAGCACATGGTTTCATCTTTTAATTACTTTGCCACTAACATACTTTTTACAAATAAAGCTTGAAGTTAAGACAACAATAGATCAACTCAATGGCGTACGCAAAAAGTGTAAAATGGACAGAGATAATGGAGTGAATGTCCCCTTGGGTCCATAGAGTTTAAACCGAAGGCCAATTATCAAGATTACATATGCTCAAACCTTGGTTCCATATCTTGGTACAAAAGGGAAGAACTTGAATGAGAGTAATTTTAAACTAAACAGTTACCATGATACTAATGCTACTTTCATTAACGCGATTAAATTCCAATAACTGGTACGTTTATGCTACACCGTTATTATAGGCAAGACAAGCATACTTCAGGTTATCCTAAAGATTCTAAGTTAAAATTAGGACAAAGCTAGTACAGGCTGAGTAGTCCCCTTCAGAAATATACTAGAACATTGTGTGTAGATTAGCATTACAAGGAGGTAGATGTGATTGTGCTCACTTGTGAGGTCAGGATAGTCAGGTAGAAACACTACTGCAAACGATGGATGTTCTTCGGTATTGGTTCTTGTGATACAAAACTCAAACAGGAGAGGAGGCTCTTGGATCTGTACAAGCGCTCGTTAGTGCGTGTAGCAGGGAAGGAAAAAATGGTGGGTGGAAGAGGAGGAGTAGGGGATAACCTTGGACGAAGAGGAGCATGATCTCCTGGCCGTCGTCATCATCGGAAGGTGAAGATCTTGGGGGTGGAGACGAGATCTGGGAAGTAGTAGGATGGCGACCCCGGTCCCGTCGCCCCATCTGGAGGGGCAGAGCGTCGAAGGGAGGAGGGCAGGGGTGTCGCAGTCGCCGGACGGAGGAGGCAGGAGCGGTGGACGGAGGAGGCAGGAGCGGTGGACGGAGGAGGTCTTCCAGTCGCCGCCGCCAGTCGTTCATGAGTCCGAGACAGAAGAAGCGAGGGTTTCCTCCCCGATGTCTCCACTCGTGGGAGCCTTTCCCGGGGAAAGGCCGGGAAAAGGCCAGGGGTACCCCTTTTTCGTGGGCGTCCAAACGCGATCGTGAGAATTCCGGGGTTTATTCTGTCCGTGGTTTGTCGGCCCGGGGAAAAGGCAAGGATCCCAGGGGGATTCGCTGAAACCAAATGAGGCCTTAGCGGGATAATTTTCCCCATGACCCAGTTTTCTCTCTAGTGAGCGACGAACATGACGGAGATCCACTTCCATCTTCAACTGTCGGCGGTGAGCCCGTGGGATCTCCCTCCTTCCATCTGCCACTCCGGCGGCAGGGAGGTGTGGAGATCCCCGGTGCTTCGGCGTCAGCCTGTAGATAGTTCAAGAATAGTTTTGGTGGCGGTGCGGCTTCGATGACGGCGGCAGCGTCGCTCCGACTAATATGTCAAAGTAAAACGAGATTGAATGAAAATGAATGGACGATTAGTTCGGTTTTCTATTTATTCTCAAGTATATACATCTGGAAAAGGTGGCATCCCCTCGAACAGGTGCCTGTTGACAATAAAGAGAGGAGACATGACTATTCGGGGTTGGACACACCCCTTTGCTAAGGACTATTCACTAATTAGCATGTGCTAATTAATCTACTAATTAATTTCTAACACTCCTTATACATCCCCGCTTCTTGAATGTTTCATCATTGAGAACTTCTTGTACATAGATATTAAATCTTGATAAATCTTGCTCGTTAAGGCTCGGTTTGTTAAGCTCGAAAAGATTAACGAGCAAAAAAACCCTGCTTGGCTCGTTCGTTTGAAGCTCTTTAAGCCCGTGAGCGCTCGTTAACAAATTTTCACGTAAGATGAAATATGTGTTGTGTTGTTACTAACAAATTTAGTGTGAAACTTGTTGGCTCATTTGTTAAGCTCCTTAAGAAATTGATGATTGACTTTGTTCATTAAGAAGTGACCCACGAGGATAACAAGCCGAACTATCGAGGGCTCATTAAGCTCGCGAGCTACGAGCTTTTGTTCCACCTCTAACGGTGTGCCAGGTCGTACTTTGTTACGTTCACGTCTGATACTAGACCCTCCATTAAGTGAACAACCACCGCCTCATAAAATTTGTAAACAATCCCACGGCTCAAATTATCGGAAACATGGGCTGCACCAACATGCATTATTATTTATATTTTCTATGTGGGAGTACAGTTAATCCTCAAAACAAAATGTGAGAGTACATTCTTTATGGAGTACTACTATTGCCAGCTCCTCCTCCGTCGTCCAAACTCCATGACAAGCAGCTCTATTACATTGTTTCATGGACACGCGGGACATCAAGCATCCGGGCCCGCGTGTCATCCACCAAATCACAGCAAGGTGCTGTAGTCGAGACTCACCAGTCACCCCGGTGTGGCCGTCATGACCCATCATATCACAAAACCCACACCTTTACCAACAGTGGTAAAGTGGCCTCGAAGATGGACGGGACGAAGCAACCATCATTTTACTGGAACGCTCGTTGAATCCCTTTCTCCCCTATCTTGAAGAAAACCTCACTCCAGGCTACTCACTTCTGTCATTTTTCTTCTGTACCGACGAAGGAAAGGTGGGAAAATCAGTGATGCTACTCTATTTTCATTCGAAGAATCTTCTTTTTCCGAAGCACCCACCGATTCTCACTGCTTACTCTTTTCCCGTTTTCATTGCGGTTGTGGTTTCTTTTTGATTGCTTTTTGTTTGTCAGTTTATTGATGGATCATGAAGCATTAGGCAAAGAGTTACCGGCGGACAACCCACTCGAGACAAAAATCTTCAGGAAGCGACACCGGCCAACGAGTTGGCGATGTTGGCGGGCCAACCCATGGAGATGAAGAAATCCAAGAAACAAGCACTGGCCAAAGAGTTGACGATGTTGGCGGATGAACTCCTGAGCAAAGAAAGCTGGAAGAATAGCAAGGGCGCCACCGTGCCTACCCCAGAAAATCTAATGGCCACCTATGAGAGGCCCGAGGCCAGGTTTGAGGAGATAGTCGCCGTTGAGAAGCAGTATTTCCCTGGCAAGACGATCACCCCATTCGAGGAGATGGCCTCGGGAGGGATGGGATCCCCTGGTGAGCTGCACAAGGTAAAAAATGGCTTACCATAGTTGTGGTTTTTGATTATTTGCAATGTGCTTACTAATATGTTAGGTTGTGCCAGTGCCAGTGTACATCACCCCAGTGATCGATTCCCATGCCGCTATTCGTCTTGTGGACATCGCCCCAAAAATTGATTCCCATGCCGTTGTCTGTCCTGTGGACATCGCCCCAGAGATCGATTCTCATGCCGCTGTCCATCCTGTTGACATTGCTCCATAGATCGATTCCCATGCCGCTGTTCGTCCTGTGGACATTACCCGAGAGATCGATGACAAGAAATAGTTGGTCGCGCTAATTCTTCAACGTAGTTTGCATTGTGTTTAATTATCAGAACGATGCGTGTTATCAAACCATCTTAGGGCTAGTGCACTGTCTTGTATGGGCGGTACTTGCTACTTTTGTTTGATAGTGCATCATGCTAACCCTCTCCGAGTTATGGAAACAGATGTATCCTCACCAGTTTTGATGTAATATATGACATGCTTAGATATAAGTTTGAATTGTTTATCATATAAGCAGGGCTTGTTTGGTGATTCTTAGCGTCAAACCTCAACTAATTCCGCACCGTGTTAGCAGGCTAGCTAATGTGTGAGCTACTATAGTACTTGCAAATAATCACCGAAGAGAGACGATGGGGCTGATGAGCTCGTGGTACGCTTATAGGTATGGTCATTGAGCAGACAATAGTCCACAGTTATACATAATTCACATCAAACTCAAAGAGTTGGTTCGCGGATACATTCACATTAACAGCCAACATTAAGAACAAAATTGGCACGTACCTGTAACATGCATGAATTCATATTTTTTCGCTAGAAGCGTGAATGTGTAATTACGTCGTACTTTTGGAGTGGCTACAGAGAGTGTGTACATGTGCTAGAGAGGGGTTGGGGGGGTGGAGAGAGATCTAGAGACAGAGAGAAAGACCCTCCATTTCTTTCTAGTCGTCAACAAAATCATAGCAGTATAGAGACGTACATATCCTAGAACATTGGCGTTGGGCAGGCTAGTCTGGCCTAGTGGGTTTGAGTGATATGACGTGCTACAGTGGCGTCCAGTCTTCGCATATGGTAGCAGTATTGCTGGTACAGTAAGTTTTCTTGAAGAAGCGGATTCAACGTAGTCATGATGGTTCCTTCATCCGAGCAACTTACAGTGGGAAAGGTTGGGCCTGCGATTCGACGGCTCATTGGTCATTTATTACTGCGGCGCTACGACTGTGGTGAGTCTCCCCTGTAGTACTGTGTGATGCACTCTAATTTTGGTGCATGGCAAGTGGACCAGGATGGTTGATGTCCCACATGTCGGCGGATGAATGTATTCTTTCTGATATCGAGGAGTAGTAAGGAAACCGGGCGGTATAATGCCAGTGCTCTTTTATAGTACTATTCATTATTTATTTTTGATGAAAGCTATTACCTCCACTCTTACGACAGAGGAGTATAAAACACGGCAACCCAGTGAACTTGGCATGTGCACAACTCCCTCCCTCCATGAAAGACTTTACATATAGAGATTTACACATTGATCAAGAGGAACCGGAATTCCATGGTATAATGAACGCCCAAAAGTAGTAGACTTATGTGTGCATGCGACCATTGAGATAAGAAGATTAGATGAAGGTTGTTGCATGCTGTAATTAAGGAGACATGCAGCCTATAGCTAAAGCATAAGTTGTTGCATTAGTCAATTAATACCAATTAGATTAAAGGCTAAGTGCATTGAACGTGTAGATGTACACTCTTTGTTGGAAAAAATTCTAATGCTAGATGTACAATTTTTCATGGACCGAGGGAGTAGTTCATAGTAGTGCTACTTGGCTTAGCGATTGATTAGACAATAGTCCACAATTATACATTAATGTACAGACGCGATGCATTCCAAGTTCAACATTCACATCAAACTTAAAGAGCTAGTTCACGAATACATTCACATTAGGGCAACTCCAATGGCGTTAAGCGGGCTAGTTTGGCCTAGTGGGTTTGAGTGATATGACGTGCTACAGTGCCGTTCAGTCTTCACGTGTGGTAGCAGTATCGCTGGTGCGTTATGTTTTCTTGAAGAAGCGGATTCAACGAAGTCATGATGGTTCCTTGGTCCGATGACTTGAAGATTTTGTTAACTTGACTTGATGACTTGAAGATTTTTTTGACTTGATGACTGAAGATTTTTTGAAACAAGGTGATGACTTGAAGATTGCTTACCACACCTCCTGTGGATTGACGAGGACATGAACAACGTGGTAGAGCATCTTCACTTGTTCCATTTTTATGTAAGAAAGCGTCTACAATCTTATGAGGGAGGAGTGTGAAACACGACGGATCTGATTTTGATCGAGGGATAATTGTTCCCTACAAAATAATGGAGCACCGTTAGGGATTATAGCATGACGGCTTTCCTATAAACCGGATGAAATTTATTATATTTTTCACATTAACCAGATGAAATTCATTACATTTTGAAAACTTTTCCTATAAACTGGACAAAATTCATTACAATTTTTGCACAAACCATACTAAAACCTACTCTAAACCTAATCTAAATGATCGTCGGCGCCCGACCACCATGTCCGGCCATGAGCCCCGAGAACTGACGCTTCGGCTATTGCCTTCGCCTCCTCCTCATTCGCCTTGGCTCTGTCCAGATCCTCCTCCATAACCTCCTCCTTCGGAGCACAATGTTCTGAAGATTTCCACTTCCACGTCACCGTCAAGCGGCTAATCGGTTGCTGATGTTTATCCCACCAAGCTTGGCATCGACGAAGGGGAGGAGCTGTGGCCTTCCTGGGACCAAAGAGGCGGTGACCTACCATGCACTACTCTTCCTCGCTGCCGGCTGCGCCCGCGCAAACGTGCCGACTTCGTGGTTGTGGCGGCGGAGGGCGACCGAGGGGTCCTGCGATAGTACGTCCAAGAGAGCTTCGGAGCGCGCCCAGAGCAGAGTCGGCGATGTCCTTCGTCTGCTCCGGCGACTGTACGTCCCAGAGAGCTTTGGAGTGCGAGGAGGCCATGGTTGGAGTTGTGCCGACAGAGGAAGGGATCGGAGGAGAATGGCTGTGGGTCTTTGGCTATGGCCGGGGCTGAAGTTAATATAGCGGGCAAATAGCAATGAGCCGTGGCAGACGGACGGACGGCTGGCACCGGAGTAGGTTCGTCGGCAGCTGCATGTCATTAATGTGGGCGGCAGACAGACGGATGGCCGTGGTGTTGTTAACGCGAAGCAGTCGCTTGCACTGGGATGCCGTGTAGGTGGCGCTCTCTCATCCGTCACGCTGCTGCAATGCCGACACCAGTGAGAGGTCGCGTCGGGCATGAATGCCGTATTGACATTTTGGAGAGGTGCTGAACGTTTCAGGCAGGAAGCGCGTGTGAGCGAGGGAAGGGGTTTCGGTGGGCCAGGGCAGTCAAACGCAGGGTGGTGGTATATTGTTTTTGTAGTTTGCAAAAATACTCAATTAATGTGGCAGTTGACTTTTTTTATGATCAACATACACCCTACAAAGCACCGTGTTCACATTTGGCACTTTTCCGGGTTCATTTACCATATTTAGGCCATTATGTGCATTTTGTAGAAATTTACTACCACCATGCTGATTTATTGGCCCCCTTAGATTGAACTAAGAAAATAATAATGCATGTCACAAAAAATTATAGCATTGGATTCGTATTTAAACATAGTTTCTAGTGGTATTATTTGTAGTTATATGCATTAACATTTTGTTAGATAAATCTAAACTCAAAATTTAGCACAAAATATGAAGGGACCAATAAACCAGGACGGAGGTAGTAGTGCAGAAACATAAAATCCTAGCTACATCTACATGGGTGTGATGATAGGGACGTGGAATGCCGTTCGATCACGGTGCACGCGTGCGATCCACGTGGCTAGGGTGGTGGCTAATAAGAAAGCAACCCACAATAGGGTCAACACACACATTTTCTAGAGGCTACCGAAATTAACCGTGTGCGATAATAAATGACCAGGATTGAAGGAGAATCCAAATTTCCTTCGTCGTCTGTCCTTGAGCTCTTGACAAACCAATGCACTATACGGTTGTCCAGCCACCCTGCCTGAGAGCTCTCTCCAAGCGTCGTTCATGTCACTACACCGCACACTAACTGGTAAGGAAGCGATGGCATCCCGCCGTGCCGAGTTCCTCGCTGCCCACGCCCGCACACAAAATGATAAGGAAGCGATGGCATCCCGCTGTGCCAAGTTCATCGCCGCTCGCGACCTCACACCTATGTGGACGAACTTTGAAGCTGCCAAGGCCGATTGGGTAGAGCAAGAGACTGCCAAAGCCGCACAGAGGGAGCAGAAAAGGCAGAAAGCACTCAAGAAAAGAGAGTCCCGCCTCCGTAAGAAAGAAGAGGACGCACACGCTGCTAAGGAGAGCTCGACAGAGATCCAAGCATGGTGGGGTGTCACCGACAAGGCCAAGAAGGAGAACAATGGCGTCTGGCCAGCATGGCCCAATGCCTCCACCTGCTAGGATCGCGGCTATAGCTACCGTGACGCTGAGGAGAGATGGGAAGATATCCAACCATGGCGGGGTGCCGCCGAGAAGAACGACAAAGATAATGATTATGTCTGGCTGGCATGTGAGAAGTAGTAGTACTAGTAGTTAGTGTCTGTGTGTCTGTGTCACCCATACATTTGTTTAATTAATTACGAGCATCTACCAGTATTAGTAACTACTGTAGTTTTTAGAGCAAATTACCAGTATATAGGAGTTTAAGTTGGTATGTATTATTAATGTACAATGTCGATAAGCGTCATACTTTTAGGCCTTTGAGCATTGCTTAACATGTGTTCACTGAAGTTTTAGAGCTAGACCCTGGCCCTAAATCCACTCGGCAATGTCCGCCCTGTAAAAAAATTGACCCAACTGGGTCATAGTGGCGCAACCGTAGCCACCTGAGTGCCCCTCAATGTCGGCATCTCAAGGGCGTCAACTTGCAACTACGGCCACACCGTTCTGGAGAGACCCCCAGGAAACATCACTCCAATTCCTCAAGGGTGTCAACTTGCAACGACGGCATGTGCGGTAATAAACTTGCTGCTATTCATACTCCGCGGGTGTACAGTATTGCTGGTACAGTAGTTTTCTTCAAGAATCGGAATTCAATGAAGTCATGATGGTTCCTTCGTCCGAGAAACTTATAGTGGGAAAGGTGAAAGTGCTAGTGATCGACTAGAGGGGGGGGTGAATAGGCGATTTTTATGAAAGTCTTCAAAACATGGAAGTTTCGAAGACAAACGATAGAAATAAACCTATTACCAAGCAGCGGAAGGTAGACTACACTAGGCAAACCATAGTCAAGTATTCAATGAAGTGAAAGCATAATGACTAATTGAAAATGCGTTATATCGACTAGAGGGGGGGTGAATAGGCGATTTTTATGAAAATCTTCAAAAAGTGGAAGTTTCGAAGACAAACGATAGAAATAAACCTATTACCATGCAGCGGAAGGTAGACTACACTAGGCAAACCATAGTCAAGTATTCAATGAAGTGAAAGCACAATGACTAATAGCAGCTAGGTAGTAAGGATCAGGTAGGAAGATATTATGAAGCCAAACAGAACATACAATCACTCAGTGAAGACAGAAGATAATGCAATCATACAATGACTTCACAAGGACCAACAGTAAGTAAAGGGAAGGGAAGGATGAAACCAGTGACTCGTTGAAGACAATGATTTGTTGGACCAGTTCCAGTTGCTGTGACAACTATACGTTTGGTTAGGGCGGCTAGGTATTTAAACCTGAGGACACATAGTCCCGGACACCCAGTCTTGAACACGCAGCTCAGGACACCCAGTCCTCACCGTATTCCCCTTGAGCTAAGGTCACACAGACCTCGCCCAATCACTCTGGTAAGTCTTCAAGGTAGACTCCCAAACCTTCACAAACTTCGTTCACTGGCGATCCACAATGTCTCTTGGATGCTCAGAACGCGACGCCTAACCGGCTGGAGGATTCACAGTCCTCAAGTGTAATAAGTCTTCAGATCACACAGACAAGAAGACTTAAGTGATGCCTAACACTCTTTTGCTCTGGGTGGTTAGGGCTTTATCCTCGCAAGGAATTCTCTCTCAAAGGCTTCGAGGTGGGTTGCTCTCAAACGACAAAAGCCGTACTCTAACTCTGAGCAGCCAACCGTTTATGGTTGTAAGGGGTGGGCTATTTATAGCCACTAGGCAACCCGACCTGATTTGTCCGAAATGACCCTGGGTCACTAAGGAACTGACACGTGTTCCAACGGTCAGATTTCAAACTCACACGGCAACTTTACTTGGGCTACAAGCAAAGCTGACTTGTCCGACTCTGGACAAGATACGCTCTCATAGTCTTCACTCGAAGACATAGGTTTTGGTTAAGCATCACTTCAGTCATTCTGAGTGGTTCTCTTGGACCCCACTTAACAGTGCGGTGGTTCCTATGACTCAACAAAGAAGAAGAAAAAGAACTACGAAATATCTAAGTCTTCGAGCTCCATAGGCTTCATGCGATGTCTTCTCTTGCCATAGTCTTCAATGTGAATATCTTCATATACCACCTTTGACATCAATGTCTTCATACATTTTTAGGGGTCATCTCTGGTAGGAAAACCGAATCAATGAGGGACTTCTACCTGTGTTTCCTGCAATTCTCACAAACACATTAGTCCCTCAACTAGGTTTGTCGTCAATACTCCAAAACCAACTAGGGGTGGCACTAGATGCACTTACAATCTCCCCCTTTTTGGTGATTGATGACAAACTAGTTGAAGTTTTCAACGGGGAATATAATATGTGAAATTGTAAAGGAATTGTCTTCATTAGTTGCAAGGGCTCCCCCTGAAGATGTGCATATAAGTAATTTGCTTTTGGAATGCAAATGCACATGGCAGGTTGTACTCGTGGAGATCCTCTTCAACTTATGATGACAATTCATTATGCATGAGAAGGTATGTGAAGATAATGACATGCATAATGGAAAATGGACGTCGACAAAATGATCTAAGTGCGGAATTTATCATCACACATGCGGAATTTATCGTCGCATCACGAAGTAGCAAATAAGTAGCAGACGACCATCGAGTTTAGGTGTTACAACTCAAAGAACCAAATGTATTAAAACGAGAGTTGTAAACACGAAGCAAAATGTAAAGCAACTGCCCATATGGACCCGCTTGAAGACTATCAAACTCATATGCTTCTCCCCCTTTTGTCAATAAGGACCAAAAAGGTTTGAAGACATAGAGCATCTACTCGTTCCCATGAAGAGTAGGTGAAGCAGCAGGGTCGTCGGTGGTGTTCGGCGGTGCAGAGGAACTTGGAGCAGTGTCGAAGCGTGCTGAAGGAGGTGGTGGTGAAGTAGCATCGTCTTCGTCCTCGATCACTCTGGCATTCACAGTTGCAGTAGAGGAAGAGAACTCAGAGTCTTCAAGAGATGGAGTTCGTCGCAGCACAGCCCTTCGAGGAGGTGTGGAGTCAAACTTGAAGCGTTCAGAGAAGCCATCCTCTTGAAGATCATCTTCAGAGCACATCAGCGTCAGCCCTTTCCATGTGCATCGAGAGGTTTCATGGGCAACAAAGGCATTCTTGGTGGCAAGATTGCGAATGCGGTTGACATCCACCAAGAGGCTTTGCATTTGGCGCTTTAGCCAGTCATGATGCCTATCCTGTTTCTGATGAAGAGCCACCAAAAGCTCTCGGTCATTGAGAACACGAGTGCGCTTCTTAGGTCGTTGAGCAATTGTGCTATCGGTGGCTTCAGTAAGGGCAGGATGTGGTGCACGTGTAGTTCCAGCCAAAGGATACACACGAGTGACGGCTTCAACGCCTTCAATGTTCTGAGAAAAATTTGATGCTCCGCATTCTGAAGACTTAGAGGTTCCTTGGCAGGCTCAGGATAAATGGCGTCAACAGACATATCCACATCAGGCAGAAAGATCCGATGATTGCGAGCAGATGGTTGATATGAGATAGCGGAGTGAAGTTTAATCAGCCGCATTATCCATGGAGCATAGAACTTCAAGCCAAAAAGATCAGAGCCTGATGCAGCAAGTTGGCGGATGAAGAAGTCCTGTGCATTGAAGCATTTGCCATGAAGAATATAGAAGACCAAAGTCTTCATTGCACCTTCCAGCTTGGCATGTGGAGAATGTCCTTTGATGGGCCAGAGAGTTCGCCTTATGATGTGATAAATAGTCCTGGGCAGATACTCAAGGTCTTCAACGAAGAATTCCTTGGGATATGCAGCATCTTGGGGCAATGGCTTCATCATACTGAGCATCTAACTCATGTTAGGTTCAGGCTTCTGAAAGATGCTCTCCACAGCTTCACTGTGAAGCTGACAGCCATGTTCGTAGAGATCGCCAGGAGTGGGGAGACCAGTGAGCTCAATGACATCAAAGGCTTTGGCTTCGTGATGAACATTTCCTGTCATCCACTCCAGGACCCAAGTCTTCGGATCTCTGTTGTAACCGCGGATGTGAAGTGTGGCATAGAATTGGAGCAGCAACTCTTCATTCCAGTGCTCTTGGTCGGTGACAAACGGCAGCAATCCAACTTCTTTGAAGCAATCCAGAGCTTCTTCCAGACAGGGCAGACCAGCTATTGCTTCAATGTCAAGACGCTTATGGGGGAAGATGCGCCCTTGATTGTACAGAATGCAGGAGTAATAGCTTCGCTGCGGATAGCTCCAGAACCGATCAGAAGATATTATTTCCCTTGAGTAGGGGTTCTTGGAGCTATTGAAGAAAGTGTTGTCTGCTTTGAAGCCATTGACATTGAAGGATCCAGGTGCTGATGCAGGACCTGGAAACCTGGGCAATCTGGGGATTGGCTTCTGTACCTGAGGCCTGTGCTCAACATGATAGTCAAACTGAGGACCAGCAGCAGGCGCAGGAACAGAAGTGGTAGCATCATTGGCTTCATTGATTTCTGGTGCTTTTGTTGGTGTAGGCTCCACATTGGCTTCAGCCATGACAGCGGCAGTGGCGTCAGTGGCAGCCTCAAGATTCTCAACCTCCACTTGATGAGCTGGAGGGTCGGTCACTGTCACGTTCTCCTCGAGAACAGCTTCTTTGTGAGACGGGGGAGTAGCAGCTTTTGGGGTTTCTTCTTCATCGGCTGATGCAGCCGGAATGTCTTCAGCAGTATTAGCTTCAGACTCAGAGACTGGAGGCCTTGGTCCTTTGCGAAGCCTGCGTAACGCTGGCGACGCCTGTGGAGTTGGAGTTGGCTGGGCTGTAAGTGCATCTAGTGCCACCCCTAGTTGGTTTTGGAGTATTGACGACAAACCTAGTTAAGGGACTAATGTGTTTGTGAGAATTGCAGGATAACACAGGTAGAAGTCCCTCATTGATTCGGTTTTCCTACCAGAGATGACCCCTAAAAATGTATGAAGACATTGAAGTCAAAGGTGGTATATGAAGATATTCACATTGAAGACTATGACAAGAGAAGACACCACATGAAGCCTATGGAGCTCGAAGACTTAGATCTTTCGTAGTTCTCTTTCTTATGTGTTGAGTCATAGGAACCACCGTACTGTTAAGTGGGGTCCAAGAGAACCAGTCAGAATGACTGAAGTGATGCTTAAACAAAACCTATGTCTTCGAGTGAAGACTTTGAGAGCGAATCTTGTCCAGAGTTAGGCAAGTCAGCTTTGCTTGTAGCCCAAGTAAAGTTGCCGTGTGAGTTTGAAATCTGACTGTTGGAACACGTGTCAGTTCCTTAGTGACCCAGGGTCATTTCGGACAAATCAGGTCGGGTTGCCAAGTGGCTATAAATAGCCCACCCCCTACAACCATAAACAGTTGGCTGCTCAGATTCAGAGTACGGCTTTTGTCGTTTGAGAGCAACCCACCTCAAAGCCTTTGAGAGAGAATTCCTTGCGAGGATAAAGCCCTAACCACCCAGAGCCAAAGAGAATTAGGCATCACTTAAGTCTTCTTGTCTGTGTGATCTGAAGACTTATTACACTTGAGGACTGTGCATCCTCCAGCCGGTTAGGCGTTGCGTTCTGAGCATCCAAGAGACATTGTGGATTGCCGGTGAACGAAGTCCGTGAAGGTTTGGGAGTCTACCTTGAAGACTTACCAGAGTGATTGGGCGAGGTCTGTGTGACCTTAGCTCAAGGGGAATATGGTGAGGACTGGGTGTCCCGAGCTGCGTGTTCAGGACTGGGTGTCCGGGACTGTGTGTCCTAAGGTTTAAATACCTAGCCGCCCTAACCAGATGTACAGTTGTCACAGCAACTGGAACTGGTCCAACAAATCATTGTCTTCAGCGAGTCACTGGTTTCATCTTCCCTTCCCTTTACTTACTGCTACTCCTTGTGAAGTCATTTTATGTTCGCACTATCTTTCGTCTTCACTAAGTGACTTCTTGTTCTGTGTGGCTTCACAATATCTTCCTACCTAATCCTTACTACATTGCTGCTATTAGTCATTGTGCTTTCACTCTATTGAATACTTGACTATGGCTTGCCTAGTGTAGTCTACCTTCCGCTGCAGGGTAATAGGTTTATTTCTATCGTTTGTCTTCATAACTTCCACGTTTTGAAGACTTTCATAAAAATCGCCTATTCACCCCCCCTCTAGTCGATATAACGCACTTTCATGGGCCTCAAAGTCTTCTTCCTCTTGTGCTTGTGGGTGATCAGCCCATGATGCATCCTGAGCAATTGGCGTCAGAGGACAACCAATGCTGATGAGCTCGCTGTGCGTTAGCACAGGCGATGATACCTGTTGGTGCTCGAGCTGAGGAAGAACTGCATCATCTTCAACATGGTCATGGTGACCAATGTCTTCAGCAGCGATGGGATCAGCTGCTGGAAAGTCTTCAGCTTCATGAGCCCTTGTGAAAGCAGGCTCATGGACAGTCAGTTGGCGCTCTTGAGGTTCAGCGTCAGGGCGAACCATGGAGATGGGGTCAACAATCAAGGGCTCTATGGGAGCAGCCCGTTCCTTCTTGGTCTTCCACTTCTTCTTGGAGGGGGCAGTAGCAGAGGCTTCATGATGTTTCCTCTTCCTTGCTTCAGCCTCAGCAGTCCTCGTCTTCTTCAGCTCTAAAGCGGTTGACCGGGCCTTTGGCTTCGAGCTAGTCATGCTAGTTGGGAAGACAATGGGATCTGCTTCCTGCCTTGGTGCGTTGGGTTCGGCCACAGTGGGCTTCTTCTTCTGCTTGGCAGCCATCCCGGGATCAATGCCCGGACGCCCAAGGGCCTTGCAGCATAATCTTGAAGTTTTTCACCTCTTGCACACTGAGCTTGGCCATATGCTTCTTGAACTGAGCTTTCTCAAAGTCAATCTTTTGCTTCAGTTCAACAATGCGCTGGGCGATAGCTAATTCTGAAGCAATGGCGCCATGGAAGGCGACACTGAGGCCAATGGGTAGTTGCAGATCTTCGAAGCTGATGTTGGGCGTGTCAAACCACTCATCAATGAAGTTGTGGATGATTGTCATGTCAAAGAGAGGCAGATCATTGAAGATTTTTGCTTCTTCTTTACTCTTGATGAGTTGCTCAAGAGCGTCATCTGCAAGATCTTCATCACTGGACAGATCAATGGCATCGTTTCGCAGAATGGCAGCAGCAGTCAGTTCTTGGCCAGTGTGTGGCAGAGGCATCTTGACCTTCTGCGGCTTGGAGATGCGTGAAAAATCTTTAGACTGCACACTGTCTTCAGGAGGTGCAGTGGCCAGTGGCTTCGCCCGTGAGATTTTTGGTGCAGAGGCAGGCTTTGAAGCTTTAGGCTGCTTCAACTTCTTTGGCTTCGGCACTGCAGGCGCTTCATCTGATTCAGTGTCATCTGCAGGCTCATTCACGGCTGTCCCTTGAACCACGATGTGAGTGATGAGACCTTCCAAGTTGTAGAAAGGCCCAAGAAGATTGGGTTCAGCTTCACGAGTTCCATCGGCACGGGGAGCAAAGGGACCAGGATTGAAGTCTAATCCCAAAGACTTCTTATTCTGCTTCGCTGAGTTCTGGGCAAACTGGAAGTTGCGCTTAAACAGATTGTCATCACGACACCATAGCAGTGATGATGGGTCAGCATCCGCAGGCTGTGGTCCACGGACCATGCAGGGATAGAAGCCTTGTTCAATGGCTTCATCTCTTGTCCTGGGTTGAAGATTTTTGTAGAGGATGTCTCCCCATGGTCGCTTGATGGCATTCTTTTCAGCATATTCCTTTGTCACAAATCTGTACTTGAACCACTGTTCTGCCCAATAGCGTCGAATCCACTGGATTCGTGTCTTGCACTGATTGTAATCCTCTTCAGGATCTGTCTTGTACAGCTCTGAGAGGTCATCGGGCAGATCTCTTGATGTTTCTCCTCGACGCTTTCTGCCACCCTTCCTTGTTGATTTCTTTGAAGCCATGAACTTTAAACTGAATGGCTTCAATACGTTCAAAGGCTTCAAAGGCTTTCGCTTGCTGGACAAACAGGAACTGGCTTCGGGAGAATTTATGTGATACTGTAAGAATTCTGCAAATGAATGCAGACTATGAGAACCAAGGGATTCTCCCACAGACATGTACCTGTGACAGCATTAAGGTGCGAGGGAAGGGGAAGAGGTCATATGCATTCTTAGAAGATTTTGAAGATAAATCAGTTTAGAAGACATTGACCTCATCGTGCGAAGACATTCACTCATAGATAAGGAGTTGGTTCCAGATTTGTACAAATCCAGGGATCAGTACAAGTGAGGAATCTAACTACTTTGTGAAGCATAAGTGAATATACTAGGCATATTATGAGATGCAGTTTGAAGTGGATCCAACATGTGTGAACAAAAGCCACTTGCGGTAGAAAGTGACGAATCTATAGGATCAAAAGGGGCCGTAAAAAGGAAGTTTTATTTACCACACGTAGAACTGCTAGACGGAGTGGAAGGGGAGGCCGAGCAGTTCGATCATCCATGCCCTAACTTGGCGACGGAGGACACCTACGGCGACGGCGGAGAGGACGATGTCCACGGTCGGCGTGAAGACGGCATCGGAGAGGTTGCGGCAGCGAAGTGCTTCGTCGCCGGCGTCATCGAGGGCTAGCGGTGGCGCTAGGGTTCGTGCGAGAGTGGAAGAAGAGATAATGACTGTGGTGAGGCGTGTATTTATAGGGACAGGGGCGGCTCAGTGTTATTACACAGGTGCCCTTGGCGATTCACATCTGAGGAACACATGGCCATCATGCAGCATATCGGGGGTTGTTCCACGTCCCACGCACGCCTGGATTGTCGGGGGGTCGTTCCCACTTCTCTGGGTTTCAGGTGAAGGAATTAGCATTGAAAGCGGACTTAATGTTTGTCTCTGTATCTTCTGCTGACAAGGACGTAGAGAAGACATTTGACAGTTTCAAAAGAATGCATATGATTTGGAGAGATAGACTTTGAGATAGAAAGCATAGAGAGGTTAGGGTCCGATCACATTCACTTAGTTCAAAAGATTCAGCAAGAAGACATAGCTATAAGTGAATGCTGTAGAGGACAGAACACTAGTATATATATAATCAACATAGTGAAGATAATCATGAAGACATGTTGAGATTGAAGCCAAACCAAATGTGAAGACATAGCAAATGTAACGCCATGAGTGAAAAACTTCAAACAGAACATTTGGTGGTGGTGGTGTTACCCACCGTATAGGAAGTATTAGACCCAGACATGGCGCACAATTATCGTGGCGCTCTGAAGTCAAATTCCACATTAATGTATTCACGCTTAGAATGTATGTCTTCATTGATTGAAGATATACTTCACTTCGTGTGTTGCACATCTAAGTCATCAATATGCATAAGTGTTAGGATGTGTTCCTGATCACATGACATTTGAGGATTCCAAGATATTTAGCTCACACCGTAACTTGCAAAATCTCTTCTCATCCAAGGGCTTGGTGAAGATATCTGCCAATTGCTCTTCAGTGTTGACGTGTATGATATCAATATCTTCCTTCACAACATGATCTCTGAGAAAATGATGACGAATTTCAATGTGCTTTGTCTTCGAGTGCTGAACTGGGTTGTTGGCAATCTTGATGGTGCTTTCATTGTCGCAGTAGAGTGTCACTTGCTTCAGATGAATGCCATAGTCCTTGAGTGTTTGCTTCATCCACAGAAGCTGAGCGCAGCAAGACCAGCAACAATGTATTCAGATTCAGCAGTGGAGAGAGATACACAGTTCTGCTTCTTTGAAGACCAACATACAAGTGATCGTCCCAGAAAATGACATGTGTTTGATGTAGACTTGCGATCCACCTTGTCACCAGCATAATCAGCATCCGAGAATCCAACCAGATCAAACTCTGAGCCCTTTGGATACCATAATCCTAGAGTTGGGGTGTGAGCCAAATATCGAAGAATTCGCTTCACAGCTAAGTGATGCGACTCCTTTGGTGCCGCTTGGAATCGAGCACACATGCAAACACTAAGCATAATATCTGGCCTAGATGCACATAGATAAAGTAAAGAACCAATTATGGAGCGGTATACCTTTCGATCTATAACATCCCAAAATTCTAAATTTTGGAATGTTATAATAAATAGATAGATTTGATTGATTGTTTGATTGATTGTCTGAAAGTGAGTGAATTCGAAACTTTTGAAAGTTAAATGAGAGGGAATAAAAGGACTTTCCCAAACTTTCATATTTGCTTTTATGATCTCCATGAATTCAAATTCTTTTCAACACAAAACCCTAGAGAGAAGATGACATGACTTCTTCCATTTAAAATGAAAAGGGTGTTTGAAAAATATTTGAATTCCATTGGGAAATATTTTCCACTTCAGAAACTTTATGCAACTCAATGATTTTCACGAGAGAAGATAAAATGACTTCTTCAAATTATGAAATATGAGTTGGGAGTTTCAAAGGATCAATTTCAAGTCCTTTTGGAATTAATTTTCAATTTGGATTTATTTGAGTTTTATTCAAATTATTTTTCTCCAAAAATAAAATATATGAAAATTAGGGTAACATGATTCCCTACATTAGAAAATTGGAGAAAAATTAATTTGAAATCATTTTGGTATTTTTAAAATGATTTTTGTTGAATTTTAATAGACCAATAGCACTCTTTGAATTATTAGAATTTGTGTGTATTTTATTTGAAGTTATAAAAATGTTCATGTTGTAGAAAAACTTTTTCTTAAAATTTTGATGTATTATATGCCTATATAATATTTTAATTATTTTGCTCTTATTATTTTATTTGTCTGAAAAATAATGTTTAAAAAAAAGAACTTCCCTCACCGACTGGGCCGGCCTAGTTCCCAGGCCAGGCCACGGCCCAGCCCACGCCGCCGCCATCCCCGAGCTCCCGAGCGGGAGACCGGCCACCGCACGCCTCCCGAGCGCCGGCCTCGACGACCGTGACCGCCCCGGCCTCTCTTTGGCCCCTTCCCCAAGGTCGCCGCCCCTTCTTATAAATCCGCCGCCGCCCTCTCTCTCCTGCAGCCGCCGCCTGCCCTCCCGCATCCCGAGCCGCCGCCGCCACAGATCGCCGCCGCGCCGCTAGCTGCTGCCTCCGCGCCGCTGCTCTGCCGCGTCGCCGACCGCCGCCCGCGCCGCATCGCCGTGCCCCGCGCCGCCTGAGCCGTGCGCCTCGCCATCTCCCCGACGACTGGAGCCGCCCGCCGGAGCCCCGTGCCGCCTTGCCGGAGCTCGCCGGTCCGATCTGCCGCTGCCGCCGACCGCTGCCGGTTTTCAGTGAAAAACCGATCGAACCGGTATAACCGCCGCCCGGTTTTCTCGGTTTTCCTTTTAGTTCGGTTTTCTGAAAAAAAACCTGGTTTATTACTTAACGAACGTTTTCTGTTTAGTTAGTTTAGTGGACGTTTTCTTTCTGTAGATCTGTTTAGCGAACGTTCGTTCGATAGGATTTTTCTTTTTCTTTTTAATTTCGGCCAGGGACCTATCTGTGATGACTTTATTTACAGTTTAGTCCCTGAACTTCAAACGATCATAACTTTTTACTCGTTAGTCCAAATACAACGAAACCAACGCCCACTTCTTCGTTACGATCTCCTCTATCCAGTAATCCAACCCAAACATTTTTTTGAAAAGTTTAAAATTTGAATTAGATCAGATTTGAATTCAAACTTCATTTGATCATAACTTGAGTTTCGTAGCTCCGTTTGAGTTGATTCTTTTTGCAAATCGAAGCTCTTGACCTAAACATTCTAATAAGGCCAAATTCACATAATTTTGGTACTGTTAGAAATTGTTTTATGTTGCAAGAGTTATTTGCTTGGTTTCGATGTTTTCCGAATTGTTTTCTTCGTTCTTTCTGATCTTTTGAGTGATTGCTTATGTGTGGTTACTATTGCTTGCTTACGATAGATTGACCGGAGTGTGACGAGTAGATCTATCAAGAGTTTTGAGTGCGAATCATCTTCATCAACATTGCAGGCAAGTTCACACTTTGATCATACCTTTTTCTACAACCCAGTTTTATTGCATTAGATCAATCCTCACACATTGCATGATTAGGATCTAATTAAATTGTGGGATGGGAAGTAGATGAGGTAGTACCTATTACCTGTTTATTATCAAACCTTTGGGAGTTACTTCTACGTTTGCTTATTATGCCATGCTATGCCCGTAGACGTGGATTGGGTGAGTGATATCCATGACAAATGTGAGATTGATAATTAAGGGTTTATCTAAGGTGGCAACCTAAACACACATCTGGGTGGATTGAGGCACCTGGGGATTCCAGGACTTGCCTGTTTTTATTTTGGACCGCCACCCAGGCTCAAAGGGATCATGAGATTATTCATACTAGAAACTTCCGTGTGCAGCCACAAGCCATTATGGGCTCTGGCATAGTTGAGTAAGACGTGCGAACTCTTACAGGGTAGACTAGCAGATGTAGGGGAAAGTAGGTGTACCGGTCTATCCGTCATAAGGTGCTAGCGCTTCTGAAAGACTGTGTCTCGGTCATCCGTTTCTCAAACACCATGTAGTGCGAGAAATCCAACGGAGGCGATCGAGTCTTGTGGGGAAAAGTGCGCAAACCTCTGCAGAGTGTATAAACTAATCATGATTAGCCGTGTCCCCGCTTATGGACATCTTGAGTATCTAGTTCTTGGATTATCCTGTTGATCTCATCACGTTACTTTAAATGAATATTGTTGGGTTTAATGATGATGCTTAATTGGGATTGAGAATGCTGTCAACCATTCTCAATGTTCAACAACCACCATGATAGTTAATTAAAATGTATTCCTTTGCAGTAGGGAAAAATTTGCTTTACGCAAAAACCTTATAACCATAGAGCTTTTCCACCAGCCAAATATGCATGTAGTGATAGCCTTTATTCATCATTCTCTATGGTGTGAATTTGCCAGTACATTCAATGTACTGACCCTCTGTGGCTGCAATGTCTCATGTTGCAGGATTATCTTACGACGAGTAAGTGATACGTTAGGGTTACGATTTCTACACTCAACTTTGCCGTTGGTGTTGATGGGAATCCACAACCTTGTTACTTCCGCTAATTTGGATTTGAGGTAATAGTATTTACGTTACTTTTACATGTGATTTACCTCTGTTATAAATCCTCGAGTACTGTGTGTGTCAGCATACCGATCCAGGGATGACACTTAAGCACAGAGACTTGATCCATTCGGGTCGGGTCGCTACAAGATGGTATCAGAGCACATGTTGACTATAGGACGTGACCCTAGAAACTGGCAAGCCCATGGCAAAGACTTTTCTCTACAACTTTCCCTTTCAAAAAGATCTTTTACCTCTCTTCTCTTCTGAGCTTATTCAAAAATTCCCTTTAGTGAGACCATACCCCTTTCCCCTTTTGACCACACGAAGATTCGGAATGAAGAGTATTTTTCCATGCCTCTGAATAATGGAAACTACAACGGTTGAAGACCGAAGACAAGTAGAATTTGAAGGCTCTGAAGAATTCCCAGATTTGTATGACCTAGGAAGGCTACCCTTATGGAACCTGGCAGACTATGGAAATTGTCAATACCCGAGATCAAGGTGTATCGGAGAAAGACTGAAACAAGGAGTATGAGAACTCGAAGTTTTGTCAAAGAAGACCCTAAGGCAGGAGATATCAACTATGGAATGATAGCTCATGGGAATGAAAAGAGCAGAAGCACGGTTATCCGTGATGTCATCGCCCGCTGATGCTATTGTCACCGTGCTGAGTTAAGGATGCATTTCTTTAGAATGGATTTGATGGAACAAGGCTGATGGAGCACCTATTAGTAAGATGAAGTTTTAACCTTAGCCGGTGTATCACCAGGATCTGGAGTGTTACATTAAGAAGTTAAGATGGACCAACAAGAAGCCGTATTTTGACAAGGAAGTATTTTGAGAAAAACTCAGGACCCAGAAGCTGAAAGTAGCCCAGCTGGAGGAGCAAAACCTCGTGATACAGGAGATTCATCAGGAACTGAAGGGCAGTAGTACCATGGTTCATGCCAATGTTGAAACCCAGAAGTTTGGAATGCCACTCCAGAAATATTAAAGGACGTCACGAGAAACTTTTTGTTAACAGAGAGGATCTGGCAGAAGAAATTGAGAAGGACAAACACGATCGGAAGAAGCCATTGGAGACATGACCAAGACTTGAAGAGTTTGGCGCCGTTGACCTTAGCAGACCAAACCCCTGTTTTACACCTACGTTAGATGCGACGATTGTGAGCTGTCATTTGTTTGTTGTTTTTCCGACAGCCACAATAAAATCTGTCTTTTCAAAACTGTTGTTTGTATTGTGTGCATCCCTCTTGATCTCTCTTATCTCACCCCAAAACCAATGGACTCAATAGAGGATGAATGGAGATGAGCTTGTATTTTCGGGACCAATGAGTCAATTGGAGACAGACCGATGGATTCGGAACATGGAGGATCATATGGAGAACAACCCTATAGTCGGAAAGGATATGGCCCAGCATGCTCTTCAATGCTTTGAAAGAGGTGCTGCTACTTGGTGGAGGATGTACCAAACCATCAATGGATGGCAAGGAGTAACCACTTGGAAAGAATTTAAGTTGACTTTGCTAAAGTCTCAGTTTGTGTCCCAGAAATTGAAGCCTTATGGAAAGGATGTGAAAAAAACTTGTGCATGCAAGCTTTGTGGAGAAATAGGACACAACCATAAAGAACACAAGGATGAATGCCCTAATTGTGAAGGAAGTCACCCAGCTGAAGAATGCCCAACTAGGTAGATCACTTGTTTCTTGTGTGAAGGGACTACCCACTACCCTGCTCAGTGTCACATTTATCCCATGGTACAAAGAACCATCCAGCAGAAGAAAGAAGCAACGAGAGGAGCCCTTATGGAAAGTTTAGAAGAACCTGTGATGAAGGAAGATGTGGAGGACACACCCAAAGAAGAGCCAATTAAACCCTGCACCAAGTCATGCTATTCATGTGGAGAAGAAGGACACATCTCCCAGAATTGTTTGAATGGGGATTTAGTAAAATTCCCGACAGAGGAAGTAGAGTATGACCCACTGGAAATAGAAGCTCTGATGGGAATGGAAAAGTCCAGAAAGAGAAGTAGATTGGATTCCAGGAAGGATCTGAGTCATGTCACTTGTTATAAGTGCAAGGAGTCAGGGCACTACCTCAGCAATTGCCCAAAAAGGAAGCCAAGGACCCAAGTAGGCTACGTAATTACAAGGAAACCTCGAAACTTGTCAGAAGTAATGTGTTTTAGTTGTAAAGGAGCAGGGCACTTTGCTAGAGAATGCCCCAAGGAGAAGGAAACTTGTGCTAGATAGTTGAGTTTGCAACAAAAGAAATGGAGTAGTAGAAGTGAGAACATTTTTCTTTTATATTGAGGTGTTGAGTTGAGACATGTAATGGAGAAGCGAGAGATTGTAAACATTTGAGAATGAATAAAGTAGCATCGTTGGTACTGATATGGATTTTATGAGTTGATACTCTATGAAGAAGGATTTTGACCATTTTTGAGGATAAAAGAAATATGGTCTATGGAAGATTTGTGCATTTTAAGGGTGGTAGTACCCTGTAATGGATTTCGAACAAAATGAATACGAGTTTTGTCTCGATATGTGTGATGCCCCAAGAGTATGTGGGATGAAGTTGGAGACCAACAGTTGTTTGGACCAAAGGTGATCAAAGGAGTCGGAAGAGAATGTTAAGTTGATTCGAGATAGACTGAAAGTAGCTCAGTCCAGGTAGAAGAGTTATGCAGACTTAAAAACTCAAGGAGGTAGTCTATGAAATTGGAGATAGAGCATGTCTTCATGTGTTCCCTCTGCGAGGAGTTAAACGAATTGGAGTTAAGGTAAAGTTATCCCCGAGATTTGTAGGACCATACTGAGTTTTGGAGCGTATGAGAGAAGTGGCCTACAAGTTGGAGTTACCCGAAGGACTGTCAGGAGTTCAGGATGTGTTTCACGGTTCCCAGTTGAAGAAGTGCCATGCAGAGATGGCCAATATTCCTGTGTAAGGATGCTTGACCCTGGAAAGGATAATGATGTTCCACTAAGTGGAATAAGGACTTCATAAGTATAAGTTTTATCTTGGTATGAGGGATACGCCATGAGGATGAAGAGATAAATTACTATTGGATATAAAGGAGGTATGATGTCGGAAATATTGATCAATGGAAACTCCATGATGTGTCTGAGTAATCATG
Organism: Triticum urartu; assembly: GCF_056163025.1. Lineage (NCBI taxonomy): Eukaryota > Viridiplantae > Streptophyta > Magnoliopsida > Poales > Poaceae > Triticum > Triticum urartu. Next base: position 155,392,265 of record NC_141873.1, on the reverse strand, counting down.
TCCTAGTTTGGTGCCAATAGAAGGAAAGAAGACAATACAATTGGATGGATTCTAAGTATGCTAGGAAGCTGGAAGTTGGATGTTGGAATAGCGATAAGTTGCCCGAGGATGAGTTCAAGGACTACAAGTGATGAGATGGGCCATAACCCACAGGCCCCAGGACCTGCCAAGAAGCAAGCACACACTTGCTGAAGGAAAAACCCTGGAAGAGGATATGCCCTTATCGATAGACGATCTTATAGGAGTAACGCAAAACCTGAGAGTTGTGAAGGAACGATAGATGTTTGTTTGGCTTGCAGAATCTATGGATATATCCAAACTTGGTTCATCGACAAGAGAAATTCTGCAATGCTTGTGAGGATGACCGAGTGTTAGAATGCGAGATTCGCTAAACCGTATACAAGGTAATGATTTGGGTGCGGGATGGATTGATCACCATACCGACTTACTCTTATTATTCGCCTTGCTATATGGGATGGCAAATCTGAGTGACTTACCTATAGTAGAGAGACAGCGATATTAAACCTTGTTTAAGCCTTAGAATGGTATAGGTATTTTTTCCCTTGTACAAGGCAGCTTTGCCAACCGTAGGTTATACGGTGAGGATCACCCAGACCCATTTCCTGCAGGAGAAACCACAAATTGTTGACCACCATGAGATATCGATAGTTGTTTAGTTTTGGTGCCAGACCCGTCAGCTAAGAAGACCCAATCTCGGAAGAACCTTACCAAGATGAAAGGATAGAAAAATTGTGGTAAGGTTATGCCACTACCGGAAGAGCTCGGATAAGGAATTATCCTGAAGATCTAAAAAGACCGACACTATCAAGAATAAGGATGGAGTATATGAGTTTTGATAGAACCGTAACCATGCTTCTAAGGGTGGTAGCACCCCAGACCCTCTGTGATGATCGATGGATTTTGAGAAGACCCCAAACCCTAACCTTTTTCTTTCTAGCCTCTCCGAATCTCGAGGACGAGATTCCCTTTTAAGGGTGGTAGGTTTGTAACATCCCAAAATTCTAAATTTTGGAATGTTATAATAAATAGATAGATTTGATTGATTGTTTGATTGATTGTCTGAAAGTGAGTGAATTCAAAACTTTTGAAAGTTAAATGAGAGGGAATAAAAGGACTTTCCCAAACTTTCATATTTGCTTTTATGATCTCCATGAATTCAAATTCTTTTCAACACAAAACCCTAGAGAGAAGATGACATGACTTCTTCCATTTAAAATGAAAAGGGTGTTTGAAAAATATTTGAATTCCATTGGGAAATATTTTCCACTTCAGAAACTTTATGCAACTCAATGATTTTCACGAGAGAAGATAAAATGACTTCTTCAAATTATGAAATATGAGTTGGGAGTTTCAAATGATCAATTTCAAGTCCTTTTGGAATTAATTTTCAATTTGGATTTATTTGAGTTTTATTCAAATTATTTTTCTCCAAAAATAAAATATATGGAAATTAGGGTAACATGATTCCCTACATTAGAAAATTGGAGAAAAATTAATTTGAAATCATTTTGGTATTTTTAAAATGATTTTTGTTGAATTTTAATAGACCAGTAGCACTCTTTGAATTATTAGAATCTGTGTGTATTTTATTGAAGTTATAAAAATGTTCATGTCGTAGAAAAACTTTTTCTGAAAATTTTGATATATTATATGCCTATATAATATTTTAATTATTTTGCTCTTATTATTTTATTTGTCTGGAAAATAATGTTTTAAAAAAAAGAACTTCCCTCACCGACTGGGCCGGGCCAGCTCCCAGGCCAGGCCACGGCCCAGCCCACGCCGCCGCCATCCCCGAGCTCCCGAGCGGGAGACTGGCCGCCGCACACCTCCCGAGCGCCGGCCTCGACGACCGTGACCGCCCCGGCCTCTCCTTGGCCCCTTCCCCAAGGCCGCCGCCCTTCTTATAAATCCATCGCCGCCCTCTCTCTCCTGCAGCCGCCGCCTGCCCTTCCGCATCCCGAGCCGCCGCCGCCACAGATCGCCGCCGCGCCGCTAGCTGCTGCCTCCGCGCCGCTGCTCTGCCGCGTCGCCGACCGCCGCCCGCGCCGCATCGCCGTGCCCCGCGCCGCCTCAACCGTGCGCCTCGCCATCTCCCCGACGACTGGAGCCGCCCGCCGGAGCCCCGTGCCGCCTCGCCGGAGCTCGCCGGTCCAATCTGCCGCTGCCGCCGACCGCTGTCGGTTTTCGGCGAAAAACCGATCGAACCGGTATAACCGCCGCCCGGTTTTCTCGGTTTTCCTTTTAGTTCGGTTTTCTGAAAAAAAACCCTAGGTTTGTTTTTTTTGGTTTATTACTTAATGAACGTTTTCTGTTTAGTTAGTTTAGTGGACGTTTTCTTTCTGTAGATCTGTTTAGCGAACGTTCGTTCGATAGGATTTTTCTTTTTCTTTTTAATTTCGGCCAGGGACCTATCTGTGATGACTTTATTTACAGTTTAGTCCCTGAACTTCAAACGATCATAACTTTTTACTCGTTAGTCCAAATCCAACGAAACCAACGCCCACTTCTTCGTTACGATCTCCTCTATCCAGTAATCCAACCCAAACATGTTTTTGAAAAGTTTAAAATTTGAATTAGATCAGATTTGAATTCAAACTTCGTTTGATCATAACTTGAGTTTCGTAGTTCCGTTTGAGTTGATTCTTTTTGCAAATCGAAGCTCCTGACCTAAACATTCTAATAAGGCCAAATTCACATAATTTTGGTACTGTTAGAAATTGTTTTATGTTGCAAGAGTTATTTGCTTGGTTTCGATGTTTTCCAAATTGTTTTCTTCGTTCTTTCTGATCTTTTGAGTGATTGCTTATGTGTGGTTACTATTGCTTGCTTACGATAGATTGACCGGAGTGTGACGAGTAGATCTATCAAGAGTTTTGAGTGCGAATCATCTTCATCAACATTGCAGGCAAGTTCACACTTTGATCATACCTTTTTGTACAACCCAGTTTTATTGCATTAGATCAATCCTCACACATTGCATGATTAGGATCTAATTAAATTGTGGGATGGGAAGTAGATGAGGTAGTACCTATTACCTGTTTATTATCAAACCTTTGGGAGTTACTTCTACGTTTGCTTATTATGCCATGCTATGCCCGTAGACGTGGATTGGGTGAGTGATATCCATGACAGATGTGAGATTGATAATTAAGGGTTTATCTAAGGTGGCAACCTAAACACACATCTGGGTGGATTGAGGCACCTGGGGATTCTAGGACTTGCCTGTTTTTATTTTGGACCGCCACCCAGGCTCAAAGGGATCATGAGATTATTCATACTAGAAACTTCCGTGTGCAGCCACAAGCCATTATGGGCTCTGGCATAGTTGAGTAAGACGTGCGAACTCTTACAGGGTAGACTAGCAGATGTAGGGGAAAGTAGGTGTACCGGTCTATCCGTCGTAAGGTGCTAGCGCTTCTGAAAGACTGTGTCTCCGCCATCCGTTTCTCAAACACCATGTAGTGCGAGAAATCCAACGGAGGCGATCGAGTCTTGTGGGGAGAAGTGCGCAAACCTCTGCAGAGTGTATAAACTAATCATGATTAGCCGTGTCCCCGGTTATGGACATCTTGAGTATCTAGTTCTTGGATTATCCTGTTGATCTCATCACGTTACTTTAAATGAATATTGTTGGGTTTAATGATGATGCTTAATTGGGATTGAGAATGCTGTCAACCATTCTCAATGTTCAACAACCACCATGATAGTTAATTAAAATGTATTCCTTTGCAGTAGGGAAAAATTTGCTTTACGCAAAAACCTTATAACCATAGAGCTTTTCCACCAGCCAAATATGCATGCAGTGATAGCCTTTATTCATCATTCTCTATGGTGTGAATTTGCCAGTACATTCAATGTACTGACCCTCTGTGGCTGCAACGTCTCATGTTGCAGGATTATCTTACGACGAGTAAGTGATACGTTAGGGTTACGATTTCTACACTCAACTTTGCCGTTGGTGCTGATGGGAATCCACAACCTTGTTACTTCTGCTAATTTGGATTTGAGGTAATAGTATTTACGTTACTTTTACATGTGATTTACCTCTGTTATAAATCCTCGAGTACTGTGTGTGTCAGCATACCGATCCAGGGATGACACTTAAGCACAGAGACTTGATCCATTCGGGTCGGCTCGCTACATGATCGAACTGTTGGGTTTCGTAGTAATTTCAAAAAATTTCCTACGCACATGCAAGATCATGGTGATGCATAGCAACGAGAGGGGGAGTATGATCTACATACCTAGTAGATCGACAACGGAAGCGTTTGGTTGATGTAGTCGTACGTCTTCACGATCCGACCGATCAAGCACCGAAACTATGGCACCTCCGAGTTCTGGCACACGTTCAGCTCGATGACGATCCCCGGACTCTGATCCAGCAAAGCGTCGGGGAAGAGTTCCGTCAGCACGACGGCGTGGTGACGATCTTGACGTGCTACTGCTGCAGGGCTTCGCCTAAGCACCGCTACAATATTATTGAGGACTATGGTGGCTGGGGGCGCCGCACACGGCTAAGGAATAGATTACGTGGATCAACTTGTGTGTTCTATGGTGCCTCTGCCTCAGTATATAAAGGACCAAAGGGGGGGAAGGCTGGCCGGCCACATAGGGCGCGCCAGGAGAGTCCTACTCCCTCTGGGAGTAGGATTCCCCCCCAATCCTAGTTGGAATAGGATTCGCGGAGGGGGAAAAGAGAGAGGGGGGCCGGCCACCTCTCCTTGTCCTAATAGGACTAGGGGAAGGGGGGAGGCGCGCGGCCTATCTTGGGCTGCCCCTTCTCTTTTCCACTAAAGCCCACTAAGGCCCATATAGCTCCCGGGGGGTTCCGGTAACCTCCCGGTACTCCGGTAAAATCCTGATTTCACCCGGAACACTTCCGATATCCAAACATAGGCTTCCAATATATCAATCTTTATGTCTCGACCATTTCGAGACTCCTCGTCATGTCCGTGATCACATTCGGGACTCCGAACAACCTTCGGTACATCAAAATGGATAAACTCATAATATAACTATCATCGTAACCTTAAGCGTGCGGACCCTACGGGTTCGAGAACAATGTAGACATGACCGAGACACGTCTCCGGTCAATAACCAATAGCGGGACCTAGATGCCCATATTGGCTCCTACATATTCTACGAAGATCTTTATCGGCCAGACCGCATAACAACATATGTCGTTCCCTTTGTCATCGGTATGTTACTTGCCCGAGATTCGATCGTCGGTATTCCAAATACCTAGTTCAATCTCGTTACCGGCAAGTCTCTTTACTCGTTCTGTAATACATCATCCCGCAACTAACTTAGTAGTTGCAATGCTTGCAAGGCTTAAGTGATGTGCATTACCGAGAGGGCCGAGAGATACCTCTCCGACAATCGGAGTGACAAATCCTAATCTCGAAATACGCCAACCCAACATGTACCTTTGGAGACACCTGTAGTACTCCTTTATAATCACCCAGTTACGTTGTGACGTTTGGTAGCACCCAAAGTGTTCCTCCGGCAAACGGGAGTTGCATAATCTCATAGTTGTAGGAACATGTATAAGTCATGAAGAAAGCAATAGCAACATACTAAACGATCGGGTGCTAAGCTAATGGAATGGGTCATGTCAATCAGATCATTCACTTAATGATGTGATCCCGTTAATCAAATAACAACTCATTGTTCATGGTTAGGAAACATAACCATCTTTGATTAACGAGCTAGTCAAGTAGAGGCATACTAGTGACACTTTGTTTGTCTATGTATTCACACATGTATTATGTTTCCAGTTAATACAATTCTAGCATGAATAATAAACATTTATCATGATATAAGGAAATAAATAATAACTTTATTATTGCCTCTAGGGCATATTTCCTTCAGTCTCCCACTTGCACTAGAGTCAATAATCTAGATTACACAGTAATGATTCTCACACCCATGGAGCCTTGGTGCTGATCATGTTTTGCTCGTGGAAGAGGCTTAGTCAACGGGTCTGCAACATTCAGATCCGTATGTATCTTGCAAATCTCTATGTCTCCCACCTGGACTAGATCCCGGATGGAATTGAAGCGTCTATTGATGTGCTTGGTTCTCTTGTGAAATCTGGATTCCTTTGCCAAGGCAATTGCACCAGTATTGTCACAAAAGATTTTCATTGGACCCGATGCACTAGGTATGACACCTAGATCGGATATGAACTCCTTCATCCAGACTCCTTCATTTGCTGCTTCCGAAGCAGCTATGTACTCCGCTTCACATGTAGATCCCGCTACAACGCTTTGTTTAGAACTGCACCAACTTACAGCCCCACCGTTTAATGTAAACACGTATCCGGTTTGCGATTTAGAATCGTCCGGATCTGTGTCAAAGCTTGCATCAACGTAACCTTTTACGATGAGCTCTTTGTCACCTCCATATACGAGAAACATATCCTTAGTCCTTTTCAGGTATTTCAGGATGTTCTTGACCGCTGTCCAGTGATCCACTCCTGGATTACTTTGGTACCTCCCTGCTAGACTTATAGCAAGGCACACATCAGGTCTGGTACACAACATTGCATACATGATAGTGTTGGGGAACGTAGCAGAAATTCAAAATTTTCCTACGTGTCACCAAGATCTATCTATGGAGAGACTAGCAACGAGAGGAAGGAGAGTGCATCTACATACCCTTGTAGATCGCTAAGCGGAAGCGTTCAAGTGAACAGGGTTGATGGAGTCGTACTCGTCGTGATTCAAATCACCGATGACCAAGTGCCGAACGCACGGCACCTCCGCGTTCAACACACGTACAGCCCGGTGACGTCTCCCACGCCTTGATCCAGCAAGGAGAGAGGGAGAGGTTGAGGAAGACTCCATCCAACAGCAGCACAACGACATGGTGGTGGTGGAGGAGCGTGGCAATCCTGCAGGGCTTCGCCAAGCACCAAGGGAGAGGAGAAGGACTTGGGAGAGAGGGAGGGCTGCACCAAAGGCAAAGGTGTGTCTCAAGAGGCCCTCCTACCCTCACTATATATAGGGATCCCAAAGGGGGGGGGTGCGCCAGCCCTAGGAGATCTAATCTCCTAGGGGGCGGCGGCCAGGGGAGGTTTCCCTCCCCCCAAAGGCACCTAGGAGGTGCCGTCCCTCCTTGGGACTCTTCCTTAGGGTTCCCCCTTCACCCTAGGCGCATGGGCCATAAGGGAAGTGGCGCCCCAGCCCACTTTGGGCTGGATCCCTTCCCACTTCAGCCCATGGGACCCTCCGGGATAGGTGGCCCCACCCGGTGGGCCCCCGGGACCCTTCCGGTGGTCCCGGTACAATACCGATGACCCCGAAACTTGTCCCGATGGCCGAAATAGGTCTTCCTATATATAAATCTTTACCTCCGGACCATTCCGGAACTCCTCATGACGTCCGGGATCTCATCCGGGACTCCGAACAATATTCGGTAACCACATACAAGCTTCCTTTATAACCCTAGCGTCATCGAACCTTAAGTGTGTAGACCCTACAGGTTCGGGAGACATGCAGACATGACCGAGACGTTCTCCGGTCAATAACCAACAGCGGGATCTGGATACCCATGTTGGCTCCCACATGTTCCACGATGGTCTCATCGGATGAACCACGATGTCAAGGACTCAATCAATCCCGTATACAATTCCCTTTGTCTAGCGGTATTGTACTTGCCCGAGATTCGATCGTCGGTATCCCTATACCTTGTTCAATCTCGTTACCGGCAAGTCTCTTTACTCGTTCCGTAACACATCATCCCGTGATCAACTCCTTGGTCACATTGCGCATATGATGATGTCCTACCGAGTGGGCCCAGAGATACCTCTCCGCTTACACGGAGTGACAAATCCCAGTCTCGATTCGTGTCAACCCAACAGACACTTTCGGAGATACCTGTAGTGCACCTTTATAGTCACCCAGTTACGTTGTGACGTTTGATACACCCAAAGCACTCCTACGGTATCCGGGAGTTGCACAATCTCATGGTCTAAGGAAATGATACTTGACATTAGAAAAGCTTTAGCATACGAACTACACGATCTAGTGCTATGCTTAGGATTGGGTCTTGTCCATCACATCATTCTCCTAATGATGTGATCCCGTTATCAACGACATCCAATGTCCATGGTCAGGAAACCGTAACCATCTATTGATCAACGAGCTAGTCAACTAGAGGCTTACTAGGGACATGGTGTTGTCTATGTATCCACACATGTATCTGAGTTTCCTTTCAATACAATTATAGCATGGATAATAAACGATTATCATGAACAAGGAAATATAATAATAACTAATTTATTATTGCCTCTAGGGCATATTTCCAATAGTCTCCCACTTGCACTAGAGTCAATAATCTAGTTCACATCGCCATGTGATTAACACTCACAGGTCACATCGCCATGTGACCAACATCCAAAGAGTTTACTAGAGTCAGTAATCTAGTTCACATCACTATGTGATTAGCACTCAATGAGTTCTGGGTTTGATCATGTTGCTTGTGAGAGAGGTTTTAGTCAACGGGTCTGAACCTTTCAGATCCGTGTGTGCTTTACAAATCTCTATGTCATCTCCTAGATGTAGCTACCACGTTCTATTTGGAGCTTATTCCAAATAACTGTTCTACTATACGAATCCAGTTTACTACTCAGAATAATCTAGATTAGTGTCAAAGTTTGCATCGGCGTAACCCTTTACGACGAACTCTTTTACCACCTCCATAATCGAGAAAATTCCTTAGTCCACTAGTTACTAAGGATAACTTTGACCGCTGTCCTGTGATCCATTCTTGGATCACTCTGGTACCCCTTGACTGACTCATGGCAAGGCACACTTCAGGTGCGGTACACAGCATAGCATACTGTAGAGCCTATGTCTTAAGCATAGGGGATGACCTTCGTCCTTTCTCTCTATTCTGCCGCGGTCGAGCTTTAAGTCTTAACTTCATACCTTACAACTCAGGCAAGAACTCCTTCTTTGACTGATCCATCTTGAACACCTTCAAGATCACGTCAAGGCATGTGCTCATTTGAAAGTTCCATTAAGCGTTTTGATCTATCCTTTATAGATCTTGATGCTCAATGCTCAAGCAGCTTAATCCAGGCTTTCCATTGAAAAAAGCTTTCCCAATAACCCTATATGCTTTCCAGAAATTCTACATCATTTCTGATCAACAATGTGTCAACAACATATACTCATCAGAAATTCTATAGTGCTCCCACTCACTTCTTTGGAAATACAAGTTTCTCATAAACTTTATATAAACCCAAAATCTTTGATCATCTCATCAAAGCGTACATTCCAACTCCGAGATGCTTACTTCAGTCCTCAAAAGGATTGCTGGAGCTTTGCATACTTATTAGCATCTTTCAGGATTGACAAAACCTTCCGGTTGTATCATATACAACCTTTCCTCAAGAAAATCGTCGAGGAAACAATGTTTTGACATCCTATCTGCAAGATTTCATAAATAATGCAGTAATCGCTAATATAATTCCAACAGACTCTTAGCATCGCTACGAGTGAGAAAGTCTCATCATAGTCAACTCCTTGAACTTGTCGGAAAACATCTTAACGACAAGTCGAGCTTTCTTAATGGTGACACTTACCATCATTGTCTGTCTTCCTTTTAAAATCCATCTGTACTCAATAGCATTACGACCATCGAGCCGTTCTGCCAAAGTCTACACTTTGTTTTCATACATGGATCCTCTCTCGGATTATATGGCCTCGAGCCATTTATCGGAATCCGGGCCCACCATCGCTTCTCCATAGCTCGTAGGTTCATTGTTGTCTAGCAACATGACTTCCAAGACAGGATTATGTACCACTCTGAAGTAGTACGCATCCTTGTCATCCTACGAGGTTTGATAGTGACTTGATCTGAAGTTTCATGATCACCATCATAAGCTTCCACTTCAATTGGTGTAGGTGCCACAGGAACAACTTCCTGTGCCCTGCCACACACTAGTTGAAGAGACGGTTCAATAACCTCATCAAGTCTCCACCATCCTCCCACTCAATTCTTTCGAGAGGAACTTTTCCTCGAGAAAGGACCCGATTCTAGAAACAATCCCTTATTGCTTTCGAATCTGAGACAGGAGGTATACCCAACTGTTTTGGGTGTCCTATGAAGATGCATTTATCCGCTTTGGGTTTGAGCTTATCAGCCTGAAACTTTTTCACATAAGCGTCGCAGCCCCAAACTTTTAAGAAATGACAGCTTAGGTTTCTCTAAACCATAGTTCATATGGTGTCATCTCATCGGAATTACGTGGTGCCCCTTTTAAAGTGAATGTGGTTGTCTCTAATGCCTAACCCATAAACTATTGTGGTAATTCGATAAGAGACATCATGGTATGCATCATATCCAATAGGGTGCAGTTATGATGTTCGGACACACCATCACACTATGGTGTTCCAGGCTGTATCAGTTGTGAAAAAATTTCCACAATGTCTTAATTCTGTGCCAAACTCGTAATTCAGATATTCATCTCTATGATCATATCATAGATATTTTTATCCTCTTATCACGACGATCTTCCAACTTCACACTGAAATTACTTGAACCTTTCAATAATTCAGCCTCGTGATTCATCAAGTAAATATACTCAACATCTACTCAAATCATCTGTGAAGTAAAAACATAATGATATCCACTACATGCCTCAGCACTCATTGGATTGCACACATCAAAATGTATTACTTCCAACAGGTTGCTTTCTAGTTCCATTTTACTGAAACCGAGGCTTTCAGTCATCTTGCCCATGTGGTATGATTTGCATGTCTCAAGTGATTCAAAATCAAGTGAGTCCAAACAGTCCATTTGCATGGAGTTTCTTCATGCATATACACCAATAGACATGGTTCACATGCCTCAATCTTTTCAAAACGAGTGAGCCCAAAGATCCATCAACATGGAGCTTCTTCATGCGTTTTATACCAATATGACTTACGTGGCAGTGCCACAAGTAGGTGGTACTATCATTACTATCTTTTGGCATGAACATGTGTATCACTACGATCGAGATTCAATGAACCATTCATTTTAGGTGCAAGACCATTGAAGGTATTATTCAAATAAACAGAGTAACCATTATTCTCCTTAAATGAATAACCGTATCGCGATAGACATAATCCAATCATGTCTATGCTCAACGCAAACACAAAACTCGATGGTAGAGGGAGCTTGCGATGCTTGATCATATCAACATTGGAAACACTTCCAACACATATCGTCAGCTCACCTTTAGCTAGTCTCCGTTTTATTCCGTAGCTTTTATTTCGAGTTACTAACACTTAGCAACTGAACCGGTATCTAATACCCTGGTGCTACTAGGAGTACTAGTAAAGTACACATCAACACAATGTATATCCAATATACTTCTATCGACCTTGCCAGCCTTCTCATCTACCAAGTATCTAGGGTAATTCTGCTCCAGTGGCTGTTCCCCTTATTACAGAAGCACTCAGTCTCGGGTTTGGGTTCAACCTTGGGTTTCTTCACTAGAGCAGCAGCTGAATTGCCGTTTCATGAAGTATCCCTTTTTGCCCTTGCCCTTCTTGAAACTAGTGGTTTCACCAACCATCAACAATTGATGCTCCTTCTTGATTTCTACTTTTGTGGTGTCAAACATCACGAACATCTCAAGGATCATCATACATGTCCCCGATATGTTATAGTTCATCACGAAGCTCTAGCAGCTTGGTGGTAATGACTTCGGAGAAACATCACTATCTTATCTGGAAGATCAACTCCCACTTGATTCAAATGATTGTTGTACTCAGACAATCCGAGCACAAGCTCAACAATTGAGCTTTTCTCCTTAGTTTGCAGGTTAACAAAATCGTCGGAGGTCTTATACCTCTTGACGTGGGCACGAGCCTGAAATCCCAATTTCAGCCCTCAAAACATCTCATATGTTTTGCGACGTTTCAAAAACCGTCTTCGGTGCCTTAACTCTAAACCGTTTAACTGAACTATCACGTAGTTATCAAAACGTGTATGTCAGATGTTCGCAACATCCACAGACAACGTTCGAGGTTCAGCACACTGAGCGGTGCATTAAGGACATAAGCCTTCTATGAAGCAATGAGGACAACCCTCGGTTTACGGACCTAGTCCGCATAATTGCTACTATAAACTTTCAACTAAATTTTCTCTAGGAACATAACTAAACAGTAGAACTGAAGCGCGAGCTATGACATAATTTGCGAAGACCTTTTGACTATGTTCAGGATAATTAAGTTCATCTTATGAACTCCCACTCAGATAGACATCCCTCTAGTCATCTAAGTGATTACATGATCCGAGTCAACTAGGCCGTGTCCGATCATCACGTGAGACGAACTAGCCAACGTCGGTGAACATCGTCATGTTGATCGTATCTTCTATACGACTCATGCTCGACCTTTCGGTCTTCTGTGTTCCGAGGCCATGTCTGTACATGCTAGGCTCGTCAAGTTAACCCTAAGTGTTTTGCATGTGTAAAACTGTCTTACACCCGTTGTATGTGAACGTAAGGATCTATCACACCCGATCATCACGGCGTGCTTCGAAACGACGAACTGTAGCAACGGTGCACAGTTAGGGGAGAACACTTCTTGAAATTTTAATGAGGGATCATCTTATTTACTACCGTCGTTCTAAGGAAATAAGATGTATAAACATGATAAACATCTCATGCAATCAAATAGTGACATGATATGGCCAATATCATATTGCTCCTTTTGATCTCCATCTTCGGGGCTCCATGATCATCATTGTCACCGGCATGACACCATGATCTCCATCATCATGATCTCCATCATCGTGTCTTCTTGAAGTTGTCACGTCATCTATTACTCCTACTACTACAGCTAACGGTTAGCAATAAAGTAAAGTAATTACATGACGTTTATGTTGACACGCAGGTCATAAATAAATTAAGACAACTCCTATGGCTCCTGCCGGTTGTCATACTCATCGACATGCAAGTCGTGATTCCTATTACAAGAACATGATCAATCTCATACATCACATATATCATTCATCACATCCTTTGGGCCATATCACATCACATAGCATACCCTGCAAAAACAAGTTAGACGTCCTCTAATTGTTGTTTGCATGTTTTACGTGGCTGCTATGGGTTTCTAGCAAGAACGGTTCTTACCTACGCAAAGACCACAACGTGATATGCCAATTGCTATTTACCCTTCATAAGGACCCTTTTCATCGAATCCGATCCGACTAAAGTGGGAGAGACAGACACCCGCCAGCCACCTTATGCAACTAGTGCATGTTTGTCGGTGGAACCGGTCTCACGTAAGAGTACGTGTAAGGTTGGTCCGGGCCGCTTCATCCCACGATGCCGCCGAATCAAGATAAGACTAGTAACGGCAAGCATATTGAACAAAATCAACGCCCACAACTACTTTGTGTTCTACTCGTGCATAGAATCTACGCAATAGACCTAGCTCATGATGCCACTGTTGGGGAACGTAGCAGAAATTCAAAATTTTCCTACGTGTCACCAAGATCTATCTATGGAGAGACTAGCAACGAGAGGAAGGAGAGTGCATCTACATACCCTTGTAGATCGCTAAGCGGAAGCGTTCAAGTGAACGGGGTTGATGGAGTCGTACTCGTCGTGATTCAAATCACCGATGACCAAGTGCCGAACGCACGGCACCTCCGCGTTCAACACACGTACAGCCCGGTGACGTCTCCCACGCCTTGATCCAGCAAGGAGAGAGGGAGAGGTTGAGGAAGACTCCATCCAACAGCAGCACAACGGCATGGTGGTGGTGGAGGAGCGTGGCAATCCTGCAGGGCTTCGCCAAGCACCAAGGGAGAGGAGAAGGACTTGGGAGAGAGGGAGGGCTGCACCAAAGGCAAAGGTGTGTCTCAAGAGGCCCTCCTACCCTCACTATATATAGGGATCCCAAAGGGGGGGGGTGCGCCAGCCCTAGGAGATCTAATCTCCTAGGGGGCGGCGGCCAGGGGAGGTTTCCCTCCCCCCAAAGGCACCTAGGAGGTGCCGTCCCTCCTTGGGACTCTTCCTTAGGGTTCCCCCTTCACCCTAGGCGCATGGGCCATAAGGGAAGTGGCGCCCCAGCCCACTTTGGGATGGATCCCTTCCCACTTCAGCCCATGGGACCCTCCGGGATAGGTGGCCCCACCCGGTGGGCCCCCGGGACCCTTCCGGTGGTCCCGGTACAATACCGATGACCCCGAAACTTGTCCCGATGGCCGAAATAGGTCTTCCTATATATAAATCTTTACCTCCGGACCATTCCGGAACTCCTCGTGACGTCCGGGATCTCATCCGGGACTCCGAAAAATATTCGGTAACCACATACAAGCTTCCTTTATAACCCTAGCGTCATCGAACCTTAAGTGTGTAGACCCTACAGGTTCGGGAGACATGCAGACATGACCGAGATGTTCTCCGGTCAATAACCAACAGCGGGATCTGGATACCCATGTTGGCTCCCACATGTTCCACGATGATCTCATCGGATGAACCACGATGTCAAGGACTCAATCAATCCCGTATACAATTCCCTTTGTCTAGCGGTATTGTACTTGCCCGAGATTCGATCGTCGGTATCCCTATACCTTGTTCAATCTCGTTACCGGCAAGTCTCTTTACTCGTTCCGTAACACATCATCCCGTGATCAACTCCTTGGTCACATTGCGCATATGATGATGTCCTACCGAGTGGGCCCAGAGATACCTCTCCGCTTACACGGAGTGACAAATCCCAGTCTCGATTCGTGTCAACCCAACAGACACTTTCGGAGATACCTGTAGTGCACCTTTATAGTCACCCAGTTACGTTGTGACGTTTGATACACCCAAAGCACTCCTACGGTATCCGGGAGTTGCACAATCTCATGGTCTAAGGAAATGATACTTGACATTAGAAAAGCTTTAGCATACGAACTACACGATCTAGTGCTATGCTTAGGATTGGGTCTTGTCCATCACATCATTCTCCTAATGATGTGATCCCGTTATCAACGACATCCAATGTCCATGGTCAGGAAACCGTAACCATCTATTGATCAACGAGCTAGTCAACTAGAGGCTTACTAGGGACATGGTGTTGTCTATGTATCCACACATGTATCTGAGTTTCCTTTCAATACAATTATAGCACGGATAATAAACGATTATCATGAACAAGGAAATATAATAATAACTAATTTATTATTGCCTCTAGGGCATATTTCCAACAGATAGATCCTATGGCTGATGCATAGGGAACATCTTTCATATTCTCTCTATCTTCTGCAGTGGTCGGGCATTGAGTCTTACTCAAGTTCACACCTTGTAACACAGGCAAGAACCCTTTCTTTGCTTGATCCATTTTGAACTTCTTCAAAATTTTGTTAAGGTATGTGGTTTGTGAAAGTCCAATTAAGCGTTTTGATCTATCTCTATAGATCTTAATGCCTAATATGTAAGCAGCTTCACCAAGGTCTTTCATTGAAAAACTCTTATTCAAGTATCCCTTTATGCTATCCAGAAATTCTACATCATATCCAATTAGTAATATGTCATCCACATATAATATCAGAAATGCTACAGAGCTCCCACTCACTTTCTTGTAAATACAGGCTTCTCCAAAAGTCTGTATAAAACCAAATGCTTTGATCACACTATCAAAACGTTTATTCCAACTCCGAGAGGCTTGCACCAGTCCATAAATGGATCGCTAGAGCTTGCACACTTTGTTAGCTCCCTTTGGATCGACAAAACCTTCTGGTTGCATCATATACAACTCTTCTTCCAGAAATCCATTCAGGAATGCAGTTTTGACATCCATCTGCCAAATTTCATAATCATAAAATGCGGCAATTGCTAACATGATTTGGACAGACTTAAGCATCGCTACGGGTGAGAAGGTCTCATCGTAGTCAATCCCTTGAACTTGCCGAAAACCTTTTGCGACAAGTCGAGCTTTGTAGACAGTAATATTACCATCAGCGTCAGTCTTCTTCTTGAAGATCCATTTATTCTCAATTGCTTGCCGATTATCGGGCAAGTCAACCAAAGTCCATACTTTGTTCTCATACATGGATCCCATCTCAGATTTCATGGCTTCGAGCCACTTTGCGGAATCTGGGCTCACCATCACTTTTTCATAGTTTGTAGGTTCATCATGATCTAGCAGCATGACTTCCAGAACGGGATTACCGTACCACTCTAGCGCGGATCTTACTCTGCTTGATCTACGAGGTTCAGTAGTATCTTGTTCTGAAGTTTCATGATCATTATCAATAGCTTCCTCACTAACTGGTGTAGGTGTCACAGAAACAGTTTTCTGTGATGTACTACTTTCCAATAAGGGAGCAGGTACAGTTACCTTGTCAAGTTCTACTTTCCTCCCACTCACTTCTTTCGAGAGAAACTCCTTCTCTAGAAGGTTTCCGAATTTAGCAACAAAAGTCTTGCCTCCGGATCTATGATAGAAGGTGTATCCAATAGTCTCCTTTGGATATCCTATGAAGACACATTTCTCCGATTTGGGTTCGAGCTTATCAGGTTGAAGCTTTTTCACATAAGCATCGCAGCCCCAAACTTTCAGAAACGACAACTTTGGTTTCTTGCCAAACCACAGTTCATAAGGCGTCGTCTCAACGGATTTTGATGGTGCCCTATTTAACGTGAATGCGGCCGTCTCTAGAGCGTATCCCCAAAACGATAGCGGTAAATCAGTAAGAGACATCATAGATCGCACCATATCCAGTAAAGTACGATTACGACGTTCGGACACACCATTACGCTGTGGTGTTCCGGGTGGCGTGAGTTGCGAAACTATTCCACAATTTTTCAAATGTACACCAAACTCGTAACTCAAATATTCTCCTCCACGATCAGATCGTAGAAACTTTATTTTCTTGTTACGATGATTTTCAACTTCACTCTGAAATTCCTTGAACTTTTCAAATGTTTCAGACTTATGTTTCATTAAGTAGATATACCCATATCTGCTTAAATCATCTGTGAAGGTGAGAAAATAACGATATCCGCCATGAGCCTCAATATTCATCGGACCACATACATCTGTATGTATGATTTCCAACAAATTTTTTGCTCTCTCCATAGTACCGGAGAATGGCGTTTTGGTCATCTTGCCCATGAGGCACGGTTCGCAAGTACCAAGTGATTCATAATCAAGTGGTTCCAAAAGTCCATCAGTATGGAGTTTCTTCATGCGCTTTACACTGATATGACCTAAACGGCAGTGCCACAAATAAGTTGCACTATCATTATCAACTCTACATCTTTTGGCTTCAACATTATGAATATGTGTGTTACTACTATCGAGATTTAACAAGAATAGACCACTCTTCAAGGGTGCATGACCATAAAAGATATTACTCATATAAATAGAACAACCATTATTCTCTGATTTAAATGAATAACCGTTTCGCATCAAACAAGATCCAGATATAATGTTCATGCTTAACGCTGGCACCAAATAACAATTATTTAGGTCTAATACTAATCCCGAAGGTAGATGTAGAGGTAGCGTGCCGACTGCGATCACATCGACTTTGGAACCGTTTCCCACGCGCATCGTCAGCTCATCCTTAGCCAATCTTCGCTTAATCCGTAGTCCCTGTTTCGAGTTGCAAATATTAGCAACAGAACCAGTATCAAATACCCAGGTGCTACTGCGAGCATTAGTAAGGTACACATCAATAACATGTATATCACATATACCTTTGTTCACCTTGCCATCCTTCTTATCCGCCAAATACTTGGGGCAGTTCCGCTTCCAGTGACCAGTCTGCTTGCAATAGAATCACTCAGTTTCAGGCTTAGGTCCAGGTTTGGGTTTCTTCTCTTGAGTAGCAACTTGCTTGCCGTTCTTTTTGAAGTTCCCCTTCTTCTTCCCTTTGCCCTTTTTCTTGAAACTAGTGGTCTTGTTGACCATCAACACTTGATGCTCCTTCTTGATTTCTACCTCCGCAGCTTTCAGCATCGCGAAGAGCTCGGGAATAGTCTTATTCATCCCTTGCATATTATAGTTCATCACAAAGCTCTTGTAGCTTGGTGGCAGTGATTGGAGAATTCTGTCGATGACGCAATCATCTGGAAGATTAACTCCCAATTGAATCAAGTGATTATTATACCCAGACATTTTGAGTATATGCTCACTAACATAACTGTTCTCCTCCATCTTGCAGCTATAGAACTTAATGGAGACTTCATATCTCTCAATCCGGGCATTTGCTTGAAATATTAACTTCAACTCCTGGAACATCTCATATGCTCCATGACGTTCAAAACGTCGTTGAAGTCCCGATTCTAAGCCGTAAAGCATGGCACACTGAACTATCGAGTAGTCATCAGCTTTGCTCTGCCAGACGTTCATAACATCCGGCGTTGCTCCTGCAGCAGGCCTGGCACCCAGCGGTGCTTCCAGGACGTAATTCTTCTGTGCAGCAATGAGGATAATCCTCAAGTTACGGACCCAGTCCGTGTAATTGCTACCATCATCTTTCAACTTTGCTTTCTCAAGGAATGCATTAAAATTCAACAGAACAACAGCACGATCCATCTATCTAGAATCAAACATAAACAAGCAAGATACTATGAGGGACTAAGTTCATGATAAATTTAAGTTCAGTTAATCATATTACTTAAGAATTCCCACTTAGATAGACATCCCTCTAATCCTCTAAGTGATCACGTGATCCAAATCAACTAAACCATGTCCGATCATCACGTGAGATGGAGTAGTTTCATTGGTGAACATTGCTATGTTGATCATATCTACTATATGATTCACGCTCGACCTTTCGGTCTCCGTGTTTCGAGGCCATATCTGTATATGCTTGGCTCGTCAAGTTTAACCTGAGTATTCCATGTGTGCAACTGTTTTGCACCCGTTGTATTTGAACGTAGAAACTATCACACCCGATCATCACGTGGTGTCTCAGCACGAAGAACTTTCGCAACGGTGCATACTCAGGGAGAACACTTCTTGATAATTTAGTGAGAGATCATCTTATAATGCTACCGTCAATCAAAGCAAGATAAGATGCATAAAAGATAAACATCACATGCAATCAATATAAGTGATATGATATGGCCATCATCATCTTGTGCTTGTGATCTCCATCTCTGAAGCACCATTGTGATCACCATCGTCATCGGCGTGACACCTTGATCTCCATCGTAGCATCATTGTCGTCTTGCCAAGCTTGTGCTTCCACGACTATCGCTACCGTTTAGTGACAAAGTAAAGCATTACATATCGATTGCATTGCATACAATAAAGCGACAACCATATGGCTCCTGCCGGTTGCCGATAACTCGGTTACAAAACATGATCATCTCATACAATAAAATTCAGCATCATGTCTTGACCATATCACATCACAACATGCCCTGCAAAAACAAGTTAGACGTCCTCTACTTTGTTGTTGCAAGTTTTGCGTGGCTGCTACAGGCTTAAGTAAGAACCAATCTCACCTACGCATCAAAACCACAATGATAGTTTGTCAATTTGACTCCGTTTTAACCTTCGCAAGGACCGGGCGTAGCCATACTTGGTTCAACTAAAGTTGGAGAAACTGTCACCCACAAGCCACCTCTGTGCAAAGCACGTCAGGAGAACCGGTCTCGCGTAAGCGTACGCGTAATGTCGGTCTGGGCCGCTTCATCCAACAATACCGCCGAACCAAAGTATGACATGCTGGTAGGCAGTATGACTTATATCGCCCACAACTCACTTGTGTTCTACTCGTGCACATAACATCAACATATAAAACCTAGGCTCGGATGCCACTGTTGGGTTTCGTAGTAATTTCAAAAAATTTCCTACGCACACGCAAGATCATGGTGATGCATAGAAACGAGAGGCGGAGTATGATCTACATACCTAGTAGATCGACAACGGAAGCGTTTGGTTGATGTAGTCGTACGTCTTCACGATCCGACCGATCAAGCACCGAAACTACGGCACCTCCGAGTTCTGGCACACGTTCAGCTCGATGACGATCCCTGGACTCCGATCCAGCAAAGCGTCGGGGAAGAGTTTCGTCAGCACGACGGCGTGGTGACGATCTTGACGTGCTACTGCTGCAGGGCTTCGCCTAAGCACCACTACAATATTATCGAGGACTATGGTGGCTGGGGGCGCCGCACACGGCTAAGGAATAGATCATGTGGATCAACTTGTGTGTTCTAGGGTGCCTCTGCCTCAGTATATAAAGGACCAAAGGGGGGGGGGAAGGCTGGCCGGCCACATAGGGCGCGCCAGGAGAGTCCTACTCCCTCTGGGAGTAGGATTCCCCCCCCCCAATCCTAGTTGGAATAGGATTCGCGGAGGGGGAAAAGAGAGAGGGGGGCCGTGTCGTGGTTCTAACTCTGACAGTGATGTAGGGGGGTATGTATGGAGAGGCTAGATCTCAGCTATTGGGAAGTTGTAAACACACCAAGATGTACGAGTTCAGGCCCTTCGCGGAGGAAGTAACAGCCCTACGTCTCGGTGCCCGGAGGCGGTCGACTGGATTACTGGCGTGTGAATAACAGGGGTGTGAACCCTTCATACTGAGGAGGGGGGTGGCTTATATAGAGTTCGCCGGCCCCCTCCTGCCCTCAGTAATGCAGGGTTTAAGGTACATTTAAGGTTGGGCGTTACTGGTAACGCCCCTAATAAAGTGCTATAATGACCATAAAGACTACTTAACAGCTGACCGTTTGCCTGCGGAGTGACTATAGGTCTCCTGGCGGTCGAGTGGTTGGCTTCATGGTCGAGTGATAGCTTTCTGGTCGAGTGTCTTGAATCCGTCGAGTGGGATACCTTCAAGTCGATTGAAAGGTGACTTCTCCTAGGGATGTCCTAGGGTAGGGCTCCTTGGACAGGTCCGTGCCCCTACCCTAGGTACATGGCTTCATCATTAGCCCCCGAATGGATCGAGGTTAGAGTGGGGAAAGAGTTGGAGATCTTTCCGACTGGTTCTTTGGGCTACATGAGCGCCTCGTTTTGGGTCAATCGTCACGGATGACGTTGCCAACCTTTTTCAGTCGCCTTGATCCATTCCAGGCCTCTCGTCGAGTGAATTTCTTTATTTGTGACATACCGAGCGTCAGCGCGGGCGGGGTCTTCCATTTTGACAAGTTGTTCTGCAGCCCGCAGATGTCGTGGGATTTCGGATTTTGGGAAGCGCGCGGGACGGGAGCGGCCGCAGTAATCGGAAGCGATAAAGCGGAAGCTCCTCGATCCCCGCATCGCCTTTTTCACCACGTACTGCGCGCGCGTCCGCCGTGGGATTTGACTGGATAGTTTGGGCCTACCAGTCAGCCACTCGGGAGCGGCCCCCTTATAAATCGCCGGCTCGGGGTTTCCAAGCAGTGCGCTCTCTTCTCCTCCTTTCTTCTTCCTCTCTCCTTTCGCAAGTCCTTCCGCCACCTCCGTTCTCTCCCCAGCGCAGCAGGCCCGTGCGAGACTTCACCGGCGACGATGACGAAGGGCAAGACCTCCGCTCTGGAGCGCGTGAAGAAGGCGGCGGCGCAGGGGAAGGGGAAAAGATTTGCTCGGGGCGGATCCTCCTCAAGGTCTGCTCTGCCCAAGGGCTGGATCCAGGGCGATTGGATGCCGTCAGTGATCCGGCAAGAGGATCTCGACGACATGGTCGAGGGGGGAGTCATTCCCCACGAGGCTGCGCGTCTTCCGGGGAGAGAGATCGAACCTCAACCCCGCGATGGTGAATGCATGCTCCTAGCCACCCACATCGACCGAGGGTTTTCTCTGCCACCCCATCCTTTTTCCGGAGCTTCTTGAACTTCTTCGGAGCGCAGCTCCACCACTTTACTCCCAACTCCATTGTATACCTTGCCGCTTTCATTTCCATGTGTGAGGCTTTCTTGGGTTGCCGCCCCCATTGGGGACTTTTCAAGCACATCTTTACCTGCCGTTCTCAATCGGTCAAGAAGGCCAAGTCGAGTGACGAGAGGACGCAGGTGATCTAGTTGTGCGGGGGCTTGGTGATCCAGACGAGGGGGAAGAGCTGTTTTCCATCCATTACTTTCCCGGAGTCGGTCCGTGGCTGGCAGGCGACCTGGTTCTACTGTCAGGACCAGGCGACCCCAGGACAGTCGACTGGTCTTCCTCCTTTCTCCCTCGACCGAGCTGAAAAACCTGCTTCTCTGAAAGTGGCGCCGGAGGAAAGGGCTCAAGTCAAAGTGCTAGCCGGTTGAGTGGTTGAGCTTGTCCGTGAGGGCGTGACGGGCATGGATTTGCTGGAGGTCTTCCTCCGGAGGCGCATCCAACCACTCCAGGCTCGTGACCACCCGATGTGGCTGTACTCGGGTCTCGACGACACCACTCGGATCCACCCGGAGGAGGTCACTGATGAGATGCTGGAGGGGTGGCTGTCGAGTATCACAGGAAACAAGGACAACCCCCGAGGAGCCAGGAGGGTAATTCCACTCGACAACTCGTACGACGTGGACTAGGTATGTCTCTATGCTCCTGACTGAGGTCTTGTTTTTCTTCATTGGTCTTCTTTGAGTTGGTCGATTGACCTTTGTCTTGTCTGTTGTTTTTCAGGCGACTACTGAGATGTACTCGACGCCCAATGGGGCACAGGGGCCAACTGAGGAAGGGGAGGCGAGCGGAGGTGAGAGCGGGGACGATCAAGGCGAGTGGGAGTCCGACGGTGAAGGAGAGGGAGGCGATGACGTCGACTCCAGCAAAGAGGAGGAGGAGGAGGTTGAACCCCCCCGCCCGGAGGGGCGATCCAAGCTCACACACGATCCAGCGCGGGAGCGTGGTAGTGCGACTGGTCCTGTTGGGCAGTCGTCGAAACGCCCTCAGACCTCTTCTCCTACGCCGACTGGAAAGGCTCCCAAGCACCCGCGTGCAGCGCCGTCCAAGCCGCCCAAGGCTCTGCCCAAGATGAAGATGGCCGTCCCCACCATTTCTGGGTAATAATAAAACTTGTTATCCTTTGTCGACCGTGGACGGATCCTTGGTCGATCCATTGAACCAACCGACTGACTTTTGAGGCTTGTAGTGCTGCTACTTCTGAGATCTCCGCCAAGGACGACGACCAAGAGATGGAGGATGCTGTTACCTCCAACCCTGGTACGATTACTGATGTTCCGCTTTGAGTCGACTAAACATTTATTGCAACCCTGGTCGATTGAACATTTCCTTTGTAGCCCCTCCTCATGTTGTCGACCTCCCGGATGACGACGACAACGAACCGCTGAGAATGAGGAGGAACAAGAGGTCGACGGCTGACAAGACCCCCCAACCTGCTCCGGCGTCTGAGGCCATGGCTCGGGATGGTGGTGACACCACTCAGGCTTCTGTGACTTTTGCCATTCCTCTGACGAGCGTGCGGCCTTCGGCGTCGACTGCGGATCCACCTTCGCTTTTTGCTGCGTACCCCGTCCCTGAGGACCAAGCGGCTGCTGCAAAGGAGGCTATACGCCAGGCGGGGATCATGATGGAGCAAGTGAAGATGGCTCGGGAGGCTAGCCAAGCAGCCTATGACGCGAGTTTGGCTCTTCAGAGCAACGTCCAGGTCAGTCGACTCAACACTTGGTCTGTTATGATATGCTGTTTGAAGAGTCTCTTTTCCGAAGATCTTTTGTATCTGTATCTGTACACCCATTGGGTGTGTCTGCCAATTCTTGGACGAGTGGGGGCACGCTAAGTGCACCCACTGGGTGTAGTCCCCGAGACTACGGTGGACTGCTGGCAGTCGACTGTAGTCTTTACATTGTGTTGCTGTAGCTATATTTCTTCACTCGGTTTTCCCCAAAGATCTTTTTTTTGGTCGAACTAGTGGGGGCACGCTGAGTGCACCCACTGGGTGTAGTCCCCGAGACTACTGTCGAATGTTTTTGATTCGGCTGTGGTCTTAGAAACGTCGTCATTGTCTCTTAGTTACTTGGAAGCAACTTATCTTGGACGTTTGTCGACTGATTTTGCTTTTACACAAATCCTGTGAACTTGTAGCTCGCTATACTGAGTTGGAGAAGCAGAAGATTCAACTGAACCTTGATCTGGAGCTGGCCAGAACAGAGCTGCAGAAGGTCAGAGACGGCGCCGCAGGTAAGACGACTTTGTCGACTGGTTAGTTTTTAGGCTTGAGTACCCTTTTGCTATTTCCGATTCAATCATCATTTCTTCGCAGAAAAACTGAACGAAGCTCTGGCGAAGAAGGATCAGGACTTGGTTGCTGCCCGTAAGGAGGCTGATGACAAGACCGCTCTGGCCATACAGAAGCTGGCTTCGGTCGACCACTTAGAAGAAGAGAATACCAAGCTGAAGACCGCTCTGAATGAAGCCAACAGGGAGTGTTCACGTTGGAAGAAGGAGAACCTCACCCTGAACGAGAAGATGGAAGGCATCGCTCGCAGGAGGGACGACCTGGAGAGCTACTTGAGGAGCCTCGCCAAGAAGTTGTACATCAAGCTTGAAGGTGTACATTCAGTTCCGACTGTTTTTTTGTGTCGACTCAGTCTATGAAAATTGACTTATCCTTGGATCGTGTATGCAGAGCTTTGCCATAACTTTGAAGAGGAGACTGGGCGGATCGAAACAGGTTTGGATCCAATCAACTCTCCCGTGAAAGATGAAGCTGCCATGAATCTGCTCCGACTGGAATCTCGTATTGACGGCATCGTGGACTACTTGGCTCGACTGAAGATTGCCATGTCACGGATCGACCCGGCACTTTGGCCAGAGGCTACGCTCCAAAACGATCTCGAGTCTCTGATGACTCGACTTAACGGAATCCCTGACCGAGTGCAGGAGTGGAAGAAGTCTTCTGCTCGGTGTGGCGCTGATGTGGCTCTGTCTCTGGTCCGCGTCCATTGCAAGGAGGCGCGAGAAGAGAAGCTGGCCGCCATCCAAGTTGCCAATACCAGGAAGCACAACTTTCAAGATTTCATGGAGACTTTCATCGCTGCTGCCACCCGTATTGCAGACGGGATCGACTTGGACGAGTTCGTCGCCCCTTCCAGTCCTCCACCTGAGGAGTAAAAAACTTTTGAGCTCCACTTTAAATTTGCCTCGGAATGCCAAGTGGATTTTGTAACCGTTAAACTCCGTCGAGCTGAGGGCTCGATTGCTTTGGCCCGAGGTCTGGGACCTTTAGGTCTTATCTGAATTGGATTTATCGTTGAATATCTTCATGGATGATCCGTTGAGTGGAACTCGATCTTCACTCGAAATAACTTTTGTATTTGTGGTGCAGCTCCGAAGGAGAAGGTAGCAGTCGATTTGCACCTCGTCGTCCTTGCGGATTGGGTTGTGTCCTATACTTAGGCAAGCGCTGGTCTGCAGCTAAGCCCCCGAGTGGGAGGTTTGCTCTCACTCGGTAGGATTTTTAAACACTTAGGCGAGCGCTGGGCTGCAGCTAAGCCCCCGAGTGGGAGGTTTGCTCTCCACTCAGTAGGATTTTTTCAAACTTAGGCGAGTGCCTGACTGTAGCTAAGTCTCTAAGCGGGAGAACATAGGCGAGTACTGGACTGCAGCTAAGCCCCCGAGTGGGAGGATTGCTCTCCACTCGGTAGGATTTTTTCAAACTTAGGCGAGTGCCTGACTGCAGCTAAGTCTCTAAGTGAGAGAACTTAGGCGAGTGTTGGACTGCAGCTAAGCCCCCGAGTGGGAGGATCGCTCTCCACTCGGTAGGATTTTTTCAAACTTAGGCGAGTGCCGGACTGCAGCTAAGTCTCTAAGTGAGAGAACTTAGGCGAGTGCTGGACTGCAGCTAAGCCCCCGAGTGGGAGGATCGCTCTCCACTCGGTAGGATTTTTTCAAACTTAGGCGAGTGCCGGACTGCAGCTAAGTCTCTAAGTGAGAGAACTTAGGCGAGTGCTGGACTGCAGCTAAGCCCCCGAGTGGGAGGATCGCTCTCCACTCGGTAGGATTTTTTCAAACTTAGGCGAGTGCCGGACTGCAGCTAAGTCTCTAAGTGAGAGAACTTAGGCGAGTGCTGGACTGCAGCTAAGCCCCCGAGTGAGAGGATCGCTCTCCACTCGGTAGGATTTTTTCAAACTTAGGCGAGTGCCGGACTGCACCTAAGTCTCTAAGTGAGAGAAGTTAGGCGAGTGCTGGACTGCAGCTAAGCCCCCGAGTGGGAGGATCGCTCTCCACTCGGTAGGATTTTTTCAAACTTAGGCGAGTGCCGGACTGCAGCTAAGTCTCCAAGTGAGAGAACTTAGGCGAGTGCTGGACTGCAGCTAAGCCCCCGAGTGGGAGGATCGCTCTCCACTCGGTAGGATTTTTTCAAACTTAGGCGAGTGCCGGACTGCAGCTAAGTCTCTAAGTGAGAGAACTTAGGCGAGTGCTGGACTGCAGCTAAGCCCCCGAGTGGGAGGATCGCTCTCCACTCGGTAAGATTTTTTCAAACTTAGGCGAGTGTCCGACTGCAGCTAAGTCTCTTAGCGGGAGAACTTAGGCGAGTGCTGGACTACAGCTAAGCCCCCGAGTGGGAGGTTTGCTCTCCACTCGGTAGGATTTTAAACACTTAGGCAAGCACTGGGCTGCAGCTAAGCCCCCGAGTGGGAGTCTGGCTCTCCACCCGGTAGGAATTTTCAAACTTAGGCAAAACGGATTCGCAGCTAAGTCACCCACTGAGGGATTTCACACGCAAACAAAAGTGACAGCAATTATTGGAACACTCTTGTCTTTGATAAAAATGAACTGCGGGATTTTTTTTTCTTATTACATCCCGTCCAAGGGAGAACTCAAGTGTAAAAGGGGCGGAGTAGTTCCGCATTCCAAGCTCGTGGCTCGTCGATCTGGCGATCAACATTGTAGAGGTGATATGCTCCATTGTGGAGGACTCTGGTGACGATGAAGGGACCTTCCCAAGTAGGAGCAAGTTTGTGTGGTTTCTGTTGATCCACTCGGAGGACCAAATCTCCTTCCTGGAAGGCTCGGCTCTTCACATTTCTGGCATGGAATCGACGCAAGTCTTGCTGATAGATGGTCGATCTGATCATAGCCATTTCCCTCTCCTCCTCTAGGAGGTCGAATGCGTCTTGCCAGGCTTGCTCTGCTTCGTCTTCATTATAAAGCTCGACTCTGGGGGCGTTGTGAAGTAGATCACTCGGCAGGACGGCTTCGGCTCCGTAAACCAGAAAAAATGGCGTTCTTCCGGTCGATCGGTTCGGGGTGGTCCTCAGCCCCCACAAAACCAACGGAAGTTCGTCGACCCAAGCGCCTGCTGCGTGCTTGAGATCACGCATCAATCGAGGCTTCAATCCTTTGAGAATCAGACCATTTGCTCTTTCAGCTTGTCCATTCGACTGGGGATGGGCGACCGATGCGTAGTCGACTCGAGTGCCTTGAGAGGCGCAAAAAGCTCTGAACTTGTCCGAATCAAAGTTTGACCCATTGTCAGTGATGATGCTATGCGGGACTCCATATCTGAATGTTAGCCCTCTGACGAAACTGATAGCAGTGCAAGCATCAAGATTCTTGATAGGCTTAGCTTCAATCCATTTGGTAAACTTGTCGACTGCCACAAGCACATGAGTGAAACCACTTCTGCCTGTTCTCAGTGGGCCAACCATATCTAGTCCCCAGACAGCAAAGGGCCAGACGAGTGGAATGGTCTTCAGGGCTGATGCAGGCTTGTGTGACATGTTGGAGTAGAACTGGCACCCTCCACACTTGTCGACTATCTCTTTTGCCATCTCATTTGCTCTTGGCCAGTAAAATCCTGCTCGGTATGCTTTAGCCACAATGGTCCGAGAGTACGCATGGTGACCACAGGTCCCCGAGTGGATATCATTAAGGATCATCTGACCCTCTTCTGGTGTTATGCATTTCTGATCGATTCCAGTCGCGCTTTCCCTATACAACTGTCCCTTTATGACTGTGAAGGCCTTGGATCGGCGGACGATCTGTCGAGCCTCTTCCTCGTCCTCCGGGAGTTCTTTCCTTAGGATATACGCGATGTACGGTATCGTCCAGTCGGGAGTGATTGCCAAGACTTCCATGATTAGGTCGACCACAGCAGGAACTTCGACTTCAGTCGGATCTGTGGCACTTTTCGGTTGTGGGGCTTCTTCTGTGAAAGGATCCTCCTGGATTGACGGCGAGCGGATGTGCTCCAAAAACACATTGCTGGGAATGGCTTCTCTCTTGGAGCCTATCTTTGCCAGATCATCAGCTGCTTGATTTTTCAGTCGGGGGATGTGATGAAGCTCTAACCCCTCGAATTTCTTTTCTAGCTTTCTTATTGCGTTGCAGTAGCCAGTCATAGCTGGGCTTCTGATGTCCCACTCCTTCATCACCTGATTAACCACCAAATCTGAGTCGCCGTAGACCATGAGGCGCCGGACGCCGAGTGAAATGGCCATGCGCAACCCATATAAGAGTGCTTCATATTCTGCTTCATTATTGGAGGAATCGAAGTGGATCTGGAGAACATATCTGAGCTTATCTCCTCGGAGGGAGACCAATACTACCCCAGTGCCGGAACCATTCAGCATCTTAGATCCATCGAAGAACATGGTCCAGTGCTCCGAGTGAACTTGAGTCGGAAGCTGCTGTTCAATCCACTCGGCGACAAAATCTGTAATTGCTTGGGACTTGATAGCCTTCTTTGCTTCAAACTTGATATCTAGGGGGAGGAGTTCAATCGCCCACTTAGCCACTCGTCCAGTTGCATCTCTGTTGTGCAAGATCTCTGACAGTGGAGCGTCGCTGACAACTGTAATGGAATGGTCAGAGAAGTAGTGTGCAACCTTCTTCGTGGTCATGTAAATCCCATATACAAGCTTCTGGTAATGGGGATATCTTTGCTTCGAAGGGGTCAAAACTTCAGACACATAATATACTGGGCGTTGAACTCTGAAGGCCTTTCCTTCTTCTTCCCGCTCGACTGTGAGTACTGTACTGACAACTTGTCCCGTGGCCGCAATGTACAGCAGCAGAGGCTCTTTACTGATTGGGGCAGCAAGCACCGACTGGGTGGAGAGCAGAGCTTTGAGCTCTGCAAACGCTGCGTCAGCTTCTGGAGTCCACTCGAACTTGTCAGACTTCTTCATCAGTCGGTAAAGAGGCAACGCCTTTTCACCGAGACGAGAAATGAATCGACTTAGAGCGGCCAAGCAACCTGTAAGTTTCTGGACATCGTGTACACGCACAGGACGCTTCATCCGGAGTATGGTGCCAACTTTCTCGGGATTGGCGTCGATTCCTCATTCGGAAACGAGAAAACCGAGTAGCTTTCCACCTGGAACTCCGAATGTGCACTTTGATGGATTGAGCTTGATATCGTATCCCCTGAGGTTAGCAAAGGTTTCGGCAAGGTCAGTCAGTAGGTCGGAACCTTTCTGTGACTTAACCACAATATCATCCATGTATGCTTCTACGTTCCGACTGATCTGAGTGAGTAAACACTTCTGAATCATCCTCATGAACGTGGCTCCAGCATTCTTGAGGCCGAAGGGCATGGTGACATAACAGAAGCACCCAAATGGGGTGATGAAAGCCGTTTTGATCTCGTCGGGTCCATACAGACGGATCTGGTGGTACCCTGAATAAGCATCTAGAAAAGACAAACGCTCACACCTCGCGGTCGAGTCCACTACCTAGTCGATGCGGGGGAGAGGGAAATGATCTTTCGGGCAGGCCCGATTGATGTGTTTAAAGTCAATGCACATGCGAAGTGACTTGTCCTTTTTGGGGACCATGACAACATTGGCGAGCCACTCGGAGTGGTAAATATCTCGGATGAACTCCGCTGCTACGAGCCGAGCCACCTCCTCGCCAATAGCTTTCCTCTTCTGGACGGCGGACCGTCGAAGATGTTCTTTCACAGGCTTGAACTTCGGGTCGACTCGTAGACGGTGCTCAGCCAGCCCCCTGGGAACTCCAGGCATGTCAGAAGGCTTCCATGCGAAGACGTCCCAGTTCTCATGGAGGAACTGGATGAGCGCTTCTTCCTATTTGGAGTCGAGCGTCGTCGAGATGTGAGTTGGAGCAGCGTCGGGGTCGGTCGGGTGAATGTGCACTAGCTTAGTTTCACCGGACGACTGAAAAGCAGATTCTAAAGCAGGCTTCTTGGCTCGTAGCAATTCACTCGGATCAGCAGTCTTCTGGTACTCTTGTAGCTCAACAACTGCCATCTGAGCGTCAGCAATCTTCGATCCTTTCTGAAAACACTCTTCTGCTTTCCTCCGATTGCCGGTAACGGTGATCGCACCTCTGGGGCCGGGCATCTTCAACTTGAGATACACGTAGCATGGTCGAGCCATGAAGTGTGCATAAGCTGGCCGGCCCAGAATAGCATGATAAGCACTTTGGAAGTCCACAACCTCAAATGTCAACTTTTCCCTGCGGTAATTCTTTGAATCACCGAAAACCACGTCGAGAGCAATCTGGCCGAGTGACTCGGCTTTCTTTCCAGGAATGACTCCATGGAAGCTCATGTTGCTGGCACTGAGCCTGGACATCGGAATGCCCATCCCTTTCAATGTTTCAGCATACAATATGTTCAGGCCACTGCCACCATCCATCAGGACTTTGGTCAGTCGAGTGCCTTAGACAACTGGGTCGACCACCAAAGCTTGCCTCCCAGGGGTGGCAATGTGCGTAGGGTGATCGGACTGGTCGAATGTGATGGCAGTCTGAGACCACTTCAGATAACTGGGTGTCGCCGGAGCAACCATATTCACCTCACGGTTAATGACTTTCAGTCGA
Organism: Triticum urartu; assembly: GCF_056163025.1. Lineage (NCBI taxonomy): Eukaryota > Viridiplantae > Streptophyta > Magnoliopsida > Poales > Poaceae > Triticum > Triticum urartu. The sequence continues at coordinate 155,361,570 of NC_141873.1, read as the reverse complement.
CTTTTGCTTTCGACATCAGCAAAAATCATCAGGGTGGAATTGATTTGGGGGTATCCATCGTCACTGTCTTCCTTGTCCTCAACTCTGTCCGACTCTTTTTCCTTATCTTTGGACTGTTTGCCCTGACACTGCTGGATCAGGAGCCGACACTGTCGAGTGGTATGCTTTGGGTAAATAACAACATATTGGCTCCTATTGGCTCCTACATATTCTACGAAGATCTTTATCGGTCAGACCGCATAACAACATATGTCGTTCCCTTTGTCATCGGTATGTTACTTGCCCGAGATTCGATCGTCGGTATTCCAAATACCTAGTTCAATCTCGTTACCGGCAAGTCTCTTTACTCGTTCTGTAATACATCATCCCGCAACTAACTTATTAGTTGCAATGCTTGCAAGGCTTAAGTGATGTGCATTCCCGAGAGGGCCCAGAGATACCTCTCCGACAATCGGAGTGACAAATCCTAATCTCGAAATACGCCGACCCAACATGTACCTTTGGAGACACCTGTAGTACTCCTTTATAATCACCCAGTTACGTTGTGACATTTGGTAGCACCCAAAGTGTTCCTCCGGCAAACGGGAGTTGCATAATCTCATCGTTCTAGGAACATGTATAAGTCATGAAGAAAGCAATAGCAACATACTAAACGATCGGGTGCTAAGCTAATCGAATGGGTCATGTCAATCAGATCATTCACTTAATGATGTGATCCCGTTAATCAAATAACAACTCATTGTTCATGGTTAGGAAACATAACCATCTTTGATTAACGAGCTAGTCAAGTAGAGGCATACTAGTGACACTTTGTTTGTCTATGTATTCACACATGTATTATGTTTCCGGTTAATACAATTCTAGCATGAATAATAAACATTTATCATGATATAAGGAAATAAATAATAACTTTATTATTGCCTCTAGGGAATATTTCCTTCACGAACTCTTTACCATTGTCGTCGGGACCCAGATGATGTTTGGCTGGCATTGGCGTCGTGAAGCTTTTGCAGTCTTGCATACCGAACTTCTTCAGGCAATATTTGAGATACTTCTCTTGAGATATGAAGATGCCGTTGCGTTGCTGTCGTATTTGAAGACAGAGGAAGAACTTCAGCTCTCCCATCATGGACATCTGATATTGCTCTTGCATCATATATCCAAACTCTTCACTGTACTTCTGATTGGTGCAGCCAAAGATAATGTCATCCACATATATTTGGCATACAAACAGTTCACCATCATATGTGTTCGTGAAGAGAGTGGGGTCGAGGGAACCAGGTATGAAGCCTTTGCTCTTCAGGAAGTATTTGTGTGTGTCATACCAAGCCCGAGGGGCTTGTTTGAGGCCATACAGTGCCTTGTTGAGCTTGTATACCATGTCAGGATGTTTTGGATCTTCAAAGCCAGGCGGTTGTGCAACATACACTTCTTCTTCAATCTTGCCATTGAGAAAAGCACTCTTCACATCCATTTGATATAGAAGTATGTTATGATGATTTGCATAGGCCAGCAGTATGCGTATGGCTTCAAGTCGAGCCACGGGAGCAAATGTTTCATCGAAGTCAATCCCTTCCACTTGAGTATATCCTTGAGCAACGAAACGAGCTTTGTTTCTGACAACTTGACCATGCTCATCTTGCTTGTTGCGGTATATTCATTTGGTGCCTATTATATTGTGCTTCCGAGGGTCAGGACGCTTAACCAGTTCCCATACATTATTCAGCTCAAACTGTTGAAGCTCTTCTTGCATAGCTTGAATCCATTCAGGTTCCATGAAGGCTTCTTCAACTTTCTTGGGTTCTGTTATTGAGACGAATGTGAAGTGCCCACAGAAATTTGCTAGCTGAGTTGCCCTTGAACGAGTGAGCAGACCGGGTGCATTGATGCTATCAATTATTCTCTCAATCTGCACTTCGTTGGCAACACGAGGATGTACATGGCGAAGATTTTGCTCTTGCTGATCATTGTCATTGTTAGAGGGATTTTCTTCAGGCTGAGCATTGTCTTCAGGTTGATCAGGTGCGGATATGATAAGTTCCTCTTTAGGTTGAGCTTCAGAGGGTATGATTTCTCCAGTTCCCATTAGTTTGATTGATTCACTGGATGGAACTTCATCTAGCACATTTGGGAGGTGCTCTCTTTGTGAACCGTTAGTCTCATCGAACCGCACATCCACTGTTTCAACCACTTTATAATGAAAGAGATTGAAGACTCTGTAGGAGTGCGAATCCTTTCCATATCCAAGCATAAAACCCTCATGTGCTTTTGGTGCAAATTTTGAGGTGTGATGTGGATCCTTGATCCAGCACCTGGCGCCAAATACTCTGAAGTAACTGACATTTGGCTTCCTGCCAGTAAGGAGCTCATAAGATGTCTTGTTCAGAAGCTTGTGAAGATAAACACGACTGATTGTATGGCATGCAGTATCAATGGCTTCAGGCCAGAATTTTCTTGGAGTCTTATATTCATCAAGCATCGTTCGGGCCATCTCAATGTGTGTTCTGTTCTTGCGTTCGACGATGCCATTCTGCTGTGGTGTGTACGGGGCTGAGAATTCATGTGTGATGCCCAAAGTATCAAGATATGTATCAAGGCCAGTGTTCTTGAATTCAGTGCCATTGTCACTTCTGATGTGCTTTATCTTGGCGCCATAGTTGTTCATTGCTCGATTGGCGAAGCGTCTGAAGACATCCTGCACTTCAGTCTTGTAGAGGATTATGTGCACCCAAGTATATATAGAATAATCATCAACAATGACAAAGCCATAGAGACAAGCAGTAGTAGTAAGAGTTGAGTAATGAGTGGGACCGAAAAGATCCATGTGGAGCAGTTCGAAGGGTCGAGTAGTTGTCATGATTGTCTTCGAGGGATGTTTGGCCCTCGTCATCTTTCCTGCTTCACAGGCACCGCATAAGTGATCTTTCTTGAACTTGACGCCCTCAATGCCTATGACATGCTTCTTCTTTGCAAGGGTGTGGAGGTTCCTCATGCCAGCATGCCCTAGCCTCTGATGCCAGAGCCAGCATTCTGAAGCTTTTGCTAGAAGACATACGGCAAGCTGTGGTCCTACTGAGAAATCTACCACGTACAAATCATCTTTCCGATACCCTTCAAACACTAGAGACTTGTCAGATTCCATTAGAACAAGGCAACGATATTTTCCAAATATTACGATCATGTTCAAATCGCAAAGCATTGAGAGAGACATTAAGTTGAAGCCAAGGGATTCAACAAGCATGTAACATCCCAAAATTCTAAATTTTGGAATGTTATAATAAATAGATAGATTGATTGATTGAGTGAAATTCGAAGCTTTTGAAAGTTAAATGAGAGGGAATAAAAGGACTTTCCCAAACTTTCACCTTTTTCTTTTGATCCCTGTGAATTCAAATGCTTTTCATCACAAAACCCTGGAGAGAAGATGGCATGACTTCTTCCATTATTTAAATGACAAAGGGTTGTTGAAAATATTTGAATTTCATTTGAAAGTATTCCAATTCAGAAACTTTAAGCAACTCAATGATTTTCACGAGAGAAGATAGAATGACTTCTTCAAATTATATGAAATATGAGTTGGGAGTTTCAAAGGATCAATTTCAAAGTCCTTTTGAAATTATTTTCAATTTGGAGTTGTTTGAGTTTTATTCAAATTATTTTTCTCCAAAAACAAAATATATGGAAAATAGGGTAACATGATTCCCTACAATAGAAAATTGGAGAAAAATTTATTTGAAATCATTTTGGTATTTTAAAAATGATTTTTGTTGGATTTTAATAGACCAGTAGCACTCTTTGTTTTATCTGAAATTGTGTGGATTTTATTTGAAGTTATAAAAATGTTCATGTCGTAGAGAATCTTTTTCTGCAAATTTTGATATATTATATGCCTATTAATATTTTTATTTATTTTGGTTTTGTTATTTTTGTTGTCTGGAAAATAATGTTTTTTTTAAAAAAACTTTCTCCTCCGCCGCCGAACTGGGCCGGCCCAACAGGCCACGGCCCAGCCCAGCCAACGCGCCCGCACCGCCGTCCCCGAGCTCGGGCAGGTCTCCGCCTCCTGCCCGACACCGCCGCCGCCGCCGTGAACTCCGCGGAGTCCGCCGCCGCCCCGCCTTGCACTCCACGCCACCGCCTCGCCTCCCTTCTATAAATGGCACCCCGGGACCGCGCCACTTCCGTTTTCCCCGAAGCCGCCGCTCCTCGTTCCCCGTTGCGCCGCCGCCGCTGCCAGATATGCCGCCACCGCCGCTGCTAAGGCCGCGCCGCCTCTGCCGGTCATGTGCTGCGCCGCCGCGCCGCCACTGCCGCACCGCAGCCCCGCCGCCTCTCGCCCCGCGCCGCCTCCTGCCGCTGCTGTCGCCTCACCGGAACCACCGCGCCGCCTCGCCTCGCTGTCGCCGGAGTTAACCGCCGCCGCCGCCGGTTTTCTAAGAAAAACCGCCCTGACCGGTAAAACCGTTGCCCGGTTTGATTCGGTTCTTTTGATTAAAACCGGTTTTTCTTAATAACCTAGTTAAGTAGTGAACGTTCATTGTTTTAGTCTTCACAGCGAACATTTTTTGTCATATAAACTTCTGTAGAGAACGTTCGCTATTTAGTATTTTTCTTTTCTTTTTAATTTCGGCCAGGGACCTATCTGTGATGATTTCTTACAGATTAGTCCCTCGGTTTCAAACGACCATAACTTTTTACTCGTTAGTCCAAATTCAACGAAACCAATGCCCACGTCTTCGTTATGATCTCCTCTATCCATTAATCCAACTCAAACATGTTTTTGAAAAGTTTAAAAATTTGAATTAGATCAGATTTGAATTCAAACTTCGTTTGATCATAACTTGAGTTTCGTAGCTCCGTTTCAGTTGATTCTTTTTACAAATCGAAGCTCTTGACCTAAACATTCTGATAAGGCCAAATTCACATAATTTTGGCACTCTTAGAAATTGTTTTATGTTGCAAAAGCTATTTTCTTGGTTTTGATGTTTTCCGAATCGTCTTGTTCGTTCTTTCTGATCTTTTGAGTGATTGCTTATGCGTGGTTACTATTGCTTGCTTACGATAGATTGACCGGAGTGAGACGAGTAGATATATCAAGAGTTTTGAGTGCGAATCATCTTCATCAACATTGCAGGCAAGTTCACACTTTGATCATACCTCTTTCATACCCAGTTTTTATTGCATTAGATCAAACCTCAAACATTGCATGATCAGGATCTAATTAAATTGTGGGTATTGGGAAGTAGTTGATGAGGTAGGAACCTATTGCCCTGCATTCAAACCTTGGGAGTTACTATTACGTTATGCTTATAGTGCCATGCTATGCTCGTAGACGTGGTTTGGGTATGAGTGAAATCCATGACAGATGTGAGATTGTTATTTAATGGTTCAACTTAAGGTGGCAACTTAAATACACTTCTGGGTGGATTGCTAGGGGCACCCTGGGGATATACCAGTGGACTTGCCCGGACACCTGGGGATATACCAGTGTTGTCCTAGGAGATCCCGGGGATTTACCGTGTGATCATCCTACGGACCGCCACCCAGGCTCAAAGGGATCATAAGATTATTCATGCTAGAAACTTCCGTGTGCAGCCACAAGCTATTATGGGCTCTAGCATAGTTGACTAAGTCGTGCGAACTCTTACAGTGGTAGACTAGAAGATGTAGGGGATGTAGGTGGTACGGTCTACCCATCGTAAGGTGCTAGCGCTTCTGAAAGACTATGTCTCGGTCATCCGTTTCTCAAACACCTTGTAGTGCGAGAAATCCAACGGAGGAGATCGGGTCTTGTGGGGAAAAGTGCGCAAACCTCTGCAGAGTGTATAAACTAATCATGATTAGCCGTGTCCCCGGTTATGGACATCTTGAGTCTCTGGTACTTGGATTATCCTGTTGATCTCATCACGTTACTTTAAATTAAGTTGGGTTTAATGATGTTACTTAATTGGGATTGAGAATGCTGTCAACCATTCTCAATGTTTAACAACCACCATGATAGTTAAATAAATTTATTCCTTTGCAGTAGGGAAAAATTGGCTTTTCGCAAAAACTATAACCATAGAGCTTTTCCACCAGCCAAATATGCATGTAGTGATAGCCATTGTTCATCATTTCTCTCTATGGTGTGAATTTGCGAGTACATTCAATGTACTGACCCGTTTCGGGCTGCAACGTCTCATGTTGCAGGTTTCTTATGACGAGTAAGTGATACGTTAGGGTTACGATTTCTACACTCAACTTTGCCGTTGGTGTTGATGGGAATCCACAACCTTGTTGCTTCCGCTATTTTGGACTGAGGTAATAGTATTTACGTTATTTTATACATGTGATTTACCTCTGTTATAAATCCTCGAGTACTATGTGTGTCAGCATACCGATCCAGGGATGACACTTAAGCACAGAGACTTGATCCATTCGGGTCGGATCACTACAAGATGGTATCACAGCACATGTTGACTGTAGGACATGACCCTAGAAACTGGCAAGCCCATAGCAAAGATCTTTGACCTCTCTTCTCTTCTGAGCTTATTCAAAAATTCCTTTTAGTGAGACTATACCCTTTTTCCCTTTGGATCACTCGACGATTCGACGGATGAGACCACTCCAAGAAGTACAAGATATTGGACAACTAAGACCGCTTCGGAATGAAGAGGATTTTACTATGCATCTGAATAATGGAAACTACAACGGTTGAAGACCGAAGACAAGGAGAATTTGAAGGCTCTGAAGAATTCCCAGATTTGTATGACCTAGGAAGGCTACCCTTATGGAACCTGGCAGACTATGGAAATTGTCAATACCCGAGATCAAGGTGTATCGGAGAAAGACTGAAACAAGGAGTATGAGAACTCGAAGTTTTGTCAAAGAAGACCCTAAGGTAGGAGATATCAACTATGGAATGATAGCTCATGGGAATGACAAGAGCAGAAACACGGTTATCCGTGATGTCATCGCCCGCTGATGCTATTGTCACCGTGCTGAGTTAAGGATGCATTTCTTTAGAATGGATTTGATGGAACAAGGCTGATGGAGCACCTATTAGTAAGATGAAGTTTTAACCTTAGCCAGTGTATCACCAGGATCTGGAGTAGTACATCAAGAAGTTTAAGATGGACCTTGTAGGAAGTTGTATATGACAAGGAAGCATTTCGTGAAGAACTTAGGTCCAAGAAGCTGAAGTAGCCAAGCTGGAGGAGCAAAACCCCGAGATACCGGAGATTCGTCAGGAACTGAAGGACACTAGGACCATGGTTCATGCGAAGGATGTTAAAACCAGAAGTTTGGAATGCAACTCCAGAATATTAAAGGACGTCCCGAGAGACTTCACGTCAACAGAGATGATCTGGCAAAAGAACTTGAGAAGACAAGCATGATCGGAGGAAGCCATTGGAGGCATGAACAAGGCTTGAAGAGTTTGGAGACGTTGAAGATTTATTGACCTTTAGAAGACCAAACCCCTGTTATATACCTACGTTAGATGCGACGTTTGTGAGCTGTCATTTGTTTGATGTTTTTCCCGACAGCCACAAATAAAATCTGCCTTTTCAAAACCTTTGTTTGTATTGTGTGCATCCCTCTCTATCTCTCTTATCTTACCCCAAACCCATGGACCCAATAGAGGATGAATGAAGATGAGCTTGTATTTTCTGGACCGATGAGTCAGATGGAGACGGACCGATGAATTCAGAACATGGAGGATCACATGAAGAATAACCCTATAGTCGGAAAGGATATGACCCAACATGCTCTTCAGTGCTTTGAAAGAGGTGCCGCCAATTGGTGGAGAAATAGGACACACCCATAAAGAACACAAGGATGAATTCCCTAATTGTGAATGAAGTCACCCAGTTGAAGAATGCCCAATTAGGCAGATTACTTGTTTCTTGTGTGAAGGGACTACCCACTATCCTGCTCAGTGTCACATTTACCCCATGGTACAACGAACCATCCAGCAGAAGAAACAAGTAGTGAAAGGAGCCCTCATGGAAATTTTAGAAGAAGTTGTGATGAAGGAAGAGATGGAGGACACACCTAAAGAAGACCCGGAAAAAAAACCCTACACTAAGTCTTGCTATTCATGTGGAGAAGAAGGACACATCTCCCAAAATTGTTTGAAACGGGATCTAGTAGAATTCCCGACAGAGGAAGTAGAGTATGACCCACAGGAAATAGAAGCCCTAATTGGAATGGAAAGGTCCAGGAAGAGAAGCAGATTGGATTCCAGGAGGGACCTGAGTCATATCACCTGTTATAGGTGCAAGGAGTCAGGGCACTACCTCAACAATTGACCAAAAAGGAAACCTCGATACTTGTCAGAAGTAATATGTTTTAGTTGTAATGGAGCAGGGCACTTTGCCAGAGAATGCCCCAAGGAGAAGGAAACTTGTGCTAGATAGTTGAGTTTGCAACAAAAGAAATGGAGTAGTAAAAGTGAGAACATTTTCTTTATATTGAGGTGTTGAGTTGAGACATGTAATGGAGGAGTGAGAGATCGTAATCATTTGAAGATGAATAAAGATAGCATCGTTGGTACTGATATGGATTTTATGAGTTGTTACTCTGTGAAGAAGGATTTTGACCATTTTTGAGGATAAGAGAAATATGGTCTATGGAAGATTTGTGCATTTTAAGGGTGGTAGTACCCTGTAAGAATCGTCGACCCCTGGAAAAGATAAGGTTACTCCACTGAGTGGATTTCGGACAAAACGAATACGAGTTTCGTCTCGATATGTGTGATGCCCCAAGAGTATGTGGGATGAAGTTGGAGACCGTCAGTTGTTTGGACCAAATGTGATCAAGGAGTCGGAAGAGAATGTTAAGTTGATTCGAGGTAGACTGAAGGTAGCTCAGTCCAGGCAGAAGAGTTATGTAGACTCAAAAACTCAAGGAGGTAGTCTATGAAATTGGAGATAGAGCATGTCTTTGTGTCTCCCCTCTGCGAGGAGTTAAACGATTTGGAGTTAAGGAAAAGTTAGCCCCGAGATTTGTAGGACCATACCGAGTTTTGGAGCGTATGGGAGAAGTGGCCAACAAGTTGGAGTCACCCGAAGGACTGTCAGGAGTTCATGATGTGTTTCACGTTTCCCAGTTGAAGAAGTGCCATGCAGAGATGGCCAATATTCCCCTGTAAGGACGCTTGACCCTGGAAAGGATAATGATGTTCCACGAAGTATAATATGGACTTCATAAGTACAAGTTTTTATCTTGGTATGTGGGATATCCCACGGGGATGAACAGATAAATTACTATTGGATATAAATGAGGTATGCTGTTGGAAATATGGATCAATGGAAACTCCATGATGAGTCTGAGTAAACATGTCCTAGTTTGGTGCCAATAGAAGGAAGACAGTACAATTGGATAGATTTAAGAATACTAGAAAGTTGGATGTTGGAATAACGATAAGTTGCCCAGAGGATAAGTTCAAGGTTTACAAGTGATGAGATGGGCCATAACCCACAGGCCCCAAGACCTGCCAAGAAGCAAGCACATTCTTGCTGAAGGAAGAACCCTGGAGGAAGATACGACGTTTATCGGCAGACAATTTTATAGGAGTAACGCAAAACCTGAGAGTTGTGAAGGAACGATAGATGTTTGTTTGGCTTGCAGAATCCATGGAATTATCCGAACCTTGGTTCGTTGACAAGAGAAATTCTGCAATGCTTGTGAGGATGACCGAGTGTTAGAATGCGAGATTCGCTAAACCGTATACAAGGTAATGATTTGGGTGCGGGATGGATTGGTCACCATGCCGACTTACTCTTATTGTTCGCCTTGATATATGGGATGGTAAATCTGAGTGACTTACCTATAGTAGAGAGACGACAATCAAAACCTTGTATAAGCCTTAGAATGGTATAAGTATTTTTCCCTTGTACACGGCAGTTGTTGCCAACCGTAGGTTATACGGTGAGAATCAACCCAGACCCATTTCCTGTAGGAGAAACCATACATTGTTGACCACCATGAGATATCGATAGTTGTTTAGTTTTGGCGCCAGACCCGTCAGCTAACAAGACCCAATCTCGGAATAACCTTACCAAGAGGAAAGGATAGAAAAATTGAGGAAAAGGTTATGCCACTACCGGAAGAGTCACAGAAGGAATTATCTCGAGAATCTGAGAAGACCGACACTGTTAACAAAATGGATGAAGTATATGAGTTTTGATGGAACAGTAACCATGCTTCTAAGGGTGGTAGCACCCCAGACCCCTGTGATGATCGATGGATTTTGAGGAGACCCCCAAACCCTAACCTTTTTCTTGCTAGCCTCTCCGAATCTCGAGGACGAGATTCATTTTAAGGGTGGTAGGTTTGTAACATCCCAAAATTCTAAATTTTGGAATGTTGTAATAAATAGATACATTGATTGATTGTTTGATTGATTGAGTGAAATTCGAAGCTTTTGAAAGTTAAATGAGAGGGAATAAAAGGACTTTCCCAAACTTTCACCTTTTTCTTTTGATCCCCGTTGAAAGTGCATTATATCGACTAGAGGGGGGGGGTGAATAGGCAGTTTTTTTGAAAGTCTTCAAAACGTGGAAGTTATGAAGACAAACGATAGAAATAAACCTATTACCCTGCAGCGGAAGGTAGACTACACTAGGCAAGCCAAAGTCAAGTATTCAATAGAGTGAAAGCACAATGACTAATAGCAGCAATGTAGTAAGGATCAGGTAGGAAGATATTGTGAAGCCACACAGAACACACAGTCACTCAGTGAAGACAAAAGATAGTGCGAACATACAATGACTTCACAAGGAGTAGCAGTAAGTAAAGGGAAGGGAAGATGAAACCAGTGACTCGCTGAAGACAATGATTTGTTGGACCAGTTCCAGTTGCTGTGACAACTGTACGTCTGGTTAGGGCGGCTAGGTATTTAAACCTTAGGACACACAGTCCCGGACACCCAGTCCTGAACACGCAGCTCAGGACACCCAGTCCTCACCGTATTCCCCTTGAGCTAAGGTCACACAGACCTCGCCCAATCACTCTGGTAAGTCTTCAAGGTAGACTCCCAAACCTTCACAGACTTCGTTCACCGGCAATCCACAATGTCTCTTGGATGCTCAGAACGCGACGCCTAACCGGCTGGAGGATGCACAGTCCTCAAGTGTAATAAGTCTTCAGATCACACAGACAAGAAGACTTAAGTGATGCCTAATTCTCTTTGGCTCTGGGTGGTTAGGGCTTTATCCTCGCAAGGAATTCTCTCTCAAAGGCTTCGAGGTGGGTTGCTCTCAAACGACAAAAGCCGTACTCTGAATCTGAGCAGCCAACCGTTTATGGTTGTAGGGGGTGGGCTATTTATAGCCACTTCGCAACCCGACCTGATTTGTCCGAAATGACCCTGGGTCACTAAGGAACTGACACGTGTTCCAACGGTCAGATTTCAAACTCACACGGCAACTTTACTTGGGCTTCAAGCAAAGCTGACTTGCCCGACTCTGGACAAGATTCGCTCTCAAAGTCTTCACTCGAAGGCATAGGTTTTGTTTAAGCATCACTTTAGTCATTCTGACTGGTTCTCTTGGACCCCACTTAACAGTACGGTGGTTCCTATGACTCAACACAGAAGAAAGAGAACTATGAAGGATCTAAGTCTTCGAGCTCCATAGGCTTCATGTGGTGTCTTATCTTGTCATAGTCTTCAATGTGAATATCTTCATATACCACCTTTGACTTCAATGTCTTCATACATTTTTAGGGGTCATCTTTGGTAGGACAACCGAATCAATGAGGGACTTCTACCTGTGTTATCCTGCAATTCTCACAAACACATTAGTCCCTCAACTAGGTTTGTCGTCAATACTCCAAAACCAACTAGGGGTGGCACTAGATGCACTTACAATCTCCCCCTTTTTGGTGATTGATGACAAACTAGTTGAAGTTTTCAACGAGAAATATAATCTGTGAAATTGTAAAGGATAAGGAATTGTCTTCATAAGTTGCAAGGGCTCCCCCTGAAGATGTGCATATAAGTAATTTGCTTTTGGAATGCAAATGCACATGGCAGGTTGTACTTGTGGAGATCCACTTCAACTTATGATGACAATCCACTATGCATGTGAAAGTATATGAAGATAATGACATGCATAATGGAAAATGGACGTCTGCAGAATGATCTAAGAGCGGAATTTATCGTCGCACATGCGGAATTTATCATCGCAACACAAGGTGGCAAATAAGTAGCAGACGACCATCGACTTTAAGTGTTACAACTCAAAGAACCAAATGTAGCAAAACGAGAGTTGTAAGCACGAAGCAAAATATAAAGCACCCGCCCATATGGACCCGCTTGAAGACTATCAACCTCATATGCTTCTCCCCCTTTTGTCAGTAAGGACCAAAAAGGTTTGAAGACATAGAGCATCTACTCGTTCCCATGAGGAGTAGGTGAAGCAGCAGGGTCGTTGGTTGTGTTTGGCGGTGCTGAAGAGCTTGGAGCAGAGTCGAAGCATGCTGAAGGAGGTTGCGGTGAAGTAGCATCGTCTTCATCCTCGATTACTCTGGTATTCACAGTTTCAGCAGAGGAAGAGAACTCAGAGTCTTCAAGGGATGGAGTTCGTCGCAGCACTGCCCTTCGAGGAGGTGTGGAGTTAAACTTGAATCGCTCAGTGAAGCCATCCTCTTTAAGATCATCTTCAGAACACATCAGTGTTAGCCCTTTCCATGTGCGGCGAGAGGTTTCATGGGCAACAAAAGCATTCTTGGTGGCAAGATTGCGAATGCGATTAACATCCACCAAGAGGCTTTGCATCTGATGCTTCAGCCAGTCATGATGCCTATCCTGTTTCTGATGAAGAGCCACAAGAAGCTCTCGATCATTGAGAACACGAGTGCGCTTCTTGGGTCGTGGAGCAGTTGTACTGTCAGTGGCTTCAATGAGAGCAGGATGCGGTGCACGTGTAGTGCCAGCCAAAGGATACACACGAGTTACGGCTTCAACGCCTTCAATGTTCTGAGTGAAACTTTGATGCTCTGCATTCTGAAGACTGAGAGGTTCCTTGGCAGGCTCAGGATAGATGGCTTCAATAGACATATCCACATCAGGCAAAAAGATCCGATGGTTGCGGGCCGAGGGCTGATATGAGATAGCGGAGTGAAGTTTGATCAGCCGCATCACCCAAGGGGCGTAGAACTTCAAAGCAAACAGATCAGAGCCAGATGCAGCAAGTTGGCGAATGAAGAAATCCTGTGTATTGAAGCATTTTCCATGAAGAATGTAGAAGACCAAAGTCTTCATTGCACCTTCCAGCTTGGCATGGGGAGAATGTCCTTTGATTGGCCAGAGAGTTTGCCTTATGATGTGATAAATGGTTCTTGGCAGATACTCAAGGTCTTCAACAAAGAACTCCGTGGGATAAGCAGCATCTTGGGGAAATGGCTTCATCATACTAAGCATCTGACTCATATTAGGTTCAGTCTTCTGAAAGATGCTCTCAATAGCTTCACTATGAAGCTGACAGCCATGCTCGTAGAGATCGCCAGGAGTGGGCAAACCAGTGAGCTCAATGATGTCAAAGGCTTTGGCTTCGTGATGAACGTTTCCTGTCATCCACTCCAGGACCCAAGTCTTAGGATCTCTGCTATACCCGCGGATGTGAAGTGTGGCATAGAATTGGAGCAGCAACTCTTCATTCCAATGCTCTTGGTCAGTGACGAACCGCAGCAGTCCAACCTCTTTGAAGCAATCCAGAGCTTCTTCCAGACAGGGTAGACCAGCTATTGCTTCAATGTCAAGGCGCTTGTGTGGGAAGATGCGACCTTGGTTGTAAAGAACACATGAGTAATAGCTTTGCTGCGGATAACTCCAGAACCGATCAGATGATATTCTTTCCCTGGAGTAGGGGTTCCTGGAGCTGTTAAAGAATGTGTTGTCTGCTCTGAAGCCATTGATACTGAAGGAGCCAGGTGCTGATGCAGGACCTGGGAACCTTGGCAATCTTGGGATTGGCTTCTGTACCTGAGGCCTGTGCTCAACATGATAGTCGAATTGGGGACCGGCAGCAGACGCAGGAACAGAAGCAGCGGGATCAGTGGCTTCGCTGACTTCTGGTGCTTTTGTTGGTGAGGGCTCCACATTTGCTTCAGCCATGACAGCGTCAGTGGCTTCAATAGTGTTGGTGGTGGCAGCCGCAAGATTTTCAACCTCCACTTGACGAGCTGGAGGGTCGCTTACGATCACGTTCTCCTCGAGAACTGCTTCTTAGTGGGACAGGGGAGTAGCAGCTTCTGGTACTTCTTCTTCATCGCCTCATGCAGCCGGAATGTCTTCAGCAGTTTTAGCTTAAGATGCAGAGACTTGAGGCCTTGGACCTTTGCTAAGCCTGCGCAACGCGGGCGATGCCTGTGGAGTTTGTGTTGGCTGAGCCTCAGAGTCTTCTTCCTCTTGTGGGCGATCCGCCCACGAAGCATCCTGTGCTATTGGTGTCAGCGGACGACCAATGCTGATGAGTTCACTGTGTGTGAGCACAGGCGATGATACCTGTTGGTTCTCTAGCTGAGGAAGGGCTGCATCATCTTCAACATGGTCATGGTGACCAATGTCCTCAGCAGCGAGGGGATCAGCTGCTGGAAAGTCATCAGCTTCATGAGCCTCTGTGAAAGCAGGCTCATGGACAGTCAGTTGACGTTCTTGTGGATCGGCGTCGGGGTGAACCATGGAAATGGGTTCAACAATCAAGGGCTCTGTGGGAGCAGCCCGTTCCTTCTTTGTCATTCTTTTCTTCTTGGTGGGGGCAGTAGCAGAGGCTTCAGGATGTTTTCTCTTCCTTGCTTCAGCCTCAGCAGTCCTGGTCTTCTTAAGTTCTGAAGCGGTTGACCTGGCCTTTGGCTTCGGGCCAGTCATGCTAGTTGGGAAGACAAGGGGATCTGCCTCCTGCCTTGGTGCTTCAGGTTCAGCACTAGCGGGCTTCTTCTGCTTCTTGGCAGCCATCCTGGGGTCGATGCCAGGACGCCCAAGGGCCTTGCGCTTCTCAGCCTCATTGTAGGCTTGCACACATCTATCAGCCAGGACCTTCATGCGCTCATGAGAACCCTGAGCTTCTGCACGTTTCTTTAGAAAGGCTTCCTTTAGCTCGTGCAGCATAATCTTGAAATTCTTCATGTCTTGCATGCTGAGCTTGGCCATATGCTTCTTGAACTGAGATTTCTCAAAGTCAATCTTCTGCTTTAGTTCAACAATGCGCTGGGCGATAGCTAACTCTGAAGCAATGGCACCATGGAAGGCGACACTGAGGCCAATGGGTAGTTGGAGATCGTCGAAGCTGATGTTTGGCGTGTCAAACCATTCATCAATGAAGTTGTGGATGATTGTTACATCAAAGAGAGGCATATCATTGAAGATTTCTGCTTCTTCTTTGCTCTTGATGAGTTGCTCAAGAGCGTCATCTGCAAGATCTTCATCACTTGACAGATCAATGGCATCATTGCGCAGAATGGCAGCAGCTGTTAGCTCTTGGCCGGTGTGTGGCAGAGGCATCTTGACCTTCTGGGGCTTGGAGATGCGTGATAAATCTTCAGACTGCACACTGTCTTCAGGAGGTGCAGTTGCCAGTGGCTTCGCTCGTGAGATTTTTGGTGAAGGGGCAGGCTTTGAAGCTTTAGGCTTCTTCAACTTCTTTGGCTTCGGCGCTGCAGGCGCTTCATCTGATTCAGCATCAGCTGCAGGCTCATTCACTGCAGTCCCTTGAACCAAGATATGGGTGATGAGGCCTTCAAGGTTGTAGAAAGGACCAACGACATTGGGTTCTGCATCTCGTGTGCCATCAGCCCTTGGAGCTGAGGGACCAGGGTTGAAGTCTAGTCCCAATGTCTTCTTGTTTTGCTTTGCTGAGTTCTGGGAAAACTGGAAGTTGTGCTTGAACAGAATGTCGTCACGACACCATAGTAGTGACGATGGGTGTGCATCAATAGGCTGTGGCCCACGGACCATGCAGGGATAGAAGCCTTGTTCAATGGCTTCATCTCTGGACCTGGGTTGAAGATTCTTGTATAGGATGTCTCCCCACGGTCTCTTGATGGCATTTTTCTCAGCATATTCCTGGGTTACAAATCGGTATCTGAACCATTGTTCTGCCCAATATCTTCGAATCCATTGGATTCGGGTCTTGCGCTGATTGTAATCCTCTTCAGGATCTGTCTTGTACAGTTCTGAGAGGTCATCTGGCAGATCTCTAGATGTTTCTCCACGACGCTTTCTGCCACCCTTCCTTGCTGATTTCTCTAAAGCCATGAACTTTAAACTGAAAGGCTTCAACACGTTCAAAGGCTTCAAAGATTTTCGCTTGCTGGACAAACAGGAACTTGCTTCGGGAGAATTTATATGATGCTGTAAGAATTCTGCAAATGAATGCAGACTATGAGAACCAAGGGATTCTCCCACGGACATGTACCTGTGACAGCATTAAGGTGCAAGGGAAGGGGAAGAGGTCATATGCATTCTCAGAAGATTTTGAATATAAATCAGTTTAGAAGACATTGACCTCATCGTGCAAAGACATTCACTCATAGATAAGGAGTTGGTTCCAGATTTGTACGAATCCAGAGATCAGTACAAGTGAGGAATCTAACTACTTTGTGAAGCATAAGTGAATATACTAGGCATGTTATGAGATGCAGTATGAGAGAGATCTAACTTGTGTGAATAGAAACTGCTTGTGGTAGAAAGTGACAAAGCCATAGGATCAACGGTGCCGTAAAAAGGAAGTTTTATTTACCACACTAAGAACTGCTAGACAGAGTGGAAGATGAGGCCAAGTAGTTCGATCTTCCGTGCCCTAACTTGGCGACGGAGGACACCTACGGCGACAGCGGAGAGGACGATGTCCGCGGTCGGCGTGAAGACGACGTCGGAGAGGTTGCGGCAGCGAAGCGCTTCGTCGCCGGCGTCGTTGAGGGCTAGCGGTGGCGCTAGGGTTCGTGCGAGAGTGGAAGAAGAGATAATGACCGCCGTGAAGTGTGTATTTATAGGTACAGGGGCGGCACTGCGTTATTACACAGGTGCCCTGGCGATTCGCATCTGAGGAACACGTGGCCATCATGCAGAATTTTGGGGTTTGTTCCACGTCCCACGCATGCCTGGATTGTCGGGTGGTCGTTCCTACTTTTCCAGGTTTCATGTGGAGGAATGAGCATTGAAAGTGGACTTAAGGTTTGTCTTTGTATCTTCTGCTGACAAGGACGCAGAGAAGACATTCGACAGTTTCAATAGAATGCATATGATTTGGAGAGATAGAGTTTGAGATAGATAGCATAGAGAGGTTAGGGTCCGATCACATTCACTTAGTTCAAAGATTCAACAAGTAGACATAGCTATAAGTGAATGCTGTAGAGGACAGAACACTAGTATATATATAATCAACATAGTGAAGATAATCATGAAGACATGTTGAGATTGAAGCCAAACCAAATGTGAAGACATAGCAAGGTAACGCCATGAGTGAAACACTTCAAAATAGAACATTTGGTGGTGGCGTTACCCACCGTATACGAAGTATTAGACCGAGACACGGCGCACAATTATTGTGGCGCTCCGAAGTCAAATTCCACATTAATGTATTCACACTTAGAATGTATGTCTTCATTGATTGAAGATATACTTTACTTCATGTGTTGCACATCTAAGTCATCAATATGCATAAGGGTTAGGATGTGTGCCTGATCACAGGACATTTGAGGATTCCAGGATATTTAGCTCACACCGTAACTTGCAAAATCTCTTCTCATCCAAGGGCTTGGTGAAGATATCTGCCAATTGCTCTTCAGTGTTGACGTGTATGATATCAATATCTTTCTTCACAACATGATCTCTGAGAAAGTGATGACGAATTTCAATGTGCTTTGTCTTCGAGTGCTGAACTGGGTTGTTGGCAATCTTGATGGCGCTTTCGTTGTCGCAGTAGAGTGGCACTTGCTTCAGATGAATGCCATAGTCCTTGAGCGTTTGCTTCATCCACAGAAGCTGAGCGCAGCAAGACCAGCAACAATGTATTCAGATTCAGCAGTGGAGAGAGATACACAGTTCTGCTTCTTTGAAGACCAACATACAAGTGATCGTCCCAGAAAGTGACATGTGCCTGATGTAGACTTGCGATCAACTTTGTCACCAGCATAATCAGCATCCGAGAATCCAACCAGATCAAACTCTGAGCCCTTTGGATACCATAATCCTAGAGTTGGGGTGTGAGCCAAATATCGAAGAATTCGCTTCACAGCTAAGTGATGTGACTCCTTTGGTGCCGCTTGGAATCGAGCACACATGCAAACACTAAGCATAATATCTGGCCTAGATGCACACAGATAAATTAAAGAACCAATCGTGGAGCGGTATACCTTTTGATCGAACTCTTTACCATTGTCGTCAGGACCCAGATGATGCTTGGCTGGCATTGGCGTCATGAAGCCTTTGCAGTCTTGCATACCGAACTTCTTCAGGCAATCTTTGAGATACTTCTCTTGAGATATGAAGATGCCGTTGCGTTGCTGTCGTATTTGAAGACCGAGAAAGAACTTCAGCTCTCCCATCATAGACATTTGATATTGCTCTTGCATCATATATCCAAACTCTTCACTGTACTTCTGATTGGTGCAGCCGAAGATAATGTCATCCACATATATTTGGCACACAAACAGTTCACCATCATATGTCTTCGTGAAGAGAGTGGGGTCGAGAGAACCAGGTATGAATCCTTTGCTCTTTAGGAAGTATTTGAGTGTGTCATACCAGGCCCGAGGGGCTTGTTTGAGGCCATACAGTGCCTTGTTGAGCTTGTATACCATGTCAGGATGTTTTGGATCTTCAAAGCCAGGAGGTTGTGCAACATACACTTCTTCTTCAATCTTGCCATTGAGGAAGGCACTCTTCACATCCATTTGATAAAGAAGTATGTTGTGATGATTTGCATATGCCAGCAGTATGCGTATGGCTTCAAGTCTAGCCACAGGAGCAAATGTTTCATCGAAGTCAATGCCTTCCACTTGAGTATATCCTTGAGCAATGATACGAGCTTTGTTTCTGACAACTTGACCATGCTCATCTTGCTTGTTGCGTTATATCCATTTGATACCTATTATGTTGTGCTTCCAAGGATCGGGACGCTTGACTAGTTCCCATACATTATTCAGCTCAAACTGTTGAAGCTCGTCTTGCATAGCTTGAATCCATTCAGGTTCCATGAAGGCTTCTTCAACTTTCTTGGGTTCTGTTATTGAGACGAATGCGAAGTGCCCACAGAAATTTTCTAGCTAAGTTGCCCTTGAACGAGTGAGTGGACCGGGTGCATTGATGCTATCAATTATTCTTTCAATCTGCACTTCATTGGCAATGCGAGGATGTACAGGGCGAGGATTTTTCTCTTGCTGATCATTGTCGTTGTTAGAAGGAATGTCTTCAGGCTGAGCATTGTCTTCAGGTTGATCAGGTGCTGAGATGATAAGTTCTTCTTCAGGATGAGCTTCGGAAGGTATAATTTCTCCAGTTCCCATTAGCTTGATTGATTCATTGGATGGAACTTCATTTAGCACATTTGGCAGTTGCTCTCTTTGTGAACCGTTGGTCTCATCGAACCGCACATCCACTGTTTCAACCACTTTGTAATGAAAGAGATTGAAGACTCTGTAGGAGTGCGAATCCTTTCCATATCCAAGCATAAAACCCTCATGTGCTTTTGGTGCAAACTTTGAGGTGTGATGTGGGTCCTTGATCCAGCACCTGGCGCCAAATACTCTGAAGTAACTGACATTTGGCTTCTTGCCAGTAAGGAGCTCATAAGATGTCTTGTTCAGAAGCTTGTGAAGATAAACACGATTGATTGTATGGCATGCAGTATCAATGGCTTCAGGCCAGAATTTTCTTGGAGTCTTGTATTCATCTAGCATCGTTCTGGCCATCTCAATGAGTGTTCTGTTCTTGCGTTCGACGACCCCATTCTGCTGTGGCGTGTACGGGGCTGAGAATTCATGTGTGATGCCCAAGGTATCAAGATATGTATCAAGGCCAGTGTTCTTGAATTCAGTGCCATTGTCACTTCTGATATGCTTTATCTTGGCGCCATAGTTGTTCATTGCTCGATTGGCGAAGCGTCTGAAGACATCCTGCACTTCAGTCTTGTAAAGGATTATGTGCACCCAAGTATATCTAGAATAATCATCAACAATGACAAAGCCATAGAAACAAGCAGTAGTAGTAAGAGTTGAGTAATGAGTGGGACCGAAAAGATCCATGTGAAGCAATTCTAAGGGTCGAGTAGTAGTCATGATTGTCTTCGAGGGATGTTTGGCCCTCGTCATATTTCCTGCCTCACAGGCACCGCATAAGTGATCTTTCTTGAACTTGACGCCCTCGATGCCTATGACATGCTTCTTCTTTGCCAGGGTGTGGAGGTTCCTCGTGCCAGCATGCCCAAGCCTCCGATGCCAGTGCCAGCATTCAGAAGCTTTTGCTAGAAGACATACGGCAAGCTGTGGTCCTGTTGAGAAATCTACCATGTACAAATCATCTTTTCGATACCCTTCAAATACTAGAGACTTGTCAGATTCCATTAGAACAAGGCAACGATATTTTCCAAATATTACGATCATGTTTAAATCGCAAAGCATTGAGACAGACATTAAGTTGAAGCCAAGGGATTCAATAAGCATGACTTTATCCATGTGTTGATCCCTTGAGATTGCAACTCTACCTAGACCCAATACCTTACTTTTACCAGTGTCAGCAAATGTGATGTGGCTCTTGTCGGATGGACGTAAGGTTGAGTCCATAAGAAGGCTTCTTTTGCCAGTCATGTGATTTGTACACCCACTATCAATAATCCATTCTGAAGACGCTGGTGTCGTACCCTACAGTGCAGTTAGGGGGATAGGCTTCACGAAGAGCATTGTGAAGCAAAAACATTTGACGAACCAGTGGGTTATGAAAGCCTAGATCCAGATTAGGACTAATAGGGAGAGTAGCAAGCGATTCAGGAACGAAGTACATAGTAAGACCATTCGGGCATTTGATCTTGCGCCCTACAAGATGTTTAAGGTCCCCAGCAATAGCGTCAGACGATTTTGGTTTTCTGCTAGAGACCTTTCCCTGCAAAAGAGAGTTAAGCTTTCTTAGCACCCACATCTTCAAGGGTGGCTTAGAAGCAATAAGTCTAAGTGCAGCATCTGAGAACTTTGGCTTTGGAGCCCTAGCAAACAATCTTGTAGGCAGACAATAGTACTCATAAGAATAAGCAGAATAGTTCTTGGTCTTATGAACATGGCGGTTTGATGAACCGCTCTCATATTCATATGCCTGAGTATGGTTTCCCTGCAAAACATTTGCGTTAGTGTGACTCAGGTGAGTCCTCTGTCTGTATGAAGCCTTTGGACCGTATGAAGCCTTTGGTCTAAGGTTTGTCTTCTTCACGTGAGGTGTCATGATGACATTCACAGGAAGATTCTCCAGACACCTTTTCGGAACCCAGATCTTCTTCATAGGCAGTCCATTCCTGCAGTTAGTACCAATGTACCTGGCAAACACTTCACCATTCTGATTCTTAAACAGTTTATAGTTTGCATCAAAGGATTCATCAATGACAATGGGGTTAGCACAAGTGAACCCAGATAGAGTGGATGGGTCTGCTGAAAATTCCTTTGCAGCAACCCACGTGGTTTTGGGGTACTGCTCAGGTTTCCAGTAAGAGCCATCAGCATTCATTTTCCTTACGAACCCAACACCCTCTTTCCTCGGGTTTCGGTTCCTGCTTTTTGAGGACATCACATAGTGTCTGATGCCCTTTAAGACTTTTGTACATCCCTGTTTCAAGCAATGTCTTCAACCTAGCATTCTCATCAGCAATAGCAGTGGAATCCTCAGCAGAGGGGTTAGTTCCCACATCAACAGTTGAAGATATTGCAACAGTAGTAGCAGTAGAACATTCAGCAACAGTAGTAGCATTATCACGCTCAATGCATTTAAGTCATGGTGGTTCAAATCCTTCCTGAGCGGAGCTGATCTATTCGGCGCGAAGTGACTCGTTTTCCTTTTGAAGATCTTCATGAGCCGCTCTCAATTTCTCAAGATCTTGCTTCCTTTGAAGATAATCATAGGAAAGCTTTTCATGAGTTGTTGAGAGAGTTTCATGACGACTTTCAAGTTCCTCATACTTAACGTGAAGATTTTTTATGTCTTCAATTAAGGATTCAGATCGAGTCATTTCAGCACCTAACAGATCATCGCTTCTGTCTAACAGTTTTTGAATATGTTCCATAGCTTTCTTTTGTTCAGTTGCAATTTTAGCAAGTGTTTTGTAGCTGGGTTTTGAACCACAATCAGAGTCATCGTCACTAGATGTTTGATAGTGAGTAGTGCGTGTGTTTACCTTGGCACCGCATGCCATGAAGCAGTAGGTAGAAGCGGAGTAGTCCTTGTCATTTGCATCGGTGTCGGTGATGAAGTCATTGTCTTCAGTGTTGAAGATGGACTTGGCAACGTATGCTGTAGCCAGACTTGCGACGCCTGAATCGGACTCCTCCTCAGACTCCACCTCCGCCTCCTCAGAAGCGGACTCCTCCTCTGAATCCATTTCCTTGCCAACAAACGCACGTGCCTTGCCAGATGAGCTCTTCTTGTGTGATGAAGACTTTGAGGAAGACTTGGAAGAAGACTTTGAGTATTTCTTCTTCTTCTTGTCGTCAGAGTCATATTCCTTGCTCTTCTTCTTTTTGTTCTCATTGTCCCACTGTGGACACTCAGAGATGAAGTGGCCAGGTTTCTTGCACTTGTGACATGTTTTCTTCTTGTAGTCGTGAGCAGAAGCTTCATCATTCCTTGAGCTTGATCGGGAAGACTTTCTGAAACCTTTCTTCTTGGTGAATTTTTGGAACTTCTTCACAAGCATAGCAAGTTCCCTTCCAATGTCTTCAGGATCATCCGAACTGCTGTCAGATTCTTCTTCAGATGAGGAGACAGCTTTTGCCTTCAAGGCACGAGTTCGCCCATAATTTGGACCGTAGATATCTCTTTTCTCAGAAAGCTGAAACTCATGTGTGTTGAGCCTCTCAAGTTTGTCAGACGGATCGAGTGTCTTGAAATCAGGACGTTCTTGAATCATCAGGGCTAGGGTGTCAAACGAACTATCAAGTGATCTCAGTAGTGTCTTGACAACTTCATGTTTGGTGATCTCAGTAGCGCCGAGGGCTTGAAGCTCATTTGTGATGTCAGTGAGTCGGTCAAATGTTAGCTGGACATTCTCATTGTCATTTCGCTTGAAGCGGTTGAAGAGGTTGCGAAGGACACTGATTCTCTGATCTCTCTGGGTTGAGACGCCTTCATTGACCTTGGAGAGCCAGTCCCAGACTAGCTTAGATGTTTCCAAAGCACTCACACGGCCATACTGTCCTTTGGTCAGATGACCACAGATGATATTCTTGGCAGTAGAGTCCAGTTGAACGAACTTCTTGATGTCAGCAGCAGTGACACCTTCTCCAGCCTTGGGAACGCCATTCTTGACGACATACCATAGGTCGACGTCAATGGCTTCAAGATGCATGCACATCTTATTATTCCAGTAGGGATATTCAGTTCCATCAAAGACGGGGCACGCAACGGAGACTTTAATTATCCCTGCAGTCGACATAGCTAAAACTCCAGGTGGTTAAACCGAGTCACACAGAACAAGGGAGTACCTTGCTCTGATACCAATTGAAAATGCGTTATATCGACTAGAGGGGGGCTGAATAGGCGATTTTTATGAAAATCTTCAAAACGTGGAAGTTTCGAAGACAAACGATAGAAATAAACCTATTACCATGCAGCGGAAGGTAGACTACACTAGGCAAACCATAGTCAAGTATTCAATGAAGTGAAAGCACAATGACTAATAGCAGCTAGGTAGTAAGGATCAGGTAGGAAGATATTATGAAGCCAAACAGAACACGCAGTCACTCAGTGAAGACAAAAGATAATGCAATCATACAATGACTTCACAAGGACCAACAGTAAGTAAAGGGAAGGGAAGGATGAAACCAGTGACTCGTTGAAGACAATGATTTGTTGGACCAGTTCCAGTTGCTGTGACAACTGTACGTCTGGTTAGGGCGGCTAGGTATTTAAACCTGAGGACACACAGTCCCGGACACCCAGTCCTGAACACGCAGCTCAGGACACCCAGTCCTCACCGTATTCCCCTTGAGCTAAGGTCACACAGACCTCGCCCAATCACTCTGGTAAGTCTTCAAGGTAGACTCCCAAACCTTCATAGACTTCGTTCACTGGCGATCCACAATGTCCCTTGGATGCTCAGAACGCGACGCCTAACCGGCCGGAGGATTCACAGTCCTCAAGTGTAATAAGTCTTCAGATCACACAGACAAGAAGACTTAAGTGATGCCTAACACTCTTTGGCTCTGGGTGGTTAGGGCTTTATCCTCGCAAGGAATTATCTCTCAAATGCTTCGAGGTGGGTTGCTCTCAAACAACAAAAGCCGTACTCTAACTCTGAGCAGCCCGTTTATGGTTGTAGGGGGTGGGCTATTTATAGCCACTAGGCAACCTGACCTGATTTGTCCGAAATGACCCTGGGTCACTAAGGAACTGACACGTGTTCCAACGGTCAGATTTCAAACTCACACGACAACTTTACTTGGGCTACAAGCAAAGCTGACTTGTCCGACTCTGGACAAGATTCGCTCTCATAGTCTTCACTCGAAGACATAGGTTTTGGTTAAGCATCACTTCAGTCATTCTGACTGGTTCTCTTGGACCCCACTTAATAGTACGATGGTTGCTATGACTCAACAAAGAAGAAGAAAAAGAACTACGAAAGATCTAAGTCTTCGAGCTCCATAGGCTTCATGCGATGTCTTCTCTTGTCATAGTCTTCAATGTGAATATCTTCATATACCACCTTTGACATCAATGTCTTCATACATTTTTAGGGGTCATCTCTGGTAGGAAAACCGAATCAATGAGGGACTTCTACCTGTGTTATCCTGCAATTCTCACAAACACATTAGTCCCTCAACTAGGTTTGTCATCAATACTCCAAAACCAACTAGGGGTGGCACTAGATGCACTTACACTAATAGCAGCTAGGTAGTAAGATCAGGTAGGAAGATATTGTGAAGCCAATCAGAACAAGTAGTCACTCAGTGAAGACAAAAGATAATGCAATCATACAATGACTTCACAAGGACCAACAGTAAGCAAAGGGAAGGGAAAGATGAAACCAATGACTCGTTGAAGACAATGATTTGTTGGACCAGTTCCAGTTGCTGTGACAACTGTACGTCTGGTTGGGGAGGCTGAGATTCAACTCAGAAGACCTCGTCTTCACCTTATTCCCCTTGAGCTAAGGATACCCAGTCCTCACCCAATCACTCTGGTAAGTCTTCAAGGTAGACTTCCAAACCTTCACAGACTTCGTTCACCGGCGATCCACAATGACTCTTGGATGCTCAGAACACGACGCCTAACCGGCTGGAGGATTCACAGTCCTCAAGTGTAATAAGTCTTCAGATCACACAGACAGGAAGACTTAAGTGATGCCTAACACTCTTTAGCTCTGGGTGTTTAGGGATTTATCCTCGCAAGGAATTCTCTCTCAAAGGCTTCGAGTTGGGTTGCTCTCAAACGACAAAAGCCGTACTGTAACGCCCTCGATGCGGCTATATCTCCCACGTGTCGAAGCATGACTTAGAGGCATAACCGCATTGAAAGCAATGTCACAAGCGAGGTAATCTTCATACAACCCATGTAATACATAAGGGAAAGAGATACATAGTTGGCTTACAATCGCCACTTCACACAATACATGAATAAAGCATTACATCATCCAAATACAATCAAGGTCCGACTATGGAACCAAAATAAAAGAAGAACCCCAAATGCGACAAAGGTCCCCGATCGACCCCAACTGGGCTCCACTACTGATCAACTAGAACGAAAACAACACAAAGGACAAGATCTTCATCGAGCTCCTCCTAAGCTTGGTTGCGTCATCTGCACGGTCTCATCGGCACCTGCAAACTGGTTTTGGAAGTATTTGTGAGTCACGGGGACTCAGCAATCTCGCACCCTCGTGATCAAGACTATTTAAGCTTATAGGTAGGGTAAAAGATATGAGGTGGAGCTGCAGCAAGCGACTAGCATATATGGTGGCTAACATACACAAATGAGAGCGAGAAGAGAAGGCAAAGCACGGTCGATAAAATATGATCAAGAAGTGATCCTAAAACAACCTACGCCAAGCATAACTCCAACACCGTGTTCACTTCCCGGACTCCGCCGGAAAGAGACCATCATGGTTACACACGCGGTTGATGCATTTTAATTAAGGTCAACTTCAGGCTTTCTACAACCGGACATTAAAAAATTCCCATCTGCCCATAACCGTGGGCACGGCTTTCGAAAGTTCAAAACCCTGCAGGGGTGTCCCAACTTAGCCCATGACAAGCTCTCACGGTCAACGAAGGAATAGACCTCCTCCCGAGACATTCCGATCAGACTCGGTATCCCGGTTCTACAAGACATCCTCGATAATGGTAAAACAAGTCCAGCAAAGCTGCCCGATGCGCCGACATCCTGATGGGAGCTGCACATATCTCATTCTCAGGGCAACACCGGATGAGACATCCTACGAGTAAAACCAGCCCTCAAGTTTTCCCGAGGTGGCCCCGCAGTCTACTCAGTTCGTACCAACACTTAGACAAGCACTGGCCCCGGGGGGGGGGAGGTTAAAATAAAGATGACCCTTGGGCTGGCCTAACCCAAGGGAAAAAGAGGCTAGGTGGCGAATGGTAAAACCAAGGTTGGGCCTTGCTGGAGGAGTTTTATTCAAAGCGAACTGTCAAGGGGTTCCCATTATAACCCAACCGCGTAAGGAACGCAAAATCCGGGAACATAACACCGATATGATGGAAACTAGGGCGGCAAGAGTGGAACAAAACACCAGGCATAAGGCCGAGCCTTCCACCCTTTACCAAGTATATAGATGCATTAATTAAATAAGATATATCGTGATATCCCAACAAAATATCCATGTTCCAACATGGAACAAGCTTCAATCTTCACCTGCAACTAACAATGCTATAAGAGGGGCTGAGCAAAGCGGTAACATAGCCAAACAACGGTTTGCTAGGACAAGGTGGGTTAGAGGCTTGGTTTAACAATATGGGAGGCATGATAAGCAAGTGGTCGGTATCGCAGCATAGGCATAGCAAAAGAGCGAGCAACTAGCGAGCAACTAGCAAGCAAAGATAGAAGTGATTTCGAGGGTATGGTCATCTTGCCTGAAATCCCACAAGGAAGAAGAACGAGTCCATGAAGAAGACAAACGGACGTAGACGAACGGGTCCTCACAAACGCGACGTTACTGGAACCAACCCGAAGAAGCAAACACCGGAAAGAAGCACACAACATAGTAAACAACCAACACATAAACATGGCATGATGCACAACCAAGTATGATGCATGTCCGGATTAAAGAGGCATGGCATGGCAAAGAGCACAAGCAACCCTACAAATTAAGTGGAGCTCAATATGCAACAAGTTGCATATTGACGAAACACCACATCAATTATTTAGTTCACTCCTGCTTATGTACCCAACCAAATTAAATGTTGTTAAGCATGGCAAGGGGTGTAGCATAACAAACTATACCATCTAAACAATTTAAATGGGGCCGGATATAATAAACAACAAAACGGGTAAATCCCCATATGCATTTAGCAAATTAATGCAAACAACAAATTAAACATTTTAATTGTTGTTATCATGATGCGGATGACATGAACAAGTTTATGCAATTTTTTTATTAAAAGTTGACAAGAGAATTATGAAGCATTTGTCACCGTGGTGGAAAGGAAAGGGGTGCCATGGCAACGGTAACGAAAACGGTGCCACGGCAACATATCGGTTATCAGGTAGCCCACGGGGATACCGGTGCAAAAGGAAAAGTGACGGGAGCGTGCAAGAGATGGTGGGGTGATCCCGGTTACCGGGTTCCCACGGGTCGATGACGGCGACAAGGCAAAAGAGGGGCAATGTGCACCGACAATTCGAGCACGGAGCAAACACGGGCATCTCTTACATCACACATGCATTCGTTCATAGGCGGTCATCTCGGGGTTATACCTTCGAAGCGTGCGATATCGGAACGGATCAAGTTCGTAGAGGGAAGTAGACGTTCTCGCAACGGCGGTAGTGGAAGTAGTTGTTCACGCGGCGGTAGTCGAACTTGACGATACCGTTACACGGGTCTTCGGCAATGGTCGTTGTTCTATGCATCGGGCATCACGGTACTAGCCAAGGTACTTGCCGTTCTTAGCGGTTCCAAAGACGGCGGTAGATGAACATGACGCGTCGTTGTGGTACTTGTTGGTTTCGGTCGAGGCGGCAAAACATAGTCGTACTTGAGGTGGCCTTGACGATCCCAAAAACGTTCCTGCTCGAGAAGGCCTCTGTCTTGGTCTTCACCGGTGTGGTACTTGGCGAAAAGGATCCCCGAAAGCGGCCTTGCGTCCCTGGATTCGGTGACCTTGGCAACGACAAAAAAAGGCAACGGGGCAGCGAACGGAAGGCGAAGCACGGGCAGGAGGTGATGCGGTTCGTCCTCCTCGTCCTAGACATGTCAAGGCAGGGGAGGTCTTGGCGCTGGGCGCGGGCACACACACCTCCAGCGGGCATGCTGGAGGCAGGAGGCGAGGCAAGGCGTCGGAGCAAGGGAAGCAGCAGCAGGAGTAGAGGCGGAGGCAAGCTCGCCGGCAACAGAGCAGCAGCGACCCGAGGTCAACCGCAGGAGGTGGAGGAGGAGCTGAGGACGGGGAGGCCGGTGTGGTCGCGTGCACAGGGCGACGACATATCGGAGAGCGGACGGCGGAGGCAGGAGAGCTACCCTTTCTCTCCCTCTGTCTGAAGGTATGGTGCAGGAGGAGGACGAATGGAGAAGAGATCGGTAGGAGAGGGGGGTTGCGGCGCTGAGGGGAAAAGGTGGAGGGAGGTCGGCTCGCTAGGGTTACAGGCGGGCGCGACCAGGCCTTGGGCCACTGGAGGCTGGGCCTGGGAGGTCCAAGAGGCCGGACTGGCTGGCCGGCCCGGAGGAGAGGGCGACGGCTGGGCTGAGGCCCTGCACACATACACACTCTCTCCCCTAGACTAAACTCTCTGTTTATTTAAATAAACAGTTCAATAAAAGAAAAAGGCCAGGGGGCTAGAAGAGGAGTTTTTCAGATATAAAAATATCCTCAATCTTCTGGAACTAAACTCTATTTGATAAAATTGCCTTGGACATTTTTAGAGGTAGAAAAATAAAACAAGTTTAAATATGATTCAAACTTGAGGCATTTTTGAACCTAACCAAAACAACTCCAAAAGATCTGAAATCTGACAGAGAGGTTGAAGGCAAGGTCGAGAAATTATAGGAAAATTATGAACATTAATAGAGAAGGGGAAAGTGGCCCTTGCAAAAGAAAGGATCGAGAAGGAAAGGAGAAGGAGATGATGCATGTGACAAAGGCATGTGATTATTTGCAAGTGTGTTATGGGTGATTCCAAATTATTGGAATATAATTTATATAGCTCCCTAAAATATTGGGAGAATATGTTTTAAAGAGTAATCACCATAGTGAATATCCCTCGATTTAAATGGACCAAAGATCCATGCAATTTATTTAGTTGAGATAAGAAAAGAAATGACATGATGCAATGCACATGATGCAAAGATGAATGCAATGAACCAAACAAAACACACAAGGAAACCCGGAAACCCTAGAAGGCATCTGAAGCTCCGGTCTTGGGGCGTCACACGTACTCTAACTCTGAGCAGCCAACCGTTTATGGTTGTAGAGGGTGGGCTATTTATAGCCACTAGGCAACCCGACCTGATTTGTCCGAAATGACCCTGGGTCACTAGGGAACTGACACGTGTTCCAACGGTCAGATTTCAAACACACACGACAACTTTACTTGGGCTACAAGCAAAGCTGACTTATCCAACTCTGGACAAGATTTGCTCTCATAGTCTTCACTCGAAGACATAGGATTTTGGTTAAGCATCACTTCAATCATTCTGACTGGTTCTCTTGGACCCCACTTAACAGTATGGTGGTTCCTATGACTCAACAAAGAAGAAAAAGAACGACGAAAGAACTAAGTCTTCGCGCTCCATAGTCTTCACGCGATGTCTTCTCATGTCATAGTCTTCAATGTGAATGTCTTCACATACCACCTTTGACTTCAATGTCTTCATACATTTTTAGGGGTCATCTCTGGTAGGAAAACCGAATCAATGAGGGACTTCTACCTGTGTTATCCTGCAATTCTCACAAACACATTAGTCCCTCAACTAGGTTTGTCGTCAATACTCCAAAACCAACTAGGGGTGGCACTAGATGCACTTACAATCTCCCCCTTTTTGGTGATTGATGACAAACTGGTTGAAGTTTTCAACGGGGAATAAAATATGTGAAATTGTAAAGGGTAGGTTATTGTCTTCATAAGTGGAAAAGGCTCCCCCTGAAGATGTGCATATAAGTAATTTGCTTTTGGTATGCAAATGCACATGGAAGGTTGTACTTGTAGAGATCCACTTCAACTTATGATGACAATTCATCATGCATGAAAAGTATGTGAAGATAATGACATGCATAATGAAAAATGGACGTCTACAAAATGATCTAAGTGCGGAATTTATCGTCGCACATGCGGAATTTATCATCGCATCACAGTAAAGCAAATAAGTAGCAGACGACCATCGAGTTTGAGTGTTACAACTCAAAGAACCAAATGTATCAAAACGCAAGAGTTGTAAACACTAGGCAAAATATAAAGCAACCGCCCATATGGACCTGCTTGAAGACTATCAAACTCATATGCTTCTCCCCCTTTTGTCAGTAAGGACCAAAAAGGTTTGAAGACATAGAGCATCTACTCGTTCCCATGAGGAGTAGGTGAAGCAGCAAGGTCGTCGGTGTTGCTAGGCAGTGCAGATGAACTCGGGGCAGTGTCGATGCGTGTAGAAGTAGGGGGCGGTGAAGTAGCATCGTATTCGTCATCGATCACTCTGGCATTCACAGTTGCCGCGGAGGAACAGAACTCAGAGTCTTCAAGAGACGGAGTTCATCGCAGCACAGTCCTTCTTGGAGGTGTTGAGTCAAACTTGAAGCGTTCAGAGAAGCCATCCTCTTGAAGATCATCCTCAGAGCACATAAGCGTCAGCCCTTTCCATGTACGCCGACAGGTTTCATGGGCAACAAAGGCATTCTTGGTGGCAAGATTGCGAATCCTGTTTACGTCCACCAAGAGGCTTTGCATTTGGCGCTTCAGCCAGTCATGATGCCTATCCTGTTTCTGATGAAGGGCAACCAGAAGCTCTCGATCATTGAGAACACGGGATCACTTCTTGGGCCGTTGGGCAATGGTGCTGTCAATGGCTTCAGTGAGGGCACGATGAGGTGCACGTGTAGTGCCAGCCAGAGGATAAACATGAGATATTGCTTGAACTCCTTCAATGTTTTGAGAGAAGCTTTGATTCTCAGCATTTTGAAGACTAAGAGGCTCCTTGGCAGGCTCTGGATAGATGGCTTCAACTGACATATCGACGCCAGGCAGAAAGATCCAATGATTGCGAGCAGAGGGCTGATAGGTGACAGCTGAGTGCAGTTTGATCAGCCTCATTATCCATGGAGCGTAAAACTTCAAGCCAAAAATGTCAGATCCTGATGCAGCAAGCTGGCGAATAAAGAAGTCTTGTGCATTGAAGCTTTTGCCATGAAGAATATGAAAGACCAACATCTTCATTGCGCCTTCTAGCTTGGCATGTGGATAATGTCCTTTGATGGGCCAGAGAGTTCGCCTTATGATGTGATAGATAGTACGTGGCAGATACTCAAGGTCTTCAACAAAGAACTCCTTAGGATATTCAGCATCTGGAGGCAAAGGCTTCATCATGCTGAGTGTCGAGGATATACCCCGTGGCGTAAACCGATCGGAAGCATAACCCGGCCGGACTGGATGATTCACTGGTAACCCGCCCGGAGCTTAGCGCGGTTCATGGGCTACCCGCCCGGTCTTGGCGGTTCATTAGTAACCCGGCGGGAGGGTCAGATGGATGACGAGGCCCATGGCCCAGAAGGCCGGTTCACGTTTAATGGTGGGCCGGTTTATGAGGAAAGCACAAGGAATATTCCCTTACAAAGGAAGCAAGACTAGGACTCCACTTGTAATAGAGTAATCCTAATCCAACTAGGACTAGTCATGTAAACCGCCCCTTCAACATATATAAGGAGGGGCAGGGCTCCCCAAAGAGGAACAAGTTACAAGCAACAAGAAACAATCTTAGGGCTAGACACAAAGAGGAGAGCCGGTTTACGGCGACTTCCCCGTGATGATAATGAGACCTAGCCTCAAACAGTATGTAGGGTTGTTATCGGATGATGTTTCCCGGGGCCCGAAGATGTCTAAATCCCTGTCTTGTGTTGTGTCTCTCGATTCCGCTCAACCCCTTTCAAGCTACCACATAGATGCGTTGGCCTCACGACTAAGTCCTTACACTAGGACATCTGACGTGACAATTCCACGACACTGAGCATCTGACTTATAGTGGGCTTAGGCTTGTGGAAGATGCTTTCCATAGCAACATTGTGAAGCTGACAACCAGGTTCATACAGATCTCCTGGAGTGGGCAGGCTAGTAAGTTCAATGATATCAAAGGCTTTAGCTTCATGATGAACATTGCCTGTCATCCACTCAAGGACCCAAGTCTTCGGATCCCTGTTGTAGCCATGGATATGAAGAGTGGCATAGAATTGGAGCAGCAATTCTTCATTCCAGTGCTCCTTATCAGTGACGAACTGCAGCAAGCCAGACTCTCTGAAGCAATCCAGAGCTTCTTCCAAACAGGGCAGACCAGTTATGGCTTCAGTGTCAAGACGCATATGTGGGAAAATGCGACCTTGATTGTACAGAATGCATGAGTAATAACTTCGCTGCTGATAGCTCCAGAACCGATCAGAAGATATTCTTGCCTTTGAGTAGGGGTTCTTGGCGCTATTGAAGAAGGTGTTGTGTGCCTTGAAGCCATTGATATTGAACGATCCGGGTGCAGATGCAGTGCCTGGAAACCTGGGCAACCTTGGTATTGGCTTCTGAACCTGAGGCCTATGCTCAACGTGATAGTCAAACTGAGGACCAGCAGCAGGCGGAGGAGTCAGAAAAGGCCATTTGACAGTGACAAGTTGGCCATAGTTGAATTCTTGCTCGACAGTGTGTGGCCGAGGTGGCGGAACAGGAGCAGTGGCATTAACAGAGGCGTTAGGCTGCACAACAGAGGCTTCAGGAGCAGTTGCATCATTGGCTTCATTGACTTTTGGCACATTGGTTGGTGCAGGCTCCACATTTGCTTCATCCATGACTATGTCATTGGCTTCATTTGTGTTGGTGGTGGCAGCCTCAAGATTCTCAACCTCCACTTGATGAGCTGGAGGGTCGGGCACAGACACGTTCTCCTCGAGAACAGCTTCTTCAGTAATGGGGGGAGTAGGGACACGTTCTTCTTCTTGTTTGTCGTCGGCTGATGCAGCCGGAATGTCTTCAGTAGCTTTAGCCTCAGACTCGGAGACATTCACAGTAGGAGTGGCATCCGGAAACACTTGACGTGCAACAGATTGGTGGGGCACTTCTCCTTCTGGAACGCTCGAAAGAGGGACTTGAGGCCTTGGTCCTTTGCAAAGCCTGCGTAGCGCTGGCGACGCCTGTGGAGATGGAGTTGGCTGGGCCTCAAAGTCATCTTCTTCTTGCACTAATGGAGTTGCTTGCGGTTGGGGAGAGCTTGGAGTGTCTTGTCTCTGTGGGTGATCAGCCCACGATGCATCCTGAGCAGTTGGCGTCAGAGGACGGCCAATGCTGATGAGTTCGCTGTGCGTGAGCACAGGCGATGATACCAGTTGGTGCTCGATCTGAGGAAGGACTTCATCGTCTTCCACATTGTCATTGTGACCAATGTCTTCAGCAGCGGTGGGATCAACTGCTGGAATGTCTTCAGCGTCATGAGCCTCTGTGGAAGCAGGCTCATGAACAACCAGTTGGTGCTCGTGGTGTTCAGATGCAGGGCGAACCATTGAGATGAGTTCAACAACTAAGGGCTCTGTGGGAGCAGCCCGATCCTTCTTGGTCTTGCGCTTCTTCTTAGAGGGAGCGACATCAGAAGCTTCAGGATTTTTCCTTTTTCTGGCTTCAGCCTCAGCAGTCCTCGTCTTCTTCAGTTCTGAAGCAGTTGACCTGACCTTTGGCTTCGAGCCAGTCATGCTGCTTGGGAAGACTATGCGAGGTTCTTCCTGCCTTGAAAGTGCAGATTGATCTGTTGATGGCTTCTTCTTCTTTGCAGCCATTCTTGGGTCGATGCCAGGACGACCAAGACCCTTGTGCTTCTCAGCCTCATTGTAGGCTTGCACACACTTGTCAGCCAGGCTCTTCATGCGCTCACGAGAACCTTTAGCTTCTTCACGCTTCTTGAGAAAGGCTTCGTTGAGCTCGTGCAACATAATCTTAAAGTTTTTCACATCTTGCACGCTGAGCTTGGCCATGTGCTTCTTGAACTGAGCTTTCTCATAGTCGATCTTTTGCTTCAGTTCAACGATGCGCTGAGCTAGAGATAGCTCAGAAGCAATGGCGCCAGTGAAGGCGACACTGAGGCCAATTGGAAGTTGCAGGTCTTCAAAGCTGAGGTTGGGCATGTCAAACCACTCATCGATGAAGTTATGGATGATTGCCACATCAAAGAGAGGCAGATCATTGAAGATCTCTGCTTCTTCCTTGCTCTTTATCAGTTGCTCAAGAGTGTCATCTGCAAGATCTTCATCGCTGGAGAGATCAATGGCGTCATTACGCAGAATAGCAGCAGCAGTCAGTGCCTGATCAATACTCTTTCTCATCTCAGTCTTCTTGGAGATGCGCGATAGATCTTCAGACTGCACACTGTCTTCAGGAGGTGCAGTAGCCAGTGGCTTCTCCCGTAAGATTTTTGGTGCTGAGGCAGACTTTGAAGCTTTAGGCTTCTTCAGCTTCGTTGGCTTTGGCGGTGCAGGCGCTTCATCAGATTCAGCGTCATCTGCAGGCTCATCCATGGCTGTCCCTTGAACCATGATATGAATGATGGGACCTTCCAGGTTGTAGAAGGGCCCAACAAGATTGGGTTCAGCTTCGCGGGTGCCATCGGCACGGGGAGCAGAAGGACCAGGGTTGAAGTCTAGTCCCAATGACTTCTTGTTCTGCTTAGCCGAATTCTTGGCAAACTGGAAGTTGCGCTTGAACAGATTGTCGTCACGACACCATAGCAATGACGATGGGTCAGCATCTGCAGGCTGTGGTCCACGGACCATGCAGGGATAGAAGCCTTGTTCAATGGCTTCATCTCTGGACCTGGGTTGAAGATTTCTGTATAGGATGTCTCCCCATGGTCGCTTGATGGCATTCTTCTCTGCATATTCCTGGGTCACAAACCTGTACTTGAACCATTGCTCAGCCCAGTACCTTCGAATCCATTGGATTCATGTATTGCGCTGATTGTAATCCTCTTCTGGGTCTGTCTTGTACAGCTCTGAGAGGTCATCAGGCAGATCTCTTGATGTTCCCCCTCGACGCTGTCGGCCACCCTTCCTTGCTGATTTCTCTGTAGCCATGAGCTTCAAACTGAATGGTTTCAACACGTTCAAAGGTTTCAAAGGCTTCCGCTTGCTGGTCAAACAGGAACTGGCTTCGGAAGAATTTATATGATGCTGTAATAATCCTGCAAATGAATGCAGACTATGAGAACCAAGGGATTCTCCCACGGACATGTACCTGTGACAGCATTAAGGTGCGAAGGAAGGGGAAGAGGTCATATGCATTCTCAGAAGATTTTCAAGATAAATCAGTTTAGAAGACATTGACCTCATAGTGCGAAGACATTCACTCATAGATAGAGAGTTGGTTCCTGATTTGTACGAATCCACAAATAAGTACAAGTGAGGAATCTAACTACTTTGTGAAGCATGAGTGAACATACTAGGCATATTATGAGATGCAGTATGAAATAGATCCAACTTGTGTGAACAGAAACTGCTTGTGGTAGAAAGTGATGGATCTATAGAATCAAAGGGGCCGTAAAAATGAAGTTTTATTTACCACACGAAGAACTGCTAGACGGAGTGGGAGAGGAGGCCGAGCAGATCGATCGTCCGTGCCCTAACTTGGCGACGGAGGACACCTACGGCGACGGCGGAGAAGACGATGTCCGCGGCCGGCATGAAGACGGCGTCGGTGAGGTCGCGGCAACTAAGCGCTTCGTCGCCGGCGTCGTCGAGGGTGAGCAGTGGCGCTAGGGTTTGTGCGAGAGTGGAAGAAAGGATAATGACTGTGGTGAGGTGTGTATTTATAGAGACAGGTACGGCACATTGTTATTACACAGGTGCCCCTGGAGATTCACATCTGAAGGACACGTGGCCATCATGCAACATATCGGAGGTTGTTCCACGTTCCCACGCACGCCTGGATTGTCGGGTGGTCGTTCCCACTTCTCCGGGTTTCAGGTGAAGGAATTAGCATTGAAAATGGACTTAATGTTTGTCTCTGTATCTTCTGCTGACAAGGACGCACAGAAGATATTCGACAGTTTCAATAGAATGCATATGATTTGGAGAGATAGAGTTTGAGATAGAAAGCATAGAGAGGTTAGGGTCCGATCACATTCACTTAGTTCAAAAGATTCAACAAGAAGACATAGCTATAAGTGAATGCTGTAGAGGACAGAACACTAGTATATATATAATCAACATAATGAAGATAATCATGAAGACAGGTTGAGATTGAAGCCAAACCAAATGTGAAGACATACCAAACGTAACGCCATGAGTGAAACACTTCAAACAGAAAAATTTGGTGGTGGCGTTACCCACCGTATAGGAAGTATTAGACCCAGACACGGCGCACAATTATCGTGGCGCTCCGAAGTCAAATTCCACATTAATGTATTCACACTTAGAATGTAAGTCTTCATTGATTGAAGATATACTTTACTTCGTGTGTTGCACATCTAAGTCATCAATAGGCATAAGTGTTAGGATGTGTGCCTGATCACAGGACATTTGAGGATTCCAAGATATTTAGCTCACACCATAACTTGCAAAACCTCTTCTCATCCAAGGGCTTGGTGAAGATATCTGCCAATTTCTCTTTAGTGTTGACGTGTATGATATCAATATCTTCCTTCAAAACATGATCTCTGAGAAAGTGATGACGAATTTCAATGTGCTTTGTCTTCGAGTGCTGAACTGGGTTGTTGGCAATATTGATGGCGCTTTCGTTGTCGCAGTAGAGTGGCACTTGCTTAAGATGAATGCCATAATCTTTGAGTGTTTGCTTCATCCAGAGAAGCTGAGCGCAGCAAGATCCAGCAGCAATGTATTCATATTCAGCAGTGGAGAGAGATACACAGTTCTGCTTCTTTGAAGACCAACATACAAGTGATCGTCCTAGAAAATGACATGTGCCTGATGTAGACTTGCGATCCACCTTGTCACCAGCATAATCAGCATCCGAGAATCCAACCAAATCAAACTCTGAGCCCTTTGGATACCATAATCCTAATGTTGGGGTGTGAGCCAAATGTCGAAGAATTCGCTTCACAGCTAAGTGATGCGATTCCTTTGGTGCCGCTTGGAATCGAGCACACATGCAAACACTAAGCATAATATCTGGCCTAGATGCACATAGATAAAGTAAAGAACCAATCATGGAGCGGTATACCTTTTGATCGAACTCTTTACCATTGTCGTCGGGACCCAAATGATGTTTGGCTGGCACTGGAGTCGTGAAGCCTTTGCAGTCTTGCATCCCAAATTTCTTCAGGCAATCTTTGAGGGACTTCTCTTGAGATATGAAGATGTCGTTGCGTTGCTGACGTATTTGAAGACCAAGGAAGAACTTCAACTCACCCCTCATGGACATCTGATATTGCACTTGCATCATATATCCAAACTCGTTAGTGTATTTCTGATTGGTGCAGCCGAAGATAATGTCATCCACATATATTTGGCACACAAACAGTTCACCATCATAGGTCTTCGTGAAGAGAGTGGGGTCGAGGGAACCAGGTTTGAAGCATTTGCTCTTCAGGAAGTATTTGAGTGTGTCATACCAAGCCCGAGGGGCTTGTTTGAGGCCATACAGCGCCTTGTTGAGCTTGTACACCATGTCAGGATGTTTTGGATCTTCAAAGCCAGGCGGTTGTGCAACATACACTTCTTCGTCAATCTTGCCATTGAGAAAAGCACTCTTCACATCCATTTGATATAGAAGAATGTTATGATGATTTGCATAGGCCAGCAGTATGCGTATGGCTTCAAGTCTAGCCACAGGAGCAAATGTTTCATCGAAGTCAATCCCTTCAACTTGAGTGTACCCTTGAGCAACGAGACGAGCTTTGTTTCTGACAACTTGACCATGCTCATCTTGCTTGTTGCGATATATCCATTTGGTGCCTATTATAATGTGCTTGCGAGGATCAGGACGCCTAACCAGTTCCCATACATTATTCAGCTCAAACTGTTGAAGCTCTTCTTGCATAGCTTGAATCCATTCAGGTTCCATGAAGGCTTCTTCAACTTTCTTGGGTTCAGATATTGAGACAAATGCAAAGTGCCCACAGAAATTTGCTAGCTATGTTGCCCTTGAACGAGTGAGTGGACCTGGTGCATTGATTCTATCAATTATTCTCTCAATCTGTACTTCATTTGCGACACGAGGATGCACAGGACGAAGATTTTGCTCTTGCTGATCATTGTCATCGTTAGAAGGATTGTCTTCAGGCTAAGCATTGTCTTCAGTTTGATCATTGTCTTCAGGTTGATCAGGTGCGGAGATGATAAGTTCCTCTTCAGGCTGAGCTTCAGAAGGTATGATTTCTCCAATTCCCATAAGTTTGATTGATTCACTGGATGGAACTTCATCTAGCACATTTGGCAGGTGCTCTCTTTGTGAGCCGTTAGTCTCATCGAACCACACATCCACTGTTTCAACCACTTTATAATGAAAGAGGTTGAAGACTCTGTAGGAGTGCGAATCCTTTCCATATCCAAGCATAAAACCTTCATGTGCTTTTGGTGCAAATTTTGAAGTGTGATGTGGATCCTTGATCCAGCACCTGGCACCAAATACTCTGAAGTAACTGACATTTGGCTTCTTGCCAGTAAGGAGCTCATAGGATGTCTTGTTGAGAAGCTTGTGAAGATAAACACGGTTGATGATATGGCATGCAGTATCAATGGCTTCAGGCCAGAACTTTCTTGGAGTCTTGTATTCATCAAGCATCGTCTAGGCCATCTCAATAAGTGTTCTGTTCTTGCGTTCCACGACGCCATTCTGCTGTGGTGTGTACGGAGCTGAGAATTCATGTGTAATGCCCAAAGTATCAAGATAAGTGTCTAGACCAGTGTTCTTGAATTCAGTGCTGTTATCACTTCTGATGTGCTTGATCTTGACGCCATAGTTGTTCATGGCTCGATTGGCGAAGCATTTGAAGACATCCTGCACTTCAGTCTTGTAGAGGATTATATGCACCCAAGTATATCTTGAATAATCATCAACAATGACAAAGCCATAGAGACAAGCAGTAGTAGTAAGAGTTGAGTAATGAGTGGGACTGAAAAGATCCATGTGGAGCAGTTTGAAGGGTTGAGTCGTTGTCATGATTGTCTTCGAGGGATGCTTGGCCCTCGTCATCTTTCCTGCTTCACAGGCACCGCATAAGTGATCCTTCTTGAACTTGACGCCCTCGATGCCTATGACATGCTTCTTCCTTGCAAGGGTGTGGAGGTTCCTCATGCCAGCATGCCCTAGCCTCCGATGCCAGAGCCAGCATTCAGAAGCTTTTGCTAGAAGACATACGGAAAGTTGTGGTCCTGCTGAGAAATCTACCATGTACAAATCATCTTTCCGATACCCTTCAAACACTAGAGACTTGTCAGATTCCATTAGTACAAGGCAACAATATTTTCCAAACATCACAATCATGTTTAAATCACAAAGCATTGAAACAGACATTAAGTTGAAACCAAGGGATTCAACAAGCATGACTTTATCCATGTGTTGATCCTTTGAGATTGCAACTCTACCTAGACCCAATACCTTGCTTTTACCAGTGTCAACAAATGTGATGTGACTTTTGTCAGATGGCCGTAGTGTTGAGTCCATAAGAAGGCTTCGCTTGCCAGTCATGTGATTGGTACACCCACTATCAATAATCCATTCTGAAGCAGCTGGTGTCGTACCCTTGGCACCGCGTGCCATGAAGCAGTAGGTAGGAGCGGAGTAGTCCTTGTCATTTGCATCGGTGTCGGTGATGAAGTCATTGTCTTCAGTGTTGAAGATGGACTTGGCAACGTATGCTGTAGCCAGACTTGCGACGCCTGAATCGGACTCCTCCTCAGACTCCACCTCCGCCTCCTCAGAAGCGGACTCCTCCTCTGAATCCATTTCCTTGCCAACAAACGCACGTGCCTTGCCAGATGAGCTCTTCTTGTGTGATGAAGACTTTGAGGAAGACTTGGAAGAAGACTTTGAGTATTTCTTCTTCTTCTTGTCGTTAGAGTCATATTCCTTGCTCTTCTTCTTCTTCTTCTTCTTCTTGTTCTCATTGTCCCACTGCGGACACTCAGAGATGTAGTGTCCAGGTTTCTTGCACTTGTGGCATGTTCTCTTCTTGTAGTCGTGAGCAGAAGCTTCATCATTCCTTGAGCTTGATCGTGAAGACTTTCTGAAACCTTTCTTCTTGGTGAATTTTTGGAACTTCTTCACAAGCATAGCAAGTTCCCTTCCAATGTCTTCAGGATCATCCGAACTGCTGTCAGATTCTTCTTCAGATGAGGAGACAGCTTTTGCCTTCAAGGCACGAGTTCGCCCATAGTTGGGACCGTAGATGTCTCTTTTCTCAGAAAGCTGAAACTCATGTGTGTTGAGCCTCTCAAGTATGTCAGACGGATCGAGTGTCTTGAAATCAGGACGTTCTTGAATCATCAGGGCTAGGGTGTCAAACGAACTGTCAAGTGATCTCAAGAGTGTCTTGACGACTTCATGCTTGGTGATCACAGTGGCGCCGAGAGCTTGAAGCTCATTAGTGATGTCAGTGAGTCGATCCACGTGAGCTGGACGTTCTCATTGTCATTTCTCTTGAAGCGGTTGAAGAGGTTGCGAAGGACACTGATTCTCTGATCTCTCTGGGTTGAGACGCCTTCATTGACCTTGGAGAGCCAGTCCCAGACTAGCTTAGATGTTTCCAAAGCACTCACGCGGCCATACTGTCCTTTGGTCAGATGACCACAGATGATGTTCTTGGCAGTGGAGTCCAGTTGAACGAACTTCTTGACATCAGCAGCGGTGACACCTTCACCAGCCTTGGGAACGCCATTCTTGACGACATACCATAGGTCGACATCAATGGCTTCAAGATGCATGCGCATCTTATTCTTCCAGTAGGGATATTCAGTTCCATCGAAGACGTGACAAGCAGCGGAGACCTTAATTATCCCTGCAGTCGACATAGCTAAAACTCTAGGTGGTTAAACCGAATCACATAGAACAAGGGAGTACCTTGCTTTGATACCAATTGAAAGTGCTAGTGATCGACTAGAGGGGGGTGAATAGGCGATTTTTATGAAAGTCTTCAAAACATGGAAGTTTCGAAGACAAACGATAGAAATAAACCTATTACCAAGCAGCGGAAGGTAGACTACACTAGGCAAACCATAGTCAAGTATTCAATGAAGTGAAAGCATAATGACTAATAGCAGCTAGGTAGTAAGATCAGGTAGGAAGATATTGTGAAGCCAATCAGAACAAGTAGTCACTCAGTGAAGACAAAAGATAATGCAATCATACAATGACTTCACAAGGACCAACAGTAAGCAAAGGGAAGGGAAGGATGAAACCAGTGACTCGTTGAAGACAATGATTTGTTGGACCAGTTCCAGTTGCTGTGACAACTGTACGTCTGGTTGGGGAGGCTGAGATTCAACTCAGAAGACCTCGTCTTCACCTTATTCCCCTTGAGCTAAGGACACCCAGTCCTCGCACAATCACTATGGTAAGTCTTCAAGGTAGACTTCCAAACCTTCACAGACTTCGTTCACCGGCGATCCACAATGACTCTTGGATGCTCAGAACGCGACGCCTAACCGGCTGGAGGATTCACAGTCCTTAAGTGTAATAAGTCTTCAGATCACACAGACAGGAAGACTTAAGTGAAGCCTAAAACTCTTTGGCTTTGGGTGTTTAGGGCTTTATCCTCGCAAGGAATTCTCTCTCAAAGGCTTCGAGGTGGGTTGCTCTCAAATGACAAAAGCCATACTCTAACTCTGAGCAGCCAACCGTTTATGGTTGTAGAGGGTGGGCTATTTATAGCCACTAGGCAACCCGACCTGATTTGTTCGAAATGACCCTGGGTCACTAGGGAACTGACACGTTTTCCAACGGTCAGATTTCAAACACACACGACAACTTTACTTGGGCTACAAGCAAAGCTGACTTATCCAACTCTGGACAAGATTTGCTCTCATAGTCTTGACTCGAAGACATAGGATTTTGGTTAAGAATCACTTCAGTCATTCTGACTGGTTCTCTTGGACCCCACTTAACAGTACGGTGGTTCCTATGACTCAACAAAGAAGAAAAAGAACGACGAAAGAACTAAGTCTTCGCGCTCCATAGTCTTCACGCGATGTCTTCTCATGTCATAGTCTTCAATGTGAATGTCTTCACATACCACCTTTGACTTCAATGTCTTCATACATTTTTAGGGGTCATCTCTGGTAGGAAAACCGAATCAATGAGGGACTTCTACCTGTGTTATCCTGCAATTCTCACAAACACATCAGTCCCTCAACTAGGTTTGTCGTCAATACTCCAAAACCAACTAGGGGTGGCAGTAGATGCACTTACAAAAGGTTGGGCCTGTGATTTGACGGCTCATTAGTCATTATTA
Source organism: Triticum urartu (assembly GCF_056163025.1). Classification (NCBI taxonomy): domain Eukaryota; kingdom Viridiplantae; phylum Streptophyta; class Magnoliopsida; order Poales; family Poaceae; genus Triticum; species Triticum urartu. Next base: position 155,318,584 of record NC_141873.1, on the reverse strand, counting down.
CTGAGGCGCGACGACCGGGCTGACTCTCCCCTAGAGTTCTACGTGATGCACTATTAATTTGGTGCATGACAAGTGGACTAGGATAGTCGACGTCCCACATGTTGGTGAACGGAAGTATTGTTTCCGATATCCAGGAGGAGCAAGGAAATCACGTGGTATAGTATCACTGCTGATTTATATTTATTTTTTATTTTTGATGAAAGCCAGTGTTTCAACCCTTACGATGGAGGAGTGCAAAACATGACACGTGCTGGATGTCCCACACGTCGGCGAAAGGAGTGGGACATGAACATCGTGGTAGAGCGTCTCCTCTTCTTACACTTCTAGGTCGGAGACCACACGTAGTACTAGTATATAACGATACAAAGTGCGACCCGGAGAGACAGACGCGTGTAGTTGGAAGGTCTCGTACCATACACATAAACAAATATCCAACCTAATATGTGCCTGCAATTAAGATAGTAGAGTACTTAGGCACGTACATCATAACATCACCATGCATTGCACGTACGACATTTAGTGGTAGTAAGACAAATGCCTACATGCCATGCAGGTTCATACTATTTGTGCCTGGCTACTTCACTTACTGAGCTACATTAATCAGGTTCGTACATCCCTGGGTACATGTCCGTATTATAGTTCCAGTCCTACGTGTTCTTCATAGATGGCACGATCCATAATGGTGGGCAACGGGAGTCCATATCATCGTAGCTTCTTAGTGTGCCTCCCCACGATGGAGATTCATCCAAACTGAAGCGGCATAGATGAAGGATAGGGGCGTCCAAGATATGAATCCGTCGGTGCGCAATGAAAACGCACCCGTCTTGTTTCTTCATGAATGGTAGGACATCGGTGTCGTGCACGGAAGTTGGCATCGTTTTCACTATGGGGTAGTGATACGTCTCCAACGTATCTATAATTTTAGATTGTTGCATGCTATTATATTATCCATCTTGGATGTTTTATATGCATTTATATGCTATTTTATATGATTTTTGAAACTAACCTATTAACCTAGAGCCCAGTGCTAGTTTCTGATTTTTCCTTGTTTTTGAGTTTTATAGAAAAGGAATACCAAACAGAGTCCAATCGACGTGCTAAATTTTGATGATTTTCTATGGACCAAAAGAAGCCCCCCGGAGTAAAATAGTTGGGCCAGAAGAGTCCCGAGCCATCCACGAGGGTGGAGGGCGCCCCCTGCCTCTTGGATGACTCGGAAACCCCCCTGACGTGAGACCGACGCAAAAATTCCTATAAATACAGAAACCCCCCAAAAGAAACCTAGATCGGGAGTTCCGCCGCCCCAAGCCTCTATAGCCACCAAAAACCAATCGGGACCCTATTCCGGCACCCTGCCGGAGGGGGATCCATCACCGGTGGCCATCTTCATCATCCCGGCGCTCTCCATGACGAGTGACAAGGAGGGAGTAGTTCACCCTCAGGGCTGAGGGTATGTACGAGTAGCTATGTGTTTGATCTCTCTCTCTCTCTCTCGTGTTCTTGATATGGCATGATGTTGATGTATTGCGAGCTTTGCTATTATAGTTGGATCTTATGATGCTTCTCCCCCTCTATCTTCTTGTAATGGATTGAGTTTTCCCTTTGAAGTTATCTTATCAGATTGAGTCTTTAAGGATTTGAGAACACTTGATGTATGTCTTGCATGTGCTTATCTGTGGTGACAATGAGATATTCACGTGATCTACTTGATGTATGTTTTGGTGATCAACTTGCGAGTTCCGTGACCTTGTGAACTTATGCATAGGGGTTGGCACACTTTTCGTCTTGACACTCCGGTAGAAACTTTGGGGCACTCTTTGAAGTTCTTTGTGTTGGTTGAATAGATGAATCTGAGATTGTGTGATGCATATCGTATAATCATACCCACGGATACTTGAGGTGACATCGGAGTATCTAGGTGACATTAGGGTTTTGGTTGATTTGTGTCTTAAGGTGTTATTTTACTACAAACTCTAGGGATGTTTGTGACACTTACCCTACAATAATCTCTTCATTTGTTCTCCGCTATTAGTGACTTTGGAGTGACTCTTTGTTGCATGTTGAGGGATTTTTACATGATCCAATTATGTTATCCTTGTTGAGAGAACTTGCACTAGTGAAAGTATGAACCCTAGGCCTTGTTTCAACGCATTGCAATACTGTTTGTGCTCACTTTTATCATTAGTTACCTTGCTGTTTTTATATTTTCAGATTACAAAAACCTATATCTACCATCCATATTGCACTTGTATCACCATCTCTACGCCGAACTAGTGCACCTATACAATTTACCATTGTATTGGGTGTGTTGGGGACACAAGAGACTCTTTGTTATTTGGTTGCAGGGTTGTTTGAGAGAGACCATCTTCATCCTACGCCTCCCACGGATTGATAAACCTTAGGTCATCCACTTGAGGGAAATTTACTACTGTCCTACAAACCTTTGCACTTGGAGGCCCAACAACGTCTACAAGAAGAAGGTTGTGTAGTAGACATCAAGCTCTTTTCTGGCGCCGTTGCCGGGGAGGTTAGTGCTTGAAGGTATATCTTTAGATCTTGCAATCGAATCTTTTTGTTTCTTGTTTTATCACTAGTTTAGTCTACAAAAGAAAACTACAAAAAATGGAACTAAGGTTACCTCATATGCTTCATTTTTTAATATCTTTCGTGAAAATAAGGATTCCGATAATTGTGCCAAAGTGTTAGAAAAAGAATGCATTGAAATGTTTGGCACTAAATCTTTGGATGATGAGCATGATTGCAATGTTGTTAGTATAAATTCTTTGAATATCCATGATGCTAATGATATGTAAAGCCACAAGCATGGGATGTTATGTTTGATGAAGATGATATTTTTTGTCCCCCAAGTTTTGATGAGCAAATTTATTATGATGAAAGCATCCCTCCTATCTATGATGATTATTGTGATGACACGTATGCTATAAAGAATAATTATATTCATGAAACTTATCATCATGATTTTAACTTTCAAGTGGATTATGCCTCACATGATAGTTATTTTGTTGAGTTTGCTCCCACTACTATTCATGAGAAGAAATTTGCTTATGTGGAGAGTAATAAAAATTCTATGCTTGTAGATCATGAAAAGAATTCTTTATGTGATGGTTATATTATTGAATTCATTCATGATGCTACTGAAAATTATTATGAGTTAGGAATATATGCTCGTAGGAATTGCAATAATATCAAGTTTCCTCTCTATGTGCTTAAAATCTTGAAGTTATGCTTTCCTATGCTAGTTGATTCTTGTTCCCATAAATTGTTTTCTCACAAAATCCCTATGCATAGGAAGTGGGTTAGACTTAAATGTGCTAGTAATATTCTTCATAATGCTCTCTTTATGTTTCAATTCTTATCTTTTATGTGAGCATCATCAAAATCATCATGCCTAGCTAAAAAGACATTAAAGAAAAGCGCTTGTTGGGAGACAACCCAACATTTATTCCTACTGTTTTTGTGTGTTCACATGATTATGCTACTGTAGTAATCATGTTTTATAACTTTTATTTCAATAAAGTGCCTTTGGGATGGCTTACGGTGATAGTTGATTTGATCCTGCTGAAAAATAGAAACTTTTGCGCCTAGGAGATTAGTTTTAATTTTTGTAACATCCCAATTTTCAATTTGGATGTTATACATAGGTCATCATATGCATATCATATTTTATTTGCATTTTGTTTGTGATCCTAGAAATCTTAAGCAACTCAAGGACCCAAGGAGAGAGTTGGAGGTTTCACAAAATTTTCATATTTGAAATTTCTCAAATTTGAAAAGAGGATCAAAATTGATTTTAATATTTTCTCTCCAATTCTTTCTAATAAAAGAGAGAAGATAAAATGACTTCTTAAAATGAAAGGAATATTGGATAGAAATTTTAATATCAAATTAAAATTTTATTTGGATTTAATTTGCTATTTTATTTGAATTAGAAAAATATGCATTTTTTGAAAATTGCATTTTACGCCAGAAAAATGTTCACCTTGTTCTAAATATTAGACTTAGATGGTGAAAATTGTTTATGGTATTTTTAGAATTTTCTTTTATATTTTATTAGGATTTTTCTTTTGGGCGATTTTTTTAGAAAAGTTCGTCGCCCGACTCGGCCGAAGGCCCAGCCGAGCCGGCCCAAAGCCGCGCCGCCGCCGCCCGAGGGAGTCCGAGCCGGACTCCCCATCGCCGCCCCCTCGCCCAAGCAGCTCCCCCCGCCCCTTTATAACCGGAGCCCGGCCCCCCTCTGCTCAACCCGCGCCGCCGCCACCTCCACCGCAACCCGCGCCGCCGCCACACGCCATTGCCGCTGCCGCCCGCCGCCCGCGTTACTGCCCGCGCCGCTGCCCGCCGATGCCGTGCCCCCCCGCCGCCACCCGCGTTGCCGCCCGCGCAACTGCCCGCCACCGTGCCCCGCCGCTGCCGCCTTACCGGAAACCGCCGCCGACCCCGCCGGTTTTCGCCGGTTTTTAGGTATAAACCTAGATCGGTTTTTTAGGGTTTTGTCGGTTTATTTTTTCGGTTCATCGGGTTCAGATAGGTTTTATTTTTTTGGGTCCGCTAGTTAGAAAACGTTCTCTGTTTAGTTCGTTTTAACAAACGGATTCGTTCGTTTTGTTCTGTTAGCAAACATTCGTTCATTAGATTTTTTTCTTTTTATTTTATTTTTTGGCCAGGGACCTATCCACGAATACTTTTATCACAAATTAGTCCCTGATCTTCAAACCCTCGTTACTTCTTGCTCGTTTATCCAAATCAAGTGAATCCAACGCCAAAATCTTCGTCTTGTTCCCCTCTTTCCAGATAATCAACTTGAACATAGTTTTGACAAATTAAAATTTGGTATCAAGCAGATTTGAATTCGAACTTCTTTTGATCGTAGTTTGAGTTTCGTAGCTCCGATTTGATTGTTTCTTTTTGCAAAATCGAAGGTCTTCAGTTGAACTTTCAGTTTGGATCTTTTCTTTTGAGTTTTACCCTGGCATCTTATGCTTGAGTGCTTATGTACGCTATTGTTTGTTTATGATAGAGTTTCCGAAGTGCGAAGCATGCTACTCCGAGTCACTAGGGTTTTCAGATCGTCAGTAAGGCAAGTAACACTTTGATCATATCCCTTATTACCCAGTTTTTATGCATTAGTTTCAATCCTCAAACATTGCATGAGTAGGATCTTTTTAACATGTGGGTATTGGGAAGTAGTTGTTGAGGTAGTACCTATTGCCCTTTTATTCAAACCTTGGGAGTTACTACGTTACGCTTATTATACTTTGCTATGCTCGTAGACGTGGTTTGGTTTGAGTGATTCATGACAATTGTGAGTATTATTATGAACTAAGGGATTACTTAAGGTGGCTACTTTAACATAAATCTGGGTGGATTGGGTTGTGGGCACCTGGGGAATCCAGTGCTCTCCAAGGAGATCCTGGGGTATCCGTGTGATCATCCTATGGTTCGCCACCCAGGCTCAAAGGGATCATTATGTTATTCATGCTGGAAACTTCCGTGTGCAGCCACAAGCCACTACGGGCTCTGGCATAGTTGAGTAAGTTGTGGTAAACCTTTCCATGATGGGCTAGCAGATGTAGGGGATTGTAGGTGTACCGGCCTATCTATCGGTTAAGGGGACCTCTTCGGAAACACTGTGTCTCGGACATCCGTTTCTCAAACACCATGCAGTGCGAGAAATGCAACGGAGGAGATCGATTCTTGTGGGGAAAAGTGCGCAAACCTCTGCAGAGTGTACAAACTAATCATGGTTAGCCGCGTCCCCGGTTATGGACATCTTGAGTATCTAGTGCTTGAATTATTATGTTGATCTCATCACTTTACTTAATTAATTTGTGGGGTTATTGATTACTAATTTGGGATTGAGATGGGGTTACCATCCTCAATGTTTTTCAACAAACTTTGTAGTTAAATAAAATATATTCCTTTGTTGTAGGGAAAATTAGCTTTACGCAAAAATTATAACCATAGAGCCTCCACCAGCCATATATGCATATAGTTATAGTTGTTACTTGTTCATTGCTCTATAGTGTTATCTTGCCAGCATATTCCATGTGCTGACCTACACAGGCTGCAACATATTATGTTGTAGAGTTTTCAGACGAAGAGTAAGGTGCGCAAGGTCGTTGTCATGCACTCAGCTATGCCGTTGGAGTTGATGGACTCATTTACCCTTGAAGCTTCCACAATTAACTTATCTAGATGGCCTTCAGCCATATTATTGTAATAAGTACTCTCTTTGAGACATTCGATGTAATATGTGTGTGATTGCACTCTGTTATAAATCCTCGAGTACTGTGTGTGTCAGCATTACCGATCCAGGGATGACACTTATACACAGAGATTTGACCGTTTGAGGTCGGATCGCTACAAGATGGTATCAGAGCACACGCTGACTGTAGGACACGACCACTAGGATGAACCATAGGACACTCTTCTCTACTCATTTCTGACTCTTCTCCACTTTCCACTCTATAGATGGCGGGCCCAAGGAACAAGTTTGCTCAACCGGATGAAGACACCCCTTTTGGACGACACTTGAAGGAGGCCACTAAGTACCTGAGCATCGGAATACCAAGCTTCACGGGGACCTACAACGACACTCTACCTGAAGAAGAGCGCTGGACAATTCGAGTACATGTTCCAGGAAGGACATTCACACCAGTTACTGAGCCCATAGAGTTTTCCCTTGATGCACCAACCTGGAGTCTAGGAAAGAGCTTGGCAGCTCACATCGCCATGGGACACATTGGCGAAGTATACCACAAGGATCTTAAGGACACCATCTACTAGATATGTAGACGCCGAGATGAGAAATGGAAGATGATTTGCACCAGGAGGGATAAATCCATTGCAGCCTACATCCAGGAGCTAAACCAACACATTCGTCGTCAGGAGAACCGGATCTGCGCCAGCATGATAGACATGAAGAAGGTGATGATCCGGAACATGGAGCTAGAAGAGGAACTCAAGTCTACACGTGATGGATATGAAGAGGAAATTGCAGTACTACTGGAGAAGAATGAAGACCTGAAGAAGAAGCTAGGAATATTCATGGGAGACCCTGTGCCAGGAGAGACAACCATCCCGAAGACTACATCATCACCGACGACACCGACTCCGACCCCGACAGTGATGATGATTATGAAGATGAAGCTAGAGCAGATATCATAGAGTCTTCTTCCGATCAAAATTTCTAGTGACCACCATATTATCAATAGTATTCCCTCATGTATGTAGTAGTAGTCCGAGTATTTTGTAATGGTAGCTAGATCGATTGTAGGCCCTTGTTTTGAATTGAGTGGTGTGATAATGAATGTGTTTGTCTCATGTGCATATGGGTAGTGATTTCTCCTTAGACCTAACTCTATTCTATATCTCACCCCTCTAAACCTATCTGATGCCTCCGAGACGTGAACCCAGATTTGACTTCCCACCGAAGCTCACCCAGTTGATCCAACATCAGCATGCCTTGATGCAGCTACTAGTCCAAAACCAAGGCAACAACAACAACAATAACAACCCACCGCCACCACGTCTAGTTGACAACATAACCCGTTTTCTGAGGTTGAATCCGCTGGTGTTTTCCAGTAGCACCGAGCCGATTGTTGCTGATGACTGGCTCCGCAGGATTGGAAGGGAGCTGACCACCGCAGGTTGCACATATGTTGAGAAGGTGCGCTTTGCCGCACATCAATTGGATGGACCCGCAGCCTCATTGTGGGAGAATTACACGGCCACTTTTCCCATAGCCAATGTCACATGGGATCAGTTTCAGCAAGCTTTCCGCACAACCCATGTCTCAACTGGAGCAATGAGTATGAAGAAGCGTGAGTTTCACAACTTACGCCAGGGAAATCATACTGTGGGGCAGTACGTGGATGAGTTTAGTAAGTTAGCTTGCTATGCCCCAGATGATGTGGCCACAGATGCCGCGAAGGAGGAGAAGTTTATGGAAGGGTTGAATGATGAGTTGCGTATGCAGCTGATGGTGGCAACATTCGCTAACTACTAGGAGTTGGTAGATAGGGCCCTCATGATTGAAGACAAGCAGCAACAGATAGAGAGCCGCAAACGGAAGTATGGACAAGGGAAGTACAATTCTGGAGCTCAGCAAAAGCCTCTCTTTACCCCTAACCTGGGAGGTTACACCAATAACCATGGAGGCCATACTCATAAGGAGGAAGCACACATAACCACAGTAGCCCTAAGAATGGGAATGGGAATGGAGCAAGCAGCAGCCAGAACCGTTCCAATCTAGCAACACCCGCTAAGAAGGACCTGAGTCATGTCACCTATTACAAGTGCCGGAAGACTGGACACCACGCCAATGATTGCTCGGAGTTGAAGAATGGCAATGGAAATGGAAACTCTGGGAAGAAGCCCAACCCTTTAAACAGAGGACAAGTGAACCACGTTAACGTGGAGGAGGTTGAAGAACAGCCAGATGCAGTTATAGGTAAGTTTTTGATTAAGACATTTACTGCAATTGTTCTTTTTGATACTGGTGCATCACATTAATACATATCGAGGGGATTTGTGGATAAGTATAAGGCTCCCACCAAAGTTCTTAAGACACCTATCTTAGTAAGCTCACCTAGAGCGGAGTATATGGCAAGCAGAGGATGTTTTCAGGTGCCATTGACCATAGGTAGGCATGTTTTCCCCTCAGACCTAATAGTCTTGGAGTCGCAAGGATTGGATGTGATACTAGGCATGGATTGGCTATCAATGTATGGAGGAAATATTGATTGTGCTAGTAAGTCAATTCTACTCACCACCCCGGAGGGAAGCATGATCAAGTATGTGTCTAGGCATGCGCCAAGGAGGACCCAAGTGAATTCCCTCTCGGGAGTTGTTCAGGAAGAAGTGTCTGTTGTGAAGGATTACCCGGATATATTTCCAGAGGAACTACCAGGCATGTCACCAGATCGAGACATAGAATTTTTGATAGAGCTATTGCCAGGCACCGGACCAATATCAAAGAGACCGTATCGGATGCCCATAAATGATCTGGAGGAAATTAAGAAGAAGATTAAGGAGTTATTGGAGAAAGGTTATATCCTACCAAGTTCATCACCATGGGGAGCCCCAGTGCTCATAGTTGAGAAGAAGGATGGATCTTTGAGAATGGTTGTTGATTATCGAGCATTGAATGAGGTAAAAATCAAGAACAAGTATCCACTACCGGTGATCAATGATCTGTTTGACCAACTACAGGGAGCTAAAGTATTCTCCAAGATCGATCTTCGATCATGATACCACCAGTTGAAGATCCGAGAACATGATATACCTAAGACAACTTTTACCACACGGTATGGTCTATCTGAGTACATGGTCATGTCATTTGGATTGACAAATGCCCCTGCCTATTTTATGAGTATGATGAATAAGGTGTTTATGGAGTTCTTGGATAAGTTTGTTGTGGTGTTCATTGATGATATTTTGGTGTACTCGAAGAATGAAGAAGAACACAAGGAACACTTGCGCTTAGTTCTTGAGAAGCTCAGGGAACACCAACTGTATGCCAAGTTTAGCAAGTGTGAGTTTTGGTTGAAGGAAGTTGGATTTATTGGAGATGTTATATCAGGAGAAGGTATAGCCGTAGACCCTACCAAGGTTCAGTCTATCACTGAGTGGTTGGCACCCACCTCAGTTGGAGAGATCCGCAGTTTTCTGGGACTCGCAGGTTATTATAGGAGATTCATTGAGAATTTTTCAAAAATTGCGAAACCCATGACAGAGTTGTTGAAGAAGGACACCAAATTCAAATGGACCGAGGATTGTGAGGCTAGCTTTCAGGAATTGAAGAAACGTTTGGTCACAACCCCAGTGCTGATTCTTCCGGATATACGCAATGATTTCCAGGTATATTGCGACGCTTCTCACTTGGGACTTGGAGGTGTACTTATGCAAGACGGAAGAGTTGTTTCATATGCCTCACGACAGCTTCGACCTCACGAGTTGAATTATGCCACAACTGATTTGGGGTTAGCAGCCGCCAGCCGTAGTGCATGCGCTCATGACCTGGAGACATTTCCTGATTGGAAACCGATGTGATGTGTACACAGATCACAAGAGGTTGAAGTATATCTTCATGCAGAAGGAGTTGAATCTCAGGCAGAGGAGATGGTTGGAGCTCATAAAGGATTATGATATGAAGTTGCATTATCATCCAGGAAAGGCCAATGTCGTAGCAGATGCTTTGAGCCGCAAGAGTTATATCAATACCCTCGTAAGCGGAGGATTACCGCAGGAGTTAGTCGACGATCTCAAGGAACTTCGTTTGGAGATAGTCCCAAGAGGTTTTGTTGCAGCAATGGAGGTTCAGTCTACATTATTGGGAAATATTCGAGAAGCTCAGAAGGATGATAAGGAAATTGCTGAGATAAAGGAGAACATGAGAAAAGGCAAAGCCAAGCGTTTTCGTAAGGATGAGCACGAAACTTTATGGTTTGAGGATCGTGTTTATGTGCCCAATAATGATCAGAAAGTTAATAACAAAATCTCAATGAGTAACAACAAATTATCTAAAGTGTGGTAACTTTTCACAATTTTTGCAGTTAGGGAAGTATGATTCCTCTTGCATTCTTTACAGACTATCCTGTTTAGACAGATTGCTGTTATGTTTGCATTATTTGCATATGTTTGCTTGTTTAATGATTCTATTTGAGGATAGGAGTGTTAAATATGTAGAGGCAATTAGTAGGCAATGTCAAATTAGAATTTTAGTGATTTTCTACAGTAGAGAATGATAAGGTTTTGCATTGATTTATACTAACTTATCTCACGAGTTCTTGTTGAGTTTTGTGTGGATGAAGTTTTTAAGATTCCAGGAAACTATGATATGAGAGGAATTAAGGAGACACAAAAGCTCAAGCTTGGGGATGCCCAAGGCATCCCTAATTAATATTTCAAGAAGTCTCAAGCATCTAAGCTTGGTGATGCCCCGGTAGGCATCCCACCTTTCTTCATCAACAATTATCGGTTAGCCTCGATTGAGCCTAAGGTTTTGCTTCTTCACATGATATTGTTGACACCTGATTTTGGCAAGATACAGATTGCAATGAAGATGGTCTCGAGCGAATGATTTTTCAGCATAAAAATATTCACGTCACCGAGTGGAACCACTTTGATGTTTCGGTTATATTCATTTGACTTTATCTTACGGACCGAAACTATACTCCGAGTGGCATAGTTCAATGTTCCAAGTGGTCTTTGGCCAATCACGTCTTCAAGATGACCTCAGATGAAGGAGCACTCTTAAGGAATTGTCTTCGTCTCATCGAGGCAATCGATTTTGATATATAAATCATCTCAATCCGAGTTCATATGCAAAAGTTAGAGGCAATATACTGCAGACTGAACCTCAACGGAAATATGGCGCGAGGTGCCAGACACTTGTCTGATAGGTTGCGCGAGTAATTCGGCCATCAATACGGCCTTGAATTGAAAAACCTTCAACATGGAAAAATTTCGTCTCGTCGAGCCGATCGATTTTCATATATAATTCGTCTCAATCCGAGATCATATGAGGCCTGGAGAGACAAATCAAGATCGGGCTATGTTTTCAGTCAGAAATCCGAGTGAAAAGTTTACGGTCGAGTGAAAGTTTACGGTCGAGTGAAAGTTTGCTGACCGGATGAACTTATTATTATCCAAGTGGAAATATAGTCATCCGAGTGAAAATATGATCATCCGAGTGAAATTGTCGTCCAGGTGAAAATATTCCGAGTGAAAAGATTACCATCGGGACGAAAACTTGCCGATTGAATAAGATAGTGCCTTCCGAGTGGAAATATAGTCATCCGAGTGAATAAGATAGTGCCTTTCGAGTGGAAATATAGTCATCCGAGTGGAAATATAGTCATCCGAGTGAAAGATTGTCTTCCGAGTGAAAAAGTCCAATCGGACGATCCGAGTGAAAGTATCTAATATCCGAGTGGATGAGCTCAAGTCCGAGTGAAATTGAACATGTGCTCGAAAGTTTATCAAAATAACCTTAGATGAAGAAGTGTTCAATACAGAAGTTGTGCGTATCATCAAGAAGGTAAATTTTGATTTTGGAGTCATCATCATCAGAGATAATATGTAGCCTACAAATTCACTACGAGACTTGGATAATTCAGTCTACTGCAAAACCGAGTCCGACTGGAAGATAAAGATGACCTCGAAAAGTATTCAAGATGGCCTTATTTGAAAAAATGATCAACATGAGAGTTGTTCGTATCATCGAGGCGCACAAGTTTGATATTTGGGCCGTCTCGATCGGAGATCATATGCAAGCCCGGCGGCCCGCGCAAGAAGGAAGACAGAGTTTGGGCCAGATTTAGACTGAATCTGAGTTGGAATAGAATTAGGACTCTAGGACGTGAATTGATGTAATTTTTCTTGTAAGGAAAGCCTAGATGAATCCTTTACTTGTACGGGAAGTCCAGCTGCCTCTTATATATGTTGGGGGTGACGGCCGATTGAACAACACACAATCAAACAAATCAATGTACTACTTTTTCATCTACGTTTTATCTCTCCACCGTTTTTTCTATCTCGTTCTTCGCTGTTCTTCGTGTTTGAGAGCTGCGAATCCCGAGGCTCTAGGGGCGAGCGAATCGACCTAGGGCAGCCCATAGCCTCCGTGCTCCCTGACGGGGTCCCTCCCGGGGGTGTGGGGTTTTCGGGTCAGCAAAAGCGCCCGTCGACTGTCTTGCGTATCACACTGTCGGTCGGGTCTCCTTCGACGTGAGCTGCGGTGCATCACCCCCAGCGTCGAGGGTACACGTGACGTGTTCATGTGTCAACACACTTTTTGGCGACTCCGCTGGGGAATGAAGATCAATCATCATCATCCACCATGTCCGATCTTCCCAAGCCATCTGAGGTAGACGCCGATAACATCATTAAGCCCAGTCTTGATGAGATATCGGCCGATCATCGCCAAGTCTATGAGGAGTACAAGAAGGCGCGCGAGGAGAAGGACCTGCGGGAGTTCCTTGCAAAATTCAAGAAAGATCGCCAAGGCAACATCACTCCGATTGAAGAAATCAAGTTCCCTCCTCTTCAAACTGAACAGGTTAAACCTTCTATAAGTACTGCCTTTTTTCCTGAGCAGTGGGCTGAGATTGAAAGTCGTATTGCTGATGGTAACAATCTAGTTTATCAAACTTTCATAGAAAATACTAATGCTCAGAAGAATATATCTCAATCGTCTAGTGGTAATGATGGTGTAGCTGCTAGTGTGTAAAACCCTAATCTGTCTTTGCCCATCTCATCGGCGCCTCCCATGCCGATGACTTATTATCCTACCCAAACAAATCAGATTGTGGCTGCACCCATTAATCCTATTATGAGCATGTCAGGTTCGGTGGAAACGCCGAACCAAACCCTACCTACAGCTACATCCACTCGACCATTACCAAATTATGGGTCGACGTACATGCCACAATTCCTACCTACAGCTAGTAACCCTGCTCCTCCTATGCCACTGCCACAAGCTTCATCGTCCACTATGGATGGTGGTCTAGCTAATCTTAGAGAGGAGATGGCTAAAATGCTTCGAGAGAATTTTGGAGTTGAGTTACCTCGGAATCGGATTTACCAAAAGCCGTACCCCGAGTACTTTGATGCCATCCAGTGCCCTCCGGGATATAAAATTCCAGATTTTGTTAAATTTAATGGAGAAGGCACAAAAACCACATGGGAGCATGTTAGTCAATATTTAGCACAATTGGGTGAGGCAGGCTCATTGAATGAATTGAAAGTGCGTTTATTTCCTTTATCATTAACTGGTACCGCATTTTCATGGTTTTCTTCTTTACCCCATGGTTCCATTCGGGTTTGGTCGCAGCTAGAGCAGAAGTTTCATGATCACTTTTATAGCGGCGACAATGAACTCAAGTTGTCACATCTAACATCGGTTAAATAGAAGCATGATGAATCGGTCTCCGAATACGTCAAGAGATTCAGAGAAACAAAAAACCGGTGTTTTAGTTTGGTGATAACCGAGAGGGACTTGGCAGACCTAGTGCTGAGTGGTTTGAGAACTCCCATTAGAGAAAATCTAGAAGGCTACGAGTTCTTAAATATCAACCAAGTCTTACAAAGGGCTTTGGCTCAGGAAAGCCGAAGCAAAGACCTCAAAGAAGTGCATAGATACAAAGCCGATCGTCCAAAGATGAATATGGTGGAATATGACAGTGATCACTCGGACGATGAGGGTGATGTTTTTTCTACTGAATTTGTTTGGCCATCTAAGGCCAAACCCTTTACTTGCAATGATCTGAAACCGATTCATAAGAATCGTGATGAAGAGATGAAGTTTACTTTTAACATTGCTAAGTGTGATAGAATATTTGATGCTTTGCTGCAGGCTAAGATTATTAGAATATCTCATACTTTACCGCCGTTTGAAGAGCTAAAACGGCGTGCTTATTGCAAGTATCATAATTCTTTTTCTCATGCTACTAACGATTGCAATGTTTTTTGACGACAGATACAATCGGCCATTAATGACGGACGATTGAACTTTTCTGAGATGCAAGTTGATAAACAACTTTTTCCAATGAATACCATGGGTTTGGAGGGGAAGAAACTACTCATTCGGCCGGAGGTAGACGAATCTGCTAATAAAGCTAATGTCATTATTGGTGAGCCCAGGAAAGACAAGGAGGACAGCAAGGTCTTGGGGAGACAAGTTGTGCTTTATAAGCAACCCGATGGCAAGGAAGTGATCAAAATCACCATCAAGAACCCTACACTCGGGGGGCAACCGCAAGTGCAAGAAAATGCTCGTGTTAAATTTGTCAAGCCGAAGAGTCCGGAAGTTGGCAAGTGGAAGAAGAATGAAGCTAAAGTGCAGTGCAAGTGGATCAAGACAACTTTTGATATGTTGCTGTCCAAGTATGCTAACCACTCGGCCGGTTCTAGTTTCAATCGACCGACTCATCTGAAACGACCAAGGTCACCATCAGCTGATATGTTCAGTCGGTATACAAAACCGAGTGGACCAAGGGCGCAATTTCCAGGAGAGTATACGCAATCTGTTTGGGATCGACTTGACTACTCATATAATGGCCGACTCAACATCGGTGACTATCAGTCGACTGGTCAAAATATGCAACCGAGTGGAAATTATCCGAGTGTAAGAATGCACCCAGGTGGAAGTCATCCGAGTGAATTCCATCCGAGTGGATTCCATCCGAGTGAATTCCATCCGAGTGGATTCCATCCGAGTGGATTCCATCCGAGTAAAAAGGTGCGCTCGAGTGGAAATTTCATGCATCTGGAAAGTCGAAAAGAATGGCGTGTTAAATCACCAAGTGTTGCAGTAATTAAGTCGGCAAAAGGCAAGGAGAAAATGGATGCCGACTCACTTATCTTGGGCACCGAAACATTCACCATACGACAGCCGATTGTGCATAGCAATCCGACTGAGCCGATACTTGCTATCGCGCCAAAGCACTTGGCCAATGACCATGAAGCAAGCACCAGCCAGGTAAAAACGAGGGATCCTAAATACACTCAGCCAAAGTGGTGTCCTCCAGGGCTAACAAAGACACAAAAGAGGAAACTACAGAGATTAAGGAGTCAAGAGATGGCAGAAAAGGAGGCCGAGAAACAAAGGGATAAGTTGTTTAGTGACACTCGACCCATGGTTCCAGCAAAACAAGTGTGGAGGCCTAAACAAATGCAAGATACAATGGCTTCTACATCTATCACAGCAACACCTACATCACCAAAGGAGGACGATGCAACAAATATCACATCGTCTGTGACACCTCTTACTTCTCCTTCACTCGGACAAATTTCAGAATCGGTGGATGCACTCGAAGAGGAGGCTGATATGTTGGACTATGAGTCTACGCCGGTTCATGAAGGTATGGATATCAATATGGTGTATTACTTACCTGCTGAGTTTCGTGCTGTAGATGAAGAAGGGGAGGTGGCTCAGCTGGATTTTGGCCCTAAAAACGCAATATTCGAGAAGCCAAAAGAACCAGTAACGCATCTGAAACCATTATATCTTAGAGGGCATATCAATGGGTCGCCGCTCACTCGGATGCTTGTTGATGGTGGTATTGTGGTAAATCTTATGCCCTATTCGGTTTTCAAGAAATTGGGTTTGCCTGATGAAGAATTGATCAAGACCAATATGGTGCTCAACGGATTTGAAGGCAAAGAAAAAACTGAAGCCAAAGGTGTGATGTATGTGGAGCTTACAGTCGGAAGCAAAACTTTGGCTACTGCATTCTTTGTCGCTGAGGTGCAAGGTAACTACAACATCATACTAGGCCATGATTGGGTTCATGCAAACCAGTGCGTGCCATCCACTATGCACCAGTTTTTGATTCAGTGGGTTGATGATGAAGTGGAAGTCATTCATGCGGATAACTCGGCCTGTGTTGCTTTGGCCGATGCATCGGTGGATTGGCAACATCCCAATGCTACTTGCTTGACGGGACGTGACTTATCAGAGTTTGATTTTCTCAGCGCGACCAAGAATGGTTTTGTGCCCGTCTCTTTAAAGCCGACTGAATGCAATCGGCTCCAAGGTATGATATGTTTAAATGGATTCTAGCTCCGAGTGGTTACAAAAACGTCTTGTGAAATATCGGTCCAGCGAGAACGATATGTATGAGTCTATAGAGGAGTTGGATGACATGGATAAACTTGGACAAGGTTTTACGTCGGCCGATCCATTAGAAGAGGTAGATATTGGAGATGGTTCAGTCACTCGACCGACATTTATAAACAAAAATTTGAAAGCCAATTGTAAAGCTAAGTTAATCGAGCTATTGAAAGAATATGTTTGTTGCTTTGCATGGGAATATCATGAGATGCTAGGGTTAAGCCGAGAGCTAGTGGAGCATCGGTTACCTATAAAGGCCGGTTTTAGACCATATAAACAGTCGGCCAGAAAGTTTAATCCGAAAACATATGACCGGATCAAGGAAGAGATCGGTCGACTGCTTGAAGCTAATTTCATTCGACCTTGCAGGTATGCCGAGTGGATTTCTAACATTGTCTCAGTGGAGAAGAAGGGATCCGGCAAGTTGAGGGTGTGCATTGACTTCAGAGATTTGAATAGGGCTACACCGAAAGATGAGTATCCCATGCCAATAGCCGACATGCTTATTAATGATGCTTCTGGACATAAGGTTATTAGTTTTCTAGATGGTAATGCTGGATACAATCAAATTTTTATGGCCGAAGAGGACATGTACAAGACTGCTTTTCGATGCCCTGGTTTCCTTGGTTTATTTGAGTGGACAGTGATGACATTCGGATTAAAAAATGCTGGCGCCACATATCAAAGGGCTATGAATTTGATTTTTCATGATTTACTCGGTGTCATACTTGAAGTTTATATTGATGATATTGTTGTCAAATCGGATGCTTTTGAATCTCACTTGGCCGATTTGCGTTTAGCTTTTGAAAGAATGAAAAAGTATGGACTGAAGATGAATCCTTTGAAGTGTGCTTTCGGCGTGTCAGCTGACAAGTTTTTGGGTTTCATTATTCATGAAGATGGCATAGAGATTGATCCCAAAAAGATAGAGGCCATACAGAAAGTGGAAGCTCCAACATGCAAGAGAGATATGCAAAAGTTCCTTGGCAAGGTCAATTATTTGAGAAGGTTCATAGCTAATCTATCAGGGAAAGTTGATGCATTTACTCCTATCCTTCGGTTGAAGAATGATGCTGATTTCACTTGGGGGGCAAAACAGCAAGAAGCATTTGATATGATCAAAAACTATTTGTGCACTCCTCCGGTGATGAAAGCACCCAAGCATAGAGAACCCTTCAGGCTTTACATTGCAGCAGAAGAAGGAGTTATTGGTGCTGTTTTGACTCAAGAAACCGAGGGAAAAGAGCATGCTATTACATATTTGAGCAGGCGCTTATTGGACGCCGAGACAAGGTATACATTTATTGAAAAATTATGTCGATGCTTATATTATGCTTGCACAAAACTGAGACATTATTTAGTGCCGAGTGTTTGTGTAGTAGCTTGTCAAACCGATGTCATTAAATACATGTTGCATAGGCCAATTCTTAGTGGTAGAATTGGCAAGTGGGCTTATGCTTTGATTGAATATGATTTGGCTTATGAATCTCTAAAGTCCATGAAAGGCCAAATTGTTGCTAATTTCATTGTTGAACATCGGATTAATGACAAGCATGATGTTGATATGAACCTTGTTTCCTTAGTACCATGGAAATTATGCTTTGATGGTTCAGTTTGTAGCAATGGCCAAGGTGTTGGTATTGTTTATATATCTCCTCATGGTGCTGTTTTTGAAGCCTCATGCCGCTTAGAATATTTTTGCACAAACAATCAAGCCGAATATGAAGCATTGTTATTCGGCCTAGAGATGTTACTTGCTATAGGTGTTACACATATTGAGGCTTATGGTGATTCGTTACTAGTGGTGCAGCAAATATCCAAAGTCTTTCAGTGTTTGGACGAATCACTTAATGTTTATCTTGATAAATGTCTAGATATAATCTCTACTTTGGATTGTTTTAGCATTGCGCATATATCTAGACATGACAATTGGAAAGCAAATGAGTTGGCACAGCAAGCATCTGGATATCATGTTGATCATGGCATGTTTCATATTTCTCAAAGTCCAATGTCTTGTCTTACCAGTATAGAAGAGGCCGAACCAGAACCCACTGATTCGGTCATTAACAAAAAATCTAGTGCAGATGACAATTCCGACTGGAGGAAGCCCATTGTTGCTTACTTGCGCAATCCGAGTGAAAGGGTTGACAGGGCTGTTCGGCGTATGGCTTTTAAATATACTATGAGGGATGATGACCTTTATCGCTGAACAGTTGGTGATGTTCTTTTAAAGTGCTTGGATGAGGACCAAGCAAGAGTTGCTATGGGAGAGGTACACGAGGGCATTTGTGGTACTCACCAGTCGGCTCCCAAGATGAAATGGTTATTACGACGTGCTGGGTTTTATTGGCCGACCATGATTAATGATTGCTACAGATATTATAAAGGGTGCAAAGCTTGTCAAAAATTCGGTGATATTCAATTGGCTCCTGCTGCTATGTTGCATCCTATTATCAAGCCGTGGCCTTTCAGAGGATGGGGTTTAGACTTTATTGGGCAAATTCGTCCATCTTCCTCAAAGGGGCATTGGTTCGTGTTGGTGGCAACTGATTATTTCACTAAATGGTCTGAAGTAGTACCTCTCAAGAACATGACACATACGGAAGTAATTCAATTCATAACCGAGCACATTATTCATAGATTCGGTATTCCTCAAACGTTAACTACAGATCAAGGTTCATCTTTTATGTCACGCCAAGTCAGAGAATTTGCCGAATCTTATAATATAAAGTTGCTCAATTCCTCTCCGTATTATGCCCAAGCTAATGGACAAGCCGAGTCTAGCAATAAAATTTTAATCAAACTCATCAAGAAGAAGATTGAGGATAATCCAAGGAAATGGCATGAGTTGTTGTCTGAAGCTTTATGGGCACATAGAATTTCGAGGCATGGTGCTACGAAGGTGACTCCATATGAGCTAGTATATGGTCAAGAGGCTGTTTTACCAGTGGAGGTAAATTTGAATGCTTTGAGAATAGCCAAACAAAATAATTTATCGACAGTAGACTTTTATAACTTAATGATGGACAATATTGATGAGGTTGCTGATAAACGTTTGGCTGCTTTAAAGGCGATAGAGAGAGATAAGTTAAGGGTGGCAAGAGCTTACAATAAGAAAGTCAAGTTGAAATTTTTTCAAGTTGGTGATCTCGTCTGGAAAGTGATTCTGCCGATTGGTTCAAGAGATAGAAAATTCGGGAAGTGGTCTCCAAGTTGGGAAGGTCCTTTTAGAATTACAAGAGTTGTTCCCGGAAATTCATATTTGGTGGAATCAATACAAGGGGCATTGTTACCTCGAGCTCTCAATGGCAAATATTTGAAGAAGTACCACCCGAGTGTGTGGCAGGAAGCCTAAGTGGGCAATGGCCGATATACGATTATCGCCCTTAGCACAAACATGGACAATACGTAATTATCGCCCTGAGAAAAATAAATGGTCGATGGAGTGTTGATATCGTCCTTAGAGCAAACACTATGCATATTATTTTTCGGCATGCAAGCTTTGCCGAAAAACAGGGGGGCATGTGTTGACACCTGATTTTGGCAAGATACAGATTACAACGAAGATGGTCTCGAGCGAATGAGTTTTCAGCATAAAAATATTCACGTCACCGAGTGGAACCACTTTGATGTTTCGGTTATATTCATTCGACTTTATCTTACGGACCGAAACTATACTCCGAGTGGCATAGTTCAATGTTCCGAGTGGTTTTTGGCCAATCACGTCTTCAAGATGACCTCGGATGAAGGAGCACTCTTAAGGAATTGTCTTCGTCTCGTCGAGGCAATCGATTTTGATATATAAATCATCTCAATCCGAGTTCATATGCAAAAGTTAGAGGCAATATACTGCAGACTGAACCTCAACGGAAATATGGCGCGAGGTGCCAGACACTTGTCTGATAGGTTGCGTGAGTAATTCAGCCATCAATACGGCCTTGAATCGAAAAACCTTCAAGATGGAAATGTTTCGTCTCGTCGAGCCGATTGATTTTCATATATAATTCGTCTCAATCCGAGATCATATGAGGCCTGGAGAGACAAATCAAGATCGGGCTATGTTTTCAGTCAGAAATCCGAGTGAAAAGTTTACGGTCGAGTGAAAGTTTGCTGACCGGATGAACTTATTATTATCCAAGTGGAAATATAGTCATCCGAGTAAAAATATGATCATCCGAGTGAAATTGTCGTCCAGGTGAAAATATTCCTAGTGAAAAGACATCAGGACGAAAACTTGCCGATTGAATAAGATAGTGCCTTCCGAGTGGAAATATAGTCATCCGAGTGAATAAGATAGTGCCTTCCGAGTGGAAATATAGTCATCCGAGTGGAAATATAGTCATCCGAGTGAAAGATTGTCTTCCGAGTGAAGAAGTCCAATCGGACGATCCGAGTGAAAGTATCTAATATCCGAGTGGATGAGCTCAAGTCCGAGTGAAATTGAACATGTGCTCGAAAGTTTATCAAAATAACCTTAGATGAAGAAGTGTTCAATACAGAAGTTGCGCGTATCATCAAGACGGTAAATTTTGATTTTGGAGTCATCATCATCAGAGATAATATATAGCCTACAAATTCACTACGAGACTTGGATAATTCAGTCTACTGCAAAACCGAGTCCGACTGGAAGATAAAGATGACCTCGAAAAGTATTCAAGATGGCCTTATTTGAAAAAATGATCAACATGAGAGTTGTTCGTATTGTCGAGGCGCACAAGTTTGATATTTGGGCCGTCTCGATCGGAGATCATATGCAAGCCCGGCGGCCCGCGCAAGAAGGAAGATAGAGTTTGGGCCAGATTCAGACTGAATCCGAGTTGGAATAGAATTAGGACTCTAGGACGTGAATTGACGTAATTTTTCTTGTAAGGAAAGCCTAGATGAATCCTTTACTTGTACGGGAAGTCCAGCCGCCTCTTATATATGTTGGGGGTGACGGCCGATTGAACAACACACAATCGAACAAATCAATGTACTACCTTTTCATCTATGTTTTATCTCTCCACCGTTTTTTCTATCTCGTTCTTCGCTGTTCTTCGTGTTTGAGAGCTGCGAATCCCGAGGCTCTAGGGGCGAGAGCTTCGACCTAGGGCAGCCCATAGCCTCCGTGCTCCCTGATGGGGTCCCTCTCGGGGTGTGGGGTTTTCGGGTCAGCAAAAGCGCCCGTCGACTGTCTTGCGTATCGCGCTGTCGGTCGGGTCTCCTTCGACGTGAGCTGCGGTGCATCACCCCCGGCGTCGAGGGTACACGTGACGTGTTCGTGTGTCAACAGATATGTGCTATCCTTGCAATGTCATTTTATTTTGTTTTGCTTGCTGTTTGAATAAAATACCAAGATCTGAAATTCTTAAATGTTAGAGAGTCTTCACATAGTTGCATATTTATTCGACTACTCATTGATCTTCACTTATATCTTTTGGAGTAGTTTGTCATTTGCTCTAGTGCTTCACTTATATCTCTTTAGAGCATGGCGGTAGTTTTGTTTTGAAGAAATTGTTGAACTCTCATGCTTCACTTATATCATTTCGAGAGTCTCTAGACAGCATGGTAGTTTGCTTTGGTTATGAATTTAGTCCTAATATGATGGGCATCCAAGAGGGATATAATAAAAACTTTCATATAAAGTGCATTGAATACTATGAGAAGTTTGATTCCTTATGATTGTTTTGAGATATGAAGATGGTGATATTAGAGTCATGCTAGTGAGCAGTTGTGAATTTGAGAAATACTTGTGTTAAGGTTTGTGAGTCCCGTAGCATGCACGCATGGTGAACCGTTATGTAACGAAGTTGGAGCATGAGATATTTTTTGATTGTCTTCCTTATGAGTGGCGGTCAGGGACGATCGATGGTCTTTTCCTACCAATCTATCCCCCTAGGAGCATGCGCGTAGTACTTCGTTTTGATGACTAATAGATTTTCGCAATAAGTATGTGAGTTCTTTATGACTAATGTTGAGTCCATGGATTATACGCACTCTCATCCTTCCACCATTGCTAGCCTCCCTAGTACCGCGCAACTTTCGCCGGTACCATAAACCCACCATATACCTTCCTCAATACGGCACCATACCTACCTATTATGGCATTTCCATAGCCATTCCGAGATATATTGCCATGCAACTTTCTACCGTTTTGTTTATTATGACACACTTCATCATTGTCATAGTGCTTTGCATGATCATGTAGTTGACATTGTATTTGTGGCAAAGCCACTAATCATAATTCTTTCATACATGTCACTCTTGATACATTGCACATCCTGGTACACCGCTGGAGGCATTCATATAGAGTCATATTTTGTTCTGTGTATCGAGTTGTAATTCTTGAGCTGTAAGTAAATAAAAGTGTGATGATCTTCATTATTAGAGCATTGTCCCATGTGAGGAAAAAAGAGAAAGGCCAAAAAAAGAGAAAGGCCAAAAAAAGAGAAAGGCCAAAAAAAAGAGAAGGCCCAAAAAAACAAAAAATGAGAGAAAAAGAAAGAAGGGGCAATGCTACTATCCTTTTACCACACTTGTGCTTCAAAGTAGCACCATTATCTTCATGATAGAGAGTCTCCTATGCTGTCACTTTCAGATACTAGTGGGAATTTTTCATTATAGCACTTGGCTTGTATATTCCATCGATGGGCTTCCTCAAATGCCCTAGGTCTTCATGAGCAAGCAAGTTGGATGCACACCCACTTAGTTTTCTTTTTGAGCTTTCAAACACTTATAGCTCTAGTGCATCCGTTGCATGGCAATCCCTACTCACTCACATTGATATCTATTGATGGGCATCTCCATAGCCCGTTCATATGCCTAGTTGATGTGAGACTATCTCCTTCTTTTTGTCTTCTCCACAACTACCTTCTATTCCACCTATAGTGCTATGTCCATGGCTCACGCTCATGTATTGTGTGAAAGTTGAAAATGTTTGAGAAGATCAAAAGTGTGAAAAAATTGCTTGGCTTGTCATTGGGGTTGTGCATGATTTGAATATTTTGTGTGATGAAGATGGAGCATAGCCAGACTATATGATTTTGTAGGGATAAACTTTCTTCGGCCATGTTATTTTGAGAAGACATAATTATTTTGTTACTATGCTTGAAATATTATTGTTTTTATGTCAATATTAAACTTTTGTTTTGAATCTTATGGATCTGAATATTCTTGCTACAATAGAGAAGATTACATTGATAAATATGTTAGGTAGCTTTCCACATCAAAAATTCTGTTTTTATCATTTACCTACTCGAGGACGAGCAGGAATTAAGCTTGGGGATGCTTGATACGTCTCCAACGTATCTATAATTTTTGATTGTTCCATGCTATTATATTATCCATCTTGGATGTTTTATATGCATTTATATGCTATTTTATATGATTTTTGGGACTAACCTATTAACCTAGAGCCCGGTGCCAGTTTCTGTTTTTCCTTGTTTTTGAGTTTTACAGAAAAGGAATACCAAATGGAGTACAATTGACGTGCCAATTTTTGATGATTTTTTATGGACCAAAAGAAGCCCCCGGAGTAAAATAGTTGGGCCAGAAGAGTCCCGAGCCATCCACGAGGGTGGAGGGCGCGCCCTACCCCCTGGGCGCACCCCCTGCCTCGTGGATAACTCGGAGCCCCCCTGACGTGAGACCGACACCAAAAATTCCTATAAATACAGAAACCCCCAAAAAGAAACCTAGATCGGGAGTTCCGCCGCCGTAAGCCTCTGTAGCCACCAAAAACCAATCGGGGCCCTGTTCCGGCACCCTGCCGGAGGGGGGATCCATCACCGATGGCCATCTTCATCATCCCGTCGCTCTCCATGATCTCTCTCTCTCTCTCGTGTTCTTGATATGGCACGATCTTGATGTATCGCGAGATTTGACCGTTTGAGGTCGGATCGCTACAAGATGGTATCAGAGCACACGCTGACTGTAGGACACGACCACTAGGATGAACCATAGGACACTCTTCTCTACTCATTTCTGACTCTTCTCCACTTTCCACTCTATAGATGGCGGGCCCAAGGAACAAGTTTTCTCAACCGGATGAAGACACCCCTTTTGGACGACACTTGAAGGAGGCCACTAAGTACCTGAGCATCGGAATACCAAGCTTCACGGGGACCTACACCGCCACTCTACCTGAAGAAGAGCGCTAGACAATTCGAGTACATGTTCCAGGAAGGACATTCACACCAGTTACTGAGCCCATAGAGTTTTCCTTTGATGCACCAACCTGGAGTCTAGGAAAGAGCTTAGCAGCTCACATCGCCATGGGACGCATTGGCGAAGTATACCACAAGGATCTTAAGGACACCATCTACCAGATATGTGGACGCCGAGATGAGCAATGGGGGATGATTTGCACCAGGAGGGATAAATCCATTGCAGCCTACATCCAGGAGCTAAACCAACACATTCGTCGTCAGGAGAACCATTTGTGCGCCAGCATGATAGACATGAAGAAGGTGATGACCCGGAACATGGAGCTAGAAGAGGAACTCAAGTCTACACGTGATGGATATGAAGAGGAAATTGCAGTACAACTGGAGAAGAATGAAGACCTGAGGAAGAATCTAGGAATATTCATGGGAGACCCCGTGCCAGGAGAGGACAACCATCCCGAAGACTACATCATCATCGACGACACTGACTCCGACCCCGACAGTGATGATGATTATGAAGAGGAAGCTGGAGCAGATATCATGGAGTCTTCTTCCGATGAAAATTTCTAGTGACCACCATATTATCAACAGTATTCCCTCATGTATGTAGTAGTAGTCCGAGTATTTTGTAATGGTAGCTAGATCGATTGTATGCCCTTGTTTTGAATTGAGTGGTGTGATAATGAATGTGTTTGTCTCATGTGCATATGGGTAGTGATTTCTCCTTAGACCTCACTCTATTCTATTTCTCACCCCTCTAAACCTATCAGATGCCTCCAAGACGTGACCCCGGATTTGTCTTCCCACCGAAGCTCACCCAGTTGATCCAACATCAGAATGCCTTGATGCATCTACTAGTCGAAAACCAATGCAACAACAACAACAATAACAACCCACTGCCACCACCTCTAGTTGACAACTAGCCCGTTTTCTGAGGTTGAATCTGCCGGTTTTCTTCCAGTAGCACCGAGCCGATTGTTGCTGATGACTGGCTCCGCAGGATTGGAAGGGAGCTGACCACCGCAGGTTGCACATATGCTGAGAAGG
This sequence comes from Triticum urartu, assembly GCF_056163025.1. Classification (NCBI taxonomy): domain Eukaryota; kingdom Viridiplantae; phylum Streptophyta; class Magnoliopsida; order Poales; family Poaceae; genus Triticum; species Triticum urartu. The sequence goes on along the minus strand of NC_141873.1, from coordinate 155,292,754 downwards.
TGTGCTTTGCCGCACATCAATTGGATGGACCCGCAGCCTCATTGTGGGAGAATTACACGGCCACTTTTCCCATAGCCAATGTCACATGGGATCAGTTTCAGCAAGCTTTCCGCACAACCCATGTCTCAACTGGAGCAATGAGTATGAAGAAGCGTGAGTTTCGCAACTTACGCCAGGGAAATCGTACTGTGGGGCAGTACGTGGATGTGTTTAGTAAGTTAGCTCGCTATGCCCCAGATGATGTGGCCACAGATGCCGCGAAGCAGGAGAAGTTTATGGAAGGGTTGAATGATGAGCTGAGTATGCAGCTGATGGTGGCGACATTCGCTAACTACTAGGAGTTGGTAGATAGGGCCCTCATGATTGAAGGCAAGCAACAATAGATAGAGTGCCGCAAACGGAAGTATGGACAGGGGAAGTACAATTCTGGAGCTCAGCAAAATCCTCGCTTTACCCCTTCCCCAGGAGGTTACACCCATAACCATGGAGGCCATACTCTGTAACGCCCTGAGACCGATGTGCCAGGTGTCTTCCTGTTATTTGCTATTGTTGGCTTGTCATTTGCTTGCGTGCTTGTGATGTTTGTTTTATTTTATTTTGCATCATGATCATCATTGTTGTTGCATGTTTGTTGAGTGCCTTTTCATATTTTACTTCTTGCATCATGTTCATCGTTTATTATTGCATTATGCCATCCTTGTTTGTTTTTCCATGTCTGTCTCTTGTCATATTGCTTTGGTCATTCATGTTGTTGCCATGAGTATCATATGCATTACACTCATCCTTATGTTACATGTTACTTTCATGTTGTGTGTGCATCAGCCCTTGCTATTCCTCTCTCAAGCCATGCCCATGTATCATCATCTCTCCCTTCCTTCTCCTTCATGTTTTTGCAAGTGACATATTTCCCCCCTGCATTAATGTTCATTTATTTCCTGATGATCATACTCCATGCCTTATACCTCTCTGTAAAATTTCATTCATTTTGGAGTTGTTTTGGTTGGGTTCAAAAATGGCTCAAGTTTAAATTTAATTCAAACTCGGATTATTTTTCTACCTGTTAAAAAATTGCCAAGTCAATTTATTCAAATCCTGCACATATTCTGGACTCCAGGGATATTCTCATATCTCTCTCAACCCTCTCCATTATACCTGTGCTTTTCTGTCTTGTTTTCTGTCTGAAGAAAAGAGAAGAAGGGAAGCAGCAGTAGCAACTGAGCAGCCCAGCAGAAGCAGCGCTGCTCCAGCCGAGCTGCGGCCCATCTAGCCCAGCCCCGCAGCCCACCGATCACCTCCCTGGTAAAATTTTCCCCATGGCCAGTCGATCACCCGCCGACCCCACCTGCCAGCGACCCGTCTCCCTCCTTTTCTTCTTCCTCCCTCTCTGTCTCTCACGGTGAAAACCCGGGGGAGCACATGGCCACCGTGGCTAAGCTCACGTCGCGCCCCTCCTATAAAACCCGCATCCCGCGCCCCCCTAGGGTTTCCCTCTTGCCGCCGCCATCCTTTCCCTTCTCCTGCTCCTCCTTCTTCTTCAAGAGGCAGAAACCAGAGAGCTCCTGACGCATTCCCATGGCTCCACTGCGGCCATAGCCATCCTCCATCGTCTTCTTCGCTCCAGGTCGACTCGTCTGCGTCGTATTCTTCGTCTTCTTCAAGGCCAGGAGCCAGGAGGGACCAGGGCCGATGCGATCGACTCCCTCCACGACGGCATCATCCCTGCTTCCTCTTCTACACGAAGCCGAACGCCTCCACGAACAGCGCCTCTGCGTCATTTGCGAGGCCTCCTCCATCGTCATCTTCCTCACCCTCGCTCGTTACCACAAGGACTCCGAGGCTTCCTCCCCGACGTCATCTTCGTTGCCGTGGAACGCCAAGACGCTATCGCATTCATCTCCTTCTTCCTCGGGTCTGGGACATCGCCGTCGGAATTTGTCGTCGCCTGTCGTCCCCAGCTCGATCGACTCCACCATCCAACCCTACGTGAGCGTCCACACCTCCCCATCATCTTCTCCCCTTTGTTTGCGCCCTGTTTCGTCCATCTCCGTTGAGCTCACGTGCCCCACCGCGGAATCCCGTCGTCGACGAGGAATTCGCTCACTTCCTGTTGCGTGCTGGGTATGAATGGGTTCGCCCTGTTGCCTAGCTTCCATCCGCGCCCTCTGTCGCGTGTTTTAGTTGCCGAAACAGCTTCGACGAGCTCCTCCGCCGTCCTATGTCCCCAGTGCTACCCCCCTCTATTTTTTTCTCTGCTTCTGCACACACACAACCCAGGCGAGCGGCAGCTGCTCGTCCACGCCTTGCGCATCCATACCCACAACCTCACGTCGTTGCTCCACCACACGCACCCTGGCACGTTTCTGCACCCCCGCCGGCCCTCTACAACCACAGCAAGGGTTGTTGCTGGCTCCCGTCGCCGGCAAGTCCCCGTGCGCATGCTTCAGTTTTGGCACTGGTCGCGATGCGCACATGTGTTATGTTTTGTCAATCTCTATTTGCATCAGGAACACATATCTAGCCCAATGTCTAGCGCAGCCAGTATCCATCCAAGGGGTCTGGGGTTCGATTCCCAGGAGCCCCTATTTTTGCTCTGTTCTTTTATTTCTTTTGCACACACCACAGCCACATGAGCCGAATCCTCATCTGGGCCGCTGCACAGTAATGCTTCGGGCCCGTGCATATTTTTTTTCCAGTCTGTGTATTTTAGCATTTTCCAATGCATTCTTATTTACTAAAATGCCATCATCTTGCATTGCTCATATTTAAATAACCATGCTTTGGATTTAAAAAAACTATATATGTAAAATGCTTAGAATTTCATCTAGTTTCACATTATGCCATTTTCATGCATGTTTAGAATGTTTAAACTGTTGTTTGCATTAATTTGCTCCTATGTCATGTTAAAATGCTTTAATTCATAACTAAATAACCGTAGCTCCAAATTTAATAAATTTTATATGTAGATGGGGTAGAAAAATGCCTAGTTTAACATGGTGGGTTTACTTTGCATGTTTAACAACTCTAAAATTGTGTTTAGGGCAGAACAGTACCAAACCTAATATATGCATATGAGGATTTTCCGAAATTGTTGTTTGTTGTTTCCGGCCTCATTTAAACTTGACTAGGTAGTTAGTTTATGTATGCTTCACCTCTTGACATGCTTAACAACATTTAATATTGGTGAGTACATAACCGTGAGAGAACTAAATAATTGATGTGGTGTTTCGTCCATATGCAACTCGTTGCATAGTGAGCTCCACTTAATTTGTACAATTGCTTGTGCACTTTGCCATGCCATGCTTCATTAAACCGGACATGCATCATACTTGATTGTGCATCATACCATGTTTATGTGGTGGTTGTTTACTATGTTGTTTACTTCTTTCCGGTGTTGCTTCTTCGGGTTAGTTCCGATAACGTCGCGTTTGTGAGGATCCGTCCGACTACGTCTGTTTGTCTTCTTCATGGACTCGTTCTTCTTCCTTGCGGGATCTCAGGCAGGATGACCATACCCTCGAAATCACTTCTATCTTTGCTTGCTTAGTTGCTTGCTCTTTTGCTATGCCTATGTTGCGATACCTACCACTTGCTTATCATGCCACCCATATTATGAACCAAGCCTCTAACCCACCTTGTCCTAGCAAACCGTTGTTTGGCTATGTTACCGCTTTTCTCAGCCCCTCTTATAGCGTTGTTAGTTGCAGGTGAAGATTGAAGTTTGTTCCTTGTTGGAACATGGAGATGTTGTTCCTTGTGGAAACATGTTTACTTGTTGGGATATCACAATATATCTTATTTAATTAATGCATCTACATACTTGGTAAAGGGTGGAAGGCTCGGCCTTATGCCTGGTGTTTTGTTCCACTCTTGCCGCCCTAGTTTCCGTCATATCGGTGTTATGTTCCCGGATTTTGCGTTCCTTACGCGGTTGGGTAATAATGAGAACCCCTTGACAGTTCGCCTTGAATAAAACTCTTCTAGCAATGCCCAACCTTGGTTTTACCATTTGCCACCTAGCCTTTTCTTTCCCTTGGGTTCTGCAGACTCAAGGGTCATCTTTATTTTAACCCCCCGGGCCAGTGCTCCTCTGAGTGTTGGTCCAACCTGTTAGCTGCCGGTGGCCACCAGGGGCAACTCTGGGCTGGCCTACCCGTACCTAAGACAATCTGAGTGTGCCCCAAGAAAGAGATATGTGCAGCTCATATCGGGATTTGTCGGCACATTCGGGCGGTGTTGCTGGTTTAGTTTTACCTTGTCGAAATGCCTTCTAACCGGGATTCCGAGTCTGATCGAGTCTTCCCGCTAGAAGGAATATCCTTCGTTGACCGTGAGAGCTTGTTATGGGCTAAGTTGGGTCACCCCTGCAGGGATTTGAACTTTCGCAAGCCGTGCCCGCGGTTATGGGTAGATGGGAATTTGTTAATGTCCGGTTGTAGAAAACCTGAAGTTGACCTTAATTAAAATACATCAACCGCGTGTGTAACCATGATGGTCTCTTCTCGGCGGGGTCCGGGAAGTGAACACGGTGTTGGAGTTATGTTTGACGTAGGTTGTTCTAGGATCACTTCTTGATCATAGTTTCTCGATCGTGCTTTGCCTTCTCTTCTCGCTCTCATTTGCGTATGTTAGCCACCATATATGCTAGTCACTTGCTGCAGCTCCACCTCTTACCTTTACCTTACCCATAAGCTTAAATAGTCTTGACCGCGAGGGTGTGAGATTGCTGAGTCCCCGTGACTCACAGATACTTCCAAAACCAGCTTGCAGGTGCCGTTGAACCATGTAGATGACGCAACCAGGCTCAAGGAGGAGCTCGATGAAGATCTTGTCCTTTGTGTTGTTTCGTTCTAGTTGTTCAGTAGTGGAGCCCAGTTGGGGTCGATCGGGGACCTTGTCGCATTTGGGGTTCTTCTTTTATTTTGGTTCCGTAGTCGGACCTTGATTGTATTTGGATGTTGTAATGCTTTATTCATGTATTGTGTGAAGTGGCGATTGTAAGCCAACTATGTATCTCTTTTCCCTTATGTATTACATGGGTTGTGTGAAGATTACCTCACTTGCGACATTGCTTTCAATGCGGTTATGCCTCTAAGTCGTGCTTTGACACGTGGGAGATATAGCCGCATCGAGGGCATTACATACTCATAAGGAGGAAGCACACATAGCCATAGTAGCCCTAAGAATGGGAATGGGAATGGAGCAAGCAGCAGCCAGAACCGTTCCAATCTAGCAACACCCGCTAAGAAGGACCCGAGTCATGTCACCTATTACAAGTGCTGGAAGACTGGACACCACGCCAATGATTGCTCAGAGTTGAAGAATGGCAATGGAAATGGAAACTCTGGGAAGAAGCCCAACCCTTTCAACAGAGGACAAGTGAACCACGTTAACATGGAGGAGGTTGAAGAACAACCAGATGCAGTTATAGGTAAGTTTTTTATTAAGTCATTTACTGCAATTGTTCTTTTTGATACTGGTGCATCGCATTCATACATATCGAGGGGATTTGTGGATAAGTATAAGTTGCCCACCAAAGTTCTTAAGACACCTATCTTAGTAAGCTCACCTGGAGCGGAGTATATGGCAAGCAGAGGATGTTTTCAGGTGCCATTGACCATAGGTAGGCATGTTTTCCCCTCAGACCTAATAGTCTTGGAGTCGCAAGGATTGGATGTGATACTAGGCATGGATTGGCTATCAATGTATGGAGGAAATATTAATTGTGCTGGTAAGTCAATTCTACTCACTACCCCGGAGGGAAACAAGATCAAGTATGTGTCTAGGCATGCGCCAAGGAGGACCCAAGTGAATTCCCTCTCGGAAGTTGTTCAGGAAGAAGTGTCTGTTGTGAAGGATTACACTGATGTATTTCCAGAGGAACTACCAGGCATGTCGCCGGATCGAGACATAGATTTTTTGATAGAGCTATTGCCAGGCACCGGACCAATATCAAAGAGACCGTATCGGATGCCCGCAAATGATCTGGAGGAAATTAAGAAGCAAATTAAGGAGTTATTGGAGAAAGGTTATATCTGACCAAGTTCATCACCGTGGGGAGCCCCAGTGCTCTTAGTTGAGAAGAAAGATGGATCTTTGATAATGGTTGTTGATTATCGGGCATTGAATGAGGTAACAATCAAGAACAAGTATCCACTACCGGTGATCAATGATCTGTTTGACCAACTGCAAGGAGCTAAAGTATTCTCCAAGATCGATCTTCGATCAGGATATCACCAGTTGAAGATCCGAGAACAGGATATACCGAAGACAGCTTTTACCACAAGGTATGGGCTATATGAGTACACGGTCATGTCATTTGGATTGACAAATGCCCCTGCCTATTTTATGGGTATGATGAATAAGGTGTTTATGGAGTTCTCGGATAAGTTTGTTGTGGTGTTCATTGATGATATTTTGGTGTACTCAAAGAATGAAGAGGAACACAAGGAACACTTGTGCTTAGTTCTCGAGAAGCTTAGGGAACATCAGCTGTATGCCAAGTTTACCAAGTGTGTGTTTTGGTTGAAGGAAGTTGGATTTCTTGCACATGTTATATCAGGAGAAGGTATAGCAGTAGACCCTACCAAGGTTCAGTCTGTCACTGAGTGGTTGGCACCCACCTTAGTTGGAGAGATCCGCAGTTTTCTGGGACTCGCAAGTTATTATAGGAGATTCATTGAGAATTTTTCCAAAATAGCGAAACCCATGACAGAGTTGTTGAAGGACACCAAATTCAAATGGTCTGAGGATTGTGAGGCTAGCTTTTAGGAATTGAAGAAACGTTTGGTCACAGCCCGAGTGTTGATTCTTCCGGATATACGCAATGATTTCCAAGTATATTGCGACGCTTCTTGCTTGGGACTTGGAGGTGTACTTATGCAAGACGGAAGAGTTGTTTCATATGCCTCACGACAGCTTTGACCTCACGAGTTGAATTATGCCACACATGATTTGGGGTTAGCAGCCGTCATTGTTGAGGAAATCGTTAACTGGTAACTGCTCAGTTGGCTAGCGAGTAGGGGATTAATCAGCTAATCGGCAAGTTAATCGAGCATTTAATCAATTAATCGGACGATTTTTCCATTTATCGGCTACTCTGTGACCCTATGAGTAGGGATTAATCGGCAAGTTAACTGGTTAATCGGATGAATTCTTGAACATGGGCAGCCGTAGTGCATGCGCTCAAGACCTGGAGACATTTCCTGATTGGAAACCGATGTGATGTGTACACGGATCACAAGAGTTTGAAGTATATCTTCACGCAGAAGGAGTTGAATCTCAGGCAGAGGAGATGGTTGGAGCTCATAAAGGATTATGATACGAAGTTGCATTATCATCCAGGAAAGGCCAATGTCGTAGCGGATGCTTTGAGCCGCAAGAGTTATGTCAATACCCTCGTAAGCGGAGGATTACCGCAGGAGTTAGTCGACGATCTCAAGGAACTTCGTTTGGAGATAGTCCCAAGAGGTTTTGTTGCAACAATGGAGGTTCAGTCTACATTATTGGGAAATATTCGAGAAGCTCAAAAGGATGATAAGGAAATTGCTGAGATAAAGGAGAACATGAGAAAAGGCAAAGCCAAGCGTTTTCGTGAGGATGAGCACGAAACTTTATGGTTTGAGGATCGTGTTTATGTGCCCAATAACACGAAGATCAGGAAGTTAATAACAAAATCTCAATGAGTAACAACAAATTATCTAAAGTGTGGTAACTTTTCACAATTTTTGCAGTTAGGGAAGTATGATTCCTCTTGCATTCTTTACACACTATCCTGTTTAGACAGATTGCTTTTGTGTTTGCATTGTTTACATATGTTTGCTTGTTTAATGATTCTATTTGAGGATAGGAGTGTTAAATATGTAGATGAAATTAGTAGGCAATGTCAAATTAGAATTTTAGTGTTTTTCTACAATATAGAATGATAAGGTTTTGCGTTGATTTATACTAACTTATCTCATGAGTTCTTGTTGAGTTTTGTGTGGATGAAGTTTTTAAGATTCCAGGAAACTATGATATCAGAGGAATTAAGGAGACACAAAAGCTAAAGCTTTGGGATGCCCAAGGCATCCCTAATTAATATTTCAAGAAGTCTCAAGCATCTAAGCTTGGTGATGCCCCGGTAGGCATCCCACCTTTCTTCATCAACAATTATCGGCTAGCCTCGATTGAGCCTAAGGTTTTGCTTCTTCACATGATATGTGCTATCCTTGCAATGCCATTTTATTTTGTTTTGCTTGCTGTTTGAATAAAATACCAAGATCTGAAATTCTTAAATGTTAGATAGTCTTCACATAGTTGCATAATTATTCGACTACTCATTGATCTTCACTTATATCTTTTGGAGTAGTTTGTCATTTGCTCTAGTGCTTCACTTATATCTTTTTAGAGCATGGCGGTAGTTTTGTTTTGAAGAAATTGTTGAACTCTCATGCTTCACTTATATCATTTTGAGAGTCTCTAAACAGCATGGTAATTTGCTTTGGTTATGAATTTAGTCCTAATATGATGGACATCCAAGAGGGATATAATAAAAACTTTCATATAAAGTGCATTGAATACTATGAGAAGTTTGATCCCTTATGATTGTTTTGAGATATGAAGATGGTGATATTAGAGTCATGCTAGTGAGCAGTTGTGAGTTTGAGAAATACTTGTGTTAAGGTTTGTGAGTCCCGTAGCATGCACGTATGGTGAACCGTTATGTAACGAAGTTGGAGCATGAGATATTTTTTGATTGTCTTCCTTATGAGTGGCGGTCAGGGACGAGCGATGATCTTTTCCTACCAATCTATCCCCCTAGGAGCATGCGCGTAGTACTTCATTTCGATGACTAATAGGATTTTGCAATAAGTATGTGAGTTCTTTATGACTAATGTTGAGTCCATGGATTATACGCAGTCTCATCCTTCCACCATTGCTAGCCTCTCTAGTACCGCGCAACTTTCGTCGGTACCATAAACCCACCATATACCTTCCTCAATACAGCCACCATACCTACCTATTATGGCATTTCCATAGCCGTTCCGAGATATATTGCCATGCAACTTTCTACCGTTTTGTTTATTATGACATGCTTCATCATTGTCATAGTGCTTTGCATGATCATGCAGTTGACATTTTATTTGTGGCAAAGACACTGCTCATAATTCTTGCATACATCTCACTCTTGATACATTGCACATCCCGGTACACCGCCGGAGGCATTCATATAGAGTCATATTTTGTTCTAAGTATTGAGTTGTAATTCTTGAGTTGTAAGTAAATAAAAGTGTGATGATCTTCATTATTAGAGCATTGTCCCATGTGAGGATAAAAAGAGAAAGACCAAAAAAAAGAGAAATGCCAAAAAAAGAGAAAGGCCAAAAAAGAGAAGGCCCAAAAAAACAAAAAAAAGAGAGAAAAAGAGAGAAGGGGCAATGCTACTATACTTTTACCACACTTGTGCTTCAAAGTAGCACCATTATCTTCATTATAGAGAGTCTCCTATGTTGTCACTTTCATATACTAGTGGGAATTTTTCATTATAGAACTTGGCTTGTATATTCCAACGATGGGCTTCCTCAAATGCCCTAGATCTTCATGAGCAAGCAAGTTGGATGCACACCCACTTAGTTTTCTTTTTGAGCTTTCAAACACTTATAGCTCTAGTGCATCTGTTGCATGGAAATCCCTACTCACTCACATTGATATCTATTGATGGGCATCTCCATAGCCCGATGATACGCCTAGTTGATGTGAGACTATCTCCTTCTTTTTGTCTCCTCCACGATTACCTTCTATTCCACCTATAGTGCTATGTCCATGGCTCACGCTCATGTATTGCGTGAAAGTTGAAAATGTTTGAGAACATCAAAAGTATGAAACAATTGCTTGGCTTGTCATCGGGATTGTGCATGATTAGAATATTTTGTGTGATGAAGATGGAGCATAGCCAGACTATATGATTTTGTAGGGATAAAATTTCTTTGGCCATGTTATTTTGAGAAGACGTAATTATTTTGTTAGTATGCTTGAAATATTATTGTTTTTATGTCAATATTAAACTTTTGTTTTGAATCTTATGGATCTGAATATTCTTGCCACAATAGAGAAGATTACATTGATAAATATGTTAGGTAGCATTCCACATCAAAAATTCTGTTTTTATCATTTACCTACTTGAGGACGAGCAGGAATTAAGCTCGGGGATGCTTGATACGTCTCCAACGTATCTATAATTTTTGATCGTTCCATGCTATTATATTATCCATCTTGGATGTTTTATATGCATTTATATGCTATTTTATATGATTTTTGGGACTAACCTATTAACCTAGAGCCCGGTGCTAGTTTCTGTTGTTTCCTTGTTTTTGAGTTTTACAGAAAAGGAATACCAAATGGAGTACAATTGATGTGCCAATTTTTGATGATTTTTTATGGACCAAAAGAAGCCCCCGGAGTAAAATAGTTGGGCTAGAAGAGTCCCGAGCCATCCACGAGTGTGGAGGGCGCCCCCTACCCCCTCGGCACGCCCCCTGCCTCGTGGATGACTCAGAGACCCCCCTGACGTGAGACCGACAGCAAAAATTCCTATAAATACAGAAACCCCCAAAAAGAAACCTAGATCGAGAGTTCCGCCGCCGCAAGCCTCTGTAGCCACCAAAAACCAATCGGGGCCATGTTTCGGCACCCTGCCGGAGGGGGGATCCATCACCCGTGGCCATATTCATCATCCCGGCGCTCTCCATGCCAAGGAGGGAGTAGTTCACCCTCGGGGCTGAGGGTATGTACCAGTAGCTATGTGTTTGATCTCTCTCTCTGTCTCTCTCTCGTGTTCTTGATATGGCATGATCTTGATGTAGCGCGAGCTTTGCTATTATAGTTGGATCTTATGATGCTTCTCCCCCTCTATCTTGTTGTAATGGATTGAATTTTCCCTTTGAAGTTGTCTCATTGGATTGAGTCTTTAAGGATTTGATAACACTTGATGTATGTCTTGCATGTGCTTATCTATGGTGACAATGGGATATTCACGTGATCCACTTGATGCATGTTTTGGTGATCAACTTGCGAGTTCTGTGACCTTATGAACTTATGCATAGGGGTTGGCACACTTTTTCGTCTTGACTCCCCGGTAGAAACTTTGGGGCACTCTTTGAAGTTCTTTGTGTTGGTTGAATAGATGAATCTGAGATTGTGTGATGCATATCGTATAATCATACCCACGGATACTTGAGGTGACATTGGAGTATCTAGGTGACATAGGGTTTTGGTTGATTTGTGTCTTAAGGTGTTATTTTACTACGAACTCTAGGGCTGTTTGTGACACTTATAGGAATAGCCCAATGGATTGATCGGAAATAATAACTTTGAGGTGGTTTCGTACCCTACAATAATCTCTTCATTTTTTCTCCACTATTAGTGACTTTGGAGTGACTCTTTGTTGCATGTTGAGGGATTGTTATATGATCCAATTATGTTATCCTTGTTGAGAGAACTTGCACTAGTGAAAGTATGAACTCTAGGCCTTGTTTCAATGCATTGCAATACCGTTTGTGCTCACTTTTATCATTACTTACCTTGATGTTTTTATATTTTTCAGATTACAAAAACCTATATCTACCATCCATATTGCACTTGTATCACCATCTCTTCGCCGAACTAGTGCACCTATACAATTTACCATTGTATTGGGTGTGTTGGGGACACAAGAGACTCTTTGTTATTTGGTTGCAGGGTTGTTTGAGTGCAAGGTAGTCAGAGTCGGGATTCAGAGTCGGATTGGTTTTCCTCAGACAGAGTCGAGTCGTAAGATCGAGTCGTGGAATTGACGATTCTATTAGATTTACTCAAATAAGATATTTTGTATGTACACAAGAAATTTATATGGGTTCTATAGAGTTTTGTCACTAAATATGGAGCAAAGAACATACACATCGATGCTAGTTGTATTCCACTTCTTTTTATAGCTAACCTACCATGTAGCTCGCATGGATGGAACATATATGAGAGGGAAATATATAGAACATTTAAACCTTCAATGCATGAAATTTACTAATGTTCTTTTTAGAGTGCGTGAATAGTCGATCACTTGTCTATCTGACATACAATGCTAAACCTTGAAGGGTCTTGCTCTCCTTCTCCGGTCAATCTTGAAGCATCCTCCTTTTCACGCCGGTTCCATATGTCGACAAGCCTGATCCTCAATTTTGATCTAGGGTTTCTGAGAGCTGGATCAAAGGTGTCTGCGGCTGAGCATTTGTACTTGGGAGGGGAATAAGGGTTCATGAGATATATGAAAAGGGGTTTGGATGATGGCATATTATTTTTCTACAACTAAACAATCGGCTTAGATAAGTTAGTAGAATCGCATGTAGTCCATAGCATAGTCGGGATTGTACAGTTTTGTATAGGATTCTATGATTTGGATTTGGACTCAACATGGATTCTACCTGATCCGGATTCATATTGGGATTTGGATTGACATGCTTCTGTAGGGTCGTGAAGTCGTAGGATTCTAGCAGTCGAACCGGGATTCCGACTACCTTGTTTGAGAGAGACCATCTTCATCCTATGCCTCCCACAGATTGACAAACCTTAGGTCATCCACTTGAGGGAAATTTGCTACTGTCCTACAAACCTCTGCACTTGGGGGCCCAACAACGTCTACAAGAAGAAGGTCGTCTAGTAGACATCAAGTAGCTGTCCCCAATGAAAACCGAGTACTCCCCAAGTGTGTTCATCCACACCCAGGTAGTATCACGGGGGTCGAACATGCCGCCGTCCATCTGGCACACCTGGCATCTCAAACCTGGATACATGGTGACGTGCATGGTTATGGTCCATGTAGTATAATAAGGTGATGTAAGCGGAGGATACGGATTAAAATAAAATACTTTACATTGCTTATTTTTATGAGAGGGAAGGGAAGCAATGTATAGACCAACTAAGGCACGGGCGACGACAAACAATTCGAGATTGTTACTTGGGCCATGTACATTAATTAAAGTAGGAGTAGTTTTGTTTGATGGGATTATGGCTACCTAACTAGTACTACACTAAATTGAAATTGTTAAGTCCTACATAATTTATTACATCTGGCATTATAAAATTGCGTAGATGACTATCCCAATCAATAAAAACGAAATAACTACTCCTGCTCCTGGAGTATAAGGAGACATGTACTGAAATGTTATAAGATGACATGGAAATAAGATATATGATAGCTCCTAGCTCTACTACTCTTAGATCGAAGAGAATGGATTACCTGGGTACATGATCAGGGTCCGATCATGATAGATTGTGGCACCCTATTGCCCTTCAATGGTACCATGGGTAACAACTGCTAAGATAGTATGTTCCAACTCGGTGTCGTCGGCTACAAGCTTCCAAGATAGACCAAATGCCCCATGCACATCCATGATCGGTGACCTAATTTTGATTGGGGGATGACTTTCCCCTGCATAATCATGCAAACAAGGTGGAATTCATAGAAACCGGATGAAAATCATTACATTTCGAAAACTTTTCATATAAACCGGACGAAATACAATACATTTTTCATATAAAACGGAGTAAAACCTACTCTAAACATATTCTAAATGATCGTCGGCATCCATCCCCGATGTCCGGCCATGAGCCCGGAGAACTGAAGCTCTGGCTATTGCCTTCGCCTTTTCTTGTTCTGACTCGGCGCTCCCCAGCTCCCCCTCCATAGCCTTCTCCTCCAGAGCTCCAGGAAGTGAAGATTTCCACCTCCACGTCGCTGCCATCGGCCCTCGATGTTGTGACCAACGAGCTTAGATTTGATGGGAGGGGAGAAGCAGTGGCCTTCTTGGGACCCAAGCGGCGGCGACCTGCCATGCACTACTCTTCCTCGTTGCCGGTGGCGCCCGCGTAGACGTGCCAGCTTCGTAATCATGGAGGTGGAGCGCGGCCAGGGTGGAGCTAACAATGCCCTTCTTCTTCTCCGGTGAAATTCTGTCCTAGAGAGCTTTGGAGCGCGATGAGGCCATGTCAGGAGTGGTGCTAAGAGGAGAAAGGGACCGCAGGAGGATGACTGCGGCCATGGCCGGGCCTAAAGTTTATATAGCCCACGAATGGCGATGAGCGGCGGCAGGTGGACGGATGGGTGATGCCGGAGTAGGTTCCTCAGCAACAACATGTCATTAATGTGGGTGGCGCACGGACGAACGGCCGGCTGTGGTGTCGTTTCGACGCGGAGCAGTCGCGTGCACCGAGAAGCGACGCTCTCTTGATCATTGCGCTGCTTCAAAGCCGGCGCTAGTGAGAGGTCGCCTTCGCTCTGGTTATGTAATTGTATGTTTATTTTGGTTATGCAATCATGTTGTTATAAGTATATATGTTGTTGTTCTGTAGACAGAGCATAGATGTTGTGCAGATAGATCAAATCATATCACATACATATTAAACTACGGAACCCGTCGGTGATGATTTCATGAATCACTGATAATGGTTTACCAGCAAGTGCTTGCCCACAACACACACAACTTATTAGTAGGAATCATCTATGTTATTATGGGTCTTCCACTCAATTATGATTACTGACCTGTTTGCCGGGTATCACACACATCTTGTTAAGCCGGATCGTTTGTGTTCTTTTGGATCATCGCAAATGGTTTATCCAAGTAACCTGTATGCCAGCTACCACACACATCTTGTCTTGGGTAATCGTTTGTGTTCTTCTGGCTCATCATAAATAGTTCATATGGATCAATTGTATGCCATGATTTGCACAAGCAACTCTAATCGGAATTGTTCTTGATGCATCAGCCATCGCACACAGTTCATTTCATCAGTGTGATTTTATTACTGTACCATTTGCAATTAATGCACCACACACATTTTGGTCGATTGGTCTCCTATACATGTGTCGTATCAGGACCTTCCTGCGGTAGTGACAAGGTTTGGAGGCTCCCAAGTGACACCTAACCAACTTAGGAGACACCACTCTCCAAAAGGTACTAGATGTTGTTGTTGATTATGAACTCCTTGCTCTTTTGCTTCAAAAGATAGTCTCCTCAACACTCAATCACACTCTCATAGATTTGGCATGGTGGTGGGAGATGGATTGGAGTGTAAAGAAACTTGAGGGGGCTAGAAATCAAGGATGAAATGGTTGGACTGGAATCCCTTTATCTGAACACAAGTGTAGGTGGTTCTCTATCAGAAAATGGATACGGGGAGTGTAGTTTAGTCGTGGTTGCTCTCTCTGAGAGTAGGTGGTGTGGGTGGGGTATTTATAGACATCACCAAAGATCTAGCTATTACAAACTTTATGCAAAACTCGATTAGAACGGCCAGTATTAAAAGTTCAAATGTTAGATGTTTCGGTGAGACCGGATGAATCCACTCGGTGACTCCAATATGTGATGACCTAAGAACTTGCATCGTTTCGGTAATTCCAATAAGTTTCACTCAGTAATTCTGAAATGAACTCGATGGGTTATAGAAAGTCTGCAGTGCACTTTTGTGGGACCAAATGCCATCTTGGTGGAACCGAGTTTCTAGGGTTTAGGATGTGGCGCTGTCTAATGTATCTTGGTGGGTCCGGATGTGTATGTTTTGGTGGGACCGAGAATGACTTTAGTGTTTTGGACAAATTGGATTTTGAGAATGTGGCTGGGGGTTTTGGAGAAATATTTTCAAGCACTTGAGCAAATGACTCATGATCAAAACCTCATGCCATTTTAATAGTATTGGCTTTCCTATGGACTAAATGTGATCTTTGATCACTTAACAAAAAATGTAGAGTCTTGGAGATTTTTCCAATGCATGTCCTTTGCATTTTGAGAGGTCCAAAATCACATGTCCATTCCATGCCTACATTGAACTTTCCTGAAATGGTCTTTAAATAGGCATAGTTCAATGACATATATGTCTTTATGAATTACCAAAACCACCTGTCGATTAGTTGCAGTTTCACAGTGAGTACCATCAAATAAACACAGCCCAACTTACTTTCTATGGGTCTGTACACACGAACATAGGCCCTATTTGTTTGGGGTTTTGCAGTTTTTCCACTATGGCAATAAAGCCACAAAAGCTCCTAATTAAATAGGTCCTTTTTGCTTCGCCTTTTTGCTATGAATCAATATTGTCATATGATGGTATAAGCCAAAAGACGAAGCAAAAAAGCACATGTTTAGGAGCTTTTTTGGCTTTTTTGCCAAAGTGGAAAGCTGCAAAAGTAGAAGCAAAAGCCCAAACAAACAGGGCCATAAAGCATTACTATCTCTGTTACAGTTCAGGGATAATCGCTGGAAGAATCATCTCACGAGAAACTCTTCCATGGATGGAAATTTGAACAAAAGATAGTAAATAGAGAAAATGACAAACTCGTCCTATTAGCAAATTGTGGACCATCTCCCGTACTGGCTCACCACATCTTTACATTCCATGCTGATGATTCATTCAGCTCCAATTGCATGGTTCACCTGAGCGATTATAGCCTAACATAGGCAACAAGTTAGTCTCACAAAAGACATAATCTAGTTCCATATTTCAAGGCCTTAACTTTGAATAGATACCAGCCAATATCCAACATTCAGCTCCGGTCCTTTTTGCTAGAGATCTGCATGTTCCTTTGTGATTCTATGATTCACATATCCTATTGAATCACCGGGTGAGCATGAAATGGAATGAATGGACCAAGAAAATACAACCATAGTTTTTTATTCTAAGAAACAGATAGATGTAGATGGTTAGATAGTTCTAAAACTAAAGCGGCGCCTCAAAATTTTACTCAACAGGTTGCTTTGTTGCTCGCATGTCTCAATGGCCTAATATATCAAGGTGCAATGGGCTAATATCGAGGCTGAATATAGGCCCAACCTATCACATGTGCGATGGACACGACCTTGGTCAGTTGTGTTGTTCAATGTAATCCATAACTTTGATCTTGAAAATTTCAGTATCATTAAAATCTTACAATTTATTGGAATCTATTTTCCACAAAAAGAGCTTCATAAATTTGATCCATAGAAAATGACTTAATTATTTGAAATTACTAAGCAATACCATGTAAGCAATGAAGCATGCCATTTTTGTGGAAAATGATTGCTCGACAGGTGAGCTTTGAACGTCGCATGAGTATACCTAGCTTGTTGAGAACAAGACAGAAGCCCTATCATGGAGATTCTAGCACCCTTACCTGATTATGCTGCACCAAGAGTGATCGAAGACAATTCCTTAGCAAACTACACAATCAACGCTCATCACATTGGCAAAAATTAGTTTTGGATAGAGGGCCAATAGCCGCCACTACCAACTACATAGAGGAGAGCATGCCAACTACTTTGTGCCACAAGAACGACACGTAATCACTAATTCCACTTTATTCGTAGAGACAATTTCAGCATTACACCTTTTCCTAGATTACTCTTGACAAGAGAATGGTCACAAAATAAATGGAAGACGCTTAAGATGCTTTCCTTTTAAAAAATAAAACATATAAGATTCTTATGCTTGTAATAAGAGGGAATTCTAATGCATGTGCTGGACCGGAAACACTGATCAAACAATGTGTACATCACATGTTTCTGGCCTTTCCCAAAAGATCAATATCATCAACCTACAAATTAACATTTTTTCACGTGTATTAGTGATTAAACAAAAAGACAATGGTGCATCCCTTGGCGTTTTGAAGTTATAAGAATGTTTTCATGGCCTGAAGCTGAACCTAGCTACCGAAATGATAGTTCTTCGTTACATGGACAAATGCTACCTCTTGAGCACCGCGTTGGTTTTCCCTTGAAGAGGAAAGGGTGATGCAGTAAAGCAGCGTAAGTATTTCCCTCAGTTTTTGAGAACCAAGGTATCAATCCAGTTGGAGACCACGCGGGAGTCACCTCGTACCTACACAAACAAATAAGAACCTCGCAACCAATGCGATAAAGGGGTTGTCAAGCCCTTCAGGACACTTGCAAGAGTGAGATTTGATAGAGATGATCATAATAAGATAAGTATTTTTGGTATTTTTTTGATATAGATTGAAAGTAAAGATTGCAAAATAAAGTAGATTGGAAACTTGTATGATGGAAGATAGACCCGGGGGCCATAGGTTTCACTAGTGGCTTCTCTCAAGATAGCATAAGTATTACGGTGCGTGAACAAATTACTGTCGAGCAATTAATAGAAAAGCAAATAATTATGAGAATATCTAGGCATGATCATGTATATAGGCATCACGTCCGAGACAAGTAGACCTAAACGATTCTGCATCTACTACTATTACTCCACACATCGACCGCTATCCAGCATGCATCTAGAGTATTAAGTTCGTAAGAACAGAGTAACGCCTTAAGCAAGATGACATGATGTAGAGGGATAAACTCGTGCAATATGATATAAACCCCATCTTTTTATCCTCGATGGCAACAATACAATACGTGTCGTTTCCCTTTGTGTCACTGGGATTGAGCACCGCAAGATTGAACCCAAAGCTAAGCACTTCTCCCATTGCAAGAAAGATCAATCTAGTAGGCCAAACCAAACTAATAATTTGAAGAGACTTGCAAAGATAAACCAGTCATACATAAAATAATTCAGAGAAGATTCAAATATTGTTCATAGATAAACTTCATCATAAACCCACAATTCATCGGATCTCGACAAACACACCACAAAAAGAAGATTTACATCGAATAGATCTCCAAGAGAATCAAGGAGAACTTTGTATTGAGATCCAAAGAGAGAGAAGAAGCCATCTAGCTACTAGCTATGGCCCCGAAGGCCTGAGGTAAACTACTCACACATCACTGGAGGGGCCATGGAGTTGATGTAGAGGCCCTCCGTGATCAATGCCCCCTCTGGCGGAGCTCCGGAAAAGGCCCCAAGATGGGATCTCTTGGGTACAGAAGGTTGCGGCGGTGGAAATAGGGTTTCGTGGTGCTCCTGGATGTTTGCGGGGTATATGGATATATATATAGGAGGAAGAAGTAGGTCGATGGAGCAACGTGGGGCCCACAAGGGTGGAGGGCGCGTCCCGGGGGGGGGGGGGGTGGGCGCGCCCCCTGCCTCGTGGCCGCCTCGTTGATTGCTTGACGTCCACTCCAAGTCCCCTGGATCACGTTTGTTCCAAAAATCACGTTCACGAAGGTTTCATTCTGTTTGGACTCCGTTTGATATTCCTTTTCTACGAGACACTGAAATAGGCAAAAAACATCAATTTGGGCTGGGCCTCCGGTTAATAGGTTAGTCCCAAAAATAATATAAAAGTGTAAAATAAAGCCCGTTATCATCAAAAACAGATAATATGATAGCATGGAAGAATAAAAAATTATAGATACATTGGAGATGTATCAAGCATAACCAAGCTTAATTCCTGCTCGTCCTCGAGTAGGTAAATGATAAAAATAGAATTTTTGATGTGGAATGCTTCCTAACATATTTCTCAATGTAATTTTCTTTATTGTGGCATGAATGTTCAGAACTGAAAGATTCAAGATAAAAGTTTAATATTGACATAAAAATAATAATACTTCAAGCATACTAACTAAGAAATCATGTCTTCTCAAAATAACATGGCTAAAGAAAGTTCATCCCTACAAAATCATATAGTTTGGTCATGCTCCATTTTCGTCACACAAGAATGCTCTCATCATGCACAACCCTGATGACAAGCCAAGCAATTGTTTCATACTTTAGTAATCTCAAACTATTTTTTCAACTTTCACGCAATACATGAGCGTGAGCCATGGATATAGCACTATGGGTGGAATAGAATGTAATGAAGGGGGTTATATGGAGAAGACAAAAAAGGAGAAAGTCTCACATCGACGCGGCTAATCAATGGGCTAGGGAGATGCCCATCAATTGATGTCAATGCAAGGAGTAGGGATTGCCATGCAACAGATGCACTAGAGCTATAAATGTATGAAAGCTCAACAAAAGAAACTAAGTGGGTGTGCATCCAACTTGCTTGCTCACGAAGACCTAGGGCACTTGAGGAGGCCCATTGTTGGAATATACAAGCCAAGTTCTATAATGAAAAATTCCCACTAGTATATGAAAATGACAAAACAAGAGACTCTCTATCATAAAGATCATGGTGCTACTTTGAAGCACAAGTGTGGAAAAAAGGATAGTAGCATTGCCCCTATTATTATTATTTTTTGGAATTTTTTAATTTGGCCTTTTTTGGGACAATGCTCTATTAATGATGATCATCACACTTCTATTTATTTACAACTCAATGATTACAACTCGATACTAGAACAAGATATGACTCTATATGAATGCCTCCGGCGGTGTACCGGGATGTGCAATGACTCATGAGTGACATGTATAAAATAATTATGAACAATGGCTTTGCCACAAATACGATGTCAATTACATGATCGTGCAAGGCAATATGACAATGATGATGCGTGTCATAATAAACGGAACGATGGAAAGTTGCATGGCAATATATCTCGGAATGGCTATGGAAATGCCATAATAGGTAGGCATGGTGGCTGTTTTGAGGAAGATATAAGGAGGTTTATGTGTGATAGAGCGTATCGTATCACGGGGTTTGGATGCACCGGCGAAGTTTGCACCAACTCTCAAGGTGAGAAAGGGCAATGCACGGTACCGAAGAGGCTAGAATTGATGGAAGGGTGAGAGTGCGTATAATCCATGGACTCAACATTAGTCATAAAGAACTCACATACTTATTGCAAAAAATATACAAGTCATCAAAAACCAAGTATTACGCGCATGCTCCTAGGGGGATAGATTGGTAGGAAAAGACCACCGCTCGTCCCCGACCGCCAGTCATAAGGAAGACAATCAAATAACACCTCATGTTTCAAATTTGTTACACAACATTTACCATACGTGCATGCTACGGGACTTGCAAACTTCAACACAAGTATTCCTCAAATTCATAATACTCAACTAGCACAACTTTGATATCACTATCTCCATATCTCAAAACAATCATCAAGTATCAAACTTCTCTTAGTATTCAATGCACTTATATAAAAGTTTTTATTATGCCTAAAATAAAATTGCCATGTTGTTCTAAAGGACTCTCAAAATAATATAAGTGAAGCACTAGAGATCAATTATTTCTATAAAATAAAACCACCGCCGTGCTCTAAAAGATATAAGTGAAGCACTAGAGCAAAAACTATATAGCTCAAAAGATATAAGTGAAGCACATAGAGTATTCTAATAAATTCCAATTCATGTGTGTCTCTCTCAAAAGGTGTGTACAGCAAGGATGATTGTGGTAAACTAAAAAGCAAAGACTCAAATCATACAAGACGCTCCAAGCAAAACACATATCATGTGGCGAATAAAAATATAGCTCGAAGTAAAGTTACAGATAGGCAAAGACGAAAGAGGGGATGCCTTCCGGGGCATCCCCAAGCTTAGGCTTTTTGGTGTCCTTGTATTTTACCTTGGGGTGCCTTGGGCATCCCCACGCTTAGGATCTTGCCACTCCTTGTTCCATAATCCATCAAATCCTTACCCAAAACTTGAAAACTTCACAACACAAAACTTAAAAGAAAATCTTCGTGAGCTCCGTTAGTAAAAGAAAACAAACCACCACTTCAAGGTACTGTAATGAACTCATTATTTATTTATATTGGTGTTAAACCTACTGTATTACAACTTACCGATGGTTTATAAACTCTATTACTAGCCATAGATTCATCAAAATAAGCAAACAACACACGAAAAACAGAATCTGTCAAAAACAGAACAGTCTGTAGTAATCTGTAGGTTTCGAATACTTCTGGAACCCCAACAATTCTAAAATAAATTTCTGGACGTGCGGAATTTATCTATTAATAATATGCAAAAATAATTAACTAAATATCACTCTCCAATAAAAAATGGCAGCAATTCTCGTGAGCGCTAAAGTTTCTGTTTTTAACAGCAAGATCAAAAAGAATTTTCCCAAGTCTTCCCAACGGTTCTACTTTGCACAAACACTAATTAAACACAAAAAACACAACCAAAACAGAGGCTAGATAAATTATTTATTACCAAACAGGAGCAAAAATGAAGGAATAAAACTAGAATTGGGTTTCCTCCCAACAAGCGCTATCGTTTAACGCCCCTAGATAGGCATAAAAGCATGGATAGATCTAGGTATTGCCATCTTTTAATTTTTTTAGCGGAGTCATGCTCGAATCCGGGAGGTTCTTTACATTTCCCTTCATATTCGGAAATTTTTAGATCTAAATAGTCCAACCACTTATTACAAAGAGTGATCAACATATTCATGCAGTGAAGATTCCCGCTAACACTCTTAGAGGTTCAAGAGATTTTTGTAATATTTTCGTTACTTCACAAATTTTCTCAAAAACTTGGGTTTCTTCCTGGGTATGATGAGGCCCCTTTTGTTGAGGTAGTTTCCCCACTATTCCCTCTATAATTTCATGCGCAATATTGGGATCAACTTCGATAAAATTTCCTTTGGCAACGCAGTCCAAGAGTTGTCTATGGGGCATATTTAGTCCAACATAAAAATTGTGAAGCAAAATTCTAAAATTCACCTCTAGGGTGAAATTACGATAAGATTCCATCATCCTAAACCAAGCATATTTTAAGTTTTCTCCTTGTCTTTGTTTGAAGTGAAGAACCTCAAACTCGGGAGACAAAGGAGCGGATAAAGGACTAGCCATAACGGCGAAGCAAGCGGAAAAGAGGCGAACAAAAAGAGAGGGTGAAAGGAAAAGAGAGCGAATAAAACGGCAAGGGTGCAGTGGGGGAGAGGAAAACGAGAGGCAAATGGAAAATAATGTAATGCGAAGGATAAGAGTTGTGATGGGAACTTGTATGTCTTGACTTGGCGTAGATCTCCCCGGCAACGGCGCCAGAAATCCTTCTTGCTACCTCTTGAGCACTGCGTTGGTTTTCCCTTGAAGAGGAAAGGGTGATGCAGTAAAGCAGCATAAGTATTTCCCTTAGTTTTTGAGAACCAAGGTATCAATCCAGTAGGAGACCAGGCGCGAGTCACCTCGTACCTACACAAACAAATAACAACCTCGCAACCAACGCGATAAAGGGGTTGTCAAGCCCTTCACGGCCACTTGCAAGAGTGAGATCTGATAGAGATGATAATAATAAGATAAGTTTTTTTGGTATTTTTATGATATAGATTGAAAGTAAAGATTGCAAAATAAAATAGATTGGAAACTTGTATGATGGAAGATAGACCCGGGGGCCATAGGTTTCACTAGTGGCTTCTCTCAAGACTGGATAAGTATTACGGTGGGTGAACAAATTAATATCGAGCAATTGATAGAAAAGCGAATAATTATGAGAATATCTAGGCATGATCATGTATATAGGCATCACGCCCGAGACAAGTAGACCGAAACGATTCCGCATCTACTACTATTACTACACACATCGACCGCCATCCAACATGCATCTAGAGTATTAAGTTCATAAGAATAGAGTAACGCCTTAAGCAAGATGACATGATGTAGAGGGATAAACTCATGCAATATGATATAAACCCCATCTTTTTATCCTCAATGGCAACAATACAATACATGTCGTTTCCCTTTCTGTCACTGGGATCGAGCACCGCAAGATTGAATCCAAAGCTAAGCACTTCTGCCATTGCAAGAAAGATCAATCTAGTAGGCCAAACCAAACTGATAATTCGAAGAGACTTGCAAAGATAAACCAATCATACATAAAAGAATTCAGAGAAGATTCAAATATTGTTCATAGATAAACTTCATCATAAACCCACAATTCATCGGATCTTGACAAACACACCGCAAAAAGAAGAGTTACATCGAATAGATCTCCAAGAGAATCAAGGAGAACTTTGTATTGAGATCCAAAGAGAGAGAGAAGAATCCATCTAGCTACTAGCTATGGACCCGAAGGTCTGAGGTAAACTACTCACACATCATTGGAGGGGCCATGGAGTTGATGTAGAGGCCCTCCGTGATCAATGCCCCCTCCGGCAGAGCTCCGGAAAAGGCCCCAAGATGGGATATCTTGGGTACAGAAGGTTGCGGTGGTGGAAATAGGGTTTCGTGGTGCTCCTGGATGTTTCCGGGGTATATAGATATATATAGGAGGAAGAAGTAGGTCGGTGGAGCAACGAGGGGCCCACGAGGGGGGAGGGCGCGCCCCTGCCTCGTGGCCGCCTCGTCGATTGCTTGACGTCCACTCCAAGTCCCCTGGACCATGTTTGTTCCAAAAATCACGTTCCCGAAGGTTTCATTCCGTTTGGACTCCGTTTGATATTCCTTTTCTACGAAACAGTGAAATAGGCAAAAAAACAACAATTTGGGTTGGGCCTCCGGTTAATAGGTTAGTCCCAAAAATAATATAAAAGTGTAAAATAAAGCCTATTATCATCCAAAACAGATAATATAATAGCATGGAACAATAAAAAATTATAGATACATTGGAGACGTATCAAGAAGCAACAATGAAATGATTCAGTTGCCTTGGTTACAAAGGTTACATGATCTGATTTGATCAATTTTCCACTTAAACCAAATATCATTAAACTTTAGTTCAACTAAGCGGGGTGACACTCTGGGAGGCGTGGTGAACTTTTCTTCGAAGGTGGTTTTATGTTTCTTGCTTTTCATCTCTGCATTGTGAGCACCACCCAAATATAGTTATAGTACTAAACCTGACCATTCCTCGAGAATACACAACAGGAACCATCAATATGTTCAACAAGGATGTGGTTGCCTCTTATGAGAATCACGCATGTTAAGATTCCTTCTTGTAGGGTTCCAATATAAGGTGCATGCAAAATAAATTCCAAACTAAGGTACAGTACGGAAACAAAGTATCCAAAATCATATGAAAAAATACACTATAAAGCAGTGAGTGCCAACACGAGGAAACAAATTGATCAATGTATCCTTTTTCTTCAAGGATGCATGTGATTAATGTGCCCTTGATAAAAGGATCAAACAATGTTATAAATGAAGTCCACTTATGAGGGAGATGCCACCGCCGCTTTCCTCAAAGGTGAGGTTCACCTTGCTCAAGAGCCACGACATCACGCACATCACCCATGTTCTCCTTTCATCCGCTCATCCTCCGGTCGACGAGAGCTCGGCTCAGGGTGCAGACATCCTGACAATGATGAGATGACCATAAAAATCTTTAATGGAGAGGAGTGAGAATCTATAATTTTTGATTGTTCCATGCTGTTATATTATCATTCTTGGATGTTTCACAATCATTTTATAGCAACTTTATACCATTTTTTGGGACTACCTATTGACATAGTGCCCAATGCGAGTTGCTATTTTTTTGCTTGTTTTTTACTTTGCCGAATATCAGTACCAAATGGATTCCAAACGCAGTGAAACTTTTTGGAGATTTTTTTGGACCATAAGACAACTTGGGAGCCAAGGAAGCACTAGAGGGGAGGCCTATGGGGCCCACAAGACACTAGGGCACACCCTGATGGGTTGTGGGACCCACAGGGGTCTCCTCCACCGCCTCTCAGCTCTATAAATACCCAAATATTCCAGAAACCCTTGGGGAGTCAACGTAACACACTTCCAGCCGCCACAAGTTCCAGAACCACGAGATCCAATCCAACACGATCACAGAGGGGTTCATCATCCTCATTGGTGCCTCTGCGATGATGCGTGAGTATTTCACCATAGACCTATGGGTCCATAGGTAGTAGCTAGATGGCTTCTTCTCTCTTTTTGATTCTCAATACAATGGTCTCTTGGAGATCTATTTGATGTAATGACTTTTTGCGGTGTGTTTGTTGGGATCCGATGAAGTTCGAGTTTATGATCAGATCTATATCCATGAATATTATTTGAGTCTTATTTGATCTCATATATGCATGATTATTTATAGCCTCGTATTTCTTATTTGAATCTTTGGTTTTGTTAGGCCAACTAGATCGATTTTTCTTGCAATGGGAAGAGGTGCTTCGTGATGGGTTCGATCTCACGGTGTCCTCACCCAGTGACAGAAGGGGTAGCGAGGCACATATGTATCATTGCTATTAAGGATAACAAGATGGGATCTATTCCTACATATATAGATCTTGTCTACATCATGTCATCGTTCTTATTGCATTACTCTGTTTCTCCATGAACTTAATACAGTAGATGCATGCTAGATAGCGGTTGATGTGTGGAGTAATAGTAGTAGATGCAGAATCGTTTCGGTCTACTAATCTTGGACATGATGCCTATATATTGATTATTGCCTTGGATATCGTCATAATTATTTGTTCTTCTATCAGTTGCCCAACCATAATTTGTTTACCCACCGTGTGCTATTTTCTCGAGAGAAGCCACTAGTGAAATCTACGGCCCCTGGGTCTATCTTTTATCATATTTGCTTTCCGATTTATATTTTGCCGTATTTGTTTTTAGATCTATATTTCCAAAAACCCAAAAATACCTTGTTGCGCTTTTTCTTTACTTATTTTATTTCGCATTTTGTCAAGATCTATTTATCCAAACTCATACAAATTAATACCAAGGAGGGATTGACAACCCCTCTTTCGCGTTGAGTTGCGAGGATTTGTTCTTTGTGTGCAGGTATCGTTTACATAGTGTTGCTTTGTTCTCCTACTGGATTGATACCTTGGTTTCATAACTGAGGGAAATACCTACCGTAGCTGTACTGCATCATCCCTTCCTCTTTGGGGAAATACCTACGTAGTTTGTAGCCGCATCAAGGAGTCAAGACTATAAACTACATAATGTGCAGCACATATAGAGGCCCAATAAAAATTCACAAACGGTGTGACCTATATGTTTGACAGAACATAATATATGAATATATGAATGGTAAGAAGATGCCTTTATTCAAGACATATCGGTTAGTCAGAACAGGACACGATGTGATAGCCTATAATATGAAGTTAAATCTTTGTCGCCACCTAAGTAACATGAAATATATCAAGGTCCTCGTCGAGGAAATATTATGCAGTTTTTAAGGATCAATAAAAGTTAAATACAGCAGCACAACCGGGATAACATATCACTAGAAGCAAAACATGCATAAACAAACATGAGAACATGTGGTCTTGCCGCATTGGGAGTAAAAGGCATGCACAGTTCAAACGTGCCTAGGTTTTCCCATTCTTCTGGAGTAGAAGATGGGGGACAAATGAGGTTTACCTTGTGCACAACCATGCACTACTGCAGGAATGCCTAGCAGTGGCGGGTGGGGACAGCCCAGAAGTGGCGAGCAAGGATCTCAGGGGCGCCCGCCATTGACCTTCCACCACTGCTGATACGCCATTAGTTGAGGGCACCTACCCGCCAGTGGTAGCCAATGAGCAGTGGTGGGCGGTAGTTCAGGCTCGCCATAGTGGTATGCATTGCCCGCCACAGGAATTTCATGCAGCAGTGACGGTCTTTTTGTACCGCCTGCCACAGTGTGTTGTGCTCGCCACTACTATTATTGCATGTTGAATTGATTGAATTGCAACATATTGCACCTGGATCATATCATCAGATTGCATTTGATACATAAATTTTTGTTTGAA
This sequence comes from Triticum urartu, assembly GCF_056163025.1. Lineage (NCBI taxonomy): Eukaryota > Viridiplantae > Streptophyta > Magnoliopsida > Poales > Poaceae > Triticum > Triticum urartu. Next base: position 155,265,294 of record NC_141873.1, on the reverse strand, counting down.
CCTTGATCCACATACACACACCACATTACAATGATGTCAGATTAATGAAAAGCAGTAGTTATAAAGCAAATGTAACAAGTGCATTACAATAACTTATAAGCATATATATGTCTCTCGTCTCTTAATTAATGGTTTGATGAGTTGTTTTGGAGTGAAATGAGTGTGGGCCGATGTTCAACACGTAGATCATTAGTAGAAGCCGCACATACTACATGAATTAGTACTTGATGGAACAAACGGGGACCAACGAGCCGCTTGCTCTATAATTGCAGATTTGGCCTCATGAAGGCCCATTGAACAACCTCAGGCGTGGGTATGGTGGTTGGACTCATACCCAACCAGATCCTCAGCCTCTCATCTGGGGGTGCCTCCGTAAGGATGCACACTACGAGGTCACTAAACCGCCTCTCTACAATGTTCTCAATCGCTGGGAGTGAACAGTGGGCCATTGGAGCACTTCTAAACCTAGATTACATCGCCTCCCTGAGGTGCTCTGCTTGATACTTTTCCCGCATCTATAGATAGAGTTTCTCCATGTCTGCCGCAGAGACCCGCTCCCACAAATCTTCTGGCGGTTCCATCTATTATTTTTAGTAGACAATAACATTCAAAGTATATACATATACAAAAGATCACAAAGTTAATATATAGACATATGACACTCATACATACAAAATAGAGATCACAAGGTCACAAGCGTTGTTTCATGACACAATGTCATGTTTTGGACGGTTTTCTAGACTAGAAAGGAGCATGTATATCGCCATGTTGATGTTTCATTCTCCTATTTCGTTCTTCTTAACTCTCTGCCCCGTAGTAGAATATCCCCTAACTCCTCACTGCATGGATATTGATGATGTTCGTGAGCACCCTCTGAAGGCGCTCATGCTCTGTCCAAAAGTGAGCCAGCTTAACTTCCTTCTCATTCTCTTCAGACCATTTTTGCAACACTTAATCACTTCTCAACAGTGGTCCTACGCGCACATAGTCACCTATCAAGACCATGGCATAGTAGCCAGACATGTGCATGGTTATCCCTTTCAGTTGTTGCTAGCAACAGAAGCTAGTGTTCAATTTGTACTGCGAATGTGGCATGTTCTTAGCATCGAAATTATGACACATCAAAAGAGCAGCGTTGTTGGGGATATTACTACTGGACATAAACCGACCAGGAGAGGCCGGGTTATCCCCATGATGATTACTTTATTTGAAGCCCATGAAGACAAAGATGGTGGCGCTTCATGAAGGCCCAAGGCCCAAAGGTGGGTTAAGGCCTGTAGACATAAACCGACATTGATATATACTTGTATTGCAAGATAGGAGTAGAGACCGGGCCGGACACGTTTATGATCCAGCCTCGGGACTCTGTAAATTGACGGGCGTCGACCTATGTATATAAAGGGGCGACCCGGCGGCAGTTTAGGGACAACAGACAACAAATCGAAAGCCGGGCAAAGCGGATTCGCCCCCTGGTCATCGAAACCCTAGCAATTCCATCACAACTGGAGTAGGCTTTTACCTTCATCGTAAGGGGCCTAACCAGTATAAACTCTTGCGTCCTTTGTCTGATTTAAACCCCTTTAAGCTAACCCGTAGCGATGGCTCCACGACTAAGTCCTTTCACAAGGACATCTGCTGTGACAAAACCACGACAGTTGGCACCCACCGTGGGCTATCACACGATGGTTATGAGTTCTTGAAGGGCAGCTTCGAAGGACTCAAGGGATACGCTGTGGGCCGGATGACTAAAAGTCGTCGCGGCAAGCTCTACATCGACGATGCAGGCTGGAGCCCTGAGGCCGGCTCAATTGAGTACGGGTACCAGGTCCCCTTTGGCGGAATTCACATTTTCATCGGCAAGATCGGCGAACCGGGCCCTGAGCCGGACATCTGCACCGACATCATCGAGACGGCTCAGCGTGCAAGATCTTCCCAGGTTCAGCCTGCTGTAAGGCGTGCCTTCGTAGGTGTCATCCATGGAGCGGAATATGAGGACATATCGGCATCTGGTGGCGAAACCGTTATCTGCTCTGATGACGAGTCTTCAACTGGAGAGACCGAGTCACTGTATCAGCTGCAGGATGGCTGGATTACTGGTGGTTCCGATGGCGACAGTATTCCGGATCCCCTTGATCAGCACAACATTCTTCTACCGCCGCAGCGATGCTTTCCGGTTCAGCGGCAGCAACACCAGCAGGAGCAGGGGGCTCTGCGCCGCCTCCGGCTCAAGTTTTGTCCGATTTGTTCAACGCTTTGGCAACATTGCTAGCAACATAGGCGAACGCGGCAAACCGGGATCAGCACAACGCGGAGATTGCAAAGGTGAAGGATCAGATAACCCAAGCCAAAGCGGACCCGGCGGCAGAGAACACCAGGATGGCTACAGAGCGGGCCGAGTTAGAGGCTCAGGCCTACCGGCTTATGCTGGATCAGAGTGCGTCAGCATATGTCATGAGAAGAAGATACCGGTCGCACCTCCTGCCGGTTTTTGAGGCCAGGAATCTCTTTAACACGCCAGGAGCAGGCACCAGCAACCAACCAGTGGTAAACCGGGCGGAGGCACCTGGGACCGGGGCACTGGTTCAGCCGCGCGCGATGGATCCGCCGCCTCAGCCTCGTCAGAACGATGTCCCATCACAACACGTCTCAACACCTCCGGGTCATTACTCTAATCCGTTGGATAACATCGTTGCCGCCGCTTCACGACTGGCAGCTCTCCCGATTGATGGTGAGTCCCCAGTAGCAGTTGAAACACGACGGGCTAGGGAGCTCCTTCAGACGGCCTTGACTCAGCAGCAGGCTTATTCATAGAGCCGCGAAAGGATTCATTCTACTCCCCGCCCGAGCCGGAGCTACAACAGGCATATCGATGAACCGGCCGTATCAAGTAGTGCGCGGAATCATAATCCGCCCCGTGGCCATAACCCGAAGGGTGGCGGTGGCAATGCTCAGGATGTAGTGGATCGCGCTAGGGCACGTCAAGAAGCCGAGTTAGCGGCGCATCATGAAGCTCCGGTTCGTCAATTCACTCCGGTTCGTTAGTTCACTCCGGTTCGTCCAACAACGTCGGTGGAACTAGGAGTTACCTCCAGTTCTTTGGGAGTACCATGTCTTGTCCCAGCATTGCGCAACGTACGGCTACCCAAGGATTTCAAAGGCCCGCGCAAGGTGCCGAATTACATCGCCGACTTATCCCAAGAGTTATGGGTGGAAAGCTATGAGATGGCAATGTAGATGTTGGATGTGGACGAAGCGGCGTGTGCCAAATACTTTACCATGATGTTGGAGGGAATAGCTCGCACATGGTTGAAAAACCTGCCGGCCAACTCCATTGGGTCGTGGGCCGAGTTAAGGGCCCGGTTCATCCAGAATTTCAACGATACGTGCAAGCATCCCATGTCAATCGTGGATTTAGCTGCTTGTGTCCAGGAGGAAGGAGAATCAACAACCCGCTGGGTGCGCCGAGTTTCGGAGATTTTGCATTCATCAGACCGCATCAACGCTGATATAGCCGTTTAACATTGGAAGACAATTGTCGGTTTGCACCTTTGAAGATGAAGTTGGGACGGCTCAAACGCCATTGTAATGACATGGGAACACTTATGGCAGCTCTGGTGAAGTATGCCGACTCTGATAGTACCAAGGACCCCGAGTCTGATGAGACATGATAGGGAAGGGAAAGAAGAGCGGCAGCACCAAGGGGCAACAACATAACCCAGCAAGTCATGGGAACAACGGTAAACGCAAGGCATATAATAGCTTGGACTTTGTGGCTAACACCAACACCCAGGATAACGGTCAGCGGCGCAAGGGTAAACCGCCCCAGCGGGGTGGAGGGTCAGGCCCCAATCTGGAGCGCCTGTTAAATTAGCCTTGCCCAAAGCACAGATCAAAGGAGAGTCCAGCTACGCATCTTTTGAAGGATTGCTTCATTATGCGGGAGTTCAAAAATTCAAATCTCTTTCAATACGACAATGGACCACCCGGCGGTTCAGGAGGCGGTTTCCATGGGCCGGGTTATGGAGGTGGCAGCTCCGGTTCAGGATTCCAGGGCAATCAAACCGGACATGACAATCAAGGCAGTTAGGGCAACCAAGGAGGTTACAACCATCAGGGGAATCAACAACAGCAGCAATCGGGTTATCAGAGCAATCCGAAGCAGTTGAATAGTGGGCAGTACCATGTATTCACCATTAGCTTATGCGAGCGCGATCAGAAGCTTCATAAAAGGGTCGTGAACTCCGTTGAACCGGCGGTACCTCGTTATCTGCACTGGTCTGAACATCCCATCCTGTGGAGTCGAGAGGATCATCCAAGCCGGGTTGACAATCCGGGTCATCTGGCCTTGGTGGTGGCACCTCAGGTTGGGGGGTATAAGTTTACCAAGGTGCTTATGGATGGAGGAAGCAGTATCAACATCCTTTACTATGAAATCTTCCGTCGCGTGGGGTTAACAGATAAGAATCTTAAACCGTCGAACACCGTGTTTCATGGTGTGGTGCCTGCTAAATCGGCATACCCAGTTGGCAAGATAGCTCTGGAAGTTGCCTTTGGAGATGATCATGATTCAAGATCAGAAGTGTTGACTTTTGAAGTGGTAAAAATCAAGAGTCCATATCATGCCCTGTTCGGACGGCCGGCTTATGCTAAGTTCATGGCAAGGCCTTGTTATGTTTATCTGCAGCTTAAGATGCCGGGTCATAAGGTGACCATCACAGTGCATGGGAGCCGGGAGATTGCTTTGGAATGTGAAGAAGGTGATGTGGCCTATGTTGAGTCAGTTTGTGCCATAGAGGAGCTAAATTTTTATAAGGACAATGTTGATCCAGCAGATATGACTTCTCTGAAAAAACCAACTACAGAGCATGATCCGGCGCTAAAATTTAAATCGGGTGAGGAGACTAAGCTGGTTGACTTTGTTCCTGGCGATTCATCCAAGCAGTTCAGCATCAGCGCTAACCTGGATCCGAAATAGGAAAGCGCGCTCATCGAGTTCATCCGTGAGAACCGGGACATCTTTGCATGGAAGCCTTCTGACATGCCAGGTGTACCGAGGGAACTCGCTGATCACACTCTTAACATAGATCCTAAGTTTAAACCGGTCAGGCAGTTTCTCCGCCGCTTTAACGAGGAAAGGCTAAAGCTATTGGTGAGGAGGTAGCCCGACTTTTAGCAGCAGGGTTTATTGTGGAGGTCTTTCACCCTGAGTGGCTAGCTAATCCGGTGCTGGTACTTAAGAAAAACGGCACTTGGCATATGTGTGTGGATTACACAGACTTAAACAAGGCCTTTCCTGCTGACCCCTTTGCTCTCCCTCGTATCGATCAAATTATCGATGCTATGGCAGGTTGTGACCGTTTGAGTTTTCTGGATGCTTATTCTGGTTATCATCAGATCAAAATGGCAGTTAAGGACCAGGAGAAGACAGCTTTCATAACTCCCTTTGGAGCCTTCTGCTATGTATCTATGCCTTTTGGGCTCAAGAGTGCCCAGGCGACTTATCAACGCTGCGTCCAGAATTGCCTGCATAAACAGATTGGGCGCAACGTTCATGCATATGTGGATGATATTGTGGTGAAGTCTAGAAAGGAGGAAACATTGATAGGTGACTTGAAGAAAACTTTTGATAACCTCCGGGTTTATACGATGATGCTTAACCCAGCCAAATGTGTCTTTGGTGTACCGACAGGCAAGTTTTTGGGTTTTCTGGTGTCTAACAGGGGCATTGAAGCTAATCCGGAGAAGATCACAACTATCACATCTCTGGCTAAACTGACGTGTATCAACGATGTTCAGCGTTTGGCGGGCCGGATTGCAGCCTTGAGCCGGTTTATTAGTCGCCTTGGAGAGAATGCTATCCCTTTGTATCAGATGCTAAAGAAGATGGATCACTTCGTCTGGAGTGATGCTGCTAATAAAGAGCTTGAGGATTTGAAGAGACAGTTAGCCAAGCCACCTGTCCTTGCGGCTCCGGTCGATAAAGATCCCTTATTACTATATGTGGCTGCTAATGCCCGGACTGTTAGTGTGGCTATTGTTGTGGAGCGGAAGGAGGCTGGAAAAGAGTATCCGGTTCAACGGCCGGTTTATTATATCAGCGAGGTGCTTATTGAGTCCAAATAGAGATACCCACATTGACAGAAGCTGGTATACGGGGTTTTCATGGCAAGCTGGAAGCTCAAGCATTATTTTCAGGGTCATCCTATCACAGTGGTCAGTTCAGCCCCCTTTGGGAGATATCATCCAAAATAGAGAAGCAACTGGCCGGATTGCTAAATGGGATATTGAGCTTGGACCTCATGGGTTAAAGTATACGCCTCGCATAGCAATCAAATCCCAAGCACTTGTGGACTTCATCAATGATTGGACAGAGTTGCAAGCACCGGAGGAAAAGCCAGACAACACTTATTGGACTATTCATTTTGATGGGTCCAGACAGTTGGAGGGCTCGGGGGCCGGAGTCATATTAACTTCCCCACGAGGTGATAAGTTTTGTTATGTTCTCCGTTTAATGTTCCCTTGTACTAACAATGCAGCTGAGTATGAGGCCTTGCTCCATGGTCTTCGGATGGCTAAGGAAATGAATTTAAGCCGGGTTAAGTGCTTTGGTGACTCGGACCTGGTGGCTTAACAATTATCTGGCACTTGGGATTCCAAGGATCCACTCATGGCGGCATATAGACGAGTGGTGGATACAGTGGCTGGTCATTTCAAGGGTTATCAGGTTGACCATATAGACAGGCGAAAGAATGAAGCGGCAGACACTTTAAGTCGCTTAGGCTCTCAACGTAAAACGGTGCCACCCAATACCTTTCTAGATGTGCTGCATAATCCGTGTGTCAAGATACCTACGGAGGAGGATTTGGCTGTGCCTGACCCCGAGGCTCAATTGGTGGCGGCTATTCATGTTATTCCGGATTGGATGGTCCCATACCTGGCATACATGAACCGGGGCGAGTTACCAGACGATGAAACCTTGGCCCGACAGATAATCCGGAGATCCAAGTCTATGACCATTGTCAATGAGGAGCTACATCATTGCAGCGTCACAAGAGCGTTTCAGCATTGTGTGTCTCCTCAAGAAGGTTGTGAGATTTTGCATGAGATCCACGAAGGAGATTGTGGTCACCACGCCGGTTCAAAATCCTTGGTGGCTAAGGCCTTTCGTCACGACTTCAATTGGTTGACGGCTCATGCTGATGCTGAGGATTTGGTAAAGAGGTGTGATGGTTGTCAGAAGTTTGCACGCCGCGCTCATGTTCCGGCTCAAGAATTAAGAATGATTCCAATCACTTGGCTGTTTGCAACTTGGGGGCTCAATATGGTTGGACCTTTTAAGAGGTCCAAGGACAAGAAGACCCACCTACTGGTGGCGGTTGATAAGTTCTCCAAGTGGCTAGAGGCAGAGCCAGTCAGTAAGTGTGATACGGCCACGGCGGTTCAATTCATCAAAAAGGTGATATTCCGGTTTGGTTTTCCACACAGCATTATAATTGACAATGGTACTAATCTGCCCAAGGGTGCTATGGAAGAATTTTGTCAACGTGAGCACAACCAGCTTGACATGTCATCAGTGGCTCACCCCCAATCTAATGGTCAAGCAGAGAGGGCCAATCAAGAAATTTTGAGAGGTATCAAACCCCGACTTATGGTTCCTTTAAAGCGGACGTCGGATTGTTGGGTGGAGGAGTTACCTTCCGTGTTATGGAGTATCAACACCACACCGAACAGATCTATGGATTACACGCCTTTCTTCATGGTTTACGGAGCACAGGCAGTTCTCCCTAGTGACATCCGTCATGACTCGCCCCGTGTGGCGGCTTATGTTGAAGCTGATAATGAGAAAGCACGTCAGGACTCATTGGACCTGTTAGATGAGGAGCGTGATATTGCGGCGGCACGTTCGGCGATTTATCAACAAGATCTGCGACGTTATCCCATCCGCCGGGTTCAAACCAGAACTTCTCAAGAAGGCGATCTGGTGCTCCGGCTCATCCGTGATCAGACTGATATGCACAAGTTATCCCCACCTTGGGAAGGGCCTTTTGTGGTCAGGAAAAATTTGCACAATGGATCATACTACCTTATCGATGTTCGAGAGCACAAAGGCTCACGCAAATTGGAGGAGGAGACCCAGCGGCCGTGGAATATAGCTCATCTTCAGCCTTACTATACTTGAGCCATAAGCTATTTTATGTACATAATTATGACAATGTATATATTATGATCAATATAATAAACCAGAGCCTCAGCTAAAGCGGGGTCTCTATTGTTTTTATATCATGTGTGTTTACATGGGGGCTTCTGTTCATAAAGCGGAGTTCTACTGATCTGGCTTATAAAGCCACACATATAAAAGGAAATCACTAGGGGGCTTGGTCGTATCCGAACCTTAGCTACACCTCTTGATCGGCTTAAAGCCAAAGGGAAATCACCAGGGGGCTGGGTTGTACTCGCACCATAGCTACACCTCTTGATAGGCTTAAGGCCAAAAGGAAATTATGTGGGGCCAAAGAGAGTGTTGCACCAGCACAACTCAAACATAGGCACCCACCGAGCACAGCTCAAATGTTGCTTGGGGGCTCTTTGCTTATCAAAGAACAAAGAGTCTGCACCCTTGCAATAGGCTATCAAGCCAGGCTTGGAAGCCAGGTGTATTCACCTAAAACCCCGGGTTATCCTGCCTCTTTAAGTAAGCCACTCCATCCAGGTAAACCTAGTATGACCCGTCGAATGTTTGACAAGTCAATCTCATAGACCCTGAACTTGTGAAAGTTAAAACGATGATTGGTTAAAGATTGAGGTCCATCTTAAAAGGCTTTGAAAAACTCATTGGCCTGGCAGCCCATGAAAAGCCTCGATCTAGGGCCTGTCAGCCCATGAAAAGCCTTGCATATTCTTCTTGTGTTTTTGCAAAGTTTTTCCTCTTTTGATAAGATTCATAAATATTTTCTGATAAACTGGAGTTTATTACAACCCGGCGTGGCTTACAATGCTAAGTTGTCAGTACATGATCAGCTATAATCCGGCGTTTATTGCTCCGGTATGGTTTTGACTACAAGTCACCAGTATTATATGGATAAAACTGGTGTTTATCATCACCCGGTACGGTTTTATCGTAAACCGGCAAACCTGGAAGGAGTCATCAATACTCCAGATTGGTGTTATCACCCTTATTATAACAACTGTTGGTCAAACAACAAGGAAACATGTATTATCTACTTTATATCTGGTTGTTTTTAAACACAGCCTTGGATCTACACCTAGGCTATGTATTTGGGCATCATGACCCGTCCAACGGTAAACCGCCAGGACGCTTTCAATTTCTTGTATGCAGGAACAAGTTAAAATAAAGCCACTACGGATTATGCATATAATAGATCCCAAAAGCATGGCGAGTTATCAGTATCAAGCAAAATAAGTATGCTCGATGGCATAATAGACAAGTGTTTGAACTAGCCTATTACAAGGCACTTTAATGCCCACACAGAATAATTGTTTCTGTAAGAATGGCAGGCTGCGACAGGCTAAACCGACCTCTGGTTCAAGATTCATCGCCATGATGACTTGAAGATTGAGGGTCATCTTGAGTCGGTGCAGCCTCCTCTTCCCTACCAAGTGGCTGGAAATCAATGGTTGCCAATCGATTCTAGTTAAGGCTTGGAACACGGCTTCTTCACTTATAAGGTTCGAAGGATCAATATGAGGGGCATAAGTGTGCTTACAAATTGGCGGAACAAGATCTTCCACGTCATGTGTTGGAGCAGGATATCTTTTCTGATCAGCATCGTAAACCGACTGATAATGAGACAGATCCATTTCTTCCGCCAATTTGCTCGTTATGGGTCGCATTTCCCTTGTCAGCCTTCAGAGATCATCATTGTTAAATTCTGAACCGTCTTCCTTCACGCCGGGATAGCCTTTGCCAATATCTGACGGTTCAAGATCAGGAATCCATGCCTTGGCCCGGATTAGCGCAGTCAGTGCGCCTGACCTTGCAGCTGATTTTTTAAGTTCATCCAACCGGGTAGGCAACATTGACAACTTCTCAATAGTTTCTTTTATTAACGTTGGAGGAGGCCTGTTATGAGAAGCGGTGCAAATAGCCCATTGGGCTCCGGAATATAACTGCTCTATCAAAGTATAGGCAGCCTTCAGTTTCATTCGCATGTCAGAGCCCAGATGGGTAATGCGGGTCCCTGTGACATTGCAAGCATTAGTAAACCGGTAACTGATAAGATAAAATGACTTGAAAAACATCAAATGAGGATACTTACCAAATACAACAGAGGTCATAGCGTTTATTTGCCGCTTTAAACCGGTCAGTTCTTCGACCACTGGTTTAAGGGCCGCTTCTGCGTCTTCGGCCCTCTTTGCTAAACCGGCCTTCTCTGTGTCCCAATCTGCCTGTTCCTTCTTAAAGGTTTCCTTCAGCTTCTCCATGGCTGCTAAGACATTGGTCAGTTCCTCCGTGGCTTTATAAGCCTCTGCTTGCTGAGATTTAATGTTCTGTTGAAGATGAACGGTTTGGGCGTCCTTTTTGCTAAGCTCAGCCTATAAAGGAAAGACATATCATCAGTGGGCTGTATATATTTGAAGTACCAAGCACATAACAATTTATAAACTTTGCACTTGGGGGCTAATGTCTACTCGCTTCGTTCTAGAAAATTATTTCAAGTCCCAAGTGTAATGCAAGCATTATTCTTGGCACTTGGGGGCTAATGTACATCCACTCAAAGTAACAGTGGTTAAAGTCCCAGTTCACCTTGGAAAGATAAACCGACCCTTGGGGACTACACAGGCGAAAGTTACAGGATTACAATGCTAAAGTACCGGTTCATTTTTAAAAAGGATCAACCGACCCTTGGAGGATAAGTATGCAGAGTTGAGAAATTATAAAGTCCAGTTCTACGATTGCCATCATAAATTGGCCCTTGGGGGCTACTAGAGTTGGTACTTACAACTGGACTTAAGAGAGAAATGGTGAAGCAATTACCTCATAACGCTCCTTCATCAGGTTCACTAAACCAGCTTCGTAGTCACGATTTGTGTACAAGTGGTTTAAAAAACCAGAATGGAGTTCCTGGGCATTGAGGTGGGCATAGCTTGATAAATCGGTGCCCCATTTGCCTTTTTTCATAGCAGAACGTTCCTCCTTGGCGCTATGTTTTGCTAATACAACAGGATGGCCAGGGAGGTGTGGCCAACGTCAGTAATGATAACATTGTCTTCCTTGTCACCAGCAGCTTTCATTGGAGTTGGCAGAATATCAGTAGCCTTAACCGGACTAGACGGTCCATCATCAGTACGGATTGGACTTGCCAGCTTATCAGCCTAAACTGCTGCTTCAACTTATACTTGTTCAGTAAAGGCATGATCTAGGGGTGGCAGGTCATCAAGCATGGCATCAGCATTTGCTCTCTCTGGTTCTGGAATTGTCTCCGGTTCAACAATCACATGGTCGTCAGACGGTTTATCTACACGACCCTTCTTGCTGGGTCTAGACTTGGCTCTGAAAGAGAAAGATATACATATCAGTATAGCACATAAGTATAAAGCGTCAAAAAGAGAAAGCTTAAGGCATTTACCTAGGGGCGGAAGTTGTGTGGCAGTTGACTCGCCGGATGATGAAGGTGGCATTCCGTGATAATTTGAATCAGATGGATTAAGAGGCTGTCGGAAATAACCCGCCTTGGGGTAAGAAGTATTGGAAGTATTTGAGACCTTAGATCGGCGCTTCCGAACCAGTGTATTTGGTAGACCGGTTGAAGTGACTACTTGGCCACTATGTCGGGTTGTGCGGCGAGCTTCGTGTTGCTGCTTCTTCAAAAGAAAGTTTGGGTCCAAGTGAGCTAGGGGTGGGAAAATCTTACTTTCTGGAGTGCTTGACAAATTTTTTGTGTTGGCAGAGGGTCTGAACCGGAGGAAAGGATAATTACCTCTGCGTCGTTAGCTTGGCTGCCCTCAGCGTCATCCTGATAAATATCATTGTCAATGAGGTGTATGAAAAATGAACCAAGAGAATCAAGTTCTACCTCTATGTCCGGTTCATCAGGATCGTCATCAAGATCTAAACCGATGGGTTCAGTTGCCTTCCTCTTGGCAGCTCTCTTGACAACCTTCGTCTTAGGTTGAGGGGCCTTAACCGTTTTCTCATGTGGTTTCTTTTTCTAGAACGAGTCATCACCCTGTTTAAAAGATGGGCAGAGGGTATTAAAAGTTGCACCATTAAGAATATCAGATATAAAGCGGAAGCAAGACAACTCTTATAGCGGGCGGTTTGTTCCGTGTGTAAAAGGGGCTTAACCCGGTCTTACTATAGATAGCTTCCGGTTCATTCAACATTTTCTTGACAGACTCAGTAACTTCATCATCTGTTAGCTGAATGTGAATATGACGTTGAGAGTCTTTTGAGTCACCAGTATACTCGCACATTAAACCGGAGCGGCGACTTAACGGCAAGATACTCCAAGATATCCAGCAATGAACAAAGTCCACACCTGTCAAACCATTGGCCATGAAAGCTCTAAGCTTGGCGAGTTGTGGTGCATACGAGGCCCGCCTTGGCAGTTAGTCGTTGCGGAAGTGGATGTGTGTTGTTAAGCCGGCGAGGACGGTAACCCGGCAGAGGGTTCTCATTTTCAGGGGAAGTATCCTTACAATAGAACCAAGTCTGGTTCCAATCCTTAGGGTGACTGTGAAGTTTGGCGTGAGGGAAGCTAACAACTTTCCTTTTCTGAATGGAGACGCCACCAAGTCCAGTATTGGGCCCGTCTACAAATTCAGTACGAAGGTTTAAATGGAAGAAATCCCGGAACAGCTCGACAGTCGGTTCTTCTTGTAGATAGGCTTCACAAAACACCTGAAAGTTGCAAATATTGGACACATAGTTGGGTCCAATATCTTGAGGGTGGATCTAAAAGCTGGCAAGTACATCACAGAAAAACTTGGATTCAGGCGGTTTAAAACCATGACTCATGTGATCAGCAAACACTACTACTTCGCCATCTCTGGGGGTAGGAGGGTTTTCTGGACCGGGAACTCGCCACTGGATTTCATTCCGCTTCGGTAAAGTGCCAATTTTGACACATCCATCCAGTTGCTCCTCAGTAACCCGGGAAGGGACCCAGTTACAGGCATAGAATTGTTTTGCCATAGCAAGTGAAGAGCTAGAAAAGATTACTGCCGGTTTACGATTCATGAATGACAAGGCATAAAGCGCAACAGGTTAAGAAAAAGGAATTCAAGCATGTAAAATTGTTAAACCAGAGGCTAATGCAGTTATAAATGGTAAAGTGATGAGCGGTTTACAAGGGGACGAATGGCATATGACAGATTATTTTCCACAAGGATAAACCGCCTACGCAGATAAGGAAGGTACAGATCTGAGGCAAAAACTGACTAAGTGAGGAAAAACAGGTTTCACAAGATCACATTGGCATTTTGGATCTACCACAAGTCAGGAAAAGAAAAATATTTAGACCTAAAAAAGTTGGTCCTAGAGCAGTTCACAAAGGTCCAGGTCAAGTTTTTATGTGTATAAGGTTTGGTTTGATAGACGAGATAAGGACGACTATAGCTACCACAGGAACGCGTCAAGCTTGAGGTCTGCTATCTATGGACTGACGAAGAACAAGAGAAGAACGCCATGAACCCATATGAACCCTAAGTAGATCTACAGAGGAAAGAGGGAAAGACTTACTGCAGTTGTTGAAGCAGCGGAGGTGCGCCGCGTTTCTCTGGTGCGATCAGGTTGATGCAGTGGCCGACGGTGAGGCAGAGGCGAAGCTCAGCGACGGCGGCGACGCTCGGGTGTAGAGGCGTCGCAAGGAGGAAGAAAAGAAGAAGAGGCAACGGGAGGAAAAGGAAAGGGAACCTCAACCCTATTTATAAGGGCAAAGAGATAAGCGACAGGCGCGGGAATCGAGGAGCCCCAAAAATGGATATATAACGAGGTTGTCGCCTCGATTGTTGGATGCTCCTTAATAAAGGGTATCTTCGGCTTTAATTAACATGTGACATCACAGCGGTTTACTACAAATCTGGAGGATGACGTCACGACGGTTTACAAGATCTATGCGAAGGTGCAAAGGGAGGAATTTTTCTAAGTGTTGAATATTGACATGAACAAGTTCAAATCAATCTGGGGCCTAATGTTGGGGATATTACTACTGGACATAAACCGGCCAGGAGAGGCCGGGTTATCCCCATGATGATTACTTTATTTGAAGCCCATGAAGACAAAGATGGTGGCGCTTCATGAAGGCCCAAGGCCCAAAGGCGGGTTAAGGCCTGTAGACATAAACCGTCATTGATATATACTTGTATTGTAAGATAGGAGTAGAGACCGGGCCGAACACGTTTATGATCCGGCCTCGGGACTCTGTAAACCGACGAGCGTCGACCTATGTATGTAAAGGGGCGACCCGGCGGCATTTTAGGGACAACAGACAACAACTCTAGAGCCAGGCAAAGCGGATTCACTCCCTGGTCATCGAAACCCTAGCAGTTCCATCACAACTGGAGTAGGCTTTTACCTTCATCGTAAGGGGCCGAACTAGTATAAACTCTTGCGTCCTTTGTCCGCTTTAAACCCCTTTAAGCTAACCCGTAGAGATGGCTCCACAACCAAGTCCTTCACGAGGACATCTGCCGTGACAAAACCACGACAAGCATTGAGAACTTTCTTCAGATTGGTCCACGACTTCTTAGGGTCTCTCCTGGAATCAAAGAAATAAGTTCGGCCATCTTGGGGCATCAGCGTGTTGATGATCCAGTGTTCATTGCTATGCAAAACAATTGAACAATGTAACATTAATGAGATTGACATCAAAGTACTCAGGTGTATATGTGCAAGCATAAAGAAATGAACTAACGTTTTGAAGTAAGGCACAATAAAGTTGTGCTTGTTGGGGAACGTTGCATGGAAAACAAAAAATTTCTATGCACATGCAAGATCTATCCATGGAGATGTATAGTTATGAGAGGGGGAGATCATCTACATACCCTTGTAGATTGCTAAGCGGAAGCGTTTATGAACGTGGTTGATGTAGTCGCACACTTTCACGATCTGTCTCGATCAAGTACCAAACGTACGGCACCTCCGCGTTCAGCACACGTTCAGCACACGTTCAACACACATTCAGCTCAATGACTTCCTCGCCTTCTCGATCTAGCAAGATAGGTGCAGTAGTTGATGAGTTCTGGCAGCACTACATAGTGGTGATGGTGCTGGTGAAACTATTTCCGCAGGGCTTCGCCAAGCACAACGGATTTAGGACAGAGGATGAACTAGAGGGAGAGGGGGTGCCGGCACACAGCTTGGTGAATCATGGTGTCCCCCAGGGGCTAGCCCTGCTCCTCTATTTATATGTTGAGCCCTGGGGTCGTTTCTTGGAGAAAGAGCCTCCTCAAAGTCAGTTTGGAATGCAAGGAAGAGTCCTTCTTAGTTTCTAGTACCAGACGCCATGGTCCTCGACGTCTGGCCCAGACGGCATGTGCCTCGGTGTCTGGCCTAGGGCCAGACGCCAGGGTCCCTGGCATCTGGTCCCTGACCTCTGCAAAACTTCCTTTTGCACTGACCTAAAGCCCCGTGGGACTTAACCATTGGCCCAACCATATCATCATATATATATATATATATATATACATATCAATCATTACCTCCAGGCCATTTTGGAGCTCCTTGTCATGTACGTGATCTCATCCAAGACTCCAAACAACATTCGGTCATCAACATACATAACTCATATAACACTATATCATCAACGAACGTTAAGCGTGCAGACCCTATGGGTTTGAGAATGATGTGGACATGACCGAGACGCTTCTCCGGCCAATAACCAATAGTGGGACAACGACGCCCATATTGGTTCCTACATATTCTACGAAGATCTTTATCGGTCGAACCTTTATGACAAATACGTAGTTCCCTTTGTCCATCGGTATGTTACTTGCCCGAGATTCGATTGTCGGTATCTTCATACCTAGTTCAATATCGTTAGCGGTAAGTCTCTTTACTCATTCCGTAATACATCATCTTGTAATTAACTCCTTAGTCACTTTACTTGCAAGCTTCTTATGATGCTATATTACCGAGAGGGCCCAGAGATACCTCTCCGTCATACGGAGTGACAAATCCCAATCTCGATTCACGCCAACTCAACAGACACCTTCTGAAATACCTGTAGAGCATCTTTATGATCACCTAGTTATGTTGTGATGTTTGATAGCACACATGGTATTCCTCCGGTATCCGGGAGTTGCATGATCTCATGGTCGAAGGAATATGTATCTGACATTTAAGAAAGCAGTAGCAATAAATTGAGTGATCATATGCTAAGCTAACAGATGGGTCTTGTCCATCACATCATTCTCCTAATGATGTGATCCTGTTATCAAATGACAACTCATGTCTATGGTCATGAAACCTTAACCATCTTTTGATCAACGAGCTAGTCTAGTAGAGGCATACTAGGGACTTGGTATTTGCTTATGTATTCACACATGTATTTATGTTTCCAATCAATACAATTCTAGCATGAATAATAAACCTTTATCATGATTAAGGAAATATAATAATAACCACTTTATTACTGCCTCTAGGGCATATTTCCAATAGTCTCCCACTTGCACTAGAGTCAATAATCTAGATTACATTGTAATGAATCTAACACCCATGGAGTCTTGGTGCTGATCATGTTTTGCCCGCAGAAGAGGTTTAGTCAACGGGTCTTGTCGTGGGTTTGTCACGACAGATGTCCATGTGAAAGGACTTAGTCGTGGAGCCATCGCTACGGGTTAGCTTAAAGGGGTTAAACCGGGCAAGGGGACACGGGGAATTTTATACTAGTTCGGCCCCTTCGAGGAAGGTAAAAGCCTACGTCTTGTTGTGATTGGTATTGCTAGGGTTTTGAAGGCCAGGGAGCGAATCCGCTTTGTCTGGCTCTCGAGTTGTTGTCTCTCCCTAAACCGCCGCCAGGTCATCCCTTTATATACATAGGTTGACGCCCGCCGGTTTACAGAGTCCCGAAGCCGGATCATAAACATATCCAGTTCGGTCTCTATCCTTCCTATCTTACAATACAAGTTATATGACTAAGTCGGTTTATATTTACAGGCTTTAACCCGCCTTTGGGACTTGGGCCTCCATGAATTTCCATCATCCTTGCATCTTCATGGGCTTCTAATCTTCAAGGAGTCAACCCGGCTTCATAAGGCCGGTTTACCTCCATTAGTAATATCCCCAACATTAGGCCCCATATTGGTTTGAACTTGTTCATGTCAATCTTCTATACTTAGAAAAAATCTTCCCTCATATCTTCACCTCGATCTTGTAAACCGCCGTGATGTCATACTTCCAGATTATGATAAACTGCCCTAACGTCATCCATCCGTCGATGTCAGAGATTATCTTCATTCAATTTGTATTCAGTCACCGAGGCGACACCTTTATTAACTTATCTATTTTTTGGGCTCCTTGATTCCCGCACTTGCCATTTTATCGCTTTGCCTTATAAATAGGGGCAGAGGACCCCTTTCTTTTCTTTCCACTACCCATTCATCTCTTCTTCTTCCTCTCGACGACCCCGCACTCGAGCGCCGCCGTCATCTTCAAACCTCGCCTCTGCTTCGTCGTCGGCCGCTGCATCAACCTGTTCGCACCAGAGTTCCACAGCGCCCCTTCCGCTGCTTCCGTGGTCGTAGCAAGTCCTTTCCCTCTTCTTTCCTAGATCCATTAGGGTTTCCTCGCTGTTCTTGAGGTTCGTCAGAGCTTATAGCGCTGTTCTTCCTTTGGCCCGTAGATGAATGCTTCGTACTTACCATATCTCTTGCCATGATGAATCTTCTGTTATCCTCACAAATCCTTATACAAAAACTGCTGCAATGCTTCATAAACTGTTTCGGGTCTAACCCTAATTAGGTCGAAATATTTTGCTTTTCTGTCTTACCTTAGATCCGAAAGTTTTATACATCTTTGTGAAATCTGTTTCTCCTCCCACAATTGTAAGCGGTTTAACTTTGCATAATCAATCTATACCATTAGCCCTCTGATAAACCGGAAGAGCCTTTTGTCTCCATAATTATATTCCGGTTTAACAGTGTCTGAGTACCCCTGTCGTGGTATTACCTTTTATGAATCATTGCATTGATCTCCGGTTTATGCCATGTCCTCTATCAGTATGTCTCTTACTCCATTGTATCGTGCATATAATCATGCGTGATTTATAAACCGGCCTTTCATTTTCAGCTTGTTTGTTTCGCAATGGCCAAACAATTCACTGCCTGCAACTGGGCTCGTTCCCAGGTTACTGAGACTCAGTTGAATGAGATGGTTACCATCGGCTCCCTGCCTAAGAAAATTGAAATCAAATGGCGAGTTCCAGGAACAGAAAATCCTCCAACCCCAAGGCAGGGCGAGGTGGTGGTCTTTGTTGACCATATAGGCCGTGGCTTCAAACTGCCAGGGTCAAAGTTTTATCAAGATGTGCTTGCCAGCTTCCAACTTCATCCGCAAGATATTAGTCCCAACTCGGTTTCCAATTTATGCAACTTCCAGCTCTTCTGTGAAGTATATTTACAAGAAGAACCAACTGCAGAGCTGTTCCGGGATTTCTTTCACTTAAACCCGTGCACAGAGTTTATAAATGGCCCGAACATAGAACTTGGTGGTGTCTCGATTCAAAAGCAGAAAGAAGTTGAATTTCCTCATGCCAAACATCATAGCCACCCAAAGGAATGGAATCAAACTTGGTTTTATTGCAGAGACACTTCGCCTGAAGATGAAAATCCCCTCCCCAGCTTTCGTGATCACAGACTATCCAATACTCACCCCATGCCACAACGCCTGAGCTCTTCAGAAAAGGTGAAATACGCTCCTCAACTCGCCAAACTCCGGGCCTTTATGGCAAACGGTTTAACAGGCATGGACTTTGTGCGCTGTTGGATATCCTGGAGTATCTTGCCGCTAAGCCGGCGTCCCAGTTTAATGTGTGAATATACCGGTGAGGTTGACGACCCTCAATGCCATTGCAACATCCAATTATCTGAGGAAGAAGTCACTAAAGGTGTAAAGAAGATTCTGAATGAGTCGGAAATGATCTGTAGTCAAACTGGTCTGAGTCCCTTCTATGCCAAGAACAAACTGTCTGCTGTAAGCATTATATTTCCCCCTCATTTCTAATGTTTTTAGCTTATGCAACCTATAATCCTTCTTCTTTGTATATAGGGAGATGACCCCTTCTGGAAATGGAAAACCGTAGAGAAAACGGCAAAGCCGCCTGGAGATAAAGCGGTTAAGCCATCCCGCCTAAAGACCAAAGCCGTAAAACGGACGTCAAAACAGAAAACGGCTGACCGGATTAATATGGAGCTTGATGATGATACTGATGATCCAAAAGTTGAGGTAGAACTTGACTCACTTGGCTCTCTTTTCATGCATCTCATTAACAATGATCTTCCTCAGGAGGACGCAGAAGCTAGTCAAGCTGATGACGTAGAGGTAATTACCCTTTCCTCCGGTTCAGACTCTATGCCAACACAAAAAACTCGCCAAGCAGTCCGGAAAGTAAGCTTTTCTCATCCTCTTGCTCACTTGGATCCAACATTTATTTTGAAGACTCAGCAGCATGAAGCTCGCCGGACAACCCGACACAGTGGCCAACAGGTCACTTCAGCCGGTTTACCTGATACTCCGGTTCGGAAGCGCTGGTCTGAGGTCTCTCCTACTTCTGACCATTCTTACCCCAAGGCAGGTTACTTCAGACAGCCTCTTAATCCGTCCGATTCAAATTATCAGGTGACACCTCCTTCATCTTCTGGTGAATCGACAGCAACTCAACTCCCCCCTTTGAAAACTGTGGCCGGGTAAGTTGTAAAAACCTTTCCTTTCAATGCGCCATAAATCCTTTGAATAGGATGTTAATCCTCTTTTATTCTGTTTGTAGGGCCAAAGCCAGACCCAGTAAGAAAGCTCGGACCACCAATCCGCTCGAAGATCCAGTCGCCGAAGAAGAAGAACCAAGAGGTGAACCGGAACAAACTCGTGAACCGGAAAGCCACCATCCTGAAGCTGCTTCTGATAACCCGCCTCTTGAAAGCCAAAATACTGATGAACCAGCAGGCGCTGATCCTGCCGCGCCTGATGTTGAACTGGCAGAACCAAACCGGGCTAGTCCAGTGAAAGATGCTGAAATTCCAATATCATCAACCAAAAACCCTGAAGGCCAAGGTGATGACGTTATTATTACTGGAATGGGCCACAGCTCTCCTGGCCATCCCGTCATTTTGGCTCAACACAGTGCCAAAGAAGAGCAAGCTTCCACGGAGAAAGGTAAATGGAGCAGCGATTTATCAAGCTATGCTCATCTTAACGCTGATGAACTCCATTCTGGCTTCTTGAACCGTCTGCACTCAAACCGGGATTATGAAGCTGGTTTGGTGAACTTGATGAAAGAGCGATATGAGGTAAATTCCTCTCCCTTTGTTTATCGATTTATAGCTGAAATACTATCCCAAGTAACCCCCAAGGGCCGTTTTATGATTGTTAATCATAAACTGGGTCTTTGTAACACTTTAAGCATCTCATCATTGATCCTTGCAATGGCAGGTCTCTAATAATAGATAAGACTCATCTTGAAATAATTAGATAACTTTCTGCAGCATAGCCCCCAAAGGCCGGTTTAACTTGGCAAGTTAATCCGGTTTTTAATCCACACATCCATTTTAGAACAGACGCACATTAGCCCCCAAGTGTCAAGGATAATGCTTGCATTGTTCTGGAGACTTGCATAAAGTGTAGTACTTGAGAGAAAATAGGCATTAGCCCCCAAGTATGAAGTGCATAACTTTGTTATACGCTTTGTACTTAACACATATATATGCTGTGTGTTTAACATACCTTCAATGTGGCAGGCTGAACTGAGAAGCAAAGATGCCCGCAATTCTGATTTGCAAGAGAATGTGAAGTCACAACAAGCCGATGCTGAAAAAGCCAAAGAGGAGCTGACCCAGGCCCTGGCCGTGATAGAAAAGTTGAAAGAATCTTTCAACAAAGATCGTGCTAACTGGGAAACCAAGAAATTCTGGTTTAACCAAAAGAGCTGTAGACGCCGAGGCAACCCTGAAGCCAGTGGTAGACAAACTAGCCAGTTTGAAACACCAAATCAATGCTATGACCTCTGCTATCTTTGGTAAGTACCTGCTTTATGTGCATTGCATAAGTTGATGAACCTTATAACTGACAAAAATGTGGATAAAACCTTTGACAGGTACCCGAATCGCTCATTTTGGCACATATATGCAGATGAAACTCAAAGCGGCATACACATTGATTGAGCAGCTGTACTCTGGGTATCAGCGGGCTATTTGCACGGCGGCTTATAAAAAACCGGCTCCCACTTTGATTAAAGAGACTCTTGAGAAGTTGGCCATGTTACCAGCCCGCATCGCCGAGTTGAAGAAAGCAGCTGCCAGAGCCGGAGCTTTAACTGCACTTATTCGAGCAAAAGCCTGGATTCCAGATCATGAAGCGGAAGACATCATCAAAGGATACCCGGGTGTTAAAGAAGATGGTTCCAACTTTGACAATGATGATCTTCGGCGGCTGACCAAATAGATGCGGCCAGCAGCCAACAAGCTGGCTGATGATACCGATTTGTCCCATTTTCAACCGTTTTACAATGCGGAGGGGAAGAGGCAGCCGGCCGACATCCATGAAGTTGAAGAACTTGTGCCTCCGATTCGTAAGCACACTTATGCTCCTGATATTAACCCCTCCGATCTTATCCATGAAGAAGCGGTGTTTCAAGCTTTAACTAGAATCGATTGGTCAACGATTGATTTCCAGCGACTGGGGAGAGATGAAGAAGTGCCCACACCAACGGACCCTCAACCATCAAACCGTCTAGACGAAGCGTCCTGAACCGGTCGCCGGTTTACTGTCTACCATGTGCCGATTTTATGAAAAACAATTATGCCATTGGATCCGCTTTGAAGGCTTCTTGTAATAGGATAGCCAAAACTCCTTTATTTGCCATGCCTTCGAGCGTGTTTTGTAATGCCTCATGACAACTTGTGCCACACTTTGGGATTTATTTATGCATAACCCATGATGAGTTGTGTTCCTGGGTTCAACAACTTAAGAGTGTCTAGCGGTTTACCGCTAGACGGGTCAATATATCCAAGAAGTGTACAGGATATAGATGAAATAATCAAAGTGTTTGTACAAAAAAGAGTATACATAACATACCTCTTTGGTTGACCAACGATGCATACGGTAAAGGTGTTAATACCAATCCGGAACATTGATAACCTTATCTCTGTATTGCCGGTTTAAACCGGACCGGGATAACTACCGGGCTTTCATTATAACATTGGTGATTTAGTCAAACCAGACCGGGTCAATAAACACCGGTTTATAACTGATCATGTGCCAACAACTTTTAGTTGAGAAGCAAGCTGGGTCAAGGACACTGGTTTATCAAAAAGTACTTATGATTTTCAACAAACAAAATTCAAACAAGAAAATATGCAAGGCTTTTTACGAGCTGCCAGGCTCCAAATCGAGGCTTTTCATGGGCTGCCAGGCCTCTGAGTTAAACCATTTAACAAAGCCTTTTAAGATGGGCCTCCAATTAACCAATGATCGTTTTAACTTTGACAAGTTCAGGGTCTGTAAAAGATTGACTTGTCAAACGTTCGATGGGTCATACTAGGATTACCTGGACAGGAGTGGCTTACTTGATGAAGGCAGGTTAACCCGGGTTTTTAGGTGAATACACCAGGCTTCCAAGCCGTGGCTTGATAGCCAATTACAAGGGTCCTTTCAAACTCTTTGTTACTTTGCACAAAGAGCCCCCAAGTAACTTTGTGAGCTGCGCTCAGTGGGTGCCCATGTTTGAGTTTGTGCTTTGTGCAACACTCTCTTTGGCCCCACATAATTTCCTTTCTGGCTAAACGCCTATCAAGAGGTGTAGCTGTAGTGTGATAACAACCAAGCCCCCTAGTGATATCCCTTTATCGTTTCAAACCGACCAAGAGGTGCAGCTATGGTTCAGATATGACCAAGCCCCCGAGTGATATTCTTTATATCCGTGCGGCTGTAGAGACCGGTTTAACAAAAAACACCGCTTTGTCAGTAGAAACTCTTGTAAGCACACACATGACGTAAAAAGAACAGAGACCCCGCTTTAATGGAGGCTCCGGTTTATTATAATATATACATTATCATAAATATGTACATAGGAAGAGCCTATAGCTCAAGTATAGTAAGGCCAAAGAAGAGCTATGTTCCATGGCCGCTTGGTCTCCTCCTCCGATTGACGTGAGTCTTTATGCTCTCGAACATCAATGAGGTAGTAAGACCCGTTGTGCAGATTTTTGCTGACCACAAAGGGTCCTTCCCAAGGTGGGGATAACTTGTGCATATCAGTCTAATCCTGGATGAGCCGGAGCACCAAATCGCCTTCTTGAAAGGTTCTGGTTTTAACCCGGCGGCTGTGATAACGTCAGAGATCTTGTTGATAAATCGCTGATCGTGCTACTGCAAGATCACGCTCTTCATCCAATAGGTCCAGAGAATCCTGACGTGCCTTCTCATTGTCAGCTTCAACATAAGCTGCCACACGGGGCGAATCATGACGAATGTCACTAGGAAGAACCGCCTCTGCTCCATAGATCATGAAGAAAGGTGTGTGACCCGTAGACCTATTGGGTGTGGTGTTTATGCTCCATAACACAGAAGGTAGCTCCTCAACCCAACAACCCGGCGTCCGCTTTAAGGGAACCATAAGCCTTGGTTTGATACCCCGTAGAATTTCTTGATTTGCCCTCTCTGCTTGACCATTAGATTGGGGGTGAGCCACCGACGCTAGATCAAGCCGGATGTGCTCACGTTGACAGAATTCTTCCATCTCCCCTTTTGACAAATTAGTACCATTATCTGTTATAATGCTGTGTGGAAAGCCAAATCGGAATATCACCTTCTTGATGGATTGAACCGCCGTGGATGCATCACACTTGCCGACTGGCTCTGCCTCCACCCATTTAGTGAATTTATCAACTGCTACTAACATGTGGGTCTTTTTGTCCTTAGAACGCTTGAAGGGTCCAACCATATCAAGCCCCCAAGTTGCAAACGGCCACGTAATTGGAATCATCCGCAACTCTTGAGCCGGAACATGTGCACGACGGGAAAATTTTTGACATCCATCACATCTCTTGACTAAATCCTCCGCATCAGCATGCGCCGTCAACCTGTAAAAACTGTGGCGAAAAGCTTTGCCAACCAACGACTTTGAACCGGCGTGGTGACCACAATCCCCTACATGGATTTCTCGCAAAATCTCACAACCTGCTTGAGGAGAAACATAGTGCTGAATTGCTCCTGAAACACTGTAACGATGTAACTCCCCGTTGAGTATGGTCATGGACTTGGAATGCCGGATTATCTGTCGAGCCAACGTTTCATCGTTTGGTAATTCGCCCCAGTTCATGTAAGCTAGATATGGAATCGTCCAATCCGGTATGGCATGCAGAGCTGCCACCAACTAAGCCTCCAGATCAGGAATAGCCAAATCTTCTTCGGTTGGCACTTTGACTGACGGATTATGCAACACATCAAGAAAGACATTGGGCGGGACCGGTTTACGCTGGGAACCAAGACGACTTAAAGCGTCCGCCGCTTCATTCTTCCGCCGGTCTATATGGTCCACCTGATAACCTTTAAAGTGACCAGCCACTGCGTCCACCTCTCGCTGATATGCAGCCATGAGTGGGTCCTTAGAATCCCAAGTGCCAGACACCCGCTGAGCCACTAGATCTGAATCGTCGAAGCACTTAACCCAGCTCAAATTCATCTCCTTAGCCATTCGAAGACCGTGGAGCAAAGCCTCATATTCAGCTGCATTGTTAGTACAAGGGAACATTAAACGAAGGACATAACAAAACTTGTCACCTCGTGGAGAAGTTAGTATGACTCCAGCCCCCGAGCCCTCCAACTGTCTGGACCCATCAAAATGAATAGTCCAATATGTATTATCTGGCTTCTCTTCCGGTGCTTGTAACTCCGTCCAATCATTGATGAAGTCCATGAGTGCCTGGGATTTGATCGCTGTGCGGGGTATATACTTGAGCCCGTGAGGTCCAAGTTCAATAGCCCACTTGGCAATCTGGCCAGTTGCTTCTCTGTTTTGAATGATGTCGCCCAGAGGAGCTGAACTAACCATTGCGATGGGATGGCCCTGAAAATAATGTTTAAGCTTCCGGCTCGCCATAAACACCCCATACACTAGCTTCTGCCAATGCAGATACCTCTGCTTTGACTCAATGAGCACCTCGCTGATATAGTAAACCGGCCGTTGAACCGGATATTCCTTGCCAAGCTCCTTGTGCTCTACCACAATGGCTACGCTAACAGCCCGGGCATTAGCAGCCACATATAATAATAATGGCTCTTTATCGATCGGCGCTGCAAGCACGGGAAGTTTAGCTAGCTGCCTCTTCAGATCCTCGAACGCCTTATCAGCTGCCTCACTCCAGACAAAGTTATCTGTTTTCTTGAGCATCTGATATAAGGGGATGGCCTTCTCTCCAAGGCGACTGATAAACCGGCTCAAGGCTGTAATCCGGCCGGCCAGACGTTGAACATCGTTGATACATGCCGGTTTAGCCAAGGATGTAATTGCTGCAATTTTTTCCGGATTAGCCTCAATGCCTCTGTTTGACACCAAAAAACCCAAGAGCTTGCCTACCGGGACACCAAAAACACACTTCTCCGGATTGAGCATCATCTTGTAAATCCGGAGGTTGTCAAAGGTTTCTCTTAAATCCTCTATCAACGTTTCTTCCTTTCTGGACTTTACCACAATATCATCTACATATGCATGAACATTGCGCCCAATTTGTTTATGAAGGCAATTCTGAACACATCGCTGGTAAGTTGCCTGGGCACTCTTGAGTCCAAAAGGCATGGAAACATAGCAGAAGGCTCCAAAGGGAGTTATGAAAGTTGTCTTCTCCTGGTCCTTAACCGCCATTTTGATCTGATGATAACCAAAGTAAGCATCTAGAAAACACAAACGGTCACAACCCGCTGTAGCATCAATTATCTGATCAATGCGAGGGAGGGCAAAGGGGTCTGCGGGGCAAGCCTTGTTTAAATCTGTGTAGTCCACACACATGCGCCAAGTGCCGTTTTTCTTAAGAACCAGCACCGGATTAGCTAACCACTCTGGATGAAAAACTTCGACAATAAATCCTGCGGCCAATAGATGGGCTACCTCTTCACCTATAGCCTTACGTCTCTCTTCATTGAAGCGGTGAAGGAACTGCCGGACCGGTTTAAACTTAGGATCAATGTTGAGTGTGTGTTTAGCGAGTTCCCTCGGTACGCCTGGCATGTCAGAAGGTTTCCATGCAAAGATGTCCCGATTCTCACGGATGAACTCGATGAGTGCGCTTTCCTATTTGGGATCCAGGTTAGCGCCTATTCTGAACTGTTTGGATGAATCGCCAGGAACAAAGTCGACCATCTTAGTGTCGGTAGCCGATTTGAACTTCAACGCCAGATCATGTTCTGTAGTTGGCTTTTTCAAAGAGGTCATGTCTGCCAGATCAACTTGCTCCTTATAGAATTTCAACTCTTCCGTGGCACAAACCGACTCGGCATAAGCCGCATCACCTTCCTCACACTCCAAAGCAATCTTTCTACTTCCATGTACTGTGATAGTTCCTTTATGACCTGGCATTTTAAGCTATAGATAAACATAACACGGCCTCGCCATGAATTTAGCATAGGCCGGCCGCCCAAACAAGGCATGGTACGGACTTTTGATCTTTACCACCTCAAACATCAATGTTTCTGACCTTGAATCATAATCATCTCCAAAAGCTACCTCCAAAGCTATCTTGCCAACAGGATATGCAGACTTACCAGGCACCACACCATGAAAGACCGTATTCGACGGTTTAACAGTCTTATCAGTCAACCCCATACGGCGGAATGTATCATAATATAAAATGTTGATACTACTTACCCCATCCATGAGTACTTTGGTAAACTTGTATCCCCCAACTTGAGGGGCTACCACCAGGGCCAAGTGACCTGGATTATCAACCCGGGGTGGGTGATCCTCTCTACTCCACAGAATAGGTTGCTCGGACCAACGTACATACCGAGGTACTGCCGGTTCAATAGAGTTTACTGCCCTTTTGTGAAGCTTCTGATCACGTTTACACAAACTAGTAGTGAAGACATGATATTGCCCGCTGTTTAGCTGTTTGGGATTACTCTGATAACCCAACGGCTGCTGCTGCTGATTCCCCTGATGGTTGTAACCTCCCTGGTTGCCTTGGTGCCCTTGATTGAGGTTTCCGGTTTGGTTGCCTTGAAACCCTAAACCAGAACCACCACCTCCGTAGCCCGGCCCATGGAAACCTCCTCCTGAACCACCGGGTGGGTTGTTATCATACTGGAACATATTGGAATTCTTGAAATCCCGCATGATATAACAGTCCTTCCAAAGATGTGATGATGGCTTCCCCTTTGATCCATGCTTTGGACAGGGCTGATTTAACAGGCGCTCCAAATTGGGGCCTGAACCTCCGCCCCTCTGGGGCTGCTTTCCCTTACGGTGCTGGCCATTCTCCTGTGCATTGGTGTTAGCAACAAAGTCCAAGTTGTTGTCTGCCTTGCGCTTACCGCCATTTCCATGGCCTACTGGATTATGCTGCTGACCCTTGGCATTGCCGTTCTTCTTACCTTTCCCCGGTTTATCCTCCTCTGAGTCCGGGTCCTTGGTATTATCTGAATCGGCATATTTAACCAAAGCGGCCATGAGCGTTGACATATCATTGCAGTGACGTTTGAGTATTCCCAACTTTTGTTTGAGTGGTAAGAAACGACAATTGCCCTCCAATGTTAACACTACAGTGTCTGCATTGATACGATCTGATGAATGCAAAATCGCTGAGACCCGTTTGACCCAATGGGTCGTGGACTCCCCTTCCTCTTGGACACAAGCGGCTAGATCCACGATTGACATCGCCTGCTTACAAGTATCTTTGAAGTTCTGGATAAACCGATGCTTTAACTCAGCCCATGATCCGACAGAATTGGTTGGTAAGCTCTTCAACCAAGTGCGAGATGTTCCTTCCAACATCATGGTGAAATATTTAGCACACACTGCCTCATCCACATCTAACATCTCCATTGCCATCTCACAACTCTCCACCCATGCCTCTGGTTGCAAATCGGCGGTGTAATTTGGTACCATACGAGGTCCCTTGAAATCCTTGGGCAGCCTCACATTACGCAAAGCGGGGGTAAGACACGGCACCCCTAAGGAACTGAACACCACACCTGGCTCCACTGAGGCCGCAGGGTGAACCGGAGTATGTTGTCGTGCTCCGTGTCGAGCTACCAACTCGGCCTCCGACGTGCGCGGCCATGGTCACCAACATCCTGCGCATTAGCGCCTCCCCCTGCCGGATTGTTTCCTCGTGGTGAATTTCGGCGACGTGCACTACTGGACACGGCCGGTTCATCCTCCACGTGTCTGCTATAGCTCCGGCTCTGACGGGGAGTGGAATGAATCCTCTCATGACTGTGTGAATACGCCTGCTATTGATTTAGCGCTGTTTGAAGGAGATCCCTGGCCCGACGTGCTTCCACTGCAACTGGTGACTCGCCGTCGGTTGGGAGGGCCGCTAGGCATGAAGCGGCGGCCACAATGTTATCCAACGGGTTTGAATAATGCCCAGGAGGTGCTGGTACGTACTGTGGCACAACGTTGTTCTGGCGAGGTGGGTCCATCATGCGTGGTTGAACCGGCGCCCCAGTTCCCGGCGCCTCCGCCCGGTTTAGTATGGGTTGGTTAGCAACTCCTGCTCCTGGTGTGTTGAAGAGATTCTGCGGCTCATAAACCGATGGGAGACGCGATCGGTACCTTCTTCTCATGACTTCCTCTGAAGCATTCTGATCCAGCCTAATCCGGTAGGCCTGTGCTTCTAATTCAGCCCACTCTGTAGCCATCCTAGCATTCTCTGTCACCAGGTCCTCTTTAGCCTGGGCTATCTGATCTTTCACTTTTTGCAATCTCCGCATTGTGCTGATCCCTGGCTGCTGCATCCACCTCTGCGGCCATCAACGTTGCCAAAGCGTCAAACAAATCAGACAGGACTTGGGCTGGAGGCGGCGCTGAGCTTCCTGCCCCTGCTGGTGTGGCCGTTGTTGAACCGGAGAGCATTGCTGCGGTGGTAGATGAATGAGGCGTCGATTGTGTGCCGGCCATGAAGATGGCGGCCCGGTTTGGCAAATCAGGGGAATCCGGAATACTGTTGCCCTCAGATCCTCCATCAATCCGGCCGTCCTGCAACTGGTAAAGTGATTCGGTCTCTCCAGAAGACTCGTCATCAGAGCAGACCACGGTCTCTCCATCGGACGCCGGCCCGTCCTCGTACCTC
Source organism: Triticum urartu (assembly GCF_056163025.1). Taxonomy (NCBI): domain Eukaryota; kingdom Viridiplantae; phylum Streptophyta; class Magnoliopsida; order Poales; family Poaceae; genus Triticum; species Triticum urartu. The sequence goes on along the minus strand of NC_141873.1, from coordinate 155,235,831 downwards.
GATCCATGGATGACACCCACGAAAACATGCCTTGCCTCGGGCTGAACCGGCGAAGAATTTGCACGCCGAGCCGTCTCGATGATGTCGGTGCAGATGTCCGGCTCAGGGGCCGGTCCGCCGATCTTGCCGATGAATACGTGAATCCCACCAAAGGGGACTCGGTACCCGTATTCGATTGAATCGGCCTCGGGACCCCATCCTGCGTTGTCGATGTAGAGCTTGCCGCGACAACTCTTCGTCATCCGGCCCACAGCGTATCCCTTAAGTCCATCGAAGCTACCCTTCAAGAACTCAAAACCATCGTGCGATAGCCCCACGGTGGGCGCCAACTGTCGTGGGTTTGTCACGGCAGATGTCCTTGTGAAAGGACTTAGTCGTGGAGCCATCGCTACGGGTTAGCTTAAAGGGGTTAAACCGGACAAGGGGACATGGGGAATTTTATACTAGTTCGGCCCCTTCGAGGAAGGTAAAAGCCTATGTCTAGTTGTGATTGGTATTGCTAGGGTTTCGAAGGCCAGGGAGCGAATCCGCTTTGTCTGGCTCTCGAGTTGTTGTCTCTCCCTAAACCACCACCAGGTCATCCTTTTATATACAAAGGTTGAAGCCCGCCGGTTTACAGAGTCCCGAAGCCGGATCATAAACATATCCAGTTCGGTCTCTATCCTTCCTATCTTACAATACAAGTTATATGATTAAGTCGGTTTACTTTTACAGGCTTTAACCCGCCTTTGGGCCTTGGGCCTCCATGAATCGCCATCATCCTTGCATCTTCATGGGCTTCTAATCTTCAAGGAGTCAACCCGGCGTCATAAGGCCGGTTTACCTCCATTAGTAATATCCCCAACAGGTCTGCCACATTCAGATCCGTATGTACTTTGCAAATTTCTATGTCTCCATCCTTGACCTTTTCACGAATAGAGTTGAAGCATCTCCTGATGTGTTTGGTTGTCTTGTGAAACCTAGATTGCTTCGCTAAGGCAATTGCTCTAGTGTTGTCACAAAAGATTGTCATTGGACCCGATGCACTAGGTATTACACCCAGATCGGATATGAACTCCTTCATCCAGACTCCTTCATGCGCTGCTTCCGAAGCAGCTATGTACTCGGCTTCACATGTAGATCCTGCCACGACGCTTTGCTTAGAACTGCACCAACTGACAACTCCACCATTCAATATAAATACTTATTTGGTTTGTGACTTAGAGTCATCCGGATCTGTGTCGAAGCTAGCATCTACGCAACCCTTTATGATGAGCTCTTCGTCACCTCCATAAACGAGAAACATATCCTTGGTCCTTTTCAGGTATTTCAGGATATTCTTGAACACTTTCTAGTGAGCCACTCCTGGATTACTTTGGTACCTCCCTGCCAAACTTATGGCAAGGCACACATCAGGTCTACTACACAGCATGGCATACATTATAGAACTTATGGCTAAGGCATAGGGAATGACTTTCATTCTCTCTCTATCTTCTGCCGTAGTCGGGCTTTGAGTCTGACTCAATTTCACACCTTGCAACACATGCAAGAACCCTTTCTTTTACTGCTCCATTTTGAACTTCTTTAGAACTTTGTCAAGGTATGTGCTTTGTGAAAGTCCTATTAAGAGTCTCGATCTATCCCTATAGATCTTGATGCCCAATATGTAAGCAACTTCACCAAGGTCTTTCATTGAAAAGTTCTTATTCAAATATCCTTTTATGCTATCCAAAAATTCTATATCATTTCCAATCAGCAATATGTCATCCACATATAATATCAGAAATGCTATAGAGCTCCCACTCACTTTTTTGTAAATACAGACTTCACCATAAGTCTGTATAAAACCATATGCTTTGATCACCTCATCAAAGCGTATATTCCAATTCTGAGATGCTTGCACCAGTCCATAGATGGATCGCTGGAGCTCACACACTTTGTTAGTACCCTTATGATCAACAAAACCTTTTGGTTGCATCATATACAACTCTTCTTTAAGAAACCCATTAAGGAATGCAGTTTTGACATCTATTTGTGACATTTCATAATCATAAAATGCGGCAATTGCTAACATAATTCTGAGAGCCTTAAGCATCCCTATGGGTGAGAAGTCTCATTATAGTCAACCCCTTGAACTTGTCCAAAACCTTTCGCGACAAGTCGAGCTTTGTAGACAATAATATTACCATCAACGTATGTCTTCCTCTTGAAGATCCATTTATTCTCAATGGCTTGCCGATCATCAGGAAACTCCACCAAAGTCCACACTTTGTTCTCATACATGGATCCTATCTTAGATTTTATGGCTTCTAGCCCTTTTTTAGAATCTGGGCTCATCATAGCTTCTTCATAGTTCGTAGGTTCACCATTGTCTAACAACATGACTTCCAGGACAGGATTACTGTACCACTTTGGTGTGGTACGTTTTCTGGTCGACCTACGAGGTTCAGTAGTAACTTGATTCAAAGTTTCTTGATCATTATCATTAGCTTCCTCTTCGGTTGGTGTAGGCATCACAACAATGTTTTTCTCTGATGTGCTATTCTCCAATTCGAGAGAAGGTACAACTACCTCATCAAGTTCTACTTTCCTCCCACTCACTTCTTTTGAGACAAACTCCTTCTCTAGAAAGGATCCATTCTTGGCAACAAAGATCTTGCCTTTGGATCTAAAAATGATAAAGCCAAATCAATAAGAGACATCATAGAACGCACCATATCTAATAAAGTACGGTTATGACATTCGGACACACCATTACACTGTGGTGTTCCAGGTGGCGTGAGTTGTGAAACAATTCCACATTGTCTTAAATGAAGGCCAAACTCGTAACTCAAATATCCGCCTACCCGATCAAGTCATAGAAACTTTATTTTCTTGTTACGATGATTCTCCACTTCACTCTGAAATTCTTAGAACTTTTCAAATGTTTCAGACTTGTGTTTCATCAAGTAGATATACCCATACCTGCTCAAATCATATGTGAAGGTTAGAAAATAATGATACCCGCCGTGTGCCTCAACACTCATCAGACTGCATACGGTATGTATTATTTCCAATAAGTCATTAGCTCACTCCATTGTTCCAGAGAACGGAGTTTTAGTCATCTTACCCGTGAGGCATGGTTCGCAAGTATCAAATGATTCAAAATCAAGTGATTCCAAAAGTCCATCCGCATGGAGTTTGTTCATGCGCTTTACACCAATATGACCTAAACGGCAGTGCCACAAGTATGTTGCACTATCATTATCAACTTAGCATCTTTAAGCATCAATATTATGAATATGTGTATCACTATGATCGAGATTCAACAAGAATAGACCATTCATCAAAGGTGCATGACCATAAAAGATATTACTCATATAAATAGAACAACCATTATTCTCTGACTTAAATGAATAACCGTCTCGCAATAAACATGATCCAGATATAATGTTCATGCTCAATGCTGGCACCAAATAACAATTATTGAGGTCTAAAACTAATCCCGAAGGTAGATGTGGAGGTAGCGTGCCGACGGCGATCACATCAACCTTGGAACCATTCCCGACACACATCATCACCTCGTCCTTAGCCAATCTTCGTTTATTCCGCAGCTCCTGTTTCGAGTTACAAATATGAGCAACCGAACCAGTATCAAATACACAGGCGCTACTACGAGCATTAGTAAGGAACACATCAATAACATGTATATCAAATATACCTTTGTTCACTTTGCCATCCTTCTTAACCGCCAAGTACTTGGGGCAGTTCCGCTTCTAGTGACCATTTCCTTTGCAGTAGAAGCACTTAGTTTCAGGCTTGGGTCCAGCTTTGAGCTTCTTCATGGGAGCGGCAACTTGCTTGCCATTCTTCTTGAAGTTCCCTTTCTTTCCCTTGCCCTTTTTCTTGAAACTAGTGGTCTTGTTAACCATCAACACTTGATGCTCTTTCTTCATTTCTACCTCCGCCGATTTCAGCATCGCGAAGAGCTCGGGAATCGTTTTCTTCATCCCTTGCATATTATAGTTCATCATGAAGCCTTTGTAGCTTGGTGGCAGTGACTGAAGAACTCTGTCAATAACACGCTCAACTGGAAGATCAGTTCCCAGCTGAGTCAAGTGGTGTTGATACCCAGACATTTTGAGTATGTGTTCATTGACAGAACTGTTCTCCTCCATCTTATAGCTATAGAACTTGTTGGAGACTTCATATCTCTCAACACACGCATTAGCTTGAAATATCAACTTCAGCTCTAGGAACATCTCATATGCTCCATGGCGTTCAAAACGTCTTTTAAGTCCCGGTTCTAAGCCATAAAGCATGGCACACTGAACTATCAAGTAGTCATCAGGTCGAGCCTGCCAGATGTTCATAACATCTGCATCAGCTCCTGCAGCAGGTTTGTCACCTAGCGATGCATCAAGGACATAATTCTTCTGTGCAACAATGAGGATACTCCTCAAGTTACGGACCCAGTCCGTGTAGTTGCTACCATCATCTTTCAACATAGCTTTCTCTAGGAACGCATTAAAATTCAAGGGAACGGAAACATGGGCCATTGATCTACAACATAGATATGCAAAAACTATTAAGACTAAGTTCATGATGAATTTTAGTTCAAATAATCAAATTACTAACGAACTCCCACTTAAACCAATATCCCTCAAGTTGTCTAAGTGATACATGATCCAAATCAACTAACCCATGTCTGATCATCACGTGAGATGGGGTAGTCTTAATTGGTGAACATCTCTATGTTGATCATATCTACTATATGACTCACATTTGACCTTTTGGTCTGCAGTGTTCCGAGACCATGTCTATAGATGCTTGATACGTCTCCACCATATCTACTTTTCCAAACTCTTTTGCCCTTGTTTTGGACTCTAATTTGCATGATTTGAATGGAACTAACCCGGACTAATGCTGTTTTCAACAGAATTGCCTTGGTGTTATTTTTGTGCAGAAATAAAAGTTCTCGAAATGACCTGAAAATTTACGGAGAATATTTTTGGAATATTCAAAAAATACTGGCGAAAGAATCAACCAGAGGGGGGTCCACCCATTGGCCACAAGCCTGGGGGGCGCGCCCCCTAGGCGCGCCCTAGTGTCTTGTGGGCCCCTTGGACCTCCTCCGACCCTAATTCCAACTCTATATATTCACATCCGGAGATAAAAAATCAGAGAGAAGGATTCATCGTGTTTGACGATACGGAGCCGCCGCCTCCTGTTCTTCATCGGGAGGGCTGATCTGGAATCCGTCGGGGCTCCGGAGAGGGGGATTCATCACCATCATCATCACCAACCTTCCTCCATCAGCAATTTCATGATGCTCACCACCGTGCGTGAGTAATTCCATCATAGGCTTGCTGGACGGTGATGGGTTGGATGAGATTTACCATGTAACTGAGTTAGTTTTGTTAGGGTTTGATCCCTAGTATCCACTATGTTCTAAGATTGATGTTGCCATGAATTTGCTATGCTTAATGCTTGTCACTAGGGCCCGAGTGTCATGATTTCAGATCTGAACCTATTATGTTTTCATGAATATATTTGTGTTCTTGGTCCTATCTTGAAAGTTGTAGACACCTATTACGAGTTATGATCCGCATACCCCAAGGTGACAATAATTGGGATTCTTTCCTGTGATTACTGTAGTTTGAGGAGTTCATGTATTCACTAAGTGCTAATGCTTTGGTCCGGTTCTCTATGAAAAGGAGGCCTTAATATCCCTTAGTTTCCATTAGGATCCTACTGCCACGGGAGGGTAGGACAAAAGATGTCATGCAAGTTATTTTCCATAAGCATGTATGACTATATACGGAATACATGCCTACATTATATTGATGAATTGGAGCTAGTTCCGTGTCACCCTAGGTTATGACTGCTACATGATGAATATCATTCGACACAATTATCACTGTCGATCCACTGCCTACGAGCTTATCACACATTGATCTTTGCTAAGTTACTTTCGTTGCTACTGCTGTTACAATCACTACAAAACTGCTACTGTTACTTTTGCCACCGTTACCATTACTTCCCTATTACTTTGCTACTAAACACTTTGATGTAGATATTAAGTCTTTCAGGTGTGGTTGAGTTGACAACTCAGCTGGTAATACTTGAGTATATTCTTTGGCTCCCCTTGTCTCGAATCAATAAATTTGGGTTGAATACTCTACCCTAAAAAACTGTTGTGACCCCCTATACTTGTGGGTTATCAATGCTAGGCTTGTCAAGTTTAACCCAAGTATTCTGCATGTGCAAAACTGGCTTACACACGTTGTATGTGAACATTGAGTCTATCACACCCGATCATCACGAGGTGCTTCAAAATGATGAACTTTAGCAACGGTGCATACTTGGGGAGAACACTTTTATCTTGAAATTAAGTGAAAGGATCTTCTTATAATGCTACTGTCGTTCTAAGAAAAATAAGATGCATAAAGGATAAACATCACATGCAATCAAAATATGTGACATGATATGGCCATCATCATCATGTGCTTTTGATCTCCATCTCCAAAGCATCTGCATGATCTCCATCATCACCGGCATGACACCTTGATCTCCATCGTTGCGTCGGGGTCGTCTCACCAACTATTGCTTCTACAATGGCTAACATATAGCGATCAAGTAAAGAAATTACATGGCACTTAGAGATTGACATGCATGTCATACAATAATTAAAGACAACCCTAAGGCTCCTGCCGGTTGTCGTACTCATCGACATGCAAGTCGTGAACTTATTACAAAACATGATCATCTCATACATCAACATATATCAAATTGATATGTCTCCAACGTATCTACAATTTATGAAGTATTCATGCCATGATTGCAAAAAAATTATATGGTTTTGGTATGATTTTATTAGAACTAACCTGAATTGACGTTGTTTTCAGTAGAACTACCATGGTGTCATTTTTTGTGCAGAAATAGAAGTTCTCGGAATCAGCTGAAAATTTAAGGTGATTTTTTATGGACCAAAAGAGACCCCCGAAGCACCCGAGCTAGGCCAGGAAGTGGACAAGTAGTCCACAAGCCTGCCAGGCACGCCCCAAGGGGCGGGGGTGCCCTGAGGGCTTGTCGGCCCCTCGGGCACCCCCATGACTTGTTTCCGATGCCAAAAAATCTTATAAATATAGAAACCTCCGAAAAGAACCCTAGATCGGAAGTTCCACCACTGAAAGCCTCTGTAGCGGCGAAAAACCAATCAGGATCCCATTCCGGCACCCTGCCGGAGGGGGAAACCATCACTGGAGGCCATCTTCATCGTCCCGACGGCCACCATGATGAGGAGGGAGTAGTTCACCCTCGGGGCCGAGGGTATGTACCAGTAGCTTTGTGTTTTATCTCTCTCTCTCTCTCCCGTGTTCTTGATTTGGCACAATCTTGATGTACCGCGAGCTTTGTTACTATAGTTGGATCATATGGTGTTTCTCCACCTCTATCTTCTTGTGAGGAATTGAGTTTTACCTTTGAGGTTTCACTATTATCGGGTTAAATACTTTTATGGATTTGAGAACACTTGATGTATGTCTTGCGTGGGATACCTGTGGTGACAATTGGTTGTCCTATTGATTCACTTGATGTATGTTTTGGCACTCAATCATGGATTCCCGAGGTGACATTGGGGTAATCTGTGCATAGGGGTTGATGCATGTTTTCATCCTTGTTTCTCCGGTAGAGCTCTTGGGGCACTCTTTGAGGTTCTTTGTGTTGGATTGAATATTATGAATCTGAAGTTGTTTGATGCATACCCTATAATTGATCCATGGATACTTGTGGTGACATTGGAGTACCTAGGTGACATTAGGGTTGATTGATGTGTTTTCATATGGTGTTATTTTACTACAAACTCTAGGGCCGTTTGTGACACTTATAGGGATGGCTCAATAGATTGATCGAAAAGAATAACTTTGAGGTGGTTTCGTACCCTATAAGCAATTTCGTCTTATGTTCTCCGTGATAGCAACTTTGGAGTGACTCTTTGTCGCACGTTGAGGCATTGCCGTATGATTTAATTATGTTATCATTATTGAGAGACTTTGCACTAGTGAAAGTATGAACCCTAGGCCTTGTTTTCAAGCATTGCAACACCATTTTCACTCACTTTTGTTACTAGTTACCTTGCTTTTTATATATATATTCAGATTACAAAAACCCATATCTACTATCCATATTACACTTGTATCACCATCTCTTCGCCGAACTACCACACCTATACAATTTACCATTGTATTGGGTGTGTTGGGGACACATGATACTCTTTGCTATTTGGCTACAGGGTTGTTTGCGAGAGACCATCTTCATCCTACACCTCCCACGGATTGATAAACCTTAGGCCATCCACTTGAGGGAAATTTGCTACTGTCCCACAAAACTCTACGCTTGGAGGCCCAACACGAGTCTACAAGAAGGTTGCGTAGTAGACATCAAGCTCTTTTATAGCGCCGTTGCCGGGGAGGTGAGTGCTTGAAGGTATATCTTGCAATCGAGTCTTTTATTTTCTTGTTTTATCACTAGTTTAGTCTATAAAAGAAAACTACAAAAAAATGGAATTGAGGTTGCCTCGTATGCTTCATCTTTTTAATGTCTTTCATGAAAATGATGGAAAGGAAAATTGTGCTCAAGTGTTAGAAGAAGAAGTTAATAAAAATGTTTGGCACTAAATATTTGAATGATGAGCATGATTGCAATGTTGTTAGTATGAATTCTTTGAATATCCATGATGCTAATGATGTGCAAAGCTACAAGCTTGGGGATGCTATATTTGATGAAGATGATATTTTTACTCCCCCAAGTTTTGATGAGAAATTTTATTATGATGAAAGCATGCCTCCTATTTATGATGATTATTGTGATGACATGTATTCTATAAAGAATAATAATAACCATGAAATTTGTCATCATGATTTTAATTTTCAATTGGATTATGCCTCACATGATAGTTATTTTGTTGATTTGCTCCCACTACTATTCATAAGAATAAATTTGCTTATGCGGTGAGTAGTAAAATTTCTATGATTGTGGATCATGAAAAGAATGCTTTATCTGATAGTTATATTGTTCAATTCCTTCACTATGCTACTGAAAATTACTATGAGAGAGGGATATATGCCTCTACGTATCTCAATAATATCAAGTTCCCTCTCTATGTGTTGAAAATCTTGAAGTTTTGCTTGTTTTACCTTCCTATGCTAGTTGATTCTTGCTCCCATAAATTGTTTGCTCAAAAAATCCCTATGCATAGGAAGTGGTTTAGGATTAAATGTGTTAGTCATATGCTTCATGATGCTCCCGTTATGTTTCAATTCTTATCTTTTTCGTGAGCATCATTGAAATCATCATGCCTAGCTAAAAAGGCATTAAAGAAAAACACTTGTTGGGAGACAAACAAATATTTATAACTACTATTTTTGTGTGTTCACATGATTAAGCTACTGTAGTAATCATGTTTTATAGCTTTTGTTTCAATAAAGTGCCAAGTAAAGCCTTTGGGATGGTCTTTGGTGATAGTTGATTTGATCTTGCTGAAAAACAGAAACTTTTGCTCATCGCCAAAATTTTAGAAATTCACAGAAGCATTCTTTTGATCTTAATTTTTACACAATATTGATATACAAATTTCTTAGATTGTCCTAATTTTTTAGATTTTGTGGAGTAACAGAAGTATGGTTGTTGTTCAGATCATTACAGGTTGTTCTGTTTTTGACAGATTCTGTTTCCAATGCATAGTTTGCTTGTTTTCTAGTTTCTATGGCTTATATTGATCAATATAAATTGTATAAATGATATGGTACAGTAGAAATTGTCCGAGAACAATTTTGAATCTTGTCTTGACAGTACCCAAGTGAATGATTTGTTTTACTATACTAGCCCATCTCACGAAGTTTCGTTAAGTTTTGTGTGATTGAAGTTTTCAAGTTTTGGGTGAGATATCGATATGTGGAGAATAAGGAGTGTTGATGTCTACTACAAAACCTTCTTCTTATAGACATTGTTGGGCCTCCAAGTGCAGAGGTTTGTAGGACATTAGCAAATTTCCCTCAAGTGGATGACCTAAGGTTTATCAATCCGTGGGAGGCGTAGGATGAAGATGGTCTCTCTCAAACAACCCTGCAACCAAATAACAAAGAATCTCTTGTGTCCCCAACACACCCAATACAATGGTAAATTGTATAGGTGCACTAGTTCGGCGAAGAGATGGTGATACAAGTGCAATATGGATAGTAGATAATGGTTTTTGTAATCTAAAAATATAAAAACAGCAAGGTAACCAATGATAAAACTTAACGTGAACGGTATTGCAATGTGTTGAAACAAGGCCTAGGGTTCATACTTTTACTAGTGCAAGTTACCTCAACAATAATAACATAATTGGATCATATAACTATCCCTCAACATGCAACAAAGAGTCACTCCAAAGTCACTAATAGCGGAGAACAAACGAAGAGATTATGGTAGGGTACAAAACCACCTCAAAGTTATCCTTTCTGATCGATCTATTCAAGAGTCCATAGTGAAATAACATGAAGCTATTCTTTCCATTCAATCTATCATAGATTTCGTACTAGAATAACACCTTAAGACACAAATCAACCAAAACCCTAATGTCACCTAGATACTCCAATGTCACCTCAAGTATCTGTGGGTATGATTATACGAGAAGCATCACACAATCTCAAATTCATCTATTCAGCCAACACAAAGAACTTCAAAGAGTGCCCCAAAGTTTCTACCGGAGAGTCAAGACGAAAACGTGTGCCAACCCCTATGCATAGGTTCATGGGCGGAACCCGCAAGTTGATCACCAAAACATACATCAAGTGGATCACGTGATATCGCATTGTCACCACAGATAAGCATGGCAAGGCATACATCAAGTGTTCTCAAATCCTTAAAGACTCAATTCGATAAGATAACTTCAAAGGGAAAACTCAATTCATCATAGGAGAGTAGAGGGGAAGAAACATCATAAGATCCAACTATAATAACAAAGCTCGCGATACATCAAGATCGTACCATCTCAAGAACACGAGAGAGAGAGGGATCAAACACATAGCTACTGGTACATACCCTCAGCCCCGATGGAGAACTACTCCCTCCTCATCATGGAGAGCGCCGGGATGATGAAGATGGCCACCGGAGAGGGATTCCCACCTCCGGCAGGGTGGCGGAACGGGTCTAGATTGGTTTTCGATGGCTACGGAGGCTTCTGGTGGCGGAACCCCCGATCTATTCTGTTGTTCGATGTTTGGGGGTATATGGATATATATAGAAGGAAGAAGTACGTCGGTGGAGCAACGAGGGGCCCACGAGGGTGGAGGGCGCGCCTAGGGGAGGTGGGCGCGCCCCCCTGCCTTGTGGCTGCCTCGTTGCTTGCCTGACGTATACTCCAAGTCTCCTAGATTGCTTCCATTGAGAAAATCACGTTCCCGAAGGTTTCATTCCATTTGGACTCAGTTTGATATTCCTTTTCATCGAAACCCTAAAATAGGCAAGAAAACAGCAATTTGGGCTCGGCCTCCGGTTAATAGGTTAGTACCAAAAATAATATAAAAGTGTAAAAATAAGCCCAATAACATCCAAAATAGATAATATAATAGCATGGAACAATAAAAAACTATAGATACGTTGGAGACGTATCAAGTGTCAAGACCCTAAGATTGGGGATGCCCAAGGCACCCCAAGGTAATATTAAAGGAACATCCAAGCAACTAAGCTTGGGGATGCCCCGGAAGGCATCCCCTATTTCGACTTCAACATTATCGGTAACCTCACTTGGAGTTATATTTTTATTCGTCACATGATATGAGTTTTGCTTGGAGCATCATTTGCATTTATTAGGATTTTCTTGCAGTTAATTAGAGTAATGTTTTGCATATTTTAGTTCAATAAAAAGGTCAAGTATAGCCTTTACCATGCTTATTTTGCAAGTCTATATGTTGTTGTTTTGAAAATAGAGAGTTTTCTATCATTGTCTGAATATTTGTGAATAGTCAGAACATGATAAATCCTGAAATTTTTACACGATGAGTAACAACAAATTTTCTACAGTGTGGTAATTTCTCAGAATTTTTGGAGTTAGAGAAGTATGCATATTCTTGCATTCTTTACAAACTGTTCTGTTTAGATAGATTGTTGTTATGTTTGCATTGTTTGCATATGTTTGCTTGTTTAATGATTCTATTTGAGGATAGGTGTGTTAAATATGCATAGGCATTTAGTATGCAATGTTAAATTATAATTTTAGTGATTTTCTACAGTAGAGAATTATAAGGTTTTGCATTGAATTATACTAACTTATCTCATGAGTTCTTGTTGAGTTTTGTGTGGATGAAGTTTTAAGAATTAGGGAAACCGTGACATGAAAGTAATTTAGGAGACACAAGAGATCAAGATTGGGGATGCCCAAGGCATCCCTATTTAATATTTCAAGAAGTCCCAAGCATCTAAACTTGGGTATGCCCCAGTTGGCATCCCACCTTTCTTTTTCAACAATGATCGGTCAGTTTTGGTTAAGCCTAAGTCTTTGCATATTCACATGATATGTTCTATCCTTGGAATGTCATTTTTTTGATTGCTGTTTGATTAAAATACTTAAGATCTGAAATTCTTAGAGAGAGTCTTCACATAACTACTTAATTATTTGACTACTCATTGATCTTCACTTATATCTTTTTGGAGTAGTTTGTCATTTACTCTCGTGCTTCACTTATATTACTTTGAGAGTCTTATAAATAGTATGGCAATTTTCTTAGGTTATGAATTTAGTCCTAATATGATGGGCATCCAAGAGGGATATAATAAAAAAACTTTCATATAAGAGCATTGAATAATATGAGAAGTTTGATTCCTTGCATTTGTTTTGAGATATAAAGATGGTGATATTAGAGTCATGCTAGCGAGTAATTGTGGATTGGTAGAAATACTTGTGTTAAAGTTTGTGATTCCCATAGCATGCACGTATGGTGAACCGTTATGTGATGAAGTTGGAGCATGATTTATTCATTGATTGTCTTCCTTATGAGTGGCGGTCAAGGACGAGCGATGGTCTTTTCCTACCTATCTATCCCCCTAGGAGCATGCGTATTAGTACTTTGCTTTGATGGCTAATAATTTTTTGCAATAAGTATGTGAGTTCTTTATGACTAATGTTGAGTCCAGGGATTATACGCACTCTCACCCTTCCACCATTTCTAGCCTCTCTAGTACCGCGCAACTTTCGCTGGTGTAGTAAACCCACCATATACCATTCCTCAAAAAAACCACCATACCTACCTATTATGGCATTTCCATAGCCATTCCGAAATTTATTGCCATGCAACTTCCACTGTTCCGTTTATTATGACACGCACCATCATTGTCATATCGCTTTGCATAATCATGTAGTTGGCATAGTATTTGTGGCTTGGCCACCGTTCATAATTTTTATACATGTCACTCTTGATCATTGCACATCCCAGTACAATGCTGAAGGCATTTATATAGAGTCATTTTTTGTTCTCTTATCGATTTGTAATTCTTGAGTTGTATGTAAATAAAAGTGTGATGATCATTATTATCAGAGCATTGTCCCATGTGAGGAAACACTACAAAAAAGACACATCAATGACATTCTGGGCTGAACGATTTTTTTCTATCATGCTTATGACACTTCTATGACGATAATTGTGACAAAACCCAGTGTCATCATAGATGTGGTTGGCTCCTACTTCTATGACAAAAAATCATGACAAAAAATGGGCTTTTCGTCCTGGGCGGGCCAAAGACGCACCTGCATGACATTCTTTGGGCCGACCATGACGGAAAAAATCATGGTAGAAGGGAGGGCGAGGAAAATTTCGGGGAGTTCCCGGTTACGGTGGGTGGTCGGGGCAAAGCGATGCACAGAGGGATTGCGCGTTTCTCTCGCACACGTACGCGCATGTGTGCGAGGCGTTGGGCTTTAACTGAACCCGAGCGATTGCACTAGTTACGTTACTAAACCCGAGTGATTGATCAATCCCTGGCTGTTAACTGAATCCGATCGAGGGATTCCTATGCTGCTGCTGCTAACTAAAGCCGATCGAACCTGCTGCCTCTTGATGAATAGTGAACGTGGGGGTTGGTCGTATGAGTCGAGACGTATGTGGTTGGGGTTGGATGAACAGGACCTCGTGGTAGTAGTAGTAGGCCATTGCCGTTAGATGAATAGGACCTCGAGAGGAGGGCCGCCACACCCGAGCTGGTTGGGGGTGGATGAACAGGACCCCGTGGAGGGCTGGTTGAATAGTAGCCGGTGGAGGGCTGGATGAACAGTAGCATGTGGATGGACAATAGCTGGTGGAGGCAAGAGGAAGACGCGGTGGATGAATAGTGCAGGTGGAGGCTGAAGGAAGTCGACGGTGGGTGAATAATAGCCCGCGGAGTCCTGTTTTGAGGTACGCCTCACCCCTCCGATGAACAAGACCCCCATTTTGACTGTAGCGCTCCAACACAAGTCCGTTTCCTCTGTTTTGCAGTATGCCACACCCCTCCCTGTGAACATGACCCCCGTTTCGACCGTAGCGCTCCAACACAAGTACGTTTCCTCCGTTTTGCGGTACACCACATCCCGCCCGATGAACAGGATGACGTTTCAACCGTAGCCGGTCGAATAGAAGGTCATTTCCTCCATAGCGCGGTACACCAGACCCCGTTTCGGCTGTTTCGTCCAAGCCGGTTGGCTCCTGTTGAACAGGACGCATTCCGACCCAGTCTGTTGCCTCCCGATGAATAGGACGTTGTTTCTCCGTTCCGACCCAGCCGGTTGGCTGCCCGATGAACAAGACATCATTGTTGTCGTCCCTTTCCTCTCCATGTACATGAGCCATGGCCGTACGTATGCGCGAGTACGCGTTCGAGACCCTTCCCGTATGTACGTACATGGCTGTATTTTTTCGCATGTGGCTGTACATATGTGTACACAGTTTAGAAGGGACTGCCTAAACTGCTACGTCAGGGGCTCTACTACTACACATGCCACTGCTTGCTCGGCCACCGTTCATTGTTGCAGAGAGACTGATCGACTAGTATGTATGTACACGTTCGCGACAATGCTATGTACGCTTCGACCAGGTGGGTCCCGGCTGTTAGGGAGTATAAGGAGTAACTTCCATGCGTGCGAAGTTATTGATGGTGGGTCCGAGCTGTCAGGGGGAGGATTCATTTTTTGCGCTTAATATGGAGGCACTTTCCTTGCGTCCGAAGATATAGCTGGTGGGTCCCAGTTGTCAGGGGGGAAAACATTTTTTCACAAAATACAGCTAAGCCAAAATACAAAGGCCCTTCCGGTAGGTCCCTGCTGTCAGGTGGAGGAATCATTATTTTGCGCGTAATAAGGAGGCACTTCCTTGCTGCGGCCGTGGACCCACCTGTCCGCCTCTCCACATACAGTCATCTTCCGATGTAAGTTGTTCCTTGACCACGTTGACCACACCGCGCTGAGAGCAGCAAGGTGGTGGACGATGGCGAGACCTAGGAAGGGAATGACTCGGAGCCTGGGAAGACTCGGAAGTTATTTCCCACACGAAGGGGCATACGAGGGTTTACTGGTTGGGCTGCAGTGTGAGGCTGCCGTCGCCGGAGAATAACAACATGTCTGGGTGAGTACAAGGATGGCCAGTCCAGCGATGGGAGTAGGGTGGGGCGGTGAGGCCTGCGCGGGAGCAGAGCCGGCCACAGGAGGTAGGAGCAGGCGGCACAACCAGCGTTGGTTTGGGCGGCTGGAGCAAGAAGACCAGAGGTTGAAGAATCACTATGGCCCTTGGATGGACATCGTACGGTCACTAGAGCTACAATCGTTCATATTGACTAAGTTAACAAAGCCCTCCGTCCGCATCAACTTAGTAGGCCCACAAGTAAGCCTCCAACTATGGTGCGTCCCACATAGCAGGGGGAGTATTCATTTTTTTGTGCATAATAAGGAGGCACTTCCTTGCGTGCGAAGATATAGGTGGTGGGTCTGAGCTGTCAGCGGGAGGAACGGTTATTTCCATGAAATACAGAGGCCCTTCCGATGGGTCCCTGCTGTTAGATGGAGGAATCATTATTTTGCGCATAATAAGGAGGCACTTCCTTGCGTGCGGCTGTGGACCCATCTATCAGCCTCTCCATGTACAGTCCTCTTCCGATGGATGTCATTCATTGACCATGTCGACCACGCCACGCCGAGAGCACCAGAGCGGTGGACGACGGAGAGGCCTAGGAAGGGAACGACCCGGAGCCGGGGAAGACTTGATAGTTGTTGCCCACGCGGTGGGGAGTATGAGGGTTTACTAGTTCGGCTGTCGTCGCTGGAAAATAATAGGAGGTGTGGGTGAGTAGAGGAATGGTCTGGCTAGCTATGGAGTAGGGTGGGGCGGTGCGGCCTACGCAGCAGCACAGCCGGCCACGGGAGTAGGGAGCAGGCAGTCCCGCCGGCGCTGGTTTGATCGGCTGGAGCAGCAAGAGCAGAGATTGAAGAAGCACGATGGCCGTTGGATGGACATCCAACAGCCACTGCTCTCGTGTGTTGACTAAGTTGACACGGCGTTGTGTGTGCGTCAACTTTCTTTTGGAAAGCGTACGCGTCAACCTATAGTAGGCGCACAAGTTAGCCTCAAATGTGTGGAAAACAACATACATCACATCTGCCATTATTTCTAATAATTTACAGCCCATTTGCTAATTCTTAAGGATTTTTTGGAGCCCATATTCTTTTTGGTAGCATTACATCCCATATTGTGGCCACGGTTAAAAAATTATATGAAATTTTGCATATTTCGGTGTGGTCCCAAGTGTTTTTAATCCCGAAATTTCAAGTCACATTCAAACTAATTTGAAAAATAAATTTATATCAATATAAAATCCAAATAATTGTTCATGCATAGAAATAAATGGAATTTAAAATCTTGAAATAAAAAAAAGAAATTTGAAACTAATTCCCGGTTTGATGTGTTCTAAAAATGTATAGCCCATTTCTCATGACCGATAGCCCATTTTCTCGGCAAGCCGAATGAAACTCTCCTCGTCTTGAAAGATTTGCAGCCTAACAGGGCTGACAAAGCAAGTAGGCCTCGGTTGGGTATTTCTTTGAAAAAAGTAGAACTGGCTAGCCATTTTCAGCAAGAAAAAAACACAAGTGGGCTCATCATGTGGTAAACATAAAATAAAACCCTAGCTAGATGGGCCACAGCCCCCACATAGCCCCATTGTTACCTTGATCCATCTCTAAAACTAGTATAAATAACAACAACTTGTTCCTAAAGAAAAGTAAATAACAACTATGTGACCTATGGGGTCCCTGGTGTCAGCCGCTCATTGTGTAATTCTCTTGTTTATTGACTACATTGACAATGGCGTGGGCCCCAGATGTCCAACCATTAGGAGGAACCATTTTTTGGGATTGTAATAATGAGGCACTAGCTTGCGTACTGCCATGACCCTAGTGGGTCCCTACTGCCATCCTCTCCATGTACAGCCATCTCCTTGTTCCTCTCGGTTGTTGACGACGTTGACAATGCCAGAGGGCGGCACACCGCGCACGACGAGCGAACCAAGGCGGAGGACGACGGTGAGGCCTCGGACGGAACAAACAAGAGCCATGGAAGAAGCGCCAGTCTATTCGCAGGCGGAGGGGAGTACGAGGGTTGACTGATTCGGGTGCAGGTGAGTGTTGGGGCTAATGTCACCAGAGAATAACAGGACGTGTGGGGGAATAGAGGGAGGGACCGGCCAATGTTTGAGGGTACAATAGGGCGGCAGAGGCGCAGCTAGCCCTAAGAGGCGGGAGTAGGCGGAACCGACAAGGTGGTTTGGTTTGCGCGGCTAGAGGAAGAAGACAAGAGATAGAAGATACACGACATATGTTGGATGCCAATCCAACGGCTGGTAGGCAGAACCGTTTGTTGACTAGTAATTAATTCAACACCACCTAGGATAGGATTTTTCCTCGTGGGTCCCAAATATCAGAATCCAAATCTGTCATGGCCATGCAACCTTTCTTACGAAAATTTATAGCCCATTTGGTGTGCTAGTTCAAAATAAGTTTGTGGGTGCTGGTGGGGGCTAATCACTTGGGTTCTGTAATGCACATTGTGCTCAAGAAGTCGGCGAGAGTGATGTTATTTCCCTTGGTTGGTATTTGTTACAATATTTCACTCTTAATTAAACAAATGGAAAGCCATTTGCCTTGTTTCAAAGAAAATATAACAATCACAGCCGAGTTGAAAAGGGCAACAACATTTAACTCCATCTTACAAACTATACAAAAGCATGAGGGTTAATTGTTCATCAGGTTTAGACAAAACCCAGATTGAAAAGGGCAACGACATCTAACTCCAGCACTGCTTTCGGTAGTCACAGTCAAATGGATTGGTCAGGTCCATAGAATGAACATCCTGGCTCATAAAATTTACTGGATTATGACCACAAGATGTTGTAAATAGAAGCCCGGCACGTTCAGAAGCCCTTTTGTCCACATGAAACTCCTTTTTTTGCTCTTCGACATACCCATCCGTCAAAACCATGCTGCTGATAAATTTAAGCCTGATGGACAATAGTAACCTCGCGTTCAGCAGGAAGAATGTGACAAACCTAGTGTTTGCATGGTTGGCTACATATCGTTCCAGTGTTATTGTCTTCAATCGAATGTCATGAGAAGTGAGAAAATCCCGGTGCTTATGAATCCACCCATTGGTTATAACTTTCTTACCCCATCCTGTTGCCTAAATAGACATGAAGATTGAAAATAGTTAAGGTCTAAAAAAGAGTGTCGAAAGAGCAATAGCTGAACGATTAATTCTAGTACACTATATGCGGGCTTCCAATGTGCGTGAAATTATCACCTTTATATACAACTTCTCCAGACATGGAAAGCATTGCAACAAGCCAATAATCTTGTTCAGATCAAAACTATTCATTTGGATATATAAGATCTTGACAGAATCCAGCACCATTGATAGGCTATCCATGGAGAAACTCTTCATTGAGCATAGAACATAATATTAGTACAAAATGTGTACTCCAAGATGATATATAACTTATGCGCAAAAATTTAAAATGCAGCTTATGGTTACAAGTGTAGATGATAATATACAGTACCTGAAGAACTATGGAGCCCAACACCATCTTAAAATGAGCACAGAGGTCATGTATTACACCCAAGGTCTCCAGTTTAGGCGCAAAGACGACAATTATTTGTGACGGTGAATAACTAGAATCAAGGATCAACCTTTGAAGTGAAGGGGCATATTCGATGATGAGCTGCCTTCCGTCAAAACAAATTCCAATTCTTACAAGGTTAGGCGACTTAATTTGGAGACAACCGATTCTAACTGTGAAAACAAGCAACAAGCACTCCAGGGCAGGCCAACTGGAGTGGATGATGTTGTGCAATGAGGCCTCCGATATATGAACCCGCACAAGTGAAAGTTTTTTTACAAATGGGAGTGGAAGGTTTAGTACTAGATTGTCTGGTAGGTAGCACAGCGCAAAGGTGGCGGTGGGGAGAGAGGAGGAAAACTGCGAGATGGACATGGGTGCTGAGGGCACAAGTACATGGCGTTCAGTATCTAGTAGGTGACTTCCTGGGGAATAGTAGAACTCAAGCAGCTATAGTTCTGTGAATTCAGGGGATTTCAGCCAGGTGTCCACCGTGCAGGGTATGCTATGCTTTCTCAGGTAGCATGACGGGATGCAGAGGCTTTAAACGGAGCCCTGGTGGGAGGAGAAGATGTCTCTGGGAGTTCAAAATCATTAAAGAGAGATAGCTGACGACAATCGAGATTAAGGGGTGTGGCACGCCATAGAGGGCGCCACCGCTGAGAGGACTTGGGTGCGGAATCAATCCTTGGTGGGGAGAAGCAAGATGATCTCCCCAAGGATGGCATCCGGCAGATCGCTGATGCGGTCCATCCTATATTCTGCGGGTCCCTGGGATCCGGTGGGGGTGGGCTTGCCGCTTCTCCCCATGTTGCCATGTGCGGAATCTATAACAGGCGTTGCCGCTGGCGGGAGCCTCTTCTTCTTGGCGCTAGGGTCAGCCGACTCCATTTTCCTCTAGGGCGTCGCGTCGAGCTCACAGATTTGAGTAGATTAACGAATGATGAGCCTAGTTGTAGTGTGAGTGAACAAGAAGGGGAGCTGGGGTTTTCTGTAGTAGTGAGGAAGAAGGGGAGCTGGGGTTTTCTGTAGGAGTGAGGTGAGGAATTTGGGGGTACTGGTGGAGCGAGCCGACGTAAGGTGGGTAGGAGTGAGGAGGAAGAAGAGCACCTAGGTTTTTTGGGAGGCGGTGTGTTGGGTAGCGCCTCTCATTAATTAAATATACATGCTTTTGAATTGATTTTATTATTTACTAGGGTGGATGGGCTGTTTTGTCTTGGGCCCTGAGAAACAATTACTACTAGTACAGTGGAGACACTCTACAGCTACCCAGAAAAACAATTACTACTAGTACACTAGAACACTATTGCTTCTAGCTCCTCCGAAGTCATCAAAACGTCTCCCTCTACTGAATGCCGTTTTACTTTGGTTCACCGACATGCGGGCCATGCAATGCACGGGCCCAAATGCCATCCACCAAATTAGAAGGCGATATGCATGCGGAGAGTCACCCCGATCATAGCGCGGCAGTAACGAGCCGTCATATCACAAAACCCCACCTCCCTGGAGTCTAAGTTTGACGGACGAAGAAACCATCATTTCACTCTTTGCTGAATCCCCTTCTCCCTCACTGTCTTCAAGAAAGCCAACACTCGCATCTGCCATTGTTCTTCTCTTCCAACAAAGGGAAGGTAAGTGGATCCGTGATGTTGGTATATTTTCATTCAGAAAAAAAGAACTTTTGCAAAGCAGTAACCGATCCTCACTCTCTTTTTTGTTTCATTGTCATTGTGATTGTGTTTTCCTTTCAGTTGTCTCCTAGTATTAGTCAGTTTCATGACGGACCAAGGAAAACCAGGAAAAGATATGTCGATGTTGGAGCAGACATGGGAGGCTGATCCCCACAACACAGAGAGCTCCAAGAAGATGGAGGCAGCCACTGAGTCGACCCCAGATACGCTCACGGCCACTACTGAGATGGTCAATGTCCCATTTGAGGTTGCAACCCCGTGGCCCTGTAGGAGCAGTTTTCGCCCTTCGAGGATGTGTGTCCCCCCCCCCCCCCGCTGAGCTACCCAAGGTGATTTTCTTCTTTGCCGATCTCGATTGTGGTTTTTCATCTAAGTATGTGGTGATAAATAATGCAAAATTTTATTAGCTACGATGCCATGCTACCTTCCCTATCAAGCATACTTTTGACTCTACATAGTGGTTTAAATAACTTGTGTTTCTTATATTGGAAAGTAATTCAGAATTTGTTTCTATTTCAATTAGAGCCCTGATGCAAACAAGGATTGTGTGGTTGTACATCTCACTCACCATGAGGCGGATGACCTGAATATATGCACTGGGAAAACAAAGTTCTTAGGTTGTTGGATCGTGGAATCCATTTGCACTTATACCAATATCGAGATGTATTCCAGCCTCATTGTTGTCAGGCATGTTGTCTAGGTGTACTGAAGCACAAGAAGTTCAAAGTTACTCCTTCGTTTGTGAGGCATATTGTTCTTGTCAAGCTTACGCAGGAAGATGATGTGGCATGCCTCCACAAACAAGTTTATGAGTGGCAAGGCCACAAGGTTATCTTCAAGAAGGTAAACATGATTGAGCTGCTGCCGGACGTCCTCGATGATGTTCATGGCATGGTCCGTCTTATGTCCATCCCAAATTAGATCTATGCATGAAATAGTTTCCCCAGTTAGTGTTTAATAGTAGTTTTCATTGTGTCTAATTATCCAAACCTTGTTGTGACGCCCCAAGACCGGAGCTTCGGATGCCTTCCATGTTTTCTGAGTTTTGTCGTGTGATTTGTTTGTTTGTTGCATTCATCATTGCATATTTTGCATTGCATCATGTCATTAATCTTTGCAACTCAACCAATTAAATACTCTGGATCTTCAATCCATTTAAATCGAGGGATATTCACTATGGTGATTTTTCTTTAAAACATATTCTCCCAATATTTTAGGGAGCTACTATTAAATATTCCATTGATGTGGAATCAACCATAAAACACTTGCAAATATTCCCCATGCCTTTTCTACTTCGAGTTTGACCTTCAAATCTTGTCCGCAATTCTTCTCACTTTTATCGAGGTTCCTCCAATAATCCTCATCATTTTTGGGCTCTTCTAAATATTGCCCTAGTTCAAACCACTCGATTTAAATTCAAATGAGTTTGAATTTAAATCTCGCAATCTTGGCCACTCCTATTTTTCATGGACCGTGCACATTTTTGTGAGTCTAGAAAAATTAACCTCATGCCAAACTCTACCCCTAGCCCCTTCCTTTTCTTCTCCCCTTTGTTTTTTTCTGTTATCTGGAGATAAGAGAGAGAGAGAGAGAGAGAGAGAGAGCCCAGCCAGGCCTCTGGCCACTTGGGCCTCCTAGCAGGCCGGCCCACCTAATCTCTAGCCCAGCCCAGCCTCCTTCCAACCCTAGCGTGCAACCCTCCTCCTCGTTCCCTTCCACCGCCGCCACACACATGCATTGCTCAGGAGAGGAGAGACCCTCTGCCCGATCCCCTCTCTCCCTTCGCTCTCTCCCTAGCGCCACCACCTCATTCCCAATCCCACTTCTCTCCCTCTCCCCGAGTGCGTCGCCCCTGCAGCCACCCGTCGCCCGCCTCCGTTCGGCTCTCTCGCTGTGGCCCTGCCGGACATCGGCGACCTCGAGCGCCGCCCTCCTCGCTTTCACGTCGTGCCTCCCCGCACCACCACCGGAGGGGCCAACTAAGGCAGCCCCAGCGCCCATGCCAAGCTTCCGTCAGGTCCCGCGTTGCCATCCAAGACCCCGCTGACTTCCCCTGCTTTTGTTGGGCGGGAACGATGCATCGAGCTCCCGCCTACAGCCAAGCCGGCAAGGCCCTGCTCTGTCGTCTGCCACTCCGTTGACCCCGCCACTCCACTTGGCCTCCTGCAGCTACCTGTTTCCGGCCATACCCATGGCTCGAGGAGCCCGAGCGTCTATCTGCTCTTCTCGCCCTGAGCCCCCCGCATCCGCCATCTCCAGTCGCTCCCGCCTGCAACTCCTTGTCCACGCCCCGGTCACGAACCTCCAAGACCACCATTGCAACTGTGCATTCGTGAGGTTGCTGCACTGGACGCCAAGTACCACGAACCGTCAAGGCCGAGAAGACGCCAAGTACCAGGACGACGAGGACCGCCAAGTTCGTCTACCGCCGTCAAGTGAACGACTACCATCATTCCAAGACCCAAATGACTACGGCGACATGAACATCTACGAACCGTGTTCAGCTACCGTTTCCTACCTAGAACGACTACCATCGACGTGCATTTCGCCCCGAAGGACTTGGATGCGACAAGTTCCTCTCCGAACGTGTACAACTACCGTCACCGTGTACGATTACTTCCCACGATGACCCATGAACGTCTACTTCCACTACCGTCGCGAGAACGACTACTTCCACTACAGCCCGTGTACCACTACTTCCTTCGACGAACTTGATCCGTTCCGAAAATGCACGCTTCAAAGGTATAACAACCGAGATGACCTTCCGAGAACGAATGTTTGCGATGCATGAGATGCTCGTGTTTCCACCGTGTCAGAATTTTTCACTTGCATGCTCCTCCTCGTTTGCCATGTCGTCGACCCGTGGGAACCCGGTTCCCAAGAGCACCCCACCATCCTTGCATGACACACTCACACCTACTTCCTTTTGCACCGGTATCTTCATGAGCTACAGGATCATCGGAATGTTGTCGTGGCACCATTTCTGTTGTCGTTGCCATGGCACCCCTTTGATTTCCGCCACGGCGACAAATGCTTCATAACCCGCTCATGTCAACATTTTCATAAAACTTTCATATGTCATTTGCATCATGATAATAACATTTAAAATGTTTAAAATTGTTGTTTGCATTAAATTGCTATTTGCACATGAGGATTTACCGGAATTGTTGTTTGATGTTTCCGGCCTCATTTAAAATGCCCAACTGTGTATTTTACTCATGTTTCACCCCTTGCCATGTTTAATAACATTAAATATTGTTGGGTACATAAACGGGAGAGAACTAAATAATGGAATGTGGTGTCTTGTCAATATGCATCTTGTTGCATATTGAGCTCCACTTAACTTGTAGTATTGTTTGTTGCACTTTGCCATGCCATGCCTCATTAAATCGGACATGCATCATACTTGGTTGTGGATCATGCTATGTTTATGTGAAGGTTTTTTACTATGTTGCTTGCTTCTTTCCGGGTTGCTTCTCTCGTTAGCTTCGGTTTCGTTCCGAAGTTGTTAGGATTCATTCGACTACGTTGGGTCGTCTACTTCTTGGACTCGGTCTTCTTCCTTGTGAGATCTCAGGCAAGATGACCATACCCTCGAAATCACTTTTATCTTTGCTTGCTAGTTGTTCGTTCTATCACTATGTCGCGCTACCTACCACTTGTTATATCATGCCTCCCATATTGCCATGTCAAGCCTCTAACCCACCTTCCTAGCAAACCGTTGTTTGGCTAAGTTACCGGTTTTGCTCAGCCCCTCTTATAGCATTGTTAGTTTTAGGTGAAGTCGAAGTTTGTTCCATGTTGGAACATGGATATGTTGGGATATCACAATACATCTTATTTTAATTAATGCATCTATATACTTGGTAAAGGGTGGAAGGCTCGGCCTTATGCCTGGTGTTTTGTTCCACTCTTGCCGCCCTAGTTTCCGTCATACCGATGTTATGTTCCTTGATTTTGTGTTCCTTACGCGGTTGGGTGTTATGGGAACCGCTTGACAGTTCGCCTTGAATAAAACTCCTCCAGCAAGGCACAACCTTGGTTTTACATTTGCCTAACAACCTATTACCCTTCCCTTGGGTCGGCCAACCCGAGGGTCATCTTTATTTTAACCCCCCAGGCTAGTGCTTCTCTAAGTGTTGGTCCGAACCCGGCAACCTGCGAGGCCACCTCGGGGCAACTTGAGGGCTGGTTTTACTCGTAGCTTGACCTATCCGGTGTGTCCTGAGAATGAGATACACGCGACTCCTTTCGGGATTGTCGACACATCGGGCGGCTTTGCTGGTCTTGTTTTACCATTGTCAAAATGTCTTGTAACCGGGATTCCGAGACTGATCGGGTCTTCCCGGGAGAAGGAATATCCTTCATTGACTGTGAGAGCTTGTGATGGGCTAAGTTGGGACACCCCTGCAGGGTATAAACTTTCGAGAGCCGTGCCTGCGGTTATGTGGCAGATGTGAATTTGTTAATATCCGGTTGTAGCGAACTTGACACTTAACTTAATTAACATGCATCAAACGCGTGTGTAGCCGTGATGGTTTATTTTCAGCGGAGTCCGGGAAGTGAACACGGTTCTTGTGTTATGATTGTGCGTAAGTAGTGTCAGGATCACTTCTTGATCACTTCTAGCTTCTCTACCGTTGCATTGCTTCTCTTCTCATGTCATCATGCCATCATGTCATTAATCTTTGCAACTCAACCAATTAAATTGTATGGATCTTCGATCCATTTAAATCGAGGGATATTCACTATGGTGATTTCTCTTTAAAACATATTCTCCCAATATTTTAGGGAGCTACTATTAAATATTCCATTGATGTGGAATCAACCATAACACACTTGCAAATATTCCCCATGCCTTTTCTACTTCGAGTTTGACCTTCAAATCTTGTCTGCAATTCTTCTCACTTTTATCGAGGTTAATCCAATAATCCTCATCATTTTTGGGCTCTTCTAAATATTGCCCTAGTGCAAACCACTCGATTTAAATTCAAATGAGTTTGAATTCAAATCTCGCAATCTTGGCCGCTCCTATTTTTCATGGACCGTGCACATTTTGTGAGTCTAGAAAAATTAACCTCATGCCAAACTCTACCTCTTCATTTTCTTCTCCTTCCCTTTGGTTTTTTTTCTGTTATCTGGAGATAAGAGAGAGAGGGCCCAGCCAGGCCTCTAGCCACTTGGGCCTCCTAGCAGGCCGGCCCACCTAATCTCTAGCCCATCCCAGCCTCCTTCCAACCATAGCGCGCAACCCTCCTCCTCGTTCCATTCCACCGCCGCCACACACATGCGTCGCTCAGGAGAGGAGAGACCCTCTGCCCGATCCCTCCTCAACCTTCGCTCTCTCCCTCGCGACGCCACCTCCTTCCTGATCCCACTTCTCACCCTCTCCTCGAGCGCGTTGCCCCTATAGCCTCCCGTCACCCGCCTCCGTTCGGCTCTCTCGTTGCGGCCCTGCCGGACGTCAGCGACCTCGAGCGCTACCCTCCTCTCTTTCGCACCGTGCCTCCCCGCGCCACCACCGGAGGGGCCAACTCCTGAGGCCCCAGCGCCCGCGCCAAGCTGCCGTCAGGTCCCCCGTCGCCATCCAAGACCCTGCCTACCTCCCCTGCTTCTGTTGTGCGGGAACGACGCATCGAGGGCCCGCCTACAGCCAAGCCAGCAAGGCCCTTCTCTGTCGTCCGCCACTCTATCGACCCCGCCGCTCCCCTTGGCCTCCTGCAGCTGCCTGTTTCTGGCCATCCCCATGGCTCGAGGAGCCCGAGCCTCTATCTGCTATTCTCGCCCTGAGCCCCCTGCATCCTCCATCTCCAGTCGCTCCCGCCTGCAACTCCTTCTCCACGCCCCGGTCACGAACCTCCAAGACCACCATTGCAACTGTGCATTCGCGAGGTTGCTGCACTAGACGCCAAGTACCACGAACTGTCAAGGCCGAGAGGACGCCAAGTACCAGGACAACGAGGACCGCCAAGTTTGTCTACCACCGTCAAGTGAACAACTACCATCATTCCAAGACCCAAACGACTACGGCGACATGAACATCTACGAACCATGTTCAGCTACCGTTTCCTACCTAGAACGACTACCGTCGACGTGCATTTCGACCCGAAGGACTTGGATGCGATAAGTTCCTCTCCGAACATGTACAACTACCGTCACCGTGTACGATTACTTCCCGCGATGACCCGTGAACGTCTACTTCCACTACCGTCGCGAGAACGACTACTTCCACTACGGCTCGTGTACCACTACTTCCTTCGACGAACTTGATCCGTTCCGAAAAGGCACGCCTCAAAGGTATAACCACCGAGATGACCTTCCGAGAACGAATGTTTGTGATGCATGAGATGCTCGTATTTGCACCATGTCTGAATTTGTCGCTTGCACGCTCCTCCTCGTTTGCCATGCCATCAACCCGTGGGAACCCGGTTCCCGGGAGCACCCCACCATCCTTGCATGACACACTCACACCTACTTCATTTTGCACCCGTATCTTCGTGAGCTACCGGATCATCAGAATGTTGCCGTGGCACCATTTCCGTTGTCGTTGCCGTGGCACCCCTTTCGTTTCTGCCACGACGACAAATGCTTCATAACCTGCTCATGTCAACATTTTCATAAATATTGCATAAAACTTGCATGTGTCATTTTCATCATGATAATAACATTTAAAATGTTTAAAATTGTTGTTTGCATTAAATTTCTATTTGCACATGAGGATTTACCAGAATTGTTGTTTGATGTTTTCGGCCTCATTTCAAATGCCTAACTGTGTATTTTACTCTTGTTTCACCCCTTGCGATGTTTAATAACATTAAATATTGTTGGGTACAGAAACGGGAGAGAACTAAATAATGGAGTGTGGTGTCTTGTCAATATGAATCTCGTTGCATATTGAGCTCCACTTAACATGTAGTATTGTTTGTTGCACTTTGCCATGCCATGTTTATGAGATGGTTGTTTACTATGTTGCTTGCTTATTTCTGGGTTGCTTCTCTTGTTAGCTTCCGTTTCGTTCTGAAGTTGTGAGGATTCATTCGACTACGTTGGGTCGTCTACTTCTTGGACTCGTTCTTCTTCCTTGCGGGATCTCAGGCAAGATGACCATACCCTCGAAATCACTTCTATCTTTGCTTGCTAGTTATTCGTTCTATCGCTATGTCGCACTACCTACCACTTGTTATATCATGCCTCCCATATTGCCATGTCAAGCCTCTAACCCACCTTCCTAGCAAACCGTTGTTTGGCTAAGTTACCGCTTTTGCTCAGCCCCTCTTATAGCGTTGTTAGTTTCAGGTGAAGTCGAAGTTTGTTCCATATTGGAACATGGATATGTTGGGATATCACAATATATCTTATTTTAATTAAGGCATCTATATACTTGGTAAAGGGTGGAAGGCTCGGCCTTATGCCTGGTGTTTTGTTCCACTCTTGCCGCCCTAGTTTCCATCATACCAGTGTTATGTTCCTTGATTTTGTGTTCCTTACGCGGTTGGGTGTTATGGGAACCCCGTGATAGTTCGCCTTGAATAAAGCTCCTCCAGCAAGGCCCAACCTTGGTTTTATATCTGCCTAACAACCTATTACCCTTCCCTTGGGTCGGCCAACCCGAGGGTCATCTTTATTTTAACCCCCCCGGGCCAGTGCTTCTCTAAGTGTTGGTCCGAACCAGGAACCTGTGGGGCCACCTCGGGGCAACTTGAGGGCTGGTTTTACTCGTAGCTTGACCTATCCGGTGTGTCCTGAGAACGAGATATGTGCGACTCCTATCGGGATTGTCGACACATCGGGCGGCTTTGCTGGTCTTATTTTACCATTGTCGAAATGTCTTGTAACCGGGATTCTGAGACAGATCGGGTCTTCCCGGGAGAAGGAATATCCTTCGTTGACCGTGAGAGCTTGTGATGGGCTAAGTTGGGACAACCCTATAGGGTATAAACTTTCGAGAGCCATGCCCGCGGTTATGTGGCAGATGGGAATTTGTTAATATCTGGTTGTAGCGAACTTGACACTTAACTTAATTAAAATGCATCAAACGCGTGTGTAGCCGTGATGGTCTCTTTTCGACGGAGTCCGGGAAGTGAACACGGTTCTTGTGTTATGATTGTGCGTAAGTAGTTTCAGGATCACTTCTTGATCACTTCTAGCTTCTCGGCCGTTGCGTTGCTTCTCTTCTCATGTCATCATGCCATCATGTCATTAATCTTTGCAACTCAACCAATTAAATTGTATGGATCTACGATCCATTTAAATCGAGGGATATTCACTATGGTGATTTCTCTTTAAAACATATTCTCCCAATATTTTAGGGAGCTACTATTAAACATTCCATTGATGTGGAATCAACCATAACAAACTTGCAAATATTCCCCATGCCTTTTCTACTTCGAGTTTGACCTTCGAATCTTGTCCACAATTCTTCTCACTTTTATCGATGTTCCTCCAATAATCCTCATCATTTTTGGGCTCTTCTAAATGTTCCCCTAGTTCAAACCACTCGATTTAAATTCAAATGAGTTTGAATTTAAATGTCACAATCTTGGCCACTCGTATTTTTCATGGACCGTGCACATTTTTGTGAGTCCAGAAAAATTAACCTCATGCCAAACTCTACCCCTAACCCCTTCTTTTTCTTCTCATCCCCTTTGTTTTTTCTGTTATCTAGAGATGAGAGAGAGAGAGAGAGAGCCCAGCCAGGCCTCTGGCCACTTGGGCCTCGTAGCAAGCCGGCCCACCTAATCTCTAGCCCAGCCCAGCCTCCTTCCAACCCTAGCGCGCAACCCTCCTCCTCGTTCCCTTCCACCGCCGCCACACACATGCATCGCTCAGGAAAGGAGAGACCCTCTGCGGCTCTGCCCGATCCCCTCTCTCCCTCGCGCTGCCACCTCGTTCCCGATCCCACTTCTCTCCCTCTCCCCGAGCGCGTCGCCCCTGCAGCCTCCCGTCGCCCGCCTCCGTTCGGCTCTCTCGCCGCGGCCCTGCCAGACGTCGGCGACCTCGAGCGCCACCCTCCTCGCTTTCGCGTCGTGCTTCCCCACGCCACCACTGGAGGGTCCAACTCCGGTGGCCCCAACGCCTGCGCCAAGCTGCCATCAGGTCCCGCGTCGCCATCCAAGACCCCACCGGCCTTCCCTGCTTTTGTTGCACGTGAATGACGTATCGAGCGCCTGCCTACAGCCAAGCAAGCAAGGCCCTTCTCTGTTGTCCGCCACTCCGTCGACCCCGCCGCTCCCCTTGGCCTCCTGCAGCTGCCTGTTTCCGGCCATCCCCATGGCTCGAGGAGCCCGAGCCTCTATATGCTCTTCTCGCCCTGAGCCCCCTGCATCCGCCATCTCAAGTCCCTCCCGCCTGCAACTCCTTCTCGACGCCCCGGTCACGAACCTCCAAGCCCACCATTGCAACTGTGCATTCGCAAGGTTGCTACACTGGACGCCAAGTACCACGAACTGTCAAGGCCGAGAGGACGCCAAGTACCAGGATGACGAGGACCGCCAAGTTCGTCTACCACCGTCAAGTGAACGACTACCATCATTCCAAGACCCAAACGACTACGGCGACATGAACATCTACAAACCGTGTTCAACTACCGTTTCCTACCTAGAACGACTACCGCCGACGTGCATTTCGCCCCGAAGGAATTGGATGCGACAAGTTCCTCTCCGAACGTATACAACTACCATCACTGTTGATACGTCTCCATCATATCTACTTTTCCAAACACGTTTGCCCTTGTTTTGGACTCTAACTTGCATGATTTGAATGGAACTAACCAGGACTTACGCTGTTTTCAGCAGAATTACCATGGTGTTATTTATGTGCAGAAACAAACGTTCTCGGAATGACCTAAAACTTCACGGAGCAACTTTTCAGAAAATATGAAAAATATGTAACACCCCGGTTGTAACTTTCCCAATTTGTACTCCAACTCTTGCCGTTTCGGCGTTAAGTTATTTTATTTTTTCGGGTTAGGGTCTTTGTCTCCGTGTGTTGTTATCGTTGTCATGCATCCCTGCCATGTACTTTGTTGTCATGTTTGGGTGATGTAGCTTGTTCATCTCTTTGCATTTAGATGGCTACTTGCTGTAAATCGCAGACCGGTGTCATATTTGTTTTGCTTGCCATTTCCAATCCGTAACTCTGATTCCGGCGTTCTTTATATCGTTTTCAAGCGATTTCATCTCATCTTTCCAGTGGCACACTTGGATTTCCAGGTTGAGGCCAGGTTCATGCATCCCTTGTCAAATATTGCATATGCATTCCGCATCACATCCCGCATAGCATACCATCCTTGCATCATATTGTTTGATCCTTGCACGTGGTTGATTGTGTCCTTGTTGCTTGTTTGTCTTGTTTGGGTAGAGCCGGGAGATGAGTTCGCTAACGAGGAGCCCATTGAGTTTGCTTTCGAGGATCCAGTCAACTCTGACAACTTTGCAGGCAAGATGATCATACCCTCGAAATCACTACTATCTTTGCTATGCTAGATTGCTCGCTCTTTTGCTATGCCATTGCTACGATGCCTACCACTTGCTTTCAAGCCTCCCAAATTGCCATGTCAAACCTCTAATCCACCATGTCCTAGCAAACCGTTGATTGCCTATGTTACCGCTTTGCTCAGCCCCTCTTATAGCGTTGCTAGTTGCAGGTGAAGATTGGAGGCCGTTCCTTGTTGGAACTTTTATTTACTTGTTGGGATATCATTATTTAATCTTGTTATCTTAATGCATCTATATACTTGGTAAAGGGTGGAAGGCTCGGCCTCTCGCCTAGTGTTTTGTTCCACTCTTGCCGCCCTAGTTTCCGTCATATCGGTGTTATGTTCCCGAATTTTGCGTTCCTTACGCGTTTGGGTTATAATGGGAACCCCTTGATAGTTCGCCTTGATTAAAGCTTTTCCAGCAATGCCCAACCTTGGTTTTACCATTTTCCACCTAGCCTCTTTTCCCTTGGGTTTCTGGAGCCCGAGGGTCATCTTATTTTAGCCCCCCCCCCCGGGCCAGTGCTCCTCTGAGTGTTGGTTCCACCGAGCGATGTCAGGGGCTACCAGGGGCAACTCTGGGCTGGCCTACCCGACGTCTTGCTCATCTGAGTGTGCCCTGAGAACGAGATATGTGCAGCTCCTACCGGGATTTGTCGGCACATTCGGGCGGTGTTGCTGGTCTTGTTTTAACCTGTCGAAGTGTCTTGAAGAACCGAGATACTGAGTCTGATCGGAACGTCTTGGGAGGAGGTCTATTCCTTCGTTGACCGTGAGAGCTTGTCATGGGCTAAGTTGGGACTCCCCTGCAGGGATTTGAACTTTCAAAAGCCGTGCCCGCGGTTATGGGCAGATGGGAATTTGTTAATGTCCGGTTGTAGATAACTTTAACCTTAACTTAATTAAAATGAATCAATTGAGTGTGTTACCGTGATGGCCTCTTCTCGGCGGAGTCCGGGAAGTGGACACGGTGTTGGAGTAATGTTTGCGCAGGTTGTTCTCTAGTTTCTCGCTCGCGTTTTGCCTCCTCTTCTCGCTCTCTTTTGCGAATAGGATAGCCACCATACTTGCTAGTCGCTTGCTGCAGCTCCACATATATTTTACCTTGCCTTACTTATAAGCTTAAATAGTCTTGATCGCGAGGGTGCGAGATTGCTGAGTCCCTGTGGCTCACATATTACTATTACACCAGATGCAGGGCCTGATGATTCCGCTCTAGGTGACGCGTTTGAGCTCAAGTGGGAGTTCGACGAGGACTCTCAACGTTACTATGTTTCCTTTCCTGATGATCAGTAGTGGTGGTCAGTTGGGGGTGATCGGGACCGTGTCGCATGTTGGGTTCTCTTTTATTTTGGCGCCGTAGTCGGGCCATGAGTGTTTGGATGATGTAATGTTATTTATGTACTTGTTTGACGTGGCGAGTGTAAGCCAACTATATTATCTCCCCTTTTATTATCATATTACATGGGATCTTGTGAAGATTGCCTAACTTGCGACATATGCCTTCAATGCGATTATGTCTCTAAGTCATGCCTCGACACGTGGGAGCTATAGTCGCATCGAGGGTCTTACAAAATACCTGCAAAAGATGAAGGCCAGGGGGCCCACCACCTGTCCACGAGGGTGGGGGGCGCGCCCCTACCTCGTGGGCCCCATGTTGCCTCTCTGACTCCAACTCCAACTCCATATATTGTGTTTCGGGGAGAAAAAAATTAGAGAGAAGAAATCATCGCGTTTTACGATACAGAGCCGTCGCCAAGCCCTAAAACCTCTCGGGAGGGCTGATCTGGAGTCCGTTCGGGGCTCTGGAGAGGGGAATCCGTCGCCATCGTCATCATCAACCATCCTCCATCACCAATTTCATGATGCTCACCGTCGTGCGTGAGTAATTCCATCGTAGGCTTTGTTGGGGATATTACTACTGGGTGTAAACTGGCCTATCTAGGCCGGGTTAACTTCGTCAGTAGTTAAGTATGTTAAAGCCCAAGAAGGCAGATGAGGGCTCAAGGCCCATGGTCGGTTCAAGGCCTGTAGCCATAAACCGGCGTTGGTAGTTAACTTGTATTGTAAGTTAGGAATAAGTACAGACCAAACCGGACACATCTATGAGCCGGTATTGGGACTCTGTGAACCGACGGGCGTCACCCGTGTATATAAGGGGACGACCCGGCGGTGGTTCAAGGACAACAGACAACAACTCGAGACATAGGCGAAGCTTGTTTGCTCCCTAGTCATCGAAACCCCATCAATTCCATCACAACTAGACGTAGGCTTTTACCTTCATCGAAGGGGCCGAACTAGTATAAACTCCCTTGCGTCCCCGTGTCCGCTTTAACCCCTTCAAGCTAACCCGTCGCGATGGCTCCACGACTAAGTCCTTTCTCTAGGACATCTGCCGTGACAAAACCACGACAGTTGGCGCCCACCGTGGGGCTATCGCACGATGGTTTCAAGTTCTTGGAGGGCCGCTTTGAAAGACTCAAGGGCTATGTCGTGGGCCGGATGACTAAGAGTCGTCCTGGCAAGCTCTACATCGATGATGCAGGCTGGGGCCCTGAGGCCGGCTCAGTTGAGTACGGGTACCGGGTCCCCTTTGGTGGCATACACATTTTCATCGGCAAGATCGGAGAACCGGGCCCTGAGCCGGATATCTGCACCGACCTCGTCGAAACGGCTCAGCGTGCGCAATCTGCCCGGGTTAAACCGGCCATGAAGCGTGCCTTCGTGGGAGTCATCCCTGGAGGAGGTCATGAGGATGGATCGGGATCTGGCGGCGAGACCGTCATTTACTCCGGCGATGAGTCATCCGGAGAAACCAAATCTCTTTATCAGCTACAAATGGCCAGATTGGGGGCTATTCCGATGGTGACAGTATTCCGGACCCCTCTGATCTACCCAACCGAGTTGGAATATTCATGGCTGGCACACAAGCAGCACTTCATTCTTCAACTGTTGCGCCAATAACCTCCGGTTCAGCAGCGGCGACAGCTGCTAGGGCAGGGAGCTCTGCGCGTCCGACGGCTCAAGTTCTATCAGATCTATTTGATGCATTGGTTGTGCTTATGGCAAAGGCTAATCTGGCGGATCAGGAAGTCCACAACGCGGAGATTGCAAAGGTGAAGGAACAGATCACCCACGCCAAGGCAGACCTGGCAGCTGAGGATGCCAGGATGACCGCAGAGCGGGCCGCTTTAGACGCACAAGCCTACAGGCTCATGTTGGACCAGAACGCGTCGCATGAAATCATGAAGAGGAAGTACTGATCCCGTTTGCCTTCAGTTTTCGAGGCTAGAGACCTTTTCAACGCCCTAGGAGCAGGAACCAGTAATCCGTTGGAGGTAAACTGGACGGAAGCCCCTGCAACCGGCGCGCCGGTTCAGCCCCATTGGATGGATCTGCCTCGTCAAAATACTGTTATACCTCAGGCTGTTTCGACACCTCCGGGTCACTACTCCAACCCGATGGACAATCTCGTTGCCGCTGCTGCACGGCTGGAGGCCATTCCAATTGAAGGTGACTCGCCACAGGCAGTAGAGACGCGACGGGTCAAGGAGCTTCTGAGGACAGCTTTGGTCCAACAGGAAGCATACTCGTACAGCCATGATCGGATCCACTCGACCCCCCATCCAAGCCAGAGCTATAGCAGACATATGGATGAACCGGCAGTGTCGAGTAATGAACAACGTGGAGCACCCCGTGGCAACAACCCGGCGGGTGGTGCTGATAATGCTCAGGAAGTGGTGGAGCGGGCCCGAGCGCGCAGGGAGGCCGAGTTAGCCGCACAGCATCAGGCTCGGCAGCTCACGCCGGTTCGTCCAACTATCTCGATCGAACCTGGTGTTACTTCTAGTTCTTTGGGGGTGCCTTGCCTTGTCCCCGCTTTATGCAATGTGCGCCTGCCCAAGGATTTCAAAGGCCCGCGCAAAGTACCAAATTACACGGCGGATCAACCTCCAGAGACATGGGTGGAGAGCTATGAGATGGCCATGGAGATTCTTGATGTGGATGACGCGGCGTGTGCGAAATACTTCACCATGATGCTTGAAGGAACAGCCCGTACTTGGTTAAAAAGCTTGCCGGCTAATTCTATCAGTTCATGGGCCCAATTACGAGCCCGGTTTATCAGCAATTTCAAGGATACATGTAAACAGCCTATGTCGATAGTGGACTTAGCTGCTTGCGTCCAGGAGGAAGGAGAATCGACGACTCATTGGGTGCGCCGGGTTTCACAAGTGTTGCATTCATCAGACCACATCAACGCTGACACCGCAGTATTAACCCTAGAAGGCAACTGCCGGTTTGGGCCCCTAAAGCTGAAGTTGGGACGGATGAAGCGTCATTGCACTGACATGGGGACCCTCATGTCTGCTTTGGTAAAGTATGTTGATTCTGATAGTACCAAGGATCCCGAATCTGATGATGACAAGGCAGGGAAGGGAAAGAAGAACAACAACTCCAAAGGTTAGCAGCATCACTGGGCAGGCAATGGTGGTGGAGGCAAGCGTAAAGCGGATGGTAACATGGACTTTGTGGCTAATACCAACGCGCAGGACAATGGCTAGCGACGCAAGGGTAAACCAAAAAATCACAGTGGGGCACCCAACCCTAACCCGGACCGCCTAAACTATCTACTGAGCCAGCCCTGTCCAAGACATGGGACGAAGGAGGCGCCAGCAAACCACCTTTGGAAGGATTGCTTCATTATGCAGGAGTTCAAGAATTCTAATGCTTTCCGATATGATCACGGCTCCAGCGGTGGCTCAGGATCCGGGCCGGGTTACGGTGGAGGAAATTCCCGTTCAGGATTTAATGGTAATCCGGGCGGACATAATAATCAAAATAGTCAGAACAACCAGGGTGGTTACAACCAACAGCAGCAACAGTCAGGTTACCAGAGCAACCCAAAGCAGTTGAGTAGTGGGCAGTACCATGTCTTCACCACTAGCTTGGACAAGCGAGACCGGAAGGTTCAGAGGCGGGCGGTCAACTCTGTTGAACCGGCCATGCCCCATTATCTACGCTGGTCTGAACAGCCAATCATATGGAGCAGAGAGGATCACCCTCCCCAGGTTGATAATCCGGGTCAGTTGGCTCTGGTGGTGGCGCCTTAGGTGGGAGATTACAAGTTCACCAAAGTGCTCATGGATGGAGGGAGCAGCATTAATATCTTGTACTATGAGACCTTCCGTCGTATGGGACTAACAGATAAAAATCTCAAACCGTCTAATACAGTGTTCCACGGTGTGGTACCTGGCAAATCAGCATATCCTGTTGGTAAGATAGCTCTGGAAGTGGCATTTGGGGATGATCATGATTCCAGGTCGGAGACATTGACGTTTGAAGTGGTGAAAATCCAAAGTCCATATCACGCCCTGTTTGGGCGACCGGCCTACGCCAAGTTTATGGCACGGCCCTGTTATGTGTATTTGCAGCTCAAGATGCCGGGTCACAAGGGGACAATAACGGTTCACGGAAGCCGCAAAATCGCTTTGGAGTGCGAGGAAGGAGATGCGGCCTATGCAGAGTCGGTTTGTGCCACCGAGGAGCTGAAGTATTATAAGGACAATGTTGATCCGGCGGACATGACTCCATTAAAGAAGCCAACTACGGAGCATGATCCGGCCTTGAAGTTCAAATCGGCAGCAGAAACTAAGCTTGTTGACTTCGTACCTGGCGATTCGTCCAAGCAGTTCAGCATCAGTGCCAACTTGGATCCGAAATAGGAAAGCACGCTCATCGAGTTCATCCGTGAGAATCGGGACATTTTTGCATGGAAGCCCTCTGACATGCCAGGTGTACTGAGGCAACTCGCTGAGCACACCCTTAATGTGGATCCTAAATACAAACCGGTGAAACAGTTCCTCCGCCGGTTTAACGAAGAAAGACGCAAGGCGGTTGGAGAAGAGGTAGCCAGGCTCTTAGCAGCTGGCTTTATTGTTGAAGTTTTTCACCCTGAGTGGCTTGCCAATCCGGTGCTGGTCCTTAAGAAAAACGGCACCTGGTGCATGTGTGTGGATTACACAGATCTTAATAAGGCTTGTCCAGCAGATCCTTTTGCCCTCCCCCATATTGATCAAATTATTGATGCTACGGCGGGTTGGGAGCGTTTAAGTTTTTTGGATGCATATGTTGGCTATCATCAGATCAAAATGGCAGTTAAGGACCAGGAGAAGACGGCATTCATAACTCCCTTTGGAGCCTTCTGCTATGTGTCTATGCCCTTTGGGCTCAAGAGTGCCCAGGCAACTTATCAACGGTGTGTACAAAATTGTCTTCACAAGCAGATTGGCCATAATGTACATGCTTACGTGGATGATATCGTGGTTAAGTCCAGGGAGAAGGAGACTCTGATTGATGATTTGAAGGAAACCTTTGATAACCTGAGGACATACAAGATGATGCTTAATCCGGACAAGTGTGTCTTTGGTGTACCGGCGGGCAAGTTATTGGGTTTTCTGGTGTCCAACAGGAGAATTGAGGCTAATCCGGAGAAGATCACAGCCATCACCTCCCTGGCTAAACCGAAGTGTATCAATGATGTTCAACGCCTGGCAGGCCGGATTGCCGCGTTAAGCCGGTTTATCAGTCGTCTTGGTGAGAAGGCAATCCCTTTGTATCAGATGTTGAAGAAGACGGATCAGTTTGTCTGGAGTTCCGCTGCTGATGAAGCATTTGAGGACTTAAAGCGGCAATTAGCCAATCCGCCTGTGCTCGCCGCTCCCATTGACAAGGAGCCGTTACTGCTATATGTTGCTGCTAATGCTCGTGCGGTCAGCATGGCTATTGTGGTGGAGCGAAAGGAGGCAGGTAAGGAGCATCCGGTTCAACGTACGGTCTATTATATCAGCGAGGTACTCATTGAGTCCAAGAAAAGGTATCCGCATTGGCAGAAGCTGGTGTATGGAGTTTTTATGGCAAGCCGGAAGCTTAAACAATACTTCCAAGGGCACCCAATTACGGTGGTTAGTTCTGGTCCTTTGGGGGATATCATCCAGAACCGGGAAGCAACTGGCTGGATTGCCAAGTGGGCTATAGAGCTTGGGCCGCATGGTTTGAAGTATGTGCCTCGGACGGCGGTTAAGTGTCAAGCACTTGTTGATTTCATCAATGATTGGACGGAAATGCAAGCACCTGAAGAAAAGCCGGATCACACATATTGGACCATCCATTTTGACGAATCCAGGCAATTGGAAGGCTCGGGGGCTGGAGTCGTATTAACTTCCCCACGAGGTGATAAGTTTTGTTACGTTCTCCACTTAATGTTCCCTTGTACTAACAATGCAGCTGAGTATGAAGCCTTGCTCCACGGTCTCCGGATGGCTAAGGAGATGAATCTAAGTCGAGTTAAGTGCTTTGGTGACTCGGACCTTGTGGCTCAGCAAGTATCTGGCACTTGGGACTCCAAGGACCCACTCATGGCAGCATATCATCGTGAGGTGGATATTGTTGCAGGTCACTTTAAAGGCTATCAGGTGGACCACGTGGACCGGCAGAAGAATGAAGCGGCGGACGCTTTTCGCCGGCTGGGCTCTCAGCACAAACCGGTCCCGCCCAATGTTTTTCTGGATGTGCTGCACAACCCATCGGTCAAGATCCCTGGTGAAGCGGATTTGGCTATTCCTGATCCGGAGGCTCAATTGGTGGCACCTCTTCATGTTATTCCGAATTGGACGCTTCCTTACTTGGCGTACAAGAACCGGGGTGAGTTACCAGAGGATGAGACTCTGGCCCGACAGATAATCCGGCGGTCCAAGTCCATGACTATTATCAACGGCGAGTTGCATCATTGCAGTGTGTCAGGGGCGTTTCAATGCTGTGTGTCTCCTGAAGAAGGCCGTGAAATTTTGTGTGAGATCCACGAAGGAGATTGTGGTCACCACGCCGGTTCAAAATCTCTGGTGGCTAAAGCGTTTCGCCATGGCTTCTATTGGTTAACTGCTCATGCTGATGCGGAGGATCTGGTCAGACGATGTGATGGTTGCCAAAAGTTTTCAAGATGTGCTCATGTGCCGGCTCAAGAATTGAGAATGATTCCAATTACTTGGTCGTTTGCAACTTGGCGGCTGGATATGGTTGGGCCTTTCAAAAGGTCCAAAGATAAGAAGACCCACCTCCTGGTGGCGGTTGACAAGTTTACAAAGTGGGTGGAGGCAGAACCTGTTAGCAAGTGTGATGCGGCCACGGCGGTTCAGTTCATCAAAAAAGTGATTTTCCGGTTTGGCTTTCCACACAGTATCATCACAGATAATGGTACCAATTTTTCCAAAGGTGCCATGAAGGAGCTCTATGAGCGGGAGCACATCCGGCTCGACGTTTCATCGATGGCACACCCACAGTCCAATGGTCAAGCAGAAAGGGCTAATCAAGAGATCTTGAGAGGCATCAAGCCCCGGCTTATGGTTCCTTTGCAGAGAACACCGGGTTGTTGGGTAGAAGAGTTACCATCTGTGTTATGGAGCATCAATACTACACCCAACAGATGAACAGGATACACACCGTTCTTCATGGTTTACGGACTGGAGGCGGTTCTCCCCAGTGATATCCGTCATGATTCACCCCGTGTGGCGGCTTATGTTGAAGCAGACAATGAGACAGCACGGCAAGACGCTTTGTACCTGTTGGATGAAGAACGTGACATAGCAGCTGCCCGCTCGGCGATTTACCAACAGGATCTTCGTCGTTATCACAGTCGCCGAGTCAGAACCAGAACCTTTCAGGAAGGAGATTTGGTACTTCGGCTCATCCAAGATCAGACTGATATGCATAAGCTATCCCCACCTTGGGAGGGGCCTTTCATGGTCAGCAAGAATCTGCACAATGGGTCATACTATCTGATCGATATTCGAGAGCATAAAGACTCACGTACATCAGAGGAGGAGACCAACAGGCCGTGGAACATAGCTCATCTTCGTCCTTACTATACCTAATCCATTGGCTCTACTTATGTACATATTACGATGATGTATATATTATGATTAAATATAATAAACCGGAACCTCAGCTAAAGCGGGGTATCTGTTCTTTTACATCATGTGTGGTTACACGGAGTTGTTCTAAAGCGGCCTCCGGTTTACCCCTTGAGTTAGCTTTTCAAAAGCATCATGTTATATCACTTGGGGGCTTGGTCATGTTTGAACCAATGCAATACCTCTTGATAGACGAGAGCCACCAGATCACTTGGGGACTTGGT
This sequence comes from Triticum urartu, assembly GCF_056163025.1. Taxonomy (NCBI): domain Eukaryota; kingdom Viridiplantae; phylum Streptophyta; class Magnoliopsida; order Poales; family Poaceae; genus Triticum; species Triticum urartu. Next base: position 155,195,342 of record NC_141873.1, on the reverse strand, counting down.
CACGTCTGAACCAGTCATGCCTCTTGATCGGCCTAAGGCCACAGAATCACTTGGGGGCTTGGTCGAACCCAAACCATTGCCATGCCACTTGATCGGCATAAATGCCACGGTTTCATTTGGGGACCTGGCTGACTTGAACCATAGCTACACCTATCGGGAGCTTGGTCGTGTTCGACCATGGTAACGCCATCTGATCAGCTCAAATAAGCCTCTTTTTGCAAACGGTTTTGTCATTGCCTTTGCTTCACATTTTTCTTTGAAAGATATTTCTTTCTTTTTATTGTGTTTTTTAAACCGATGAAGTTTTAAGCCGGTTTAAACTGTCAATTGACGGAACACGGTTCATTTTAATCCGGAGACTATTTGCCCGGTTTGATTTTTTTGTTAACATCCTATTATGGAGTAACACGGTGTTTATTATAACCCGGCACGGTTTACATGGTAAACCGGCATCATATATATATAGGAGCTGCTATCTCCTCCAACAGTGTGGGTTTATAAAACTTCGCTTCAAGATTGGCCAAGCCAACTTCACGCTCAACGATGGCAGGTATTATGTATCTCAAAAATTTGGTCATATACTTAAAATTTTTGGATGTTTTGATTTCATGTATGCATACATCATATTCCACCTGACGGTAGAACCGCGGTGGCACTTTAAGATTTTTTTTATTGCAGAAAGTACTTTGGAGAGTTCATCACCCAAAGGAAGAGCAAGTTGCAGTAATTATGCACAAAGGCATATCAACATCAAAAGTATCAGCTAGCCTATTACAAGGCAACACGGTGCCCGCAATAAGATCATTGTTTTTCGCAAGGGAGAAGCTGTTTTAAACCGGCTTCCGGTTCAAGCTTGGTCACCAGCCTGGCTTGATGGTTGTGGATCATCCCGCGCCGCTTCAGCTTCAGTTTCTCTACCCAGCGGCTGGAAATCAACAGTTGTCCAGTCGATTCCCATTAATGCTTGAAAGACAGCTTCATCATGGATCAGCAACGACGGGTCAATATCGGGAGCGTAAGTATGCTTACGGATTGGAGGGATAAGATTTTCCGCTTCATGAATTGGTGCAGCTATTTTCTTGTTTTGATTGTGATATTGGGCTTGATAATGAGACAAGTCTGCTTCTTCAGCCAATTGACAAGCTAGCGGACGCATCTCCCGGTTTATTGCTCGCAGATCCGCTTCACTAAACTCTGACCCGTCTTCCTTCAAGCTGGGATAGCCCTGAGCCGCTTCAATAGGATCAAAATCCGGCACCCAAGCTTTTGCCCGGATTAAGGCATTGATCGCACTAGTTCGAGCAGCAGATTTCTTCAGCTCTTCAACCCAGGCAGGAAGCACCAACAGTTTCATCATAGTGTCCTGAATCAAAGTGGGCGCCGGCTTGTTGTGGGATGCAGTACAGATGATCCGCTGTGCACCAGTGTACAGTTGTTCGACCAACATGTAGGCGGCTTTCAATTTCTTCCGCACATCTGACCCCAAGTGACCAATGCGTGTCCCTGAAATATCATAAAGGGTTAACAAACGGCAGCTCTGTAAGACGGCAAAATCAATTCAGAAGTCAAACTGGCTTACCAAAGATAGCAGTGGTCATGGCATGCACGTGCCGCTTTATGCTGGTCAGTTCATCCGCCACCGGTTTTAGTGCAGCCTCGGCATCTTCTGCTCATTTGATTAAAGCGGATTTTTCAGTGGCCCAATCCGCCCGCTTCTTCTTGAAGCTCTCCTTAAGCTGTTCCATGGCTCTTAAAGCGCTGGTTAATTCCTCTTTTGCTTTGGAGGTTTCAGCTTGTTGGGATTTCAGATTATCTTGGAGATCGGTGACTTGGCTTTCTTTCGTCTTCAGCTCAGCCTGCATGCAGAAAGTTATATGATTCAGCAAAACGGTACAAGGATTGAAGTACCAACCACATAACAAGTTATGCACTTGGCACTTGGGGGCTAATGCATATTCGATCTTCATCTTTCAATTGCTTACAAAGTCCCAAGATTAATACAAGTATTCAACTTGGCACTTGGGGGCTAATGGCTATTTGCTCGTATATATTCTGATGTGGCGATCTCAATTACTTAAAGTCCCGGTTTAACTACGCTAAGTTGAACCGGCCCTTGGGGACTACATCAGCGAATTTCAAAGCATTAAGATTTATATTAGTAATTCCCGGTTTGAAAGAAGATTACAAACCGGCCCTCGGGGGCTAGGAGCGTCAACGAGAATTGAAATATACAAGCAGGAAAGAGCATATGGAAGTTACCTCGTATTTATCTTTCATCATATTAACCAGACCAGCTTCATAGTCACGACTGGTATACAGCCGGTTCAGGTAGCCAGAATGGATATCTTGGGCATTCAGAGCAGCGTAAGTCGCCAGATCAGCATTCCACTTGTCTTTGCCAAAGGCAGCAAATTCTTCCTTGGCAGAATGTTTGGACAAAGCGACAGGATTGCTTGGCTCTGTATGGCCAATGCCAGTAATGAAAACCTCATCATCCTTGGTATCGCCGGTTTGCACTGGGGCTGTTGGCTTGTCAGTAGGCTTTGTTGGACCGGTGGATTTCTCAATCCGGATGGAGCTTGTGGGCTGATTGACGGGACTTGAGGTATCAATAGGTCTCTCTTCAGCAATAAGATCGTCGTCTTGCTGTGGTGGATCATTGGGTATATCCTCAGGAATAGCCGCTTCAAGATCTGGTGTTTTGCCCGGTTCAAGGACGGCATCCTCTTCGGCCGCTTTGTCCAGGCGAGCCTTCTTGCTTGGCCTAGGCTTGGCCCTGAAAGGAATAACAAAATCAAATACAGCATATGTTCCAAGGCGATGTGCTGCAAATATTATGATAAGTATAGCTTACCCAAGCACCGTTTTGAGCGGTGGCAGCTGAGTAGCCGATGACTCGCCAGAGGATGAGTAGGAAGTAACCTGGTAATCGGAGTCAGATGGATTAAGAGGTTGACGAAAGCAGCCTTCTTTAGGACAAGCACTAACAAGCAAATTAGAGACCTCTGAACGGCGTTTCCGAACCGGACTGTTCGGTAAACTGGTGGAGGTAACTACCTGGCCGCTGTGCCGGGTTGTGCGACGAGCTTCGTGTTGTTGGGTCTTCATAAGAAATTTGGGATCCAAATAAGCAAGAGGATGAGAAAATTTAACTTTCCGGTTTGCCTGGCGGATTTTTAGTGAAGGCAAAGGTTCTGAATCAGAAAAGAGAATAATTACCTCTGCAGCATCAGCATGGCTGGCTTCGGCATCATCCTGACAAATATCATCATCAATAAGACGCATGAAAAATAAGCCAAGTGAGTCAAGCCCTACCTCAAGGTCCGGATTATCCACATCATCATCAGGGGCCGGATTAGAGGATGCAGTGGTTCTTTTCCTGTGGGCAGTCTTCTTCACAGCTTTAGTCTTTTGCCGGGTTGCTCTTTCCGGTTTGTCTAGTTTTTTTGGTTTCTCCTACGGCAGTTTCTTGCTCCAAAATGGATCATTGCCCTGGTTACACAGACACTGATATTAAACAATGACCAGATATATCAATAGCAGATTCAGGAAAAAGAAAAATCAAACTCTTACAGCTGGCGGTTTGTTGGTGGCACAGAAGGGAAGCAGGCCGGTTTTTAGCACAGATGTGTTCCGGTTCATTTAGCATCTTATTCACAGCCTCTGTGATTTCTTCATCGGTGAGCTGGATGTTGGAATGTCGCAGTGGCTCATCAACACTGCCAGTATACTCGCACATCAAACCGGAGCGCTGACTAAGGGGCAGTATGCTCCATGATATCCAACAGCGGGCGAGATCAACCCCTGTTAAACCGTTGGCCATAAAGGCTCTGAGCTTCGACAGTTGAGGAGCATATTTGCTTCTCTCCTGGGCAGTCAACCTTTGCGGAAAGGGGTGTGTATTGCTGAGCCGCTCCGGACGAAAGCCAGGCAAGGGATTTTCACCAGCAGGGGAGGTGTCTTTGCAATAGAACCATGTTTGATTCCACTCTTTGGGGTGGCTGTGCAGTTTGGCGTGAGGGTATGTGACCTCTTTCCTTTTCTGAATCGCCACGCCACCCAACTCCATATTGGAGCTGTCAATAAACTCAGTACGGCGGTTTAGATGGAAACAGTCTCTGAACAATTCCACTGTGGGCTCCTCTTGAAAGAACGCCTCACAGAGCACTTGCAAGTGACACATGTTTGTAACAGAGTTGGGGACAGTATCTTGTGGATGGAGTTGAAAATCGGCTAAAACTTCCCGGTAAAATTTAGAACCGGGTGGCTTAAAGCCCCGGGCTAAGTGATCTACCAAAAAGACGACCTCTCCTTCTTGAGGTGTGGGAGGGCATTCTTTGTCAGGAACCCTCCAATGGATAGTATCTTTGCTGCCTAAGGCGCCGATCAGGACTAAATCGTCCAGTTGAGCCTCTGTGACGCGAGAAGGAACCCAGTTGCACTCATATACTTGCTTGGCCATGATGAAATCTACAAGGTAGATGATCCCGGTTCAAAAATGCATTGATTAAGGTACATTGGTATGTGCAATGTTAAACCGGAGACTGATCTATCTAAACTGGAGTTTTATGAAGCAACAACATCTGGCGGTTCAACAAGGGGACTAATGGTATATACCGGTTTGGCAATTTTTTCTACAAAGTTAAACCGCCTGGTCTAAACATTGAAGCAGATGAGTAAGTTTACAGAAACAGATTTCACAAGACTTCTCTACAGCAACGGATCTGAAGCAAGTTCAGAAAAGAAGGAAAATATTCAAGGTTCAAAAAAGAATAGTACTGAATCAATGGGCAGAGATACATATAGATCTATGGTCTTGAGGCATGAAACTGAAGGCGGATGCTAAAACCTACCGCTACACAGAGCAAGGATTCACAGATGCATCTAGGAGCTATCATATGAACACGAAACAGGCGATGAACACTAGAAGAACATGAAACCCTAGAACAGATCTGTGTTGAAAAGAACAGAAGACTTACTGGAGATGAGAAAGACACAGAAGGTTGCCGCGGTACTCTGGCGCGCCCAGGTTGATGCAGCGGCCAAGGTTGACGCAGAGGTTGACGGTGGCGGCGGAGCTCTGAAGCTGGGCGACGCGAGGAAGACGAAGTAGAAGGGCACGGAGGGGAAAAAGAAATGACCCTTCGGTCCTATTTATAAGGCAAGGGACAGGAGTCAGGTGCGAAAATCAAGGGACCGAGGGTTTGGAAACGAAGATGTCGCCTTAATTGTCGCAGACCTATTAAGGTCCTTTATAACAGGTGACATCACGCCGGTTTACAACGACCAGAGAAGATGACATCACGGTGGTTCAACAAACTACAAGAAGATATTGAAGATGAAGATTTTTGCTAAAGGATTGACATGAACATGTTCAAATCAATCTGGGGCCTAATGTTGGGGATATTACTACTGGGTGTAAACCGGCCTATCTGGGCCGGGTTAACTTCGTCAGTAGTTAAGTATGTTAAAGCCCAAGAAGGCAGGTGAGGGCTCAAGGCCCATGGTCGGTTCAAGGCCTGTAGCCGTAAACCAGCGTTGGTAGTTAACTTGTATTCTAAGTTAGGAATAAGTATAGACCAAACCGGACACATCTATGAGCCGGTATTGGGACTCTGTGAACCGACGGGTGTCACCCGTGTATATAAGGGGATGACCCGGCGGCGGTTCAAGGACAACAGACAACAACTCGAGACATAGGCGAAGCTTGTTTGCTCCCTAGTCATCGAAACCCCATCAATTCCATCACAACTAGACGTAGGCTTTTACCTTCATCGAAGGGGCCGAACTAGAATAAACTCCCTTGCGTCCCTGTGTCCGCTTTAACCCCTTCAATCTAACCCGTCGTGATGGCTCCACGACTAAGTCCTTTCTATAGGACATCTGCCGTGACAAAACCACGACAGGCTTGCTGGACGATGATGGGTTGGATGGGATCTATCATGTAATCGAGTTAGTTTTGTTAGGGTTTGATCCCTAGTATCCACTATGTTCTGAGATTGATGTTGCTATGACTTTGCTATGCTTAATGCTTGTCACTAGGGCCCGAGTGCCATGATTTCAGATCTGAACCTATTATATTTTCATCAATATATGAGTGTTCTTGATCCTATCTTGCAAGTCTATAGTCACCTATTATGTGTTATGATCCGTTAACCCCGAAGTGACAATAATCGGGATACTTACCCATGATGACCGTAGTTTGAGGAGTTCATGTATTCACTATGTGTTAATGCTTTGTTCCGGTTCTCTATTAAAAGGAGGCCTTAATATCCCTTAGTTTTCATAAGGACCCCGCTGCCACGGGAGGGTAGGACAAAAGATGTTATGCAATTTCTTTTCCATAAGCACGTATGACTATATTCAGAATACATGCCTACATTACATTGACGAACTGGAGCTAGTTCTGTGTCACCCTAGGTTATGACTGTTACATGATGAACCGCATCCGGCATAATTCTCCATCACCGATCCATTGCCTACGAGTTTTCCATATATTGTTCTCCGCTTATTTACTTTTCCATTGCTATTGCTATCATCACTACAAAATACCAAAAACATTACTTTTACTACTGTTACCTTTTGCTACCGTTATCACTACTATCATATTACCTTGCTACTAAACACTTTGCTGTAGATATTAAGTTTCCAGGTGTGGTTGAATTGACAACTCAGCTGCTAATACTTGAGAATATTCTTTGGCTCCCCTTGTGTCGAATCAATAAATTTGGGTTGAATACTCTACCCTCGAAAACTGTTGCGATCCCCTATACTTGTGGGTTATCAACCGTGTACAAGTACTTCCCACGATAACCCGTGAACGCCTACTTCCACTACGGTCGTGACAACGACTACTTCCACCACGACCCATGTACCACTACTTCCTTCAACAAACTTGATCCATTCCGAAAATGCACGCTTCAAAGGTATAACCGCCGAGATGACCTTTCGAGAATGAATGTTTGCGATGCATGAGATTCTCGTGTTTGCACCGTGTCAGAATTTGTCGCTTGCACGCTCCTCCTCATTTGCCATGTCGTCGACCCGTGGGAACCTGTTTCCCGGGAGCACCCCACCATCCTTGCATAACACATTCACACCTACTTCCTTTTGCACCGGTATCTTCGTGAGCTACCAGATCATCGGAATGTTTTCATGGCACCATTTCCGTTGTCGTTGCCATGGCACCCCTTTTGTTTCCTCCATGACGAGAAATGCTTCATAACCTGCTCATGTCAACATTTTCATAAAAATTGCATATGTCATCTGCATCATGATAATAACATTTAAAATGTTTAAAATTGTTGTTTGCATCAAATTGCTATTTGCACATGAGGATTTACCAGAATTGTTGTTTGATGTTTCCGGCCTCATTTAAAATGCCTAACTATGTATTTTACTCATGTTTCACCCCTTGCCATGTTTAATAACATTAAATATTGTTGGGTACATAAACGGGAGAGAACTAAATAATGGAATGTGGTGTCTTGTCAATATGCATCTCGTTGCATATTGAGCTCCTCTTTTAGTATTGTTTGTTGCACTTTGCCATGCCATGCCTCATTGAACCGTACATGCATCATACTTGGTTGTGCATCATGCCATGTTTATGTGATAGTTATTTACTATGTTGCTTGATTCTTTCCGGGTTGCTTCTCTCGTTAGCTTCAGTTTCGTTCCGAAGTTGCGAGGATTCGTTCGACTACGTTGGGTCATCTACTTCTTGGACTCGTTCTTCTTCCTTGCAGGATCTCAGGCAACATGACCATACCCTCGAAATCACTTCTATATTTGCTTGCTAGTTGTTCGTTCTATCGCTATGTCGCGCTACCTACCACTTGTTATATCATGCCTCCCATATTTCCATGTCAAGCCTCTAACCCACCTTCCTAGCAAACCGTTGTTTGGGTAAGTTACCGCTTTTGCTCAGCCCCTCTTATAGCGTTGTTAGTTTCAAGTGAAGTCGAAGTTTGTTCCATGTTGGAACATGGATATGTTGGGATATCACAATATATCTTATTTTAATTAATGCATCTATATACTTGGTAAAGGGTGGAAGGGTCGGCATTATGCCTGGTGTTTTGTTCCACTCTTTTCACCCTAGTTTCCGTCATACCGATGTTATGTTCCTTGATTTTGCGTTCCTTACGCGGTTGGGTGTTATGGGAACCCCTTGACAGTTCGCCTTGAATAAAACTCCTCCAGCAAGGCCCAACCTTTGTTTTACATTTGCCTAACAACCTATTACCCTTCCCTTGGGTCGGCCAACCCGAGGGTCATCTTTATTTTAACCCCCCCCCCCCCGGGCCAGTGCTTCTCTAAGTGTTGGTTCGAACCGGGCAACCTGCAGGGCCACCTCGGGGCAACTTGAGGGCTGGTTTTACTCATAGCTTGACCTATCTGGTGTGTCCTGAGAACGAGATACGTGCGACTCCTATCGGGATTGTTGACACATCGGGCGGCTTTGCTGGTCTTGTTTTACCATTGTCGAAATGTCTTGTAACCGGGATTCCGAGACTGATCGGGCCTTCCCGAGAGAAGGAATATCCTTCGTTGACCGTGAGAGCTTGTGATGGGCTAAGTTAGGACACCCCTGCAGGGTATAAACTTTCGAGAGCCGTGCCCACGGTTATGTGGCAGATGGGAATTTGTTAATATCCAGTTGTAGCGAACTTGACACTTAACTTAATTAAAATGCATCAAACGCGTGTGTAGCCGTGATGGTCTTTTCGGTGGAGTCCGGAAAGTGAACACAGTTCTCGTGTTATGATTGTGCATAAGTAGTTTCAGGATCACTTCTTGATCACTTCTAGCTTCTCGACTGTTGTGTTGCTTCTCTTCTCGCTCTTATTTGCGTATGTTAGCCACCATATATGCTTAGTGCTTGCTGCAGCTCCACCTCATTACCCTTTCCTACCCATAAGCTTAAATAGTCTTGATCTCGTGGGTGTCAGATTGCTGAGTCCTCGTGGCTCACAGATACTTCCAAACAATTGCAGGTGCCGATGATACCAGTGCAGGTGACGCTACCAAACTCAAGTGGGAGCTCGATGAAGATCTTGGCCGTTGTTTTGTGTCTTTTCCGGATGATCAGTAGTGGAGCCCAGTTGGGACGATCGGGGATCTAACATTTGGGGTTGTCTTATTTTATTTTGGTTTCGTAGTCGGACCTTGATTGTATTCTGGATGATGTATGTTTAACTCGTTATTTGTGTGAAGTGGCGATTGTAAGCCAACTCTTTATCCCTTTCTTATTCAGTACATGGGATTGTGTGAAGATTACCCCACTTGTGACTAAACCACAATGTGGTTATGCCTCTAAGTCGCTCCTCGACATGTGGGAGATATAGCCGCATCATGGGTGTTACAAGTTGGTAATCAGAGCCATCCCCGACTTAGGAGCCCCCTGCTTGATCGAATCACTGACGTTGTTGAGTGATGTCTACTACACAACCTTCTTCTTGTAGACGTTGGGCCTCCAAGTGCAGAGGTTTGTAGGACAGTAGCAAATTTCCCTCAAGTGGATGACCTAAGGTTTATCAATCCGTAGGAGGCATAGGATGAAGATGGTCTCTCTCAAGCAACCCTGCAATCAAATAACAAAGAGTCTCTTGTCTCCCCAACACACCTAATACAATGGTAAATTGTATAGGTGCACTAGTTCGGCGAAGAGATGGTGATACAAGTGGTATATGGATAGTAGATAAAGGTATTTGTAATCTGAAATAATAGAAACAGCAAGGTCGCAAGTGATAAAAGTGAGCGTAAACGGTATTGCAATGATAGGAAACAAGGCCTAGGGTTCATACTTTCGCTAGTGTAAGTTCCCTCAACAATACTAACATAATTGGATCACATAACTATCCCTCAACATGCAACAAAGAGTCACTAATAGCGGAGAACAAACGAAGAGATTATGGTAGGGTACGAAACCACCTCAAAGTTATTCTTTCCAATCAATCCGGTGGGCTATTCCTATAAGTGTCACAAACAGCCCTAGAGTTCGTACTAGAATAACACCTTAAGACACAAATCAACCAAAACCCTAATGTCACCTAGATACTCCAATGTCACCTCAAGTATCTGTGGGTATGATTATACGATATGCATCACACAATCTCAGATTCATCTATTCAACCAACACAAAGGACCTCAAAGAGTGCCCCAAAGATCTACCAGAGAATCACGACCAAAACGTGTGCCAACCCCTATGCATAGGTTCATGAACCCGCAAGTTGGTCACCTTAACATACATCAAGTGGCACGCGTTATCCCATTGTCACCACAGATATCCACGACAAGACATACATCAAGTGTTCTCAAATCTTTAAAGACTCAATCCGATAAGATAACTCCAAAGGGGAAACTCAATTCATTACAAGAGAGAAGAGGGGGAGGAGAAACATAAGTTCCAACTATAATAGGAAAGCTCGTGATACATCAAGATTGTATCATCTCAAGAACACGAGAGAGAGAGAGAGAGAGAGATCAAACACATAGCTACTGGTACATACCCTCAGCCTCGAGGGAGAACTACTCCCTCCTCGTCATGGAGAGCACCGGGATGATGAAGATGGCCACCGGTGAGGGTTCCCCCCTCCGACAGGGTGCCGGAACAGGGTCTCGATTGGTTTTTGGTGGCTACGGAGGCTTCTGGCGGCGGAACTCCCGATCTATGTTGCGTTCTGGAAGTTTTAGGTCACGTGGGTATATATGGGTGCAGGAGGTACGTCAGGGGAGCCATGGGGGCCCCACGAGGCAGGGGGCGCACCCCAGGGAGGTGCCCCCCCCCTCGTAGGCAGCTCCCGTATCTTCTGACGTGGGGTCCAAGTCTATCAGGTGTGTTTCCTTCCAAAAATAACTTCTCTAGTTGATTTCATTCCGTTTCGACTCCGTATGATATTCCTTTTCTTCAAAACACTGAAATAGGCATAAAATAGCAAATCTGGGCTGGGCCTCTGGTTAATAGGTTAGTCCCAAAAATAATATAAAAGTGGATAATAAAGCCCAATATTGCCCAAAACAGTAGATAATATAGCATGGAGCAGTCAAAAATTATAGATACGTTGGAGATGTATCAAGCATCCCCAAGCTTAATTCCTGCTCGTCCTCGAGTAGGTAAATGATAAAAAAGATAATTTTTGATGTGGAATGCTAGTTGGCATAATTTCAATGTAATTCTTCCTACTTGTGATATGAATATTCAGATCCATAAGATTCAAGACAAAAGTTCATATTGACATAAAAATAATAATACTTCAAGCATACTAACTAAGCAATTATGTCTTCTCAAAATAACATGGCCAAAGAAAGTTATCCCTACAAAATCATATAGTATGGCTATGCTCCATCTTCACCACACAAAATATTTAAATCATGCACAACCCCGATGACAAGCCAAGCAATTGTTTCATACTTTTGATGTTCTCAAACTTTTTCAATCTTCACGCAATACATGAGCGTGAGCCATGGATATAGCACTATAGGTGGAATAGAATGGTGGTTGTGGAGAAGACAAAAAGGGAGAAGATAGTCTCACATCAACTAGGCGTATCAATGGGCTATGGAGATGCCCATCAATAGATATCAATGTGAGTGAGTAGGGATTGCCATGCAACGGATGCACTAGAGCTGTAAATGTATGAAAGCTCAACAAAAGAAACTAGTGGGTGTGCATCCAACTTGCTTGCTCACGAAGACCTAGGGCATTTTGAGGAAGCCCATCATTGGAATATACAAGCCAAGTTCTATAACGAAAGATTCCCACTAGTATATGAAAGTGACAACATAGGAGACTCTCTATCATGAAGATCATGGTGCAACTTTGAAGCACAAGTGTGGAAAAAAAGGATAGTAGCATTGCCCCTTTTTATTTATTTATTTATTATTATTTTTTGGCCTTCCTTTTTTTGGGGGGGACAATGCTCTATTGAATGTTGATCATCACACTTCTATTTATTTACAACTCAATGATACAACTCGATACTAGAACAAAGTATGACTCTATACGAATGCCTCCGGCGGTGTACCAGGATGTGCAATGATGCATGAGTGACATGTATGAAAGAATTATGAAAGGTGGCTTTGCCACAAATACAATGTCAACTACATGATCATGCTAAGCAATATGACAATGATGAAGCGTGTCATAATAAACGGAACGGTGGAAAGTTGTATGGCAATATATCTCGGAATGGCTATGGAAATGCCATAATAGGTAGGTATGGTGGCTGTTTTGAGGAAGGTATATGGTGGGTTTATGGTTCCGGCGAAAGTTGCCGGTACTAGAGAGGCTAGCAATGGTGGAAGGGTGAGAGTGCGTATAATCCATGGACTCAACATTAGTCATAAAGAACTCACATACTTATTGCAAAAATCTATTAGTTATCAAAGCAAAGTATTACGCGCATGCTCCTAGGGGGATAGATTGGTAGGAAAAGACCATCGCTCGTCCCCGACCGCCACTCATAAGGAAGACAATCAATAAATAAATCATACTCCGACTTCATCACATAACGGTTCACCATACGTGCATGCTACGGGAATCACAAACTTCAACACAAGTATTTCCCAAATTCACAACTACTCAACTAGCATGACTCTAATATTACCATCCTCATATCTCAAAACAATCATCAAGTATCAAACTTCTCTTAGTATTCAACACACTCATAAGAGAATTTTATTATTCTTGAATACCTAGCATGTTAGGATTTTAAGCAAATTACCATGCTATTTAAGACTCTCAAAATAATATAAGTGAAGCATGAGAGTTCATCTATTTCTTCAAAATAAACCTACCACCATGCTCTAAAATATATAAGTGAAGCACTAGAGCAAATGACAAACTACTTCGAAAGATATAAGTGAAGATCAATGAGTAGTCGAATAATTATGCAACTATGTGAAGACTCTCTAACATTTAATAATTTCAGATCTTGGTACTCTATTCAAACAGAAAGCAAAGAAAAATAAAATGACATCTAAGAATGGCAAACATCATGTGAAGAAGCAAAAACTTAGGATCAACCGAAACTAACCGATAATTGTTGAAGAAGAAAGGTGGGATGCCAACCGGGGCATCCCCAAGCTTATATGCTTGAGACTTCTTGAAATATTATCTTGGGGTGCCTTGGGCATCCCCAAGCTTGAGCTTGTGTGTCTCCTTAATTCCTCTCATATCACAGTCTCCCTAAATCTCAAAAGCTTCATCCACACAAAACTCAACAAGGACTCGTGAGATAAGTTAGTATAAACCATTGCCAAAACCTTATCATACTCTACTGTAGCAAATCACTAAAATTATTATTCAACATTGCATACTAAATGTCTCTGCATATTTAATAGTCCTATACTCAAATAGAATCATTAAAGAAGCAAACTTATGCAAACAATGCAAACATAACAGCAATCTGCCTAAACAGGATAGTCTGTAAAGAATGCTGCAACATCCATACTTACCTAGCTCCAAAAATTATGAAAGAAAATTCCCACTGTAGTAAATTTATCAGAGCTTAATATGCAAAAGTTTTCAACATTTTATCACATTCTGAATTTTCAAGGGAATTATTGCAACAGCGGTAAACTTTCTGTTTTCAAACAGCAACATGTATACTTGTAACATAGCCATAGTAAAGGCTATCAATGCCACTTTTATTGAAATAAAAGATGCAAAAAATTATTATAAATAGCAGAAAGCAAATCCTAACAAAATAAATTAACGCTCCAAGCAAAACACATATCATGTGGCGAATAAAAATATAGCTCCAAGTAAAGTTACCGATGAACGAAGACGAAAGAGGGGATGCCTTCCGGAGCATCCCCAAGCTTAGGCTCTTGGCTATCCTTGAATATTACCTTGGGGTGCCTCGGGAATCCCCAAGCTTAGGCTCTTGCCACTCCTTATTCCATAGTCCACCGAATCCTTACCCAAAACTTGAAAACTTCACAACACAAAACTTAACAGAAAACTTGTAAGCTCTGTTAGTATAAGAAAATAAATCACCACTTCAAGGTGCTGTAATGAACTCATTATTTATTTATATTGGTGTTAAACCTACTGTATTCCAACTTCTCTATGGTTTATAAACTATTTTACTAGCCATAGATTCATCAAAATAAGTAAACAACACATGAAAAACAGAATCTGTCAAAAACAGAACAGTCTGTAGTAATCTGAATCAAACGTATACTTATGGAACTCATAAAATTCTCAAATAAATTGCTGGACCTAAGGAATTTATCTATTAATCATCTGCAAAAATAATTAACTAAATATCACTCTTCAAATAAAAATGTCAGCAATTCTCGTGAGCGCTAAAGTTTCTGTTTTTTACAGCATGATCAACAAGACTTTCCCCAAGTATTCCCAAAGGTTCTACTTGGCACAAACACTAATTAAAAGCATAAAAACACATCTAAACAGAGGCTAGATGAATTATTTATTACTAAATATTAGCAAAAAGCAAGGAACAAAAATAAAATTGGGTTGCCTCCCAACAAGCGCTATCGTTTAATGCCCCTAGCTAGGCATGATGATTTCAATGATGCTCACATAAAAGATAAGAATTGAAACATAAAGAGAGCATCATAAATAATATGACTAGCACATTTAAGTCTAACCCACTTCCTATGCATAGGGATTTTGTGAGCAAACAACTTGTGGGAACAATAATCAACTAGCATAGGAAGGCAAAACAAGCATAACTTCAAAATTTTAAGCACATAGAGAGGAAACTTGATATTATTGCAATTCCTACAAGCATATGTTCCTCCCTCATAATAATTTTCAGTAGCATCATGAATGAATTCAGCAATATAACCAGCACCTAAAGCATTCTTTTCATGATCTACAAGCATAGAAAATTTACTACTCCCCACATAGGCAAATTTCTTCTCATGAAAAATAGTGGGAGCAAACTCAACAAAATAGCTATCATGTGAATGAAAATTAAGATCAAGATGACAAGTTTCATGGTTATCATTATTCTTTAAAGCATACGTGTCATCACAATAATCATCATAGATAGGAGGCATTCTTTCATCATAATAAATTTGCTCATCAAAACTTGGGGGACAAAAAATATCATCTTCATCAAACATAGCTTCCCCAAGCTTGTGGCTTTGCGTATCATTAGCATCATAGATATTCAAGGAATTCATACTAACAACATTGCAATCATTCTCATCATTCAAATATTTAGTGCCAAACATTTTATAGATTTCTTCTTCTAGCACTTGAGCACAATTATCCTTTCCATCATACTCACGAAAGATATTAAAAAGGTGAAGCGTATGAGACAAACTTAATTCCATTTTTTTGTAATTTTCTTTTATAAACTAAACTAGTGATAAAACAAGAAACTAAAAGACTCGATTGCAAGATCTAAAGATATACCTTCAAGCACTCACCTCCCCGGCAACGGCGCCAGAAAAGAGCTTAGTTGACGGGGTGTGTTAGTGCCGCTTTCCTTGCCTCCCCGGCAACGGCGCCAGAAAAGAGCTTGATGTCTACTACACAACCTTCTTCTTGTAGACGTTGTTGGGCCTCCAAGTGCAGAGGTTTGTAGGACAGTAGCAAATTTCCCTCAAGTGGATGACCTAAGGTTTATCAATCCGTAGGAGGCGTAGGATGAAGATGGTCTCTCTCAAGCAACCCTGCAACCAAATAACAAAGAGTCTCTTGTCTCCCCAACACACCCAATACAATGGTAAATTGTATAGGTGCACTAGTTCGGCGAAGAGATGGTGATACAAGTGGTATATGGATAGTAGATAAAGGTATTTGTAATCTGAAATAATAAAAACAGCAAGGTAGAAAGTGATAAAGTGAGCGTAAACGGTATTGCAATGATAGGAAACAAGGCCTAGGGTTCATACTTTCGCTAGTGTAAGTTCCCTCAACAATACTAACATAATTGGATCACATAACTATCCCTCAACATGCAACAAAGAGTCACTCCAAAGTCACTAATAGCGGAGAACAAACGAAGAGATTATGGTAGGGTACGAAACCACCTCAAAGTTATTCTTTCCAATCAATCCGGTGGGCTATTCCTATAAGTGTCACAAACAGCCCTAGAGTTCGTACTAGAATAACACCTTAAGACACAAATCAACCAAAACCCTAATGTCACCTAGATACTCCAATGTCACCTCAAGTATCCGTGGGTATGATTATACGATATGCATCACACAATCTCAGATTCATCTATTCAACCAACACAAAGGACCTCAAAGAGTGCCCCAAAGATCTACCGGAGAATCACGACCAAAACGTGTGCCAACCCCTATGCATAGGTTCATGAACCCGCAAGTTGGTCACCTTAACATACATCAAGTGGCATGCGGTATCCCATTGTCACCATAGATATCCATGACAAGACATACATCAAGTGTTCTCAAATCTTTAAAGACTCAATCCAATAAGATAACTCCAAAGGGGAAACTCAATTCATTACAAGAGAGTTACATTGTTGTAAGTAGGCGAGGGTCAATATGGATAGTCATGACGAGCAAAGCTTGCTTGCGCTTTTCAAGGAAGCATTGCAGCAATATCAATGTTACCTGAGGAAATCACAATTTGATGGCAAGTCTATAAACGAATTTCTGGTGAAGTCTCCTGTGCTAAATTTAGAAGACATTGAATGGAAAAACCTTGTTATGCACTGGTCTCGCTCCGAGGATGAGGTACTTTCTATGATATCGCATGACAATTTGAACTTCTACTTTTCCGCATGTGCCTTACGGATCTTTTTTGCAGGAAATCTGCTCGAAAAAGAATACCGGTTTGATAAGAACGACAGGATATCACAAATATGCAGCCCGCTGCTTTGCTCTTGTTAGTACCTGTTGTCCTGTATCACTGTACTTGCATACATACCTGGTTCATTATGTGACAGAAGTATGCATGATAGCTTGCTTATCAATTGTTCGCTCCAAATTATCTGATCTATATGAATGGTTACATTAGTGTAGAATATATCCAATGCCAATGAAATTTTTTAGCTCTGCATTGTTCTTGTAAGTACCCGTTGTCCTTTATCAGTGTACTTATATTGACAGGTAGTTGTTCATGTACCATCACTCTACAACTTATTTTCCTTTGCCCTCCATTTTCTACACATAAGATCTATATTTACTCTTACCATAAGGTTAGATAACACCGATGGTACTGAAGAAGTTTAGCTCTGCATTGCTCTTCGTTGTACCTTTTGCCTGTATCGTTGTACTTACCTTTATAGCTACTTGGTTATGTAGCATCACTCTTCATCTTATCTTAAATATTCTCCATTTTTTTCTTATATTGTCACATCTATATTTACTCTTAACAAAATGTAGAATAAAGGCAATGCTTATGAAGAAGATTTTGTGGTAAACTTCTTGAATCCCCCCCCCATCAGCATGGACAAGGGCTTTATAGAGCCTGCCTTCACCAATAATGTAAGTTTGTCCTTCTCAAGCCTTCAACTTTGTTGTGTATATTTGGTTAGGCATGCCTACAACAGCTGTTTATTTTTGGTGTTTGCATCAAATTGCATGTTTAAAGTTTATTATGTACTCCAGTTCATGAACAAAAGTTTGTCCTTCTCAATTTAAGTTTTCAGTTGTACAACCAAGTTCCTTCTTCATACCATGTAAATTAAACTATACAGAGCAAGTGATCTTATTTTGCCAATATGAAATGGGATAAATTGACAGCACACTAACCATTGATACTTATGAGTTCTTGATCTGTAATCCAGTGGTGTCGTGAAGCTGCCAACTCCTTCACAATGTCATTTCCTGCCATGTCTTGACCTGAATAATACCATATTGTGTTAATGTTATTTTAAACTGTGTCATTTATTCGTCAGTAAGAAATGTGATGAATTGTCAGCACTGATACTTATATGTGCAAAATTTGTCATCTGTCTGCTTGTTTATCTTTCGGAGTGAGGAGGATATAAGTGTCAAACAAGTGCAGTCTCACCAGCTTGCTCAGCTGCTTGCGCTGTAGCTCCCGAGCAGGGCTAACCTTTCTTGAACTCTATTGAAGTGCTGTTGGTTTTGTATATTATTTTGTCGGCATGTTTAGTTGCACTGGTGGCGATCTTTGATGCCTAGTGTATGTAATCTGCTATCTGCTTGTGCTTTATTATCTAGTGGCGAACTTTGATGCCGAGTGGATGTAATATGCCGTAATTTCTTTATTGTATAGTCTAGGTTTTTTTCTTATTCACAATGCTGCAGTTATTTTACTGTATATATATCATGTCTTCGCAGTAAACCAGCCAAACCGTAAAATTACGGTACATAATTGGGTCGTCATGCAAATCACCATGTTTTTTGAGGGCTATGCAAATCACCATGTATGATCCACATCATGGGCCCCGTCATCTTGGTCCGTTAACAGGCCTAAATTTAAACTGGCCCACTAGTAGATTCGGGCCTTTAATAGGCCGAGTAAACCGCCGGCCCTATTTTCCCAAGAAAACTCAATGGGCCTTTAGGAGGCTGAAAAGTAGGTTGGGCCTGAAACGTGTCGAACAGCTCACGGGCCGGTAGTAGGCCAAAATAGACCCCGGCCCATGAATGTGCCAATCAAATCATGGGCTTATAACAGGCCAAAATTGTCTCAGTCCTTGTTTGGCCCAATCAGATTATCGGTTGCAAGCAGGCCGGATGCAAACCAGGCTGTAGTTAGGCCCAACTATATGACAGGATTTTAACAGGCCGAAATTAATATAGGGCTGAAATGTTAAACGGGCCCTTAACAGGACGAAACTAATATCAGGCCGAATTACTAAATGGGCCTTTAGCAAATGGGCCCAAAAGCGTAGCGTCCAGTTGACGGGCCGAATCTGATATGGGCCATACTTTATCCCAAAGCCTCTTAAAGGGCCGGACCTAATCTGGGCTGTAATTTGGCCCAGAACATGGTAGGCTTTTAACGGGTCGGATCTCATATGGGCCATTATTAGGCCCGGAACATGGCAGGCCATTAATGGGCCGGATCAAATATGGGCCGGAATTTGGCCCAAAGCATGGCAGCCAGTTAATGAGCCGGCCTACTAGGGTCCTCAAAATCTTGTGGGCCTACAGCTGGGCCGACCCATTAATGTCGGCGAAATCTCATGGGCCTTTAGCTAGGCCGGCCCATTATGGTCCACAAAAATCTTGTGGGCCTTCACCTGGGCCGGCCCATTAGGGCCCACAAAAATCTTGTGGGCCTTTACCTGGGCCGGCTCATTATGGCCCGCAAAATCTTGTGGGCATTTAGCTGGGTCGTCCCATTATGGGCCGCAAAATCTTGTGGGCCTTTAGTTGGGTCGGCCCATTTAAACTTTATGGGCCATTTTTGGGCCGGTCCACGTGTTAACATATCATAGGCGCATCTCGCCCATTGGATAAGTGACACCTGTGCCAACACGGAGCTGACACGTGTTTCCTCCAGCCAATCATGATTTTACACGTGGAAAATCCCCATTAGTCGGGGCTGTTAACGGGTTATCGGATCCAAAATCGGACCCGATAGCTTAACGGCGTTCTGTTATGGTGGATGCCACGTGTCGGTCACCCTTGACGAAAGCACTTTTGTGACGCGCGATTTATCGTCATGGAAGTGGACACTTCCGTGATGATAATTTTGGTAATGTCATGGAACACTTCTACGACAGGACAAGTATGACTATCTTGATTCTGTCATAAAATTTTCATGGATGTACTTGCATGACAGAAAACGTGACCTACTCTGACAAACACGTATCATCACGGAAGTGTATTTTTTTCTAGTGGTTGTTATGCGGTTTGACCGATGAAGATCTTTGTAGAATATGTAGGAACCAGTATGAGCATCCAAGTTCCGCTATTGGTTATTGACCAGAGATGAGTCTGGTCATGTCTACATAGTTCTCGAACCCATAGGGTCCGCACGCTTAACGTTCGGTGACGATCGGTATTATGAGTTTATGTGTTTTGATGTACCAAAGGTAGTTCGGAGTCCCAGATATGATCACGGACATGACGAGGAGTCTCGAAATGGTTGAGACATGAAGATTGATATATTGGACGGCTATTTCGGACACCGGAAGTGTTCCGGGTGATTTCGGAGAAAACCGGAGTGCGAGAGGGTTACCGGAACCTTCCCGGGGGACTAATCGGCCACATGGGCCTTAGTGGAGAGAGAGAGGGCCGGCCAGGGAAGGCCATGCGCCCCCTCCCCCTCTGGTCCGAATTGGACTAGGGAAGGGGGGCGGCGCCCCCCTTTCCTTCTCCCTCTCCTCCTTCCTTTCCCCCTCCTAGTAGGATTAGGAAAAGGGGAGTCATACTCCTACTAGGAGGAGGACTCCTCCTCTCCTGGCGCGCCCCAAGGGCCGACCGGCCTTCCCCCTTTCTCCTTTATATACGGGGGCAGGGGGACCCTAGGACACACAAGTTGATCATTGGTCTCTTAGCCGTGTGCGGTGCCCCCCTCCACCATAATCCACCTCGGTCATATCGTAGTAGTGCTTAGGCGAAGCCCTGTGCCGGTAGCTTCATCATCACCATCAACACGCTATCGTGCTGACGAAGCTCTCCCCCGACACTCAGATGGATCGAGAGTTCATGGGACGTCACCGAGACGACCGTGTGAAGATCACGGAGGTGCCGTATTTTTGGTACTAGGATCGGTCGGATCATGAAGATGTAGGACTACATCAACCACGTTGTCATAACGCTTCCGCTTATGGTCTACGAGGGTACGTGGACAACACTCTTCCCTCTCGTTGCTATGAATCACCATGATATATCTTGTGTGTGCATAGGAAATTTTTTAAATTACTGCGTTCCCCAACAGGAATACCAAACCAAAGAAACTTGGAGATCCAGGGGTACCAACTATACCATGCTCCATTAAAAGAAACTATGTTAAAACTGCTTTATGTGATCTTGGAGCTGGTGTTAGTGTTATGCCTTTCTATTTGTACTGTAGACTTGATTTGAATAATTTGACACCTACTGAAATCTCTTTGCAAACGGCTGATAAATCAACTGCTATACCCATCGGTATTTGTGAGGATGTGCATGTTGTGGTTGCAAACATTACTATCTTAACAGACTTTGTTATTCTTGATATTCCCGAGGACGACAGTATGTCGATCATCCTTGGTAGACCCTTTTTGAATACTGCAGGGGCTGTTATTGATTGCAACAAAGGCAATGTCACTTTTCATGTTAATGGTAATGAACATAGGGTACACTTTCCGAAGAAACAACCTCAAGTTCATAGTATCAATTCAATTGAAAATTTTCAACTATTACTATTGGAGGTTTTGAATTTCCTCTTCCTACTGCCAAAAAGAAATATGATATTCTTATTGTTGGGGACATGCATATCCCCGTTGAGGTAACCTAGTGTTATTCGAAAATTCTCCGGATTCATATCATTCGGAAGAAGTTTGTTAATAAGACTTGATCAACCTTGTTAACAGATTCCTTTTGATGAGTATGAGATGGATGAATTTAGAAAGCACAACTCTCTATACCCATCTTTTACCTTTTGCTAATTATATTAAATAAAGAAAAACAATATTTTCTGTCCGTTTTCTGAATTATCGATGCAATAAAAAAATGTCCCAAAAATAAAAGTTCTCCAAATGCCCTGAAAATTGGATATGATTTTTTTAGAATATTTTAGAATTTCTGGTGCAAAGAACACACCAGGGGGCCTCACCAGCTGACCACAAGGGTGGGGGCACGCCTACCCCCTGGGGTGCGCCTCCTGACCTTGTGGGCCCCATGTGGCCCCCTCCACTTACTCCAGCACCCATCCACTCCTTCCTCCAGAAAAAATCACTCCATAGCTCAAACTCATGTTCTTACCCATCTTGCTACCACTCTCGATCTCCTTGCTCAAAAATCACTCCAAATCTTCCACTAAGGTCATGGAGAGAGTGGAGGCCTTAGTGCCCGTGACCTCGTTATTTTGCGCCATGCTTTATGTAGAGATAAAACTTATAGTTTGGGCGCTATGGTTGCTAGATGGTTGAGTATGAACCGTGCAAAGGGTCCTATTTTCGGAGGCATCTTCGCCACCCGCCTTGCTAAACACTTTGAGATACCCATTAGGCACTATGAAAAGGAAGAGAAATTGCTACCCACTATATATTTAGATTATGACAGCATGGTAGCACATAAGTTTATTCGACATGATGAGGAAAAGAGAATTGTTTATAACCTGGTATTTAGCGAGAACACTATTTAGATTATTACCTTGCCTGCACCTGTTTTGTTCGATATGCATTTAGGCAGGTACATTGTTTTACCCGCGGACATTCATGCATACTAGGAGGGGACACGATCCTCACCTCTTGAGCCAGAGCCATCACCTGATCCATATCAGGAGTCTATTTATCAGTGGGATCCACAGGAACTCGCTAACCAGTGGAACCCCCAGGATCCTCCTCGGGGCTCCAGAGCAAACTACTTTGACCCATGGGCGTAGACCAACTTAGGCCAAAAGCCTAAGCTTGGGGGAGTACGTATTTCTCACCGACATTATATTCATGTCCACACACTCATTCTAGTTGTCGGTGCTCATACATTTTCATTGTATTATCCATGTTAGTTTATTTTCTTTTTTTCGCTTTCTTCTTGTGTTTTGATAAACCTTGATAAAAAACCAAAAATATTAGTTTTAGTTTGCCTTCTATGCATGCTTAGTTGTAGGAATATTAAAAGAAAACCCAAAAAGATTTCCCGTTCTTCTTTTTCTTGTTGGGAGCTTTCCCATGTAAATAGTTTTTTTCGTTCTTGTTTTTCCTTCCTTAGAAAAACAAAAACTCCAAAAATATTCCAGTGTGTTTCTTTGAAATTATTTTCTTTTCTTTGGGGGTCGAGAGGTGAACACCACGATGAAAATGTTGAGTGGCTCTCATATGCATTATTGTTGATCTAACAAAGAGCCCATTTTACCTTGTCTTCTCCTTTGAATAAATGTTTGCAGATTCCAGCTTAGTCTGACGCACGTGCACTATTATTATTTATCCACACCATTCGGTCGTGCAAGTGAAAGGCAATAATGACGATATATGATGAAATGATTGAGATGAGGAAAAGTTGTATGAACTCGACCTATCTTGTTTTTGTAAATATGATTAGTTCATTGTTCCTGATTCAGCCTATTATGAATGAAACATGTTTGCAATGACAATTAGAGATTATAGTTACTCATGCCATGCTTAATTAGCTAGGAGTTTATAATGGTTTACCTTGCGTGCCAACACGGAAATTAAAATGGTTATGATGTCGTATGATAGGATGGAATCCTCCTTTGAATGATTCGAGTGGCTTGACTTGGCACATGTTCACGCATGTAGTTGAAACAAAATCAACATAGCATCTACGATATTTATGTTCATGGTGATTTATATCCTACTCATGGTTAATCTCAATGCATGTTTATGACTGTTGTCGCTCTCTAGTTGGTCGCTTCCCAATCTCTTTCTAGCCTTCACTTGTACTGAGTGGGAATACTTCTTGTGCATCCACTTCCATAAACCCCGAAGTTGTTCAATATGAGTCCACCATACCTTCCTATATGCGGTATCTACCTGCTATTCCAAGTAAATTTGCATGTGCCCAGTCCCATGCTCAAGATGGATGGTAACCGGAATGCCCAGTCCCATGCTCAATGCAAATCAAATCAAAATAATTGCAAACAAAACTCCCCCAAGATTGTTGTTAGTTGGATGGTAGCCGTTGTTTCGGACCAGTCGTGGAGCGTGCTTGTTGGTGGTGGGGGAGTATAAACTTTACCATTATGTTTGGGAACCGCCTATAATGTATGTAACATGGAAGATATTGAGATCTCTTGGTTGTTACGTTGACAATGAAAGCATACCGCTCAAAATATTATTCAATCTCTATTTCAAAACTCGAGCTCTGGCACCTCTGCAAATCCCTGCTTCCCTCTGCGAAGGGCCTATCTATTTACTTTTATTACTGAGTCATCATCCTCTTATAAAGAGCACCAGTTAGAGAGCACCACTGTCATTTGTATGCATTGTTATTAACTAGTAAATATGCCCGTGCGTTGCAACGGGAGAAAAAAATATAGCACACACACCTAGCCTAATACTTTAGGCCTTCTGTTTTAACTATCATACTAAATTTATATCTGGGTTCTATATCTCAGTTGGCACTCTTCCTGGAATAGGCAAGGAGAAAATGAAAAATATAATTTCCATAAAGAACTTTAATATCCTATGGTAAACACAAGAAACACACAAAAATAGTCAGAAAAAATGAACTATGTTCAAAGTAGCATTAGCTAAGTAATTGTACTTGTACACACGACACACAGTAGCATCAATTCCAAAATGCAGGTTTTAGCAAAAAAATCCAAAAGATACATATATAGGTATGACCAGATTTCCACTCAGAACAGGAGCATGTATTATTCTACATTGCATGCAACCGAGCATCACCACTTGTATGTCAAATCTTCACGATCAGTAACAAACTTAGAAGGGGAAACACGTAAAAGTATACCCTACTAATCCCACATAATATATTCCTCCACCTTTGTTCCAAGAATGCATAGTTGTAAACAACATGAAATGTGAGATCCATCGAAACTACATGTATACATGATCTGATCGATTACCACAAAATAATAAAATTAACCAATAAAAGGCAACTATCTTTTGGTAAAAAAAATATATCAAAACTACACAACTCATTGCATATAATGTTTCGTTAGTAAGAGTTCCTTGATAGGTCAATGATCTTGGTAACCAACAGAAAACTTGCTGAAATATTACACATCTCGATACAATAGAATGCAAACACCTGATTCAAGACAATAAGGATTGAATTGTAGAGCCGATAAAAGGGAGAGTGGGATGCTCCAGTTGACTGAATGCAGGAGGAATAAAATAGTTCAACTGAGCGTTTTGGGCTTTCTCCATTTGGTTTGTACTCACGTGATGGTTCCATCATAGAGATATATGTGTGACACACCAAGGAAGCATGGTGTTCTCTTGAATTTGGTTGCTCCTTCACCTTAAATGCAAAGGTAATATCTCAAATATCAATCTTAAATGTTTCTCTACTGAGCTATCAATCTGACTGGACTGGAAAAAAATTCAACAGACTTTGACTTCTCATGTTACTTCATATTCGGATGATAGTCAGTACTCAAAATAAAGTGATAGAAGAGCTTCAATACCATACCAAAATTGAGATAGAGTAGAAACATTCATGATAGTAGTATATCTGTATTTCACAGTATTTTAGTACAGAACACATGCGTGATGCATCCCTTCACATAGCATTGTTGAGCAAATATACTACAACTTATCATACCACAAGCTTGCAAACTAAATTCTAGCAGGTCCATCATTGGAGATTCCACATTCATTTAGGCATCATTTACATCCAAAACTGAATGTGCCAACTTCGGTCATGCATAAACACTTCATCATGTGAGCTTCAACAGCACAACAACCACATTCAATCGGCCATCATTTACATGAAGAACTGGATGTGCAAGTCGTGCATAAACACTCCATCATGTGAGCTTCAATGCCACAACCAATAGATTCGATCAGACATCATTATGTTTCAGTTTCAGCCTTGCAAGAACACGGACACATAATCACAATTTAGGGATAGATGATTTGTGGCATTCTCATCACCAAGAAAATATGTGTCTGCATGCAGAAGAGACGCTGGTGGAAAAAGGAATGGGAGCAGTGGCATGCTAAGAGGAAGATTTTCTCACCTCAGAGAACTCGATGATGCTGGCTTACTTGAAGAGTAGCGAGAGGTGCTCGCTATCGACGTCGGGAACGTTGCCCATGTACAACTTGGCCTCCTCCGGTGATTGCATGTACTCCCCTACCTCCCCCTAACCCCCATGACCTCCTCCTCCACCTCAGCTAACAAGCCACATCGACGGTAATGACAAAGGCATCAAAGGAGTCGGAGGCGGCGAGCGAGGAGAGCGATCCGCACGGGCGGGTGACGTGCAGGCCACGGTCGAGGCAACAGGGAGGGGGCGTCGAGGAGAGAGCTGCACGAGGAACGACTCAGGGAGCGAGGCCGGCGTGGCTTGGAAGGAGGCCGCGGCAGCCAAGTTGGAGAGCCTGGGGTCACCGCGAGAAGCCAAGAGGAGAGGAAATTTTAGATGCGTGGCTATGAAAAAAAGAGATGAAGATGTTTGAACCATTTTTTTCTATTTATTGTTTGGAGTGCGGGTTGATCATGAAAAAACACAGGGACTTTTCTATGAATATTAATGACAGAGTAAAAATATTACCTATAGATATAGATCTCATCCATCAATCTTTATGATTAACATGAAATCAACAGATATAAAACGCTGACGTATGGAGAACTATGAAAACCTCCGTCCTTTAATATTAGGTAAAGATTTATATTGAGTATGACTATGACTGGATCTCGTTTACCATGAATTACAATGTCTAGTCAATTCTCGACCTTCAAAGGTGCTCTGCATTTATGTTTTGCAGTCTCAGCAAGGGCTAGCGAGATACCCTCTTGTTATATTATATCATGATTGTTTTGAAGAAGTGTTGTCACCCGAAATTTATTATTATTGCTTGGTAGTTGATTATGCCATTGATATGAGTAAATGTGAGACCTAAATGTCATTGTGAATATGGTTAGTTCATAATCTTTGCTGAAAACCTAAATGCCGGCTTTATATATTTGCCACAACAAGATCAAACACAGTTTGTAAAAGTTTTTCCTTTATCACTTTTAGTTTATCAACTGAATTGCTTGTGGACAAGCAAGGGTTTAAGCTTGGGGGAGTTGATACGTCTCCAACGTATCCACTTTTCCAAACTCTTTTGACCTTGTTTTGGACTCTAACTTGCATGATTTGAATGGAACTAACCCAGACTGGCGCTGTTTTCAGCAGAATTGCCATGGTGTTATTTTTGTGCAGAATAAAAAGTTCTCGGGATGACCTGAAAATCAACGGAGATTATTTTTGGAATTAATAAAAAAATATTGGCGAAGGAATCAGCACCAGGGGGCCCACACCCTAGCCACAAGGGTGGGGCGCACCCTCCGACCTTGTGGGCCCCCTGGACCTCCACCGACCTCAACTCCAATTCCATATAATCACTTTCGGGGAGAAAAAAATTAGGGAGAAGGATTCATCGCGTTTTACGATATGGAGCCGCCGCCAAGCCCTATTCTTCCTCGGGAGGGCTGATCTGGAGTCCGTTAGGGGCTCCGTAGAGGGGAATCCGACACCATCATCATCATCAACCATCCTCTATTACCAATTCCATGATGCTCACCGTCGTCCGTGAGTAATTCCATCATAGGCTTGCTGGACCGTGATGGGTTGGATGAGATTTATCATGTAATCGAGTTAGTTTTGTTAGGGTTTCATCCCTAGTATCCACTATGTTCTAAGATTGATGTTGCTATGACTTTGCTATGCCTAATGCTTGTCACTAGGGCCTGAGTGCCATGATTTCAGATCTGAACCTATTATGTTTCCAAGAATATATTTGTGTTCTTGATCTGATATTGCAAGTTATAGTCACCTACTACGTGTTGTGATCCGGCAACCTCGGAGTGACAATAGTCGGGACCACTCCTGGTGATGACCGTAGTTTGAGGAGTTCATGTATTCACTAAGTGCTAATGCCTTGGTCCCATACTCTATTAAAAGGAGGCCTTAATATCCCTTAGTTTCCAATAGGACCCCGCTGCCACGGGAGGGCAGGACAAAAGATGTCATGCAAGTTCTTTTCCACAAGCACGTATGACTATATTTGGAATACATTCCTACATTGCATTGATGAACTGGAGCTAGTTCTGTGTCACCCTATGTTATAACCTTTGCATGATGAATGCCATCCGACATAATTATCCATCATGGATCCATTGCCTACGAGCTTTTCACATATTGATCTTTGCTTCGTTACTTTTCCGTTGCCACTGTTATGATTGCTACAAAACTGCTATGGTTACTTTTGCCACCGTTACCATTACTTCCATACTACTTTGCTACTAAATACTTTGCTACAGATATTAAGTCTTTCAGGTGTGGTTGAATTGACAACTCAGCTGCTAATACTCAAGAATATTCTTTGGCTCCCCTTGTGTCGAATCAATAAATTTGGGTTGAATACTCTACCCTAGAAAACTGTTGCGATCCCCCTATACTTGTGGGTTATCATACTTCTTCTAATATCATGAAATGACACATACGACGAGACACTTTTTACCTGATAGAGTGATATTGGTTGCATGTTCATATGGTGCCTATCTTTCATTTCTTCTAGTTTTGTTGAAATGCTTTCTGCTTACTGTTTTTCATACATATTCCATCCTTCTATCGTACGTGCGAATATGTAATGATGTCTTTTTTGTATATATTCCATCCTCCTATCATGCGCTTGCCTTACATCAAAGCAGTGTTCATCTGTATCATGCATCAAACAGTTATGCAGAGCTAATTTTATTCATCTTCTTATGGTTTTGACTTCATAAGGCAATATCGGAAAGGACGAAGGAAAACAGTAAGTTAGGGTATGTTGGTGGTCCTCCGGACTGACACAAACAGAGACTCTCTAGATTGCCACTACTACTGCTAATGCAGTTGAAGTCCCAAGTCTACATGATGAGTTCATCTCCCGTACTCCACCATCGCAGGTGCTTTCTCTAAGTTGACAGTGTGATAATTGGTTTCATGTTGCATATGTTGTCTAGCCTGTATTTCTTTTATTTTGATTAAATTGCACCTGCTGAGTTTATACATTATACATGTGCATATGACATGCCTTTCTATGTCTAGAATACACTTCATCTATCTATCTATCATACCATGTTCTTACATTAAAGTACTGTTAATGTGTATCCCGCATCAGTCACTCATGATTGGACGCATTTAACATGGTAGTTTGATAGTGGTTGCATCTTGCATTGATTTCTAGGTTGTATTGTTTCTAGTTTTTTCTAAGTGCCACTTATGACAAGACACTTTTAACTTGGCATAGTGATATTGGTTGCATCTTTCATATGGTGTCTAGCTTGCATTACTTCTATTTTTTTGAAAATCCTTCTGCTTAGTTTACCAATCGCAGTTGTGAACATGTTATGCCGTCCTGTTTTTCTTACATATTCCATCCTCATACGATTGTCTTACATCAAAGTATTGCTTGTCTGTATCATGCGTCAATGAGTTCTGAAGAGTGATTTTATGCTTTTGTGTTGTGGGTACGGCTTGACATGGCAAAGTCAAAAAAGAGCAGGGAAAAGAATATAGTAGGGAATGGTGTTACTTGTCGGGTGCAACAGAAAAGGATCTGCCCTCGAGATTCTGTTGGTACTTGTAGTGCAGTAGAAGGTCCAAGTCCACCGGCTAAATCTACAAATACGGTATCACCTGCTCCACCAGCTGCAGCATCCGCTTCAACTGTACTGGCATCTCAACGAGTTACTCGTTCGTTTGCTCTGCAAGTGGCCAGTTCCCAAGCTGCCTTCAGACCTAACACTACTTCTGAAGCACTGCTGACACAACAGGACTTGGCAAGATCAGATGAACCTCATGAGCATCAACACCAAGACGGTACCCGACCGAGCCAAGTTGCAGTTGCATGCTCCTTTATATGTACTCTCATAGTTTGATGTGCACTAGCACTTTCCACATTCGTTGTTGAACTAGCACCATGGTGCAAGCAGAAATAGACATCAGGGATAATGCTTGACAGATTACAAAATCTAAAGGAGGAAAAATGGAGATCCATTTTGTTGCTGGTTTAAAAAGGGCATGTGATGCTACAGAGTCAGCCAAGTTAGTATCAGAGGCAGACGTTGCTGTTAGGTGTCTGCACATATCCTCTCAACGTGGATCCAGTATAGGGATGAGAAAGACGATACCCAGTTTAACACCTTCCAGGCCATTTATCTGTAAGTAATTATTCATCGCAATTTGTAATATTGTCTTGCACTGTCCCATACTTTCTAGCTTCCTCCTAATAAGACTCACATTCTTTTTTCAACATATGAGGTTCAAGTTGGATCCAAAAGATGATGCAACTAAACAAGCATGCACTCATGTTTTTCGGTCTGCTATGCGACAGTATTAGTATCACCTTAACAAAACCCACTTTGAAGGCAAGGCTAAGAAAGAAATCGCCCAAACATCTTTAGTGGAATATATTACAGATGAAGACTGGACAGCCCTTGTTAAACACTGGTCTGATCCAAAGTATCAGGTAGGGTATATGTATTTGATCAGATCGCATATTGAACTTGTATTTACGTATGTGCCTTACAAGTGTATCTTCTTCTAGGCTAACTATTTGAAGAACTAGACCAACCGTTCTTAAGTGAAATTCCAATAGACAATAGGATCTCATAGCTATATTGCACACTGCGGGGCTCTTGTAAATAGCTGCTAGTTCCTTCTTTTTTCTGTGCCATATTATCGTATCTATATTGACTTATTCCAAATATAGAGGAAATCCCGTGCAGACCAAAAAGAACTTGAACCAAATGCAATGCAAATCTTCAAGGATTGCCACACCAGCAAGATGAAGGGCATGAGCACACCAGTTCAAGCCGCTGTTGTAAGTCCTTACTCCTCCTGCCTTTGAACTGCTTGTTACTGTGACGTGTTCATTTCACTGCTTGGTTTGCGGCCAATGTCAGTTACTCTATTCACTTTTATACACAGTTGCCTTAAAGTATCATTTCACCTTACACGGTTTAAAAGAGATGAAGGATATTCTTTTGATCTTGATCTGTAATCTAGTTGTGATGTTCACGTGCCCACACAATGATATAATAACCTGTTTGTTTTATATCTATTTTCCCATGATATGAATGATGTCATAATATGTTCATCCTACTTTAAACCATGTCTCTTTATCCTTAGATGTCAAGGAATGTGAGGAAATAGACAAATACAGTAGGCATGCTACATGGACATATGTTCCGAAAGTGATTTTATTATGTAGTTGGCACTACAATACATGCTAATGTATTACATTACTTCACCAAAATAAGTTATGTATAAATGGGAAACCTACTTTGTTTGTTTTTGTCTCATTAGTAACTTATCTGATACACTAATCTACAAGTTAAAACTTTCAGCAAGCTATGGAAAAAATGATTGAACAGCGGCAACCACCTGAAGGTGACAAGGCTGCCACACACACAATGTCACCTCTTGCCGCAGTGCGTCAGTATCTCTCCACTAACAGTGCAAAAAAGCACATTCCTCCGTAATTCTAGGTCGGTTGTCAAGCTAACCTTGTCCAAATCGCCTACTGAACAAAATATTCTGGCTAGACAGAGTGATATATCTATGCTCGAGACACAAGTCCAATCCCTAATGGACGTCGCTTCGGAAACAAGAATAGTGGTTGACAAATGTCGTCAAGATATGAATGGTTTTGAAACCAGACTATCAAACATTTGCTTCGTTGTTCAAGAGCAATGGAGGAAAAGGGGGAAGATCATGCTGCTCCATTAGATTCTACAACCTGAAACATCTGCACTCATGTCAAATGATATGTGCTTCTATACATCTGATGGTGCTTTTATCTGCAAGGACTCCAAACTTTATGCCAATAGGCCTTTTGTTGTATGGCTGGTATTATGATGTTGTGATACAACATTTATTGTGCTGCCAAAGGCTATAGAAATTAATTACGACGCTATTTTTGTATAGTGTAGGTAATGTATTCGGCCGAAAGCTTCATAGGATCCCAACGTGCCAACATTCGTCGGGCCCATTCCAATTAGGCTAAAAACCATTATGGGTCATAATTTGCATGTAGCCCACTAAAAATATCTGGGCCTAAATCAGCATAAGCTTTCATATTTTTGGTAGGCGTGTGTCGGTGTCAAAACCGACGGATCTCAGGTAGGGGGTCTCGAACTGTGCGTCTGAGATTCATGGTAACAAGAGACAAGGGGCATGAAGTTTTACCCAGGTTTGGGCCCTCTTGATGGAGGTAATACCCTACGTCCTGCTTGATTAATATTGATGACTATGGGGGTTACAAGAGTTGATCTACCATGAGATCATAATGGCTAAAAGCTTAGAAGTCTAGCCTATATGATTATGATCGTCCCTATGGACTAAACCCTCCGGTTTATATAGACACCGGAGGGGACTAGGGTTGTACAAAGTCGGTTATAGAAAAAAGGAATCTTAATATCCGAACGCCAAGCTTGCCTTCCATGCCAAGGAGAGTCCCATCCGGACACAGGTGAGAGTCTTCGGTCTTGTATCTTCATAGCCCATCAGTCCGGCCCATGTCCAACAGGAAGGACACCCGAGGACCCCTTAGTCCAGGACTCCCTCAGTAGCCCCTGAACCAGGCTTCAATGACGAGGTGTCCGGCGCGCAGATTATCTTCGGCATTGCAAGGCGGGCTCCTCCTCCGAATAGTCCAAAATAGCCTTCGAACACAAAGAACGTGTCCGACTCTGCAAAACAAGCGCCACACACAACCACGGAGAGTATAATATTTCACGAGTCCAATCTACTGACAATTTTTTGTAGCATGACACCACATCACTACCCGGTCATTATTTCAAACCGTTTTTCGGCCTGCCGCTTCATATTTCGAGATGTGGTTTTACTGGCATGTCTTGTCAAAGCAGAGATCGTGTCCCCTTATTGCGGGATTCTCATCAATATGGGCGTGGGTAATCCGACCGTGCCGTCTGCGCGGCCCTTGGGAAACAGGCGAGTTTTAAGGCGAGTGGGGAGGCGCTTGATATTCGCTGTCTTTATAAAGGGATAAGGACTCACCTCTTTCACCCACGCCTTTTCTCTCTCTCTCTGCCCACTCATTCTCGAGCTCTAGCGCCCAAGTCCTCATCTCTTCTGCCTCAAGAAAGCACTCCGGTCATGTCCGGATACGGAGCGCAGGGAAAGTGGATGGTCTCCTCTGTCAAGCAGAAGGACATCACCCAGCCCCGGGAGGCCGGATATTTGGCCAAGGAGGTCGCCCACTGGCTTCCAGCCGAGGGACAGATTGTCCCTACCTCGGAGCCCCATGAGAGGGTAGTGTTCATCCCTCACTTCGTCCGCGGGCTGGGATTTCCACTCCACCCATTCGTCCGTGGACTTATGTTCTAATATGGGGTGGATTTCCACGATCTGGCCCCCAACTCCTTCCTCAACATCTCGGCATTTATTGTCGTGAGTGAGGCCTTCCTCTACATCTCACCTCACTTCGGATTGTGGCTGAAGAGCTTCAATGTGAAGCCAAAGGTGGTGGATGGCGAACACGCAGAGTGCGGAGGCACCGTGGTGAGCAAGATGCCCAATGTCGTATGGCCCAAAGGTACTTTCGTGGAGACTGTCAAAGGGTGGCAGAAATAGTGGTTATATGTCACAAAGCCCCGCGACGCCACCTGGGCCGAGGCTCCCGAGTTCAGGTCCGGGGCCCCCATGCGGCTCACCTCCTGGCTGGAGAAGGGCCTAGACTAGGCCTCATCGGACCAGCTAACAGCACTGCAGACGCGCATAAAGAGCATGGTCGGCAAGAACATCAAGCTTGTCAATGTGATCCAGGTGATGCTCTTTTGCCAGATCCTTCCATGCCAAAGTCGGACCTACCCTTTATGGGTATTCGATCCGGCCAAGGACCATACCCTGCAACACTTCTTCGGTGTTACGCACGAAGGTATTTGGAATGTGCTCTTCAAGGCCGACAAAGCATGGCCCAAGGAGACCGAAGACGGTGGGTACAACCTGGCCCACCCTGCCAGTCCGGTAAGTTTTCCCATGTTTCCAAGGTGTATCCTTTACTTACACACTCAAGGAGCTTATCTAAGCTTCCTCGTCTTTACTTTTTCAAGGTTGGACGAAGAAGACGAAGTTGATCAAGGGTCCGGCTCCGCTGCCCGAGGACCCAGCAATTCCTCTTCTGACGAAGATACTGGTTCCGGCGCCCTACCAGGCACCGGAGAAGAAGGCCAAGAAGAAGGCCAAGGCGGCCAGAGGCGGCCTCCGTCCCAAGGGCACTTCGGACGTGATGTCCGAAGACGCTGAGACCCAGTCCTCACCCGCCACCGACGACGAGGGGGAGGAGGAAGAAAGCAACTCCCCCCCTGCGAGGGGAAGGAAGAAAAGGGCGGCCTCCACGTGTCTGGAGGCCGAAGCGTCCAAGAGGGGGAGAGCCTCCCTCACGGATGACACCCCACCGGACACCGACAGCAGCTTGGAGTGGCGCCCCAGGGAGAAGCCCCCGACCGGATCGTAAGTATTCGAAGGCTCTGACACACTTATGTGCCCGACTCCCTTGTTTCATGATTTTGATGCGTTGAATCGACCTTACTGCAGTCCGTCCCATGACAGCTCCCAGTGATCCTCATCGAGGGGTTCGCTGGATCCGAAGGCCATGGATAGTGATTCACTGCCGACGGCCACCTCTCCCAAGGCCACGGATGACGCCGAAGCGATGTCCCGAAGGACTTTCACAGGTCAGGGAGAGGTACGAGGGGCCATCAAAGCGGCGCCGGAGGATGAAACCTTAGTTGCCGGAAGCCTGGGGGAACAGATCCCCTTGGAGACTGGCGATGGGGGCCATATCCAACTCGGCCCCCAGCCAAATATTGTTCCGGAGACCCGTAAGGCTCCAGAATCAGGCAGGCAGCCTCCTTCGAAAGAAGGAGGTGCAGCTATTCCCCCGGTGGCCTCTGTCCATCTAGAGGCACCGGGTACTTTAATGGAAGCGCTGCAAGGCACTTCTATCGTGGAAGAACACCGCACCCTTATGGGTATAGTGATTGAGAGGGTTCAGTCCATCAAGAGCGGACTGACCGAAGCCTGCACCAGCCTTCTGACAGGCTTTGAAGTAAGCGACATAATTGTATAGAAAGTCACAGTATAGACAGTAGCCCCTAAGACTTTGTCCGGTGTTCGGAAAGAAGAGCCCAACAGAGGATCAAATAGTTTTTCATAGGAGACTAACCATATATGTCTATGTCAATAAGCAGGCGTCGCTGCTAGCCGCGACTTCTCATGCTGCCGAAGTCTTCGGACTGAGGCAGAGGCTGGAGCGGGCCGAGGAGGAGCTCGGCCAAGCAAGGAAACAACTGGAGGATAAGCAAGGTATGTAATGACCTGTTGTATATCAGATAGGATTGATAATTTATGTTGACTATACTGCCATGGTATTTGTAGGAGCACGACCGAGGTAGAGACCCTCAAGAAGGCGCTGGCCAAGGCCGAGGAGAGAGTGGCCAAGGAACAAACCGTCCGTGAAAAGCACGAGGCCAGGGTCGGTGAGGTCCAGCAAGAGCTCCAGGACGCCATGAAGAAATGCGAGTCCTTGGAGCGCAATATTGCGGATCAAGAGACCAAACTCGCCAAAGTGCACAAGATGCCCGGGCTGAAGCCCAGGGCACTCTCTAGGAAATTCAAGAGGCCAAGAAGATTGCAGCGGGTAAGGCCGTCATTATGCAGAGAAAATATGTTAAGAAGAGGTATCTCTTACTAACCCGGATTTGGAGTTCTCCAGGAGCATTTGTGGATTTGCCGCGCAATGTAGCCGACGTTGTAGAGTTCTTCTGAGCCGAACAGGGGAGCTCGGCGGAGAAGCTGTTCTGGTTGCAATACCTTGCGCCAGAACATCCGGTGCCCTTTAGTGACCAGCTAAAACAGCTGGTCGAACTGCATAGAGTGGCCGAGACTAGCCATGAAGGATTTAACAATCCGGCTGTGGCCTGCCGAAGCTATACCCAGCAGCTACTTCGGGCTCGTGAAGCGGCCGGTCAATGCCTGCCCCCGGCTTGATGCCATCAAGCGGTCGGTCTGCATCGATGGTGCGCGGATGGCCTTTGCCTGCATCAAGGTGCAGTGGGCGAAGATGAACGCCATCAAGTTCGCGACCAAGGGACCGCCCGCTGGCAAGGAGCACCGCACACCCGAGCGATATTTTGAAGATGTCCTGGAGGGGTCCCGCATTGTGGCGGCACAATGTGCAAAAGACATTATCTTCGAATGAATACATTCATGTTGTCGCTGCCTTGTATGATGAAATGAGATCATTATGTAATATAATGCTTGTTATTATTTATTTAAAATTTTACCTCCTGTGCGACTATTTTTATTAAATCTGAGAGTTGGCCAGTCGTCGGCTTCAGCCCCCACGTAGGTAGGACAGGGGTGTTCAAGATGGAATCTAAACACTGTTGATCCAAAAATTTGGTCCTTGAAGGAGGTGTTTAGCGCAACGAACCAGGCAATCCGACTATGTGCCTTTATCACCCTCACTTAGCCATAGGAGTTCGACATTAAAAATATAGGCGCAGCCCCTAGTTAGCATTTAATCGGGACTAGGGTGTTGTAAACACCTGATCGGACTCAGGCCGATCCATCGCCTATTGCGGGAAAATCGCAAAATATTTGTAACCTCCGAACAGCTGACTGATACGTCTCCAATGTATCTATAATTTTTTATTACTCCATGCCATATTATCTACTGTTTTGGACATTATTGGGCTTTATTATCCACTTTTATATTATTTTTGGGACTAACCTATTAACCGGAGGCCCAGCCCAGAATTGTTGTTTTTTGCCTATTTTAGGGTTTTAAAGAAAAGGAATATCAAACGGAGTCCAAACGGAATGAAACCTTCGGGAACGTGATTTTCTCACCGAACATGATCCAGGAGACTTGGACCCTACGTCAAGCAACCAACAGGGAGGCCACGAGGTAGGGAGACGCACCTACCCCCCCCCCCCAGGCGCGCCCTCCACCCTCGTGGGCCCTCTGTTGCTCCACCGACGTACTTCTTCCTTCTATATATACCTACGTACCCCCAAACGATCAGATACGGAGCAAAAACCCTAATTCCACCGCCATAACTTTCTGTATCCACGAGATCCCATCTTGGGGCCTATTCCGGAGCTCTGCCAGAGGGGGCATCGATCACCGAGGGCTTCTACATCAACACCATAGCCTCTCTGATGAAGTGTGAGTAGTTTACCTCCGACCTACGGGTCCATAGTTATTAGCTAGATGGCTTCTTCTCTCTTTTTGGATCTCAATACAAAGTTCTCCCCCTCTCTTGTGGATATCTATTCGATGTAATCTTCTTTTGCGGTGTGTTTGTTGAGACCGATGAATTGTGGGTTTATGATCAAGTTTATCTATGAATAATATTTGAATCTTCTTTGAATTCTTTTATGTATGATTGGTTATCTTTGCAAGTCTCTTCAAATTATCAGTTTGGTTTGGCCTACTAGATTGATCTTTCTTGCAATGGGAGAAGTGCTTAGCTTTGGGTTCAATCTTATGGTGTCCTTTCCCAGTGACAGTAGGGGCAGCAAGGCACGTACTGTATTGTTGCCACCGAGGATAACAAGATGGGGTTTTATCATATTGCATGAATTCATCCCTCTACATCATGTCATCTTGCTTAAGGCGTTAGTCTGTTCTTATGAACTTAATACTATAGATGCATGCTGGATGGCGGTCGATGTGTGGAGTAATACTAGTAGATGCAAGCAGGAGTCGGTCTACTTGTCTTGGACGTGATGCCTATATACATGATCATACCTAGATATTCTCATAACTATGCTCAGTTCTGTCAATTGCTCAACAGTAATTCGTTCACCCACCGTAAAATACCTATGCTCTTGAGAGAAGCCACTAGTGAAACCTATGGCCCCCGGGTCTATCTTCTATCATATTAATCTTCCAATACTTAGTTATTTTCATTGCTTTTATTTTACTTTGCATCTTTATCATAAAAATACCAAAAATATTATCTTATCATGTCTATCAGATCTCACTCTCGTAAGTGACCATGTAGGGATTGACAGCCCCTTATCACGTTGGTTGCGAGGATTTATTTGTTTTGTGTAGGTGCGAGGGACTCACGCGTGGCCTCCTACTGGATTGATACCTTTGTTCTCAAAAACTGAGGGAAATACTTACGCTACTTTGCTGCACCACCCTTTCCTCTTCAAGGGAAAACCAACGCAAGTGCTCAAGAGGTAGCAAGAAGGATTTCTGGCGCCGTTGCCGGGGAGGTCTACGCAAAAGTCAACATACCAAGTACCCATCACATACCCTTTCCCGCATTACATTATTTGCCATTTGCCTGTCGTTTTCCTCTCCCCCA
Source organism: Triticum urartu (assembly GCF_056163025.1). Lineage (NCBI taxonomy): Eukaryota > Viridiplantae > Streptophyta > Magnoliopsida > Poales > Poaceae > Triticum > Triticum urartu. The sequence goes on along the minus strand of NC_141873.1, from coordinate 155,157,230 downwards.
CTTCACCCTTGCCATTTTATTCGCCCTCTCTCACTCTCTATCCTCCCTCTCTTTCTCTATTTGCCTCTTTTTGCCTGTTTCTTGTTTTCTTGTGTGTTGGATTGCTTGCTTGTCTCGATGGCTCTTCCCTGATTTGGTGATCTTCACCTTAAAAGGTTAGAAGAAATCGAAAGCAATGTTAGGAGTTTTATGGTCTTGCAATTTGAGCATAATAGTTTCTTTAGAAACGAGCTTAAGGAACAAAAAAGCTTTATGAGTTATATGAATAAAGAGCTCGATGATATGTCTAAAGAATTTTATGGTTTGAGATCCCAAATTGCTTGTCTTGAGAAGTTAATAGCTGAAGTTTCGGATAAGCAGGCTACCTTAGTTAATAAGATGGCTGCTAAGCCGGAAGACCATGATAATAAAGATGAAGATCTAAAAGTTATTGATGTGTCCCCTATTAAATATTTGTTTTGCAATATTAATCTTGATAATGATGGGACTTAATATGATCCACCCTTACCTAGAAGGCGTTCTAAGAATTCTGAGTTTTTAGATCTTGATGCTAAAATTGATAAAAGTGGGACTGAAGAGATCAAAACTTTAAATATTCATGAACCTACTATTTTGGATTTCAAGGAATTTAATTATGATAATTTCTCTTTGATAGATTGTATTTCCTTGTTGCAATCCGTGCTAAATTCTCCTCATGCTTATAGTCAAAATAAAACTTTTACCAAACATATCGTTGATGCTTTGATGCAATCTTATGAAGAAAAACTTGAGTTGGAAGTTTCTATCCCTAGAAAACTTTATGATGAGTGGGAACCAACTATTAAAATTAAAATTAAAGATCATGAATGCTATGCTTTTTGTGATTTGGGTGCTAGTGTTTCCACGATTCCAAAGACTTTATGTGATTTGTTAGGATTCCGTGATTTTGATGATTGCTCTCTAAACTTGCACCTTGCGGATTCCACTATTACGAAACCTATGGGAAGAATTAATGATATTCTTATTGTTGAAAATAGGAATTATGTGCCCGTAGATTTTATTGTTCTTGATATAGATTGCAATTCTTCATGTCCTATAATTCTTGGTAGACCTTTCCTTAGAACGATTGGTGCAATTATTGATATGAAGGAAGGAAATATTAGATTCCACTTCCATTAAGGAAAGTCATGGAACACTTTCCTAGAAATAAAATTAAATTACCTTATGAATCTATTATGAGAGCCACTTATGGATTGCCTAACAGATATGGCAATACCTAGATCTATCCTTACTTTTTATGCCTAGCTAGGGGCGTTAAACGATGGCGCTTGTTGGGAGGCAACCCAATTTTATTTTTATTCCTTGATTTTTGCTCCTGTTTAGTAATAAATAATTTATCTAGCCTCTGTTTTGGTTGTGTTTTTTTTTAATTATTGTTTGTGCCAAGTAGAACCGTTGGGAAGACTTGGGGAAAGTCTTGTTAATCCTGCTGTAAAAAACAGAAACTTTAGCACTCACGAGAACTGCTGCCATTTTTATTTGGAAAGTGCTATTTAGTTAATTATTTTTGCAGATTATTAATAGATAAATTCCTCACGTCCAGCAATTTATTTTCGAATTTTTGGGGTTCCAGATCTTGAGCTAGCTACAGATTACTACAGACTGTTCTGTTTTTGACAGATTCTGTTTTTCGTGTGTTGTTTGCTTATTTTGATGAATCTATGGCTAGTAAAATAGTTTATAAACCATATAAAAGATGGAATTAAGTAGGTTTAACACCAATATAAATAAATAATGAGTTCATTACAGTACCTTGAAGTTGTCTTTTGTTTTATTTCGCTAACGGAACTCACGAGATTTTCTACTTTAAGTTTTGTGTTGTGAAGTTTTCAAGTTTTGGGTAAAGATTTGATGGATTATGGAACAAGGAGTGGAAAGACCCTAAGCTTGGGTATGCCCATGGCACCCCCAATATAATCTAAGGGCACCTAAAAGCCAAAGCTTGGGGATGCCCCGGAAGGCATCCCCTCTTTCGTCTACTTCTATCGGTAACTTTACTTGGAGCTATATTTTTATTCACCACATGATATGTGTTTTGCTTGGAGCGTCTTGTATGATTTGAGTCTTTATTTGTTAGTTTACCACAATCATCCTTGCTGTACACACCTTTTAAGAGAGACACACATGATTCGGAAATTATTAGAATACTCTATGTGCTCCACTTATATCTTTTGAGTTATATAGTTTTGCTCTAGTACTTCACTTATATCTTTTAGAATACGGTGGTGGATTTGTTTTAAAGAAACTATTGATCTCTTATGCTTCACTTAGATTATTTTTAGAGTCTTAAATAGCATGGTAATTTTCTTAAATAATCCTTATATTCTAGGTATACAAGATTAATAATACATTTCTCTTATGAGTGTGTTGAATACTATGAGAAGTTTGATACTTGATAATTGTTTTGAGATATGGAGATGGTGATATTAGAGTCATGCTAGTTGAGTAGTTGTGAATTTGAGAAATACTTGTGTTAAAGTTTGTGATTCCCGTAGCATGCACGTATGGTGAATCGTTATGTGATGAAGTCGGAGCATGATTTATTTATTTATTATCTTCCTTATGAGTGGCGGTCAGGGACGAGTGATGGTATTTTCCTACCAATCTATCCCCCTAGGAGCATGTGCGTAATACTTTGCTTTGATAACTTGTAGATTTTTGCAATAAGTATATGAGTTCTTTATGACTAATGTTGAGTCCATGGATTATACGCACTCTCACCCTTCCACCGTTGCAAGCCTCTCTAATACCGCGCACCTTTCGCCGGTATCATACACCCACCATATACCTTCCTCAAAACAGCCACCATACCTACCTATCATGGCATTTCCATAGCCATTCCGAGATATATTGCCATGAAACTTTCCACTGTTCCGCTTCATCATTGTCATATTGCTTTGCATGATCATGTAGTTGACATTGTATTTGTGGCAAAGCCACCATTCATAATTCTTTCATACATGTCACTCATGAGTCATCGCATATCCCGGTAACCGCCGGAGGCATTCACATAGAGTCATATCTTGTTCTAAGTATCGAGTTGTAATTCTTGAGTTGTAAGAAAATAAAAGTGTGATGATCATCATTATTAGAGCATTGTCCCAAGTGAGGAAAGGATGATGGAGACTATGATTCCCCCATAAGTCGGGATGAGACTCCGGACGGAAAAAAGGAAAGGCCCAAAAAAAGAGAGAAAAGAGAGAAGGGACAATGCTACTATCCTTTTACCACACTTGTGATTCAAAGTAGCACCATGATCTTCATAATAGAGAGTCTCCTATGTTGTCACTTTCATATACTAGTGGGAATTATTCATTATAGAACTTGGCTTGTATATTACAATGATGGGCTTCCTCAAAATGCCCTAGGTCTTCGTGAGCAAGCGAATAGGATGCACACCCACTTAGTTTCTTTTTGAGCTTTCATATACTTATAGATCTAGTGCATCCGTTGCATGGCAATCCCTACTCACTCACATTGATATCTATTGATGGGCATCTCCATAGCCCGTTGATACGCCTAGTCGATGTGAGACTATCTTCTCCTTTTTGTCTCCTCCACAACCACCATTCTATTCCACCTATAGTGCTATGTCCATGGCTCACGTTCATGTATTGCGTGAAGATTGTAAAAGTTTTGAGAATGTCAAAAGTATGAAACAATTGCTTGGGTTGTCATCGGGATTGTGCATGATTTAAATACTTTGTGTGGTGAAGATAGAGCATAGCCAGACCACATGATTTTGTAGGGATAACTTTCTTTGGCCATGTTATTTTGAAGAGACATAATTGCTTAGTTAGTATGCTTGAAGTATTATTATTTTTATGTCAATATTAAACTTTTGTCTTGAATCTTTCGAATCTGAATATTCATGCCACAATTAAGAAGAATTACATTGAAAATATTCCAAGTAGCATTCCACATCAAAAATTCTGTTTTTATCATTTACCTACTCGAGGACGAGCAGGAATTAAGGTTGGGGATGCTTGATACGTCTCCAACGTATCTATAATTTTTGATTGCTCCATGCTATATTATCTACTGTTTTGGACATTATTGGGCTTTATTATCCACTTTTATATTATTTTTGGGACTAACCTATTAACCGGAGGCCCAGCCCAGAATTGTTGGTTTTTGACTATTTTAAGGTTTTGAAGAAAAGGAATATCAAACGGAGTCCAAACGGAATGAAACCTTCGGGAACGTGATTTTCTCACCGAACATGATCTAGGAGACTTGGACCCTATGTCAAGCAACCAACAGGGAGGCCACGAGGTAGGGGGCGCACCTACCCCCCCCCCCAGGCACGCCCTCCACCCTCGTGGGCCTCCTGTTGCTCCATCGACGTACCTCTTCCTCCTATATATACCTACGTACCCCCAAACGATCAGATACGGAGCAAAAACCCTAATTCCACCGCTGTATCTTTCTGTATCCATGAGATCCCATCTTGGGGCCTGTTCCGGAGCTCTGCCGGAGGGGGCATCGATCACGGAGGGCTTCTACGTCAACACCATAGCCTCTCCGATGAAGTGTGAGTAGTTTACCTCAGACCTACGGTTATTAGCTAGATGGCTTCTTCTCTCTTTTTGGATCTCAATACAAAGTTCTCCCCCTCTCTTGTGGAGATCTATTCGATGTAATCTTAATTTGCGGTGTCTTTGTTGAGACCGATGAATTGTGGATTTATGATCAAGTTTATCTATGAACAATATTTGAATCTTATATGAATTCTTTTATGTATGATTGGTTATCTTTGCAAGTCTCTTCGAATTATCAGTTTGGTTTGGCCTACTAGATTGATCTTTCTTGCAATGGGAGAAGTGCTTAGCTTTGGGTTCAATCTTATGGTGTCCTTTCCCAGTGACAGTAGGGGCAGCAAGGCACGTACTGTATTGTTGCCACCGAGGATAACAAGATGGGGTTTTATCATATTGCATGAATTCATCCCTCTACATCATGTCATCTTGCTTAAGGCGTTACTCTGTTCTTATGAACTTAATACTATAGATGCATGCTGGATGGCGGTCGATGTGTGGAGTAATACTAGTAGATGCAGGCAGGAGTCGGTCTACTTGTCTTGGGCGTGATGCCTATATACATGATCATACCTAGATATTCTCATAACTATGCTCAATTCTGTCAATTGCTCAACAGTAATTCGTTCACCCACCGTAAAATACCTATGCTCTTGAGAGAAGCCACTAGTGAAACCTATGGCCCTTGGTTCTATCTTCTATCATATTAATCTTCCAATACTTAGTTATTTTCATTGCTTTTATTTTACTTTGCATCTTTATCATAAAAATACCAAAAATATTATGTTATCATATCTATCAGATCTACTCTCGTAAGTCACCATGTAGGGATTGACAACCCCTTATCGCGTTGGTTGCAAGGATTTATTTGTTTTGTGTAGGTGCGAGGGACTCACGCGTAGCCTCCTACTGGATTGATACCTTGGTTCTCAAAAACTGAGGGAAATACTTACGCTACTTTGCTGCACCACCCTTTCCTCTTCAAGGGAAAACCAACGCAAGTGCTCAAGAGGTAGCACTGATCGGCTCACGCCGCATCATGACAGTCAGTTTTTGGCATTCTCTACTGAGGTGCTCATCTGGATAAACCAGGACACAATCGTAGTAGTTCTCCCTTTACTACCCTAGCCGATAGAGCGGAACGTAAGGTAGTAAGCACAGGAGCCGGTCAACACAACTATTGACCAAAGACATGATTCGGAGCCAATGCATATAATGCTAAATTCGGGGTGCCGAACTATACTGTAAAAAGTGTTCGGACTTTATTGCCATAATATGGGGTGCAATGAAGCCCCTGGCGATTTAAGATGTACCAAAGTGTACGAGTGCAATTGATAAGATTATCAAGAAAAAATGAAGTAGTAAGCTAGTGCCGCAAAAGTTGGGCCGCAAACTGTTTCCATTATAGTTTGATTAATACTTCAAAGCGTATTTTGTACAAATAGTGCAATAAGCAACAGTAGTTATTTAGCATGCCAAGACCAAGGAGGAGTTCGTACGGGTCCTGAAAGCATGTAGAATGATCGTTAAGAAGAACATCTAGAGATTCCCCCACACGTCTGTGCTACTTGCCACCTTGGTGTACCCGTCCCTCGAAAGGACCGATTGTCAGGCCGTTCAGGGGGGCCTGTGGAAAAGAAACCTAAAAAGGATAAAAAGAAAAGTAAAAGTATGTGTGTCCAAGGAAGTTCGAGCCATATTGTGGACCACAGTCTGGTTATGCCTCTGTCTCTGCCCATGCTATTTTTAGTGCATAGTTATGTACGCGCGGTACGTATGCCGCCACTTGGTCGGGGCTGAGACGGAGGTCGAATTGCTAATCTAACTCCTGGCGAGCCGTACAGTCATGCTGCGGAGTAGTCCGGACTCCTATGACAGTGTCCGGGAGCTTGGCCGCTGAGTTAAAGTTCTGCCTAAAAAAGCCGCTCTGTACTTTCGTTGCCAGGGCCGCAGTGTGCTCCTCGGTACGGAGGGAGCGCTCTATGTTTCCATTGACTGTTATGACGTCATGTGGGCCGGGCATCTTGAGCTTGAGGTAAGCATAGTGCGGAACCACATTGAATTGAGCGAATACGGTTCGTCCGAGCAGTGCATGATAACCACTGTGAAAGGGGACGTTATCGAAGATCAACTCTTCGCTTATGAAGTTGTACGGGGATCCAAAGATGACCTCCAATGTGATTGAGCCTGTGCAGCGGACCTCCAATGTCTTTGGAGCCGTAATCGAGCAGGTTAGTTAAGTCCTCTACTGTGGCAATGAAGTGGGTGGTGGGTGGGACGTAAAATTCCCCGCTCTCAGCCCCTAGTCCGGGATGGGCGTAGTTCAGACGTTGCTCCTCCGTAATCACGAGGGATCGCATCAAGTCCAGAGCCTCGCTTAAAGGCGAGGTTTGTTGAGGGAGAAAAGAATTCGTGGAGTATGGCGGGAAGGGAATTCCTTGGCCGAGCTCACACGATGCTGACTCCGAGAGTTCGGAGCCGGCGTTCGGGGAAGAGTCCAGCTTGGTGATGGATGCCGGTGATGCTAGTTCCTCCGGCTCTCCCGTACTGGGCCTAGTGGCCACAGATAGTCCGGCGGGTTTAGAAATCCCGTCTTCGGTACTGGCGAGGTGCTCCGGCTCTAAGGCCAGAGCGGAGGTTGGGGTCATGAATCCTTGGAAGATCAAGTCTCCTCGGATATCAGCAACATAATCCAGGTTTCCAAAACTATTCTGGTGACCTGGGGCATAGCTGTCGATCTGCTCCAGATGGCCAAGCAAGTTGGCCAGGAGTACGAAGCCGCTGAATATGAAGATCTGGTCGGGGAAAAAACCTCCCCTAGGGCAGCATCGTTACAGATGATGGGTGGAGCCATCGAACCTTCTGGCGACGACATAGTGGAACTCTCAATGAAAGCACCAATGTCGGTGTCAAAACTGGCGGATCTCGAGTAGGGGGTCCCGAACTGTGCATCTGAGGTTGATGGTAACATGAGACAAGGGACAGGAAATTTTACCCAGGTTCGGGCCCTCTTGATGGAGGTAATACCCTACGTCCTGCTTGATCTACCACAAGATCGTAATGGCTAAAACCCTAGAATTCTAGCCTATATGATTATGATCGTCCCTATGGACTAAACCCTATGGTTTATATAGACACCGGAGGGGACTAGGGTTGTACAAAGTCGGTTACAGAGAAAAGGAATCTTCATATCCGAACGCCAAGCTTGCCTTCCACGCCAAGGAGAGTCCCATCTAGCCACGGGTGAGAGTCTTCGATCTTGTATCTTCATAGCCCATCAGTCTGGCCATGTCCAACAGGCTGGACGCCCGAGGACCCCTTAGTCCAGGACTCCCTCAGCGTGTGCCCACAGTGGTCCTTTAACAGGACGAAACATAATTTGGGCCCTCGGTAACAATAGGCCATTAACATGTGTAGATATCTTGATCCCATAGATAACATTGGACTTTAATAGGCTAAAAGTGAGATTGGGCCCAGATTGTGCCAAATTACCCACTGGTCATTAGCAGGCCGAAATGTATCTCAGATCGTGGTGGCCCATTTACAATGCGGATCGTTCACAGGCCAAAATTCAGATGGGTCGTAAATGCGCCGACCTACTACACGGGTCTTTAACAGGCCGGAAGTTGGGTCGGGCTTGATTAGTATCAGTTTTATATGGGACATTAATAGGCCCAATGTGACGTTGGGCCACATATGGCCCATGGATTTTGTCTGACATTAACAGGCCAAAAATCACAACAGACTGGAAGAGTGGCCCAAATCTAGAGTGGGCCTCTAACAGGACGATTGTCAGACATGGCGGAATATGACCCAAATCCTTCATGGTCTTTTATGGGCCAAAAGTTTCAATGGGCAACAAATGGGCTCAAATGAAGCAGGGCCTTTAACAGGCCAGAAACACACCGGGCCATAATTCAGCCCACATACTTGGCGGACTATTAATGGGCCAGAAGTGACCATGGGCCATGATGATGACAAGTTTAGAATGGGCCATTGACGAGCCGATTTGGCACTAGTTGTACGGGCCTTAACTGCGAATGGGCCATCTACAAGCATGTCGTTAATGGCCCAGCCCACTAATTTTGACTGGGCCAGCCCACTAATTTTGACTATGCCAACCTTTTTAACCTAAATGGGCCGCTGTTGGGCCTTGCCACGTGTCAACGTATCATAGGTGCCTCATGTCCATTGGGCGGTTGACATCTGTCCTTTCGCGGTGCTGACATGTGGTTGCTATAGCCAATGATTGGAAAATCTATTGGGGAATGCAGTAATTTCAAAAAAAATCCTACGCACACGCAAGATCATGGTGATGCATAGCAACGAGAGGGGAGAGTATTGTCTACATACCCTCGTAGACCGTAAGCGGAAGCGTTATGACAACGCGGTTGATGTAGTCGTACGTCTTCACAATCGACCGATCCTAGTATCGAAGTACGGCACCTCCGCGATCTGCACACGTTCGGCTCGGTGACGTCCCACGAACTCACGATCCAGCAGAGTGTCGAGGGAGAGCTTCATCAGCACGACAGTGTGATGACGGTGATGATGATGCTACCGGAACAAGGCTTTGCCTAAGCACCGCTACGATATGACCGAGGTGGATTATGGTGGAGGGGGGCACCACACACGGCTAAGAGATCAATGATCAACTTATGTGTCTATGGGGTGCCCTGATATGTCTGCAACGTATCTATAATTTTGTATTGTTCGATGCTATTATATTATCAACCCTGGATGTTTTATATGCATTTATATGCTATTTTATATGATTTTTGGGACTAACCTATTAACCTAGAGCCCAGTGCCAGTTTCTATTTTTCGTTGTTTTTTAGTATCGCGGAAAAGGAAAATCAAACGGAGTCCAATTGACCTAAAATTTCACGGAGATCATTTTTGGACCAAAAGAAGCCCACGGAGTACGGGAGATGGGCCAGAAGAGTCCCGAGGCCACCACAAGGGTGGGGGCGCGCCCTACCCCCCTAGGCACACCCCCCTACCTCGTGGCCGCCTCGGGGACCCCCCTGACTTGTTCCCGACTCCAACACCTCTTATATAACCCCAAACTTCCAGAAAGAAACCAAGATCGGGAGTTTCGCCGCCGCAATCCTCTGTAGCCACCGGAAACCAATCTAGATCCATTCCGGCACCCTGCCGAAGGGGGGAATCCCCCTCCGATGGTCATCTTCATCATCCCGGAGCTCTCCATGACGACGAGGGAGTAGTTCACCCTCGGGGCTGAGGGTATGTACCAGTAGCTATGTGTTTGATCTCTCTCTCTCTCTCTCTCTCTCTCGTGTTCTTGATTCGGAACGATCTTGATGTATCGCGAGCTTTGCTATTGTAGTTGGATCTTACGATGCTTCTCCCCCTCTAATCTCTTGTGATGGATTGAGTTTTCCCTTTGAAGTTATCTTATCGGATTGAGTCTTTAAGGATTTGAGACCACTTGATGTATGTCTTGCATGTGCTTATCTGTGGTGACAATGGGATATCACATGATCCACTTGATCTATGTTTTGGTGATCAACTTGTGAGTTTCGTGACCTCGTGAACTTATGCATAGGGGTTTGCACACATTTTCATCTTGACTCTCCGATAGAAACTTTGGGGCACTCTTTGAAGTTCTTTGTGTTGGTGGAATAGATGAATCTGAGATTGTGTGATGCATATCATATAATCATACCCACGGATACTTGAGGTGACATTGGAGTATCTAGGTGACATTAGGGTTTTGGTTGATTTGTGTCTTAAGGTGTTATTCTAGTACGAACTCTATGATAGATTGAACGGAAAGAATAGCTTCACGTTATTTTACTACTGACTCTTGAATAGATCGATCAGAAAGAATAACTTTGAGGTGGTTTCGTACCCTACAATAATCTCTTCATTTGTTCTCCGCTATTAGTGACTTTGGAGTGACTCTTTGTTGCATGTTGAGGGATAGTTATATGATCCAATTATGTTATTATTGTTGAGAGAACTTGCACTAGTGAAAGTATGAACCCTAGGCCTTGTTTCCTAGCATTGCAATACCGTTTACGCTCACTTTTATCACTTGCTACCTTGCTGTTTTTATATTTTCAGATTACAAAAACATATATCTACCATCCATATTGCACTTGTATCACCATCTCTTCGCCGAACTAGTGCACCTATACAATTTACCATTGTATTGGGTGTGTTGGGGACACAAGAGACTCTTTGTTATTTGGTTGCAGGGTTGCTTGAGAGAGACCATCTTCATCCTACACCTCCATGGATTGATAAACCTTAGGTCATCCACTTGAGGGAAATTTGCTACTGTCCTACAAACCTCTGCACTTGGAGGCCCAACAACGTCTACAAGAAGAAGGTTGTGTAGTAGACATCATGCCCCCTGGCCACGTATATAAAGGATGGAGGGAGGAGGAGGCAGGCCCTCATAGGGCGTGCCCAAAGTGTGGAGTCCTACTAGGACTCCCTAGTCCTAGTAGGATTCCACCTCCCACATGGAATAGGAAAAAGGGAAGGGAGAAGGAAGAAAGGGGGCGCCCCCTTTCCCTACTCCAATTCGGACCAGTCCATGGGGAAGGGGCGCGGCCACCCTTAAGGGCTTTCTCTCCTTTCCCGTATGGCCCATTAAGGCCCAATACGAATTCTCGTAACTCTCCGATACTCCGAAAAATATCGGAATCACTTGGAACCTTTCCAATGTCCGAATATAGCCTTTCAATATATCTACCTTTACGTCTCGACCATTTCGAGACTCCTCGTCATGTCCCCGATCTCATTCGGGACTCTGAACAAACTTCGGTACATCAAAACACATAAACTCATAATACCGATCGTCACCGACCGTTAAGCGTGCGGACCCTACGGGTTCGAGAACTATGTAGACATGACCGAGACACGTCTCCGGTCAATAACTAATAGCGGAACCTGGATGTTCATATTGGCTCCCACATATTCTATGAAGATCTTTATCGGTCAAACCGCATAACGATATACGTTGTTCGCTTTGTCATAGGTATGTTACTTGCCCGAGATTCGATCGTCGGTATCCTTATACCTAGTTCAATCTCGTTACCGGCAAGTCTCTTTACTCGTTCTGTGATGCATCATCCTGCAACTAACTCATTAGTCAAAATGCTTGCAAGGCTTAGAGTGATGTGCATTACCGAGAGGGCCCAGAGATACCTCTCTGATACATGGAGTGACAAATCCTAATCTCGATCTATGCCAACTCAACAAACACCATCGAAGACACCTGTAGAGCATCTTTATAATCACCCAGTTAAGTTGTGACATTTGATAGCACACAAGGTGTTCCTCCGGTATTCGGGAGTTGCATAATCTCCTAGTCAGAGGAACATGTATAAGTTATGAAGAAAGCAGTAGCAATAAAACTAAATGGTCATTATGCTAAGCTAACGGATGGGTCTTGCCCATCACGTCATTCTCTAATGATGTGATCACATTCATCAAATGACAACACATGTCTATGGCTAGGAAACTTAACCATCTTTGATTAACGAGCTAGTCAAGTAGAGGCATACTAGGGACACTCTGTTTGTCTATGTATTCACACATGTACTAAGTTTCCGGTTAATACAATTCTAGCATGAATAATAAACATTTATCATGATATAAGGAAATATAAATAACAACTCTATTATTGCCTCTAGGGCATATTTCTTTTAGTCTCCTAGTTGCACTAGAGTCAATAATCTAGTTCACATCGTCATGTGATTTAACACCAATAGTTCACATCCTTATGTGATTAGTTCACATCTCCATGTGACTAACACCCAAAGGGTTTACTAGAGTCAATAATCTAGTTCACATCGCTATGTGATTAACACCCAAAGAGTGATCATGTTTTGCTTGTGAGAGAAATTTAGTCAACGGGTGTGCCACATTCAGAGCCGTATGTATTTTGCAAATTTTCTATGTCTACAATGCTTTGCACGTAGCTACTCTAGCTAATTGCTCCCACTTTCGATATTTATCTAGATCGAGACTTAGAGTCATCCAGATCGGTGTCAAATCTTGCATCAGCGTAACTTTTTACGACGAACTCTTTGTCACCTCCATAACCGAGAAATATTTCCTTATTCCACTAAGGATATTTTTGACCGCTGTCTAGTGATCCACTTCTAGATCACTATTGTACCCTCTTGCCAAACTTATGGTGAGGTACACAATAGGTCTGGTACATAGCATAGCATACTTTATAGAACCTATGACTGAGGCATAGGGAATGACTTTTCATTTTATTTCTATTTTCTGTCGTGGTCGGATTTTGAGTCTTTACTCAACTTCACACCTTGCAACACAGGCAACAACTCCTTCTTTGACTTTTCCATTTTGAACTACTTCAAAATCTTGTCAAGGTATGTACTCATTGAAAATATATCAAGCGTCTTGATCTATCTCTATAGATCTTGATGCTAAATATGTAAGTAGCTTCATCGAGGTCTTTATTTGGAAAACTCTTTTCAAACACTCCTTTATGCTTTCCAGAAAATTCTACATTATTTCCGATCAACAATATGTCATTCGCATATACTTATCAGAAATGTTGTAGTGCTCCCACTCACTTTCTTGTAAATACAGGCTTCACTGCAAGTCTGTATAAAACCATATGCTTTGATCACTTTATCAAAGTATATATTCCAACTCCGAGATGCTTGCAACAGTCCATAGATGGATCGTTGAAGCTTGCACACTTTGTTAGCACCTTTAGGATTGACAAAACCTTCTTGTTGCATCATATACAACTCTTCTTTAAGAAATCCATTAAGGAATGCAGTTTTGACATCCATTTGCCAGATTTCATAAAATGTGGCAATTGTAACATGATTCGGACAGACTTAAGCATCCCTACGAGTGAGAAAATCTCATCGTAGTCAACATCTTGAACTTGTAGAAAACCTTTTGCGGCAATTCGAGCTTTGTAGATAGTAACAAAACTATCAGTGTCCGTCTTCCTCTTGAAAATCTATTTATTCTTAATGGCTCACCGATCAACGGGCAAGTCAATCAAAGTCCATACTTTGTTCTACATGGATCTCATCTCAGATTTCATGGCTTCAAGCCATTTCACGGAATCTGGGCTCATCATCGCTTCCTCGTAGTTCGTAGGTTCATCATGGTCAAGTAACATGACCTCAAGAACATGATTACCGTACCTCACTGGTGCGGAATGTATTCTGGTTGACCTACGAGGTTCGGTAGTCACTTGATCTGAAGTTTCATGATCATCATCATTAACTTCCTCACTTACTGGTGTAGGAATTAGTGGAACTGATTTCAGTGATGAACTACTTTCCAATAAGGGAGCAGGTACGATTACCTCATCAAGTTCTACTTTCCGCCCACTCACTTCTTTCGAGAGAAATTCCTTCTCTAGAAAAGATCCATTCTTAGCAACGAATATCTTGCCTTCAGATCTATGATAGAAGGTGTACCCAACAGTCTCCTTTGGGTATCCTATGAAGACGCATTTCTCCGATTCGGGTTCGAGCTTATCAGGTTGAAACTTTTTCACATAAGCATCATAGCCCCAAACTATAAGAAACCACAGCTTAGGTATCTTGCTAAACCACAGTTCATATGGTGTCGTCTCAACAGATTTAGATGGTGCCCTATTTAACGTGAATGCAGCTATCTCTAATTGTGAGTGCATCTAGTGCCACCCCTAGTTGGTTTTGGAGTATTGACGACAAACCTGGTTGAGGGACTAATGTGTTTGTGAGAATTGCAGGATAACACAGGTAGTAGTCCCTCATTGATTCGGTTTACCTACCGGAGATGCCCCTAAAAATGTGTGAAGACATTGAAGATGATGGTGGTATGTGAAGATATTCACATTGAAGACTATGACATGAGAAGACATCGCATGAAGTCTTTGGAGCGCGAAGACATAGTTGTTTCGTAGTTTTATTTTCTTCTTTGTTGAGTCATAGGAACCACCGTACTGTTAAGTGGGGTCCAAGTGAACAAAGTCAGAGTGACTAAAGTGATGCTCAACCAATTCCTATGTCTTCAAGCGAAGACAATGACAGCAAATCTTATCCAAAGCTGGATGAGTCAGCTTTACTTGTAGCCCAAGTCAAGCTGCCGCGTGTGTTTGAAATCTGACCGTTGGAACACGTGTCAGTTCCTTAGTGACCCAGGGTCATTTCGGACAAATCAGGCCGGGTTGCCTAGTGGCTATAAATAGCCCACCCCCTACACCATAAATTGGCGGCTGCTTAGAGTTAGTGCACGGCTTTTGTCATTTGAGAGCAACCCACCTCCGAAGCATTTGAGAGAGAGATCCTTGCGAGGATAAAGCCCAAAACACCCAGAGCCCAAAGAGTGTTTGGCATCACTGAAGTCTTTTTGTCCGCGTGATCTGAAGACTTGTTACACTTGAGGACTGTGAATCCTCCAGCCAGTTAGGCGTCGCGTTCTGAGCATCCAAGAGTCATTGTGGATCACCGGTGAACGAAGTCTGAAGGTTCGGAAGTCTACCGTGAAGACTTACCTGGGTGATTGGGCGAGGACTGGGTGTCCTTAGCTCAAGGGGAATAAGGTGAA
Organism: Triticum urartu; assembly: GCF_056163025.1. Taxonomy (NCBI): domain Eukaryota; kingdom Viridiplantae; phylum Streptophyta; class Magnoliopsida; order Poales; family Poaceae; genus Triticum; species Triticum urartu. The sequence goes on along the minus strand of NC_141873.1, from coordinate 155,142,084 downwards.
GACACGGTCTTCTAAGTTAAATCTCAGCCTCCCTAACCAGACGTACAGTTGTCACAGCAACTGGGACTGGTCCAACAAATCCTTGTCCTCACCAAGCGACTGGTTCTATCTTCTCCCTCTCTTTATTTACAGTTTGTCTTCGTGAAGTCATTGCCTGCCTGTGTTACCTGTTTGACTTCACTATGTGACTTCTATTGTTGTCTGGCTTCATACTATCTTCCATCCTGATCATCACTACCTAGACGCTATTAGTCTTCATGCTTTCACTTCATTGAATACTTGACTATGGCTTGCCTAGTGTAGTCTACCTTCTGCTGCATGTCAATAGGTTCATTTCTACTATTTGTCTTCGAAACTCCCATGTTTTGAAGACGTTCATAAAAATCGCCTATTCACTCCCCCCCCTCTAGTCGATAAATAGCACTTTCAATTGGTATTAGAGCAAGGTACTACCTTGTTCTGTGTGATTTAGTTTAACCACCTGGAGTTTTAGCTATGTTGACTGCAGGGATAATCAAAGTCTCCGCTGCGTGCCCTGTCTTCGATGGCACTGATTACTCCTACTGGAAGAATAAGATGCGCATGCATCTTGAAGCCATTGATGTCGATCTATGGTATGTCGTCAAGAACGGCGTTCCCAAGACTGGTGAAGGTGTCACCCCTGCTGATGTCAAGAAGTTCGTTCAACTGGATTCTACTGCCAAGAACATCATCTGTGGTCATCTGACCAAAGGACGGTATGGCCGTGTGAGTGCTCTGGAAACGTCGAAGCTAGTCTGGGACTGGCTCTCCAAGGTCAACGAAGGTGTCTCAACCCAGAGAGATCAAAGGATCAGTGTCCTTCGCAACCTCTTCAACCGCTTCAATAGAAACGACAATGAGAATGTTCAGCTCACGTTTGATTGCCTCACTGACATCACAAATGATCTTTGCTCTCGGCGCCACTGAGATCACCAAGCATGAAATCGTCAAGACACTCCTGAGATCACTTGACAGCTCGACACCCTAGCCCTGATGATTCAAGAACGCCCTGACTTCAAGACACTCGATCCGTCTGACATACTTGAGAGGCTCAACACACATGAGTTTCAGCTATCTGAGAAAAGAGATATCTATGGTCCCAACTATGGCTGAACTTGCGCTTTGAAGGAAAAAGCTGCTTCCTCATCTGAAGAAGAATCTGACTGCAGTTCTGGTGATCCTGAAGACATTGGAAAGGAGCTTGTTATGCTTGTGAAGAAGTTCTAGAAATTCACCAAGAAGAAAGGCTTCAGAAAGTCTTCACGATCCAGCTCAAGAAATGATGAAGCCTCTGCTCATGATCACAAGAAGAGAACATGCCACAAGTGCAAGAAACCTAGTCACTACATCTCTGAGTGTCCACAGTGGGACAATGAAAAATATGATTCTGATGACAAGAAGAAGAAGAAATCCTCAAAGTCTTCTTCCAAGTCTTCATCAAAGTCTTCATCACACAAGAAGAGCTCATCTGGCAAGGCTCGTGCTTTTGTTGGCAAGGAGATGGATTCAGAGGAGGAGTCTGCTTCTGAGGAGGCGGAGGTGGAGTCTGAGGAGGAGTCCGACTGTGGCATTGCAAGTCTGGCTCTAGCTACAGCCTATGTTGCCAAGTCCATCTTCAACACTGAAGAAAATGGCTCTGTCACCTATGCTGATGCTAATGACAAGGATGACTCTGCTCCCACCTACTTCTTCATGGCACGTGGTGCCAAGGTAAACTCACGCGATGCTTACTTTCAAACATCAAGTGAAGATGACTCTGATTGTGAATCCAAACCTAGCTACAAAACACTTGCTAAATTGCAACTGAACAACAGAAAGCTATGGAACATATTCAAAAATTGTTAGACAAAAGTAATGACCTGTTGGACGTGGAAATGACCCGATCTCAGTCCTTAGTTGAAGACATAAAAAATCTTCATGTTAAGTATGAGGAACTTGAAAGTCGTCATGAAACGCTCTCAACAACTCATGAAAAGATTTCCTATGATTATCTTCAAAGGAAGCAAGAAATTGAGAGCAATTCATGAAGATCTTCAAAAACAAAACGAGTCACTTCGCACTCAACAGACCAGTCCCGCTCAGGAAGGATTTGAACCACCATGTCTAAAATTCCTTGAGCGTGATAACGCTACTTCTGTTGCTGAATGTTCTACTGCTGCTACTGTTGCAATCTCTTCAACTGTTGATGTGGTAACTAACCCCTCTGCTGAGGATGCCACTGCTATTGCTGATGAAAATGCTAGGTTGAAGACATTGCTTGAGACAGGGATGTACAAAAGTCTCAAAGGGCATCACACACTATGTGATGTCCTCAAAAAGCAGATTCTGAACCGAAACCCTAGGAAAGAGGGTGTTGGGTTCGAGAGGAAAATGAATGTTGATGGTTCTTACTGGAAGCCTGAGAAGTACCCCCAAAACCACATGGGTTGCTGCAAAGGAACCTTCAGTGGATCCATCCACCCTATCTGGCTTCACTTGTGCTAACCCTATTATCATTGATGAATCCTTTGATGCAAACTATAAACTGTTTAAGAATCAGAATGATGAAGTGTTTGCCAGGTATATTGGTACTAACTGCAGGAATGGGCCACCTATGAAGAAAATCTGGGTGCCCAAAAATTGTCTGGAGAATCTTCCTGTGAATGTCGTCATGACACCACAAGGGAAGAAGAAAAACCCCATACCAAAGGCTTCATATGGTCCAAAGGCTTCATACAGACACAAGACTCACCTGAGTCACCCTAACGTCAATGTTTTGTAGGAAAATCATACTCAAACTTATGAATATGAGCGTGTATCATCAAACCGCTATGTTCATAAGACTAAGAACTACTCTGCTTATTCATATGAGTACTATTCGCCTCCTGCAAGGCTATTTGCTAGGGCTCCAAAGCCGAAGTTCTCAGATGCTGCACTTAGACTCATTGCTTCTAAGCCACCCCTGAAGATGTGGGTGGCTAAGAAAAAATGACTTTCTTTTGCAGGGAAAGGTCTCCAGCCGGAAATCAAAGGCGTTAGATGCTATTGCTGGGGACCTAAAACATCTTGTTGGCTGCAAGATAAAATGCCCAAATGGTCTCACTATGTATTTTGTTCATGAATCGCTTGCCATTCATCCTATCAGTCCTAATCTTGATCTGAGCTTTGATAATCTTCTTGTGCGTCAAATGTTTATGCTTCACAATACTCTTGGTGAAGCCTATCCCCCTAACTGTACTGTAGGGTATGACACCTCATGCTTCAGAATGGATTATGGACAGCGGATGCACTAATCATATGACTGGTGATCGAAGTCTTCTCATGGACTCAACCTTACGTCCATCTGACAAGAGTCACATCACATTTGCTGACACTGGTAAAAGCAAGGTATTGGGTCTAGGTAGAGTTGCAATCTCAAAGGATCAGCACATGGATAAAGTGATGCTTGTTGAGTCCCTTGGCTTCAACTTAATGTCTGTCTCAATGCTTTGCGATTTGAACATGATTGTGATATTTGGAAAATATCGTTGCCTTGTTCTAATGGAATCTGACAAGTCTCTAGTCTTTGAAGGGTATCGGAAAGATGATTTGTACATGGTAGATTTCTCAGCAGGACCACAACTTGCCGTATGTCTTCCTGGAAAAGCTTTAGAGTGCTGGCTCTGGCATCGGAGGCTAGAGAGTGCTGGCATGAGGAACTTGCATACTCTCGCAAAGAAGAAGCACGTCATAGGCATAGAGGGCGTCAAGTTCAAGAAGGATCACTTATGCGGTGCCTGCAAAGCTAGAAAGATGACGAGGGCCAAGCATCCCTCGAAGACAATCATGACAACAACTCAACCCTTCAAACTGCTACACATGGACCTACTCGGCCCTACTCACTACTCTACTCTGACTACCACTGCTTGTCTCTATGGCTTCGTCATTGTTGATGATTATTCAAGATATACATGGGTGCACATAATCCTCTACAAGACTGAAGTGCAGGATGTCTTCAGACGCTTCGCCAACCGTGCCATGAACAACTATGGCGTCAAGATCAAGCATATCAGAAGTGACAATGGCACAGAGTTCAAGAACACCGGCCTCAACCTTTACCTAGATACATTGGGCATCACTCATGAGTTCTCAGCTCCGTGCACACCTCAGCAAAATGGCATCATGGAGCGCAAGAACAGAACACTCATTGAGATGGCTCGGGCGATGCTTGATGAATACAATACTCCAAGAAAGTTCTGGCCTGAAGCTATTGATACTGCATGCCATGTCATCAACCGTGTTTATCTTCACAAGCTTCTGAAGAAGACATCCTATGAACTCCTTACTGGTAAGAAGCCAAATGTCAGTTACTTCAGAGTATTTGGTGCTAGGTGCTGGATCAAGGATCCACATCACACTTCAAAATTTGCACCGAAAGCACATGAAGGTTTTATGCTTGGTTACGGAAAGGACTCACACTCCTACAGAGTCTTCAACCTCTTTCACTATAAAGTGGTTGAAACTATGGATGTGCGGTTCGATGAGAGTAACGGATCGCAAAGATAGCACCTGCCAAATGTGCTAGATGAAGTTCCACCTAGTGAATCCATCAAGCTTATGGGAACTACAGAAATCATACCGTCTGAAGCTCAGGCTGAAGAGGAACTTATCATTTCTGCACCTAATCAACCTGAAGACAATGCTCAGCCTGAAGACAATCCTCCTAATGATGACAATGATTAGCAAGAGCAAAATCTTCGTCCAGTTCATCCTCGTGTTGCAAATGAAATACAGATTGAGAAGATAATTGATAGCATCAATGCACCTGGTCCACTCACTCATTCAAGAGCAACACAGCTAGCAAATTTCTGTGGGCACTTTGCGTTTGTCTCAATATTTGAACCCAAGAAAGTTTTTGAAGCCTTCATGGAACCTGAATGGATTCAAGCTATGCAAGAAGAGCTTCAACAGTTCAAGATGAACAATGTGTGGAAATTGGTCAAGCGTCCAGATCCTCGTAAACACAATATCATAGGCACTAAATGGATATATCGCAACAAGAAAGATGAGCATGGTCAAGTTGTCAGAAACAAGGCTCATCTCGTTGCTCAAGGATACACTCAAGTTGAAGGGATTGACTTCGATGAAATATTTGCTCTCATGGCTAGGCTTGAAGCCATTCGCATACTGCTAGCCTACGCAAATCATCATAACATCCTTCTATATCAAATGGATGTGAAGAGTGCCTTTCTCAATGGCAAGATTGAAGAAGAAGTGTATGTTGCACAACCGCCTGGCTTTGAAGATCCAAAACATCCTGATATGGTACACAAGCTCAATAAGGCACTATATGGCCTCAAACAAGCCCCTCGCGGTTGGTATGACAGACTCAAAGATTTTCTGAAGAGCAAAGGCTTCAAACCTGGTTCCCTGGATCCCACACTCTTCACGAAGACATAAGATGGTGAATTGTTTGTGTGCCAAATATATCTGGATGACATTATCTTTGGCTGCACTAATTAAAAATACAATGATGAGTTTGGACACATGATGCAAGAGCAGTATTAGATGTCCATGATGGGTGAGCTGAAGTTCTTCCTTGGTCTTCAAATACGTCATCAAAGCAACAACATCTTCATATCTCAAGAAAAATATCTCAAAGACTGCCTGAGGAAGTTTGGAATGCAAGATTGCAAAGGATACACGACGCCCATGCCAACCAAAAGTCATCTGGGTCCTGACGCAAATGGTATAAAGAGTTTGATCAAAAGGTATACCGCTCCATGATTGGTTCTTTACTTTATTTATGTGCATCTAGGCCAGATATAGTGCTTAGTGTTTGCATGTGTGCCTGATTCCAAGCGGCACCAAAGGAATCGCATCACTTAGCTGTGAAGCGAATTATTCGATATTTGGCCTACACCCCAACATTAGGATTGTGGTATCCAAAGGGCTCAGAGTTTGATCTAGTTGGATTCTCGGATGTTGATTATGCTGGTGACAAGGTGGATCACAAGTCTACATCAGGCACATGTCACTTTTTGGGACAATCACTTGTTTGTTGGTCTTCAAAGAAGCAGAACTATGTATCTCTCTCCACTGTTGAATCTGAATACATTGCTGCTCGATCTTGCTGTGCTCAGCTTCTATGGATGAAGCAAACACTCAAATACTATGGCATCCATTTGAAGCAAGTACCACTCTACTGCGACAATGAAAGCGCCATCAAGATTGCCAACAACCCAGTTCAACACTCGAAGACAAAGCACATTGAAATTCGTCATCACTTTCTCAGAGATCATGTCATGAAGGAAGATATTGATATCATTCATGTCAACACTGAAGAGCAACTGGCAGATATCTTCACAAAGCCCTTGGATGAGAAAAGGTTTTGCAAGTTGTGGTGTGAGCTAAATATCTTGGAATCCTCAAATGTCCTGTGATTAGGCACACATCCTAACACTTATGCATGTTGATGAATTAGATGTGCAACACACGAAGTAACGTATATCTTCAATTAATGAAGACTTACACTCTAAGTTTGAATACATTAACGCGGAATTTGACTTCGGAGCGCCGCGATAATTGTGCGCCTTGTCTGGGTCTAATACTTCCTATACGGTGGGTAATGCCACCACCAAACTTTCATTTGGAGTGTTTTCTACTAGCGTTACATTTGCAAAGTCTTCGCATTTGGTTTGTCTTCAATATTGACATGACTTCATGTTTATCTTCACAATGTTGATTTGGTCTTATTCTGATATATACATATATTAGTGTTCTGTCCTCTACAACATTCACTTATAGCTATGTCTTCTCGTTTGAATCTTTTGAACTAAGTGAATGTGATCAGACCCTAACCTCACTATGCTTCCTTCTCAAATCTATCTATCCAAATCATATGCATTCTATTCAAACCGTCGAATGTCTTCTCTGCGTCCTTGTCAGCAGAAGATACAGAGGCAAACATTAAATCTGTTTTAAATGCTCAATCCTTATTGCCTGAAACCCGGAGAAGCCGGAACGACCACCCGACAGTCCAGGCATGCATGGGAACATGGAACAACTTCCAATGTGTTGCATGTTCGCCACATGTCCCTCAGATGTGAACCGCCAGGGGCACCTGCGTAATTGCGTTGTGTTGTCCCTCTCCCTATAAATGCACATCACATCACGGTCAAAATCTTTCTTCCACCTCTCCACCTCAGACAAACCCTAGCGCCACCGCTAGCTCTCAACGACGCTGGCGACGAAGCGCTTAGCTGCCGTGACCTCACCGACGCCGTCCTCATGCCGGCCGCAGACATCATCTTCTCTGCCGCCGCCGTAGGTGTCCTCCGTCGCCAAGTTAGGGCACAGAAGATCGAACTGCTCGGCCTCATCTTCTACTCCGTCTAGCAGTTCATCGTGTGGTAAATTAAAACTCTCTTTTTACTGTCTTTTTGATCCGATGGATTCATCTTTCCTTACCAAAAGTAGTTTCTGCCTCCACAAATTTGGATATATCCTGTTCTGCATCTCATAATATGCCTAGTATATTCACTTATGCTTCACACATAGTTAGATTCCTCACTTGTACCAATTCTTGGATTCGTACAAATCTGGAACCAACTCTCAACATATAAGTGAATGTCTTCATGCTATGAGGTCAATGTCTTCTAAACTGATTTATCTTCAAAATATTCTGAGAATGCATATGACCTCTTCCCCTTCCCTCGCATCTCTAATGCTGTCACAGGTACATGTCCGTGGGAGAATCCCTTGGTTCTCATAGTCTGCATTCATTTGTAGAATTCTTACAGCATCACATCAATTCTCCCAAAGATAGTTCCTGTCTGACCAGCAGACGGAAGCCTTTGACAGTTTTGAAGCCATTCAGTCTAAACTACATGGCCGCAGATAAGTCAGCAAGGAAGGGAGGCAGACAGCGCCGAGGGGGCACATCAATGGATTTGCCTGAAGATCTTTATGAGTTATACAAAACTGATCCTGAAGAGAACTATGGCCAACGCAAAACACGAATCCAATGGATTCGAAGATATTGGGCCGAGCAATGGTTCGAGTACAGATTCGTCACCAAGGAATATGCTGAAAAGAATGCCATCAAGCGTCCTTGGGGAGATATTCTCTATAAAAATCTTCAACCCAAGACTAAATATGAAGCTATTGCTCAGGGTTTCTACCCTTGCATGGTCCGTGGACCACAGCCTGCTGATGCCGACCCATCTTCTCTGCTATGGTGTCGTGAAGAGAATCTGTTCAAGCGCAACTACCAGTTTGCCAAGAACTCGGCCAAAGAGAACAAGAAGTCGCGGGTATTAAACTTCAACCCCGGTCCATCTGCTCCTCGTGCCGATGGCACACGCGATGCTGAACCCAATATTGTTGGGCCCTTCTACAACCTCGAGGGTCTCATAACTCACATCATGGTTCAAGGGGCAGCCGTGGATCACTCTGCAGATGACACTGATTCTAACGAAGCACCTGCACCACTGAAGCCTAAGAAGCAGAAGAAACCCAAGGCTTCGAAGCCCTCCACTGCACCAAAAGCTTTGCGAGTGAAGCCTCTGGCCACTGCTCCTCCTGCACCAAGTGTGCATTCTGAAGATCTCTCATGCATCTCCAAGTCTAAGAAGAAGAAGAAGCCCATGCAGACTACTGGTCAAGCACTGACCCCTGCCGCCGTTCTAAGGAATGAGAATGACGCCATTGATCTGTCTAGTGAAGACGATCTTGGCGATAATGCTCTTGAGCTTCTAATAAAGAGCAAGCAAGAGGCGGAAATCTTCAATGATCTTCCCCTCTTCGATGTGGACATCCTGAAAAAGTTCATTGACGAGTGGTTTGATAGCCCAAACCTCAGTTTTGATGATCTTCAGCTCCCTATTGGCCTCAGCGTCTCCTTCCATGGAGCCATTGCTCCTGAGCTGGCTCTAGCTCAGAGGATAGTTGAACTGAAGCACAAGATTGACTATGAAAAGGCTCAGTTCAAGAAGCACATGGCCAAGCTCAGTGTGCCAGACATCCAAAATTTCAAACAAATGATGCATGAGCTCAAGGAGGCGTTTCACAAGAAATGTGACGAAGCTAAAGGTTCTCGAGAGTGCATGAAACTCCCCGCTACCAAATGTGTTCAAGCTTACAACGAAGCTGGGAAGCGCAAAGCACTTGGGCATCCTGGCATCGACCCCAAGATGGATGCTAAGAAGAAGAAGCCTACTGTGGCCCCAACTGAAGCATCCAGGCGGGAAGAACCTCGCATTGTCTCCCCCGCCAGCATGACAGGCGTGAAGCCTAAGGTCCCCACAGTGGCTTTAGAGCTCAAGAAGACAAGAACAGCCGAAGCCAGAAAGTGCAAGAACAAGAACACCACAGATGATGCGCCACCAACCAAGAAGAGAAAGACCAAGAAGAAAAATCGGGCTGCTCCCACAGAGCCCCTTGTCGTCGAGCCAATTTCGGTTGCTCGCCCTGCGTCCGCACTCCAAGAGCGTCGCTTGACAGTTCATGAGCCTGCTTCCACAGAGGCTCCTGAAGCTGAAGACATTCCAGCTGTCGACCCCACCGCAGCTGAAGACATTGGTCCCCAAGACAATGTAGAAGATGATGAGGTCCTTCCTCAGATCGAGCACAACATGGTATCATCGCCTGTTCTCACGAACAGCGAGCTCATCAGCATTGGTTGTCCTTTGACGCCAATCGCTCAGGATGATTCCTGGGCTGATCACCCTCAAGTCTCCCCCCGTCAAGAAGAATCACCACGTACTCCCCCAACTCAAGTCACCACTCCGATGCTTGATGATGAAGACTTTGTGGCCCAGACAACTCCATCTCCACAAGCGTCGCCAGCAGTTCATAGGCTTCGCAAAGGACCAAGGCCACAAGTCACTCTTTCGAGTGTTCTAGAAGGAGAAGAGCACCACCACTCAGTCTCGCGACAAGTGTTTCCTGAAGCCTCTCCAACTGCGAACATCTCAGAGTCTGAAGCCAATGCTGCTGAAGACATTCCGGCTACATCAGCCAATGAACAATAAGAACCAAGAGAAGAAGAAGAACATGTTGCTACACCCCCGTCTAACCCTGAAGTTGTTCTCGAGGAGAACGTGTCCGACCCTCCAACTACTCAAGTGGAGGCTGACAATACTGAGGCGGCCACAAACAACTCAACTGAAGCCAATGACATTGTCATGGCCGAAGCTAATGTGGCGCCTGAAGCTAATGTGGTGCCAGAAGTGAATGCACCTAAAACCAATGTTGCACCTGATGCAAATCTGCAGCCTAAAGTTAATGCCACTGCCACTGCCACTGCTCCTGTACGGCCTCCAAGGCCACACACCATCGAGCAAGCATTTGATCGTGGTCAGTTGGTTACTGTCAGATGGCCCATTCTGGCTCCTCCACCTGCTGCCGGTCCGCAATTTGACTATCATGTAGAGCACAGGCCTTAGGTCCAGAAGCCGAAGCCAAGGCTGCCAAGGTTTCTAGGTACTGCAACTTCACCGGGATCTTTCAATGCAAATGGCTTCATTGCACACAACACTTTCTTTAATAGTAACAAGAACCCCTACTCCAAGCCAAGAATTTCATATGATCAGTTCTGGAGCTATCAGCAGCGCAGTTACTATTCATGTGTTGTCTATGATCAAGGGCGCATCTTTCCCCATATGCGTCTAGACAGTGAAGCTATTGCTGGACTGCCCTGCTTAGAAGAAGCTCTTGACTGTTTTCGTGATGCTGGTCTCCTGAACTTTGTGACTGATAAAGAGCATTGGAATGAAGAGCTTCTGCTACAATTCTATGCTACCCTCCACATTCGCGGCTACAACAGGGATCCGAAGACTTGGATCCTTGAGTGGATGACAGGCAATACACACCACGAAGCCAAAGCTCTGGATATCATTGAGCTCACAGGCATGCCCACTCCAGGTGAAACTCTTTGAACCTGGTTGTCAGCTTCACCGCAATGCCTTGGAGAGCATTTTTCACAAGCCAGAGCCCAACATGAGCCAAATGCTGAGCATGATGAAGCCTCTACCACGTGATGCTGAATACCCAAGAGAATTCTTTGTTGAAGACCTAGAGTATCTGCCCCGAACGATCTATCATATCATAAGGTGAACTCTATGGCCCATCAAGGGACATTCTTCTGCAGGCTGCAGCGAAGCTTGAAGGAGCGATGAAGACATTGGTCTTTTATATCTTCAATGGCATCAACTTCAATGCTCAAGACTTCTTTATTAGGCAATTGGCTGCATCTGGCTCTGACCTCTTTGGTCTGAAATTCTACGCTCCATGGGTTATGCGCCTTATCAAGCTTCATTCAGCTGTCTACTATTAGCCTTCTGCACGCAACCATATGATATTTTTGCCAGAGGTTGACATGTCAGTTGAAGCCATATACCCAGAGCCTGCCAACGAGCCAATTTATCTTCACAATGCTGATCACCAGAGCTTCACCCAGCCCATTGAAGGAGTTCAGGCCATCACTCGTGTTTATCCTTTGGCTGGCAATACACGTGCACCTCACCGTGCCCATACTGAAGCCACTGAAAGCACTATTGCTCAAAGGCCTCGGAAGCGATCTTGTGTTCTCAATGACCGAGAGCTTCTCGTCGCCTTGCATCAACAACAGGATAAGCAGCACGACTGGCTCAAGCATCAAATGCAAAGCCTCTTGGTGGATGTCAATCGCATTTGCAACCTTGCCACCAAGAATGCCTTTGTCACTCATGAAACCTGTCGGAGGTCGTGGAAGAGCTTGACATTGCTCAGTGCTGAAGCTGATCTTCAAGATGATGGCTTCACCGAAAGATTCAAGTTTGAATCAACTCCTCCAAGGAATGTTGTCTTGCGTCACACTCCCTCACTTGAAGACTCTGACTATTCCTCCTCGGCTGCAACTGTTAATCCCAGAGTCATTGATGACCAAGATGATGCTACTTCACCACCTCCAACTTCGGCGCGTATCAACACTGCACCAAGTTCTTCTGCACCACCAAACCTCAACGACGACCCTGCTACTTCACCACCTACTCCTCATGGGAACGACTAGAAGCTCTATGTCTTCAAACCTTTTTGATCCTTACTGACAAAAGGGGGAGAAGGATATGAGTTGATAGTCTTCAAGCGGGTCCCTATGGGTGGTTGCTATACTTTTTGCCAAGTGTTTACAACTCTTTCTTTTGATACATTTGAGTTCTTTGAGTTGTAACACTTAAACTTGATGGTCGTCTGCAACTTTTTCTGTCATCTATGTGATGCAACGATAAATTCCGCATGTGCGACGATAAATCCCGCATGAAGTCATATTGCAGACGTCCATTTTTCATTATGCATGTCATTATCTTCGTTATATCTTATCATGCATGATGAATTGCCTTCATAAGTTGAAGAGGATCTCCACAAGTACAACCTGCCATGTGCATTTGCATTCCAAAAGCAAAATACATATATGCACATCTTCAGGGGGAGCCTTTTGCTACTTATGAAGAAAATATCTTAATCCTTTACAATCTCACACACTTTTATCCCCGTTGAAAACTTCAACCAGTTTGTCATCAATCACCAAAAAGGGGGAGATTGTAAGTGCATCTAGTGCCACCCCTAGTTGGTTTTGGAGTATTGACTACAAACCTGGTTGAGGGACTAATGTGTTTGTGAGAATTGCAGGATAACACAGGTAGTAGTCCCTCATTGATTCGGTTTACCTACCGCAGATGACCCCTAAAAATGTGTGAAGACATTGAAGATAATGGTGGTATGTGAAGATATTCACATTGAAGACTATGACATGAGAAGACATCGCATGAAGTCTTTGGAGCACGAAGACATAGTTGTTTTGTAGTTTCATTTTATTCTTTGTTGAGTCATAGGAACCACCGTACTGTTAAGTGGGGTCCAAGTGAACAAAGTCAGAGTGACTAAAGTGATGCTCAACCAAATCCTATGTCTTCAAGTGAAGACAATGAGAGCAAATCTTATCCAGAGCTGGATGAGTCAGCTTTACTTGTAGCCCAAGTCAAGCTGTCGCGTGTGTTTGAAATCTGACCATTGGAACACGTGTCGATTCCTTAGTGACCCAGGGTCATTTCGGACAAATCAGGTCGGGTTTCCTAGTGGCTATAAATAGCCCAGCCCCTACACCATAAATTGGTGGCTGCTCAGGGTTAGTGCACGACTTTTGTCGTTTGAGAGCAGCCCACCTCCGAAGCATTTGAGAGAGAGAACCTTGCGAGGACAAAGCCCAAAACACCCAGAGCCCAAAGAGTGTTTGGCATCACTGAAATCTTTCTGTCCGCGTGATCTAAAGACTTGTTACACTTGAGGACTGTGAATCCTCCAGCCGGTTAGGCGTCGCGTTCTAAGCATCAAAGAGTCATTGTGGATCGCCGGTGAACAAAGTCTGTGAAGGTTTGGAAGTCTACCTTGAAGACTTACGTGAGTGATTGGGCGAGGACTGGGTGTCCTTAGCTCAAGGGGAATAAGGTGAAGACACGGTCTTCGGAGTTAAATCTCAGCCTCCCTAACCAGACGTATAGTTGTCATAGCAACTGGAACTGGTCCAACAAATCCTTGTCCTCACCAACCGATTGGTTCTATCTTCTCCCTCTCTTTATTTATAGTTTGTCTTCGTGAAGTCATTGCTTGCCTGTGTTAACTGTTTGACTTCACTGTGTGACTTCTATTGTTGTCTGGTTTCATACTATCTTCCATCCTGATCATCACTACCTAGCTGCTATTAGTCTTCATGCTTTCACTTCATTGAATACTTGACTATGGCTTGCCTAGTGTAGTCTACCTTTCGCTGCATGTCAATAGGTTCATTTCTACTGTTTGTCTTCGAAACTCCCATGTTTTGAAGATGTTCATAAAAATCGCCTATTCACCCCCCTCTAGTCGATAACTAGCACTTTCACTAATGCATAACCCCAAAACGATAGTGATAAATCGGCAAGAGACATCATAGATAGCACCATATCTAATAAAGTATGGTTATGACGTTCAGACACACCATTACGCTGTGGTGTTCCAGGTGGCGTGAGTTGTGAAACTATTCCGCAATGTTTCAAATGAAGACCAGACTCGTAACTCAAATATTCTCCTCCAGGATCAGATCGCAGAAACTTTATTTTCGTGTTATGATGATTTTCCACTTCACTCTGAAATTCTTTGAACTTTTAAAATGTTTCAGACTTATGTTTCATCATGTAGATATACCCATATCTGCTCAAATCATCTGTGAAGATCAGAAAATAACGATACCTGCCGCGAGCCTCAACACTCATTGGATTGCATACATCAGTATGTATTATTTCCAATAAGTCAGTTGCTTGCTCCATTGTTTCAGAGAACGGAGTTTTAGTCATCTTGCCCACGAGGCATGGTTCGCAAGCATCAAATGATTTATAATCAAGTGATTCCAAAATCCCATCAGCATGGAGTTTCTTCATGCGCTTTACACCAATATGACCTAAACGGCAGTGCCACGTATAAGTTGCACTATCATTATTAACTTTGCATCTTTTGGCTTCAATATTATGAATATGTGTATTACTACGATCGAGATTCAATAAACCATTCACCTTGGGTGTATGACCTCAGAAGGTTTTATTCATGTAAACAGAATAACAATTATCCTTGACTTAAATGAATAACTGTATTGCAATAAACATGATCCAATCATATTATGCTTTACGCAAACACCAAATAAAATTTATTTTAGGTTCAACACTAATCCCGAAGGTAAAGAGAGTGTGCGATGGTGATATTATCAACCTTGGAATCACTTCCAACTCACATCATCACCTCGCCCTTAACTAGTCTCTGTTTATTTTGCAACTCCCGTTTTGAGTTACTACTCTTAGTAACTGAACCAGTATCAAATACTGAGGTGTTGTTATAAACACTAGTAAAGTACACATCAATAACATGTATATCAAATATATACTTTTGTTCACTTTGCCATCCTTCTTATCCGCCAAGTATCTAGGGCAGTTCCACTTCCAGTGACCATTTGCTTTGCAGTAGAAGCACTCAGTTTCAGGCTTGGGTCTAGCTTTGAGCTTCTTCATGGGAGTGGAAACTTGCTTGCCTTTTCTTCTTTGAAGTTCCTCTTTCTTTCCCTTTGCCCTTTTCTTGAAACTAGTGGTCTTGTTAACCATCAACACTTAATGCTATTTCTTGATTTGTACCTTCACTGATTTCAGCATCGCGAAGAGCTCGGGAATTACTTTCGTCATCCCTTGCATATTATAGTTCATCACTAAGTTCTAATAACTTGGTGATAGTGACTAGAGAACTTTATCAATTACTATATTATCTGGAAGATTAACTCCCACTTGATTCAAGCAATTGTAGTACCCAGACAATCTGAGCACATGCTCACTGGTTGAGCTATTCTCCTCCACCTTGTAGGCAAAGTACTGTCAGAGGTCTCATACCTCTCGACACGGGCATGAGTATGAAATACCAATTTCAACTCTTAGAACATCTTATATGTTCTGTGGCGTTCAAAACGTTTTTAAAGTCCCAGTTCTAAGCCGTAAAGCATGGTGCACTAAACTATTAAGTAGTCATCATATCGAGCTTTGTCAAACGTTCATAACGTGTGCATCTGCTCCTGCAATAGGTTTGTCACCTAGCGGTGCATCAAGGACATAATTCTTCTGTGCAGCAATGAGGATAATCCTCAGATCGCGGACCCATTCCGCATCATTGCTACTATCATCTTTCAACTTATTTTTCTCTAGGAGCATATCAAAAAATAAACGGGGAGCTACATCACAAGCTAATGATCTACAACATAGATATGCAAAAACTATCAGGACTAAGTTCATGATAAATTAAGTTCAATTAATCATATTACTTAAGAACTCCCACTTAGATAGACATCCCTCTAATCATCTAAGTGATCACGTGATCCATATCATCTAAACCATGTTCGATCATCACGTGAGATGGAGTAGTTTTCAATGGTGAACATCTCTATGTTGATCATATCTACTATACGATTCACGTTCGACCTTTCGGTCTCAGTGTTCCGAGGCCATATCTGCATATGCTAGGCTCGTCAAGTTTAACCCGAGTATTCTGCATGTGCAAAATTGGCTTGCACCCGTTGTATGTGAACGTAGAGCTTATCACACCCGATAATCACGTGGTGTCTCAGCACGAAGAACTGTCACAATGGTGCATACTTAGGGAGAACACTTATACCTTGAAATTTTAGTAAGGGATCATCTTATAAAGCTACCGTCGTACTGAGAAAAATAAGATGCATAAAAGATAAACATCACATGCAATCAAAATATGTGACATGATATGGCCATCATCATATTGTGCCTTTGATCTCCATCTCCAAAGTACCATCATGATCTCCATCATTATCGGCACGACACCATGATCTCCATCATCTTGATCTTTATCAACGTGTCATCACATGGTCGTCCCACCAACTATTGCTATCGCATAGCGATGAAGTAAAGCAATTATATGGCGCTTGCATCTTATGCAATAAAGAGACAACCATAAGGCTCCTGCTAGTTGCCGATAACTTTAACAAAACATGAGCATCTCATACAATAAAATTTAGCATCATGTCTTGACCATATCACATCACAACATGCCTTGCAAAAACAAGTCAGACGTCCTCTACTTTGTTGTTGCAAGTTTTACGTGGCTACTACGGGTTGAGCAAGAACCGTTCTTACCTACGCATCAAAAACCACAACGCGGTATAGTGATTGCTTTTTGATCTTCAAAAAGAACAATATTCATTAAATCCGATTCAACTAAAGTTGGAGAAACTGACACCCACCAGCCACCTGTGTGCGAAGCACGTCGGTAGAACCAGTCTCGCATATGCATACGCGTAATGTCGGTCTGGGCCGCTTCATCCAACAATACCGTCGAATCAAGAAACAACTAGTGACGGCAAGCAATATGTATATACCCACGCCCACAACTCCTTTGTGTTCTACTCGTGCATATAACATCTACGCATAAACCTGGCTCGGATGCCACTATTAGGGAACGCAGTAATTGCAAAAAAAAATCCTATGCACACGCAAGATCATGGTGATACATAGCAACGAGAGGGGAGAGTATTGTCTACGTACCCTCGTAGACCGTAAGCAGAAGCATTATGACAACACGGGTGATGTAGTCGTACGTCTTCACGATCGACCGATCCTAGTACCGAAAGTACGGCACCTTCGCGATCTGCACATGTTCGGCTCGGTGACGTCCCACGAACTCACGATCCAACAGAGTGTCGAGGGACAGCTTCGTCAGCATGACGGCGTGATGACAGTGATGATGATGCTACCGGAACAGGGCTTCGCCTAAGCACCACTACGATATGACCGAGGTGAATTATGGTGGAGGGGGGCACCGCACACGGCTAAGAGATCAATGATCAACTTGTGTGTCTATGGGGTGCCCCCTGGCCACGTATATAAAGGATGGAGGGAGGAGGAGGTCGGCCCTCATAGGGCACGCCCAAAGTGTGGAGTCCTACTAGGACTCCCTAGTCCTAGTAGGATTCCACCTCCCACATGGAATAGGAAAAAGGGAAGGGAGAAGGAGAAGGAAGGAAGGGGTGCCCCCTTTCCCTAGTCCAATTCGGACCAGTCCATGGGGAAGGGGTGCGCCACCCTTGAGGTCTTTCTCTCCTTTTCCGTATGGTCCATTAAGGCCCAATACGAATTACCGTAACTCTCCGGTACTCCGAAAAGTATATGAATCACTCGGAACCTTTCTGATGTCCGAATATAGCCTTCCAATATATCGATCTTTACATCTCGACCATTTCGAGACTCCTCGTCATGTCCCCGATCTCATCTAGGACTCCGAACAAACTTCGGTACATCAAAACACATAAACTCATAATATCGATCGTCACCGAACATTAAGCGTGCGGACCCTACGGGTTCGAGAACTATGTAGACATAACCGAGACACGTCTCCGGTCAATAACCAATAGCGGAACCTGGATGTTCATATTTGCTCCCGCATATTCTACGAAGATCTTTATCGGTCAAATCGCATAACGATATACGTTGTTCCCTTTTTCATCGGTATGTTACTTGCCCGATATTCGATCGTCGGTATCCTCATACCTAGTTCAATCTCATTACCGGCAAGTCTCTTTACTCGTTCTGTAATGCATCATCCCGCAACTAACTCATTAGTCACAATGCTTGCAAGGCTTAGAGTGATGTGCATTACCGAGAGGGCCCAGAGATACCTCTCCTATACACGGAGTGACAAATCCTAATCTCGATCTATGCCAACTCAACAAACACCATCGGAGACACCTGTAGAGCATCTTTATAATCACCCAGTTACGTTGTGACGTTTGATAGCACACAAGGTGTTCCTCCAGTATTCGGGAGTTGCATAATCTCATAGTCAGAGGAACATGTATAAGTTATGAAGAAAGCAGTAGCAACAAAACTAAATGATCATTATGCTAAGCTAACGGATGGGTCTTGTCCATCACATCATTCCCTAATGATGTGATCCCGTTCATCAAATGACAACACATCTTTGATTAACGAGCTAGTCAAGTAGAGGCATACTAGGTACACTCTGTTTGTCTATGTATTCACACATGTACTAAGTTTCCGGTTAATACAATTCTAGCATGAATAATAAACATTTATCGTGATATAAGGAAATATAAATAAAAACTCTATTATCGCCTCTAGGGTATATTTCCTTCAAAATCCTCATTGGTCCCAGTTGTTAACAGGTTGTCGGGTCCAAACCGGAACCCGATAGCTTAACGGTGACCCGTTACGATGGATGCCACGTGCCAGTTACCCTTGATGAAAGCACTTCTATGACGCGTTATTTATTGTCATGGAAGTGGACACTTCCGTGTTGATAATTTTGGTAATGTCATGGACACTTCTACGACAGCACAGGTATGAATATCTTGATTCTGTCATAAAATTGTCATGGATGTACATGCATGACAGAAAACGTGACCTACTGTGACAAACATGTATCATCATGGAAGTGTATTTTTTTGTAGTGAAAGGATGATGGAAGCTATGATTCCCTCACAAGTTGGGATGAGGCTCCGGGCTTAAAATAAAAAAAGGCCAAAGAGCCCCAAAAAAGAGGCCAAAGTGCCCAAAATAAAAAAAGAGAGGCCAAAGAGCCCAAATAAAAAAATGAGAGAAAAGAGAGAAGGGACAATGTTACTATCCTTTTCTACACTTGTGCTTCAAAACTAGCACCATGTTCTTCACGATAGAGAGTCTCCTATTTTATCCCTTTCATATACTAGTGGGAATATTTCAATATAGAACTTGGCTTGTATATTCCAGTGATGGGCTTCCTCAAATTGCCCTAGGCCTTCATGAGCAAGCAAGTCGGATGCACACCCACTTAGTTTTATTTTGAACAATTTCTTAGCTTGTCATCGGGGTTGTGCATGATGAAATACTTTGTGTGATGAAGATAGAGCATAGCCGGACCATATGATTTTGTAGGGATAACTTTCTTTGGCCATGTTATTTTGAGAAGACATGATTGCTTTATTAGTATGGTTGAAGTATTATTGTTTTTATGTCAATATTAAACTTTTTTTTCAATCTCATGGATCTTAACATTCATTCTACAATAAAGAAGATTACATTGATAAATATGTTAGGTAGCATTCACACTTCATAAATTCTTTCTTTTATCATTTACCTACTTGAGGACGAGCAGGAATTAAGCTTGGGGATGCTGATACATCTCCAACGAATCTATAACTTATGAAGTATTCATGCCTTGTTTGCAACAATTTTATATGGTTTTGGTATGATTTTATTAGAACTAACCTAGACTGACGTTGTTTTTAGCAGAACTACCATGGTGTCATTTTTTGTGCAGAAATAAAAGTTCTCGGAATGGGCTGAAAATTTACGGTGATTTTTTATGGACCAAAACAGACCCCCGAAGCACCAGAGCTGAGCCAAGAAGTGGAAGAGGAGTCCACAAGCCTGCCAGGCGCACCCCAGGGGGTGCCCTGAGGGATTGTGGGCCCCTCGGTCACCCCTCTGACTTGTTTCCAATGCGAAAAATTCTTATAAATATAGAAACCTACGAAAAGAACCCTAGATCAGAAGTTCCATCGCCGAAAGCCTCTCTAGCCATGAAAAACCAATTAGGAGCCCGTTCCGGCACCCGCCGGAGGGGGAAACCATCACCAGAGGCCATCTTCATCATCCCAACGACCACCATGATGAGGAGGGAGTAGTTCACCCTTGGGGCTTAGCGTATGTACTGGTTGAAGGAAATATGCCCTAGAGGCAATAATAAAGTTGTTATTTATATTTCCTTATATCATGATAAATGTTTATTATTCATGCTAGAATTGTATTAACCGGAAACTTAGTACATGTGTGAATACATAGACAAACAGAGTGTCCCTAGTATGCCTCTACTTGACTAGCTCGTTAATCAAAGATGGTTAAGTTTCCTGACCATAGACATGTGTTGTCATTTGATGAATGGGATCACATCATTAGAGAATGATGTGATGGACAAGACCCATCCGTTAGCTAAGCATTATGGTCGTTTAGTTTTATTGCTATTGCTTTCTTCATGACTTATACATATTCCTCTGACTATGAGATATGCAACTTCTGAATACCGGAGGAACACTTTGTGTGCTAGCAAATGTCACAACATAAATGGGTGATTATAAAGATGCTCTAAGGTGTCTCTGATGGTGTTTGTTGAGTAGGCATAGATCGAGATTAGGATTTGTCACTCCGAGTATCGGAGAGGTATCTCTGGGCCCTCTCGGTAATGCACATCACTATAAGCCTTGCAAGCAATGTGACTAATAAGTTAGTTACAAGATGATGCATTACGGAACGAGTAAAGAGACTTGCCGGTAACGAGATTGAACTAGGTATGATGATACCGACGATCGAATCTCGGGCAAGTAACATACCGATGACAAAGGGAATGACGTATGTTGTTATGCGGTTTGACCGATAAAGATCTTCATAGAATATGTAGGAGCCAATATGAGCATCCAGGTTCCTCGATTGGTTATTGACCGGAGATGTGTCTCGGTCATGTCTACATAGTTCTCGAACCCGTAGGGTCCGCACGCTTAACGTTCGATGATGATTTGTATTATGAGTTATGTTTTGATGACCGAAGTTTGTTCGGAGTCCCGGATGAGATCAGGGACATGACGATGATTCTCTAAATGGTCGAGAGGTAAAGATTGATATATTGGAAGGTTATATATGAACACCGGAATGGTTCCGATAAGGTTCAGGATTTTTTGGAGTACCGGGTGGTTACCGGAACCCCCCGGGAAAGTTATTGGGCCTAATGGGCCATAGTGGAGGAGAGGAGACATGCCACAGGAGGTGGGGGCGCTCCCCTTGCTCCAATCCAAATTGGACAAGGGAAGGGGCGCGTCCCCCCTCTTTCCTTCTCCTTCTCCCTCTCCCTCCTTTCCCCTTTCCCCCTCACCGTTGGAAGGAAAGGGGGCCGAATCCTACTAGGTTTGGAGTCCTAGTAGGACTCCCCCCCCCCTTGGTGCACCTCCCCCTTGGCCGGCCTCCTCCTCCCCCCTCCTTTATATACATGGGCAGGGGGCACCCAAGAGCACAGCCGAGAATCTCTTAGCCGTGTGCGGTGCCCCCCTCCATAGTTTAACACCTCGGTCATATCGTCATAGTGCTTAGGTGAAGCCATGCACCAGTAACATCATCATCACCGTCGCCACGCCGTCGTGCTGACGGAACTCTCCCTCGACCCTCTACTGGATCAAGAGCTCGAGGGACATCATCGCGCTGAACATGTGCTGAACACGGAGGTACCGTACGTTCGGTACTTGGATCGATTGGGTCGTGAAGATTCGACTACATCAACCGCGTTACTAAACGCTTCCGCTTTTGGTCTATGAGGGTACATGGACACACTCTTCCCTCTCGTTGCTATGCATCTCCTAGTTAGATCTTGCGTGTTCATAGGATTTTTTTTGAATTACTACGTTCCCCAACAGTGGCATCCGAGCCAGGTCTATGCGTAGATGATATATGCATGAGTAGAACACAAAGAGTTGTGGGCGATAATAGTCATATTGCTTACCACCAATGTCTTACTTTTATTCGGTGGTATTGTTGGATGAAGCGGCCCAGACCGACATTACATGACCGCGTTCATGAGACTGGTTCTACCGACGTGCTTCGCACACAGGTGGCTGGCGGGTGTCTGTTTCTCCAACTTTAGTTGAATCGAGTTTGACTATGGCCGATCCTTTTTGAAGGTTAAAACAGCACACTTGATGAAAAATTGTTGTGGTTTTGATGCATAGGTAAGAACGGTTCTTGCTACAAGCCCGTAGCAGCCACTTAAAATTTGCAACAACAAAGTAGAGGACGTCTAACTTGTTTTTGCAGGACATGTTTTGATGTGATATGGTCAAGACGTGATGAGATATAAATTGTTGTATGAGATGATCATGTTTTGTAAAAGTTATGGCAACTGGCAGGAGCCTTATGGTTGTCGCTTTATTGTATGAAATGCAATCGCCATGTAATTGCTTTACTTTATCACTAAGCG
The DNA here is from genome assembly GCF_056163025.1 of Triticum urartu. NCBI lineage: Eukaryota > Viridiplantae > Streptophyta > Magnoliopsida > Poales > Poaceae > Triticum > Triticum urartu. The sequence continues at coordinate 155,119,518 of NC_141873.1, read as the reverse complement.
GTAGTGATAGTCGTAGAAGCAATAGTTGGCGAGATGACAACGATGCTACGATGGAGATCAAGGTGTCAAGCCGGTGACGATGGAGATCATGATGGTACTTTGTAGATGGAGATCAAAGGCACAAGATGATGATGGCCATATCATGTCACATATTTTGTTTGCATGTGATGTTTATACTATGCATCTTATTTTGCTTAGTACGGCGGTAGCATTATAAGATGATCCCTCACTAAAATTTCAAGATACAAGTGTTCTCCCTGAGTATGCACCATTGCTACAGTTCGTCGTGCCGAGACACCACGTGATGATCGGGTGTGATAAGCTCTATGTTCACATACAACTGGTGCAAGCCAGTTTTGCATGTGCAGAATACTCGGGTTAAACTTGACGAGCCTAGCATATGCAGATATAGCCTCAGAACACTGAGACCAAAAGGTCGAACGTGAATCATATAGTAGATATGATCAACATAGTGATGTTCACCATTGAAAACTACCCCATCTCACGTGATGATCGGACATGGTTTAGTTGATATGGATCACGTGATAATTTAGATGACTAGAGGGATGTCAATCTAAGTGGGAGTTCTCAAGTAATATGATTAACTGAACTTTAATTTATCATGAACTTAGTCCTGATAGTTTTTGCATATCTATTTAATTGTAGATCAACGGCCCGTGCTACTGTTCCCTTGAATTTTAATGTGTTCCTAGAGAAAGCTAGGTTGAAAGATGATGGTAGCAACTACACAGACTGGGTCCCTAACTTGAGGATTATCCTCATTGCTGCACAGCAGAATTACGTCCTGGAAGCACCGCTAGGTGCAAGACCCGCTGGAGGAGCAACTCCGGACATTATGAATGTCTGGCAGAGCAAGTTGATGACTACTCGATAGTTCAGCATGCCATGCTTTACGGCTTAGAATCGGGACTTCAAAGACGTTTTGAACGTCATGGAGCATATGAGATGTTCCAGGAGTTGAAGTTAATATTTCAAGCAAATGCCCGAGTTGAGAGATATGAAGTCTTCAACAAGTTCTATAGCTGCAAAATGGAGGAGAATAGTTATGTCAGTGAACACATACTCAGAATGTCTGGGTACCACAACCACTTGACTCAGCTGGGAGTTAATCTTCCTGATGATAGTGTCATTGACAGAGTTCTTCAATCACTGCCACCAAGCTATAAAGGCTTCATGATGAACTATAATATGCAAGGGATGGAAAAGACAATTCCCAAGCTCTTCGCGATGCTAAAGGCTGCGGAGGTAGAAATCAAGAAGGAGCATCAAGTGTTGATGGTGAACAAGACCAGTAGTTTCAAGAAAAAAGGGCAAAGGGAAGAAGGGGAACTTCAAGAAGAACAGCAAGCCAGTTGCTGCTCAAGGGAAGAAGACCAAGTCTGGACCTAAGCCTGAGACTGAGTGCTTCTACTGCAAAGGGACTGGTCATTGGAAGCGGAACTACCCCAAGTATTTGGCGGATAAGAAGGATGGCAAAGTCAAAGGTATATTTGATATACATGTTATTGATGTGTACCTTACTAATGCTCATAGTAGTGCCTAGGTATTTGATACTGGTTCTGTTGCTCATATTTGCAACTCGAAACAGGGGCTACAGATTAAACGAAGATTGGCTAAGGACGAGGTGACGATGCGCGTGGGAAATGGTTCCAAAGTCGATGTGATCGCCGTCGGCACGCTACCTCTACATCTACCGTCGGGATTAGTTCTAGACCTAAATAATTGTTATTTGGTGCCAGTGTTGAGCATGAACATTATATCTGGATCTTGTTTCATGCGAGATGGTTATTCATTTAAATCAGAGAATAATAGTTGTTCTGTTTATATGAGTAATATCTTTTATGGTCATGCACCCTTGATGAGTGGTCTATTTTTGTTGAATCTCGATTGTAGTGATACACATATTCATAATATTGAAGCCAAAAGATGCAAAGTTAATAATGATAGTGCAACTTACTTGTGGCACTACCGTTTAGGTCATATTAGTGTAAAGCGCATGAAGAAACTCCATGCTGATGGGGTTTTAGAATCACTTGATGCTTGCGAACCATGCCTCATGGGCAAGATGACTAAGATTCCATTCTCCGGAACAATGGAGCAAGCAAATGACTTATTGGAAATTATACATACTGATGTATGCGGTCCGATGAGTGTTGAGTCTCGCGGCAGGTATCGTTATTTTCTGACCTTCACAGATGATTTGAGCAGACATGGGTATATCTACTTAATTAAACATAAGTTTGAAACATTTGAAAAGTTCAAAGAATTTCATAGTGAAGTGGAAAATCATCGTAACAAGAAAATAAAGTTTCTATGATCTGATCGTGGATGTGAATATTTGAGTTATGAGTTTGGTCTTCATTTGAAACAATGTGGAATAGTTCCGCAACTCACGCCACCTAGAACACCACGGCGTAATGGTGTGTCCGAACGTTGTAACTGTACTTTATTAGATATGGTGCGATCTGTGATGTCTCTTACCGATTTACCGCTATCGTTTTGGGGTTATGCTTTAGAGACGGCTGCATTCACGTTAAATAGGGCACCATCTAAATCCGTTGAGACAACACCATATGAACTGTTGTTTGGTAAGAAACCTAAGCCGTCGTTTCTTAAAGTTTGAGGTTGTGATGCTTATGTGAAAAAGCTTCAACCTGATTAGCTTGAACCCAAATCGGAGAAATGTGTCTTCATATGATACCCAAAGGAGACTGTTGGGTACACCTTCTATCACACAGCTGAAGGCAAGATATTCGTTGCTAAGAATGGATCATTTCTAGAGAAGGAGTTTCTCTAGAAAGAAGTGAGTGGGAGGAAAGTAGAACTTGATGAGGTAATTGTACCTTCTCCGAAATTGGAAAGTAGTTCATCACAGAAATCAGCTCTAGTGATTCCTACACCAATCAGTGAGGAAGCTAATGATGATGATCATGAAACTTCAGATCAAGTTAGTTGCTACCTCTTGAGCACTGCATTGGTTTTCCCTTGAAGAGGAAAGGGTGATGCAGCAAAGTACCGTAAGTATTTCCTCGGTTTTTGAGAACCAAGGTATCAATCCAGTAGGAGACTACACGCAAGTCCCTCGTACCTACACAAACAAATAAGATCCTCGCAACAAACGCGATAAAGGGGTTGTCAATCCCTTCACGGTCACTTACAAGAGTGAGATCTGATAGAGATAATAATGATAGGATAAATATTTTTGGTATTTTTATGATATAGATTGAAAGTAAAGATTGCAAAATAAACGGTGCAAGAAATAACTTGTTGACGGGAGATTAATATAATGGAGAATAGACCCGGGGGGCATAGGTTTCACTAGTGGCTTCTCTCAAGATAGCATAAGTATTACGGTGGGTGAACAAATTACTGTTGAGCAATTGATAGAAAAGAGAATAACTATGAGAATATCTAGGCATGATCATGTATATAGGCATCATGTCCATGAAAAGTAGACCGACTCTTGCCTGCATCTACTACTATTACTCCACACATCGACCGCTATCCAGCATGCATCTAGAGTATTAAGTTCATAAGAATAGAGTAACACATTAGGTAAGATGACATGATGTAGAGGGATAAACTGAAGCAATATGATATAAACCCCATCTTTTTATCCTCGATGGCAACAATACAATACATATCGTTTCCCTTTTTGTCACTGGGATCGAGCACCGCAAGATTGAACCCAAAGCTAAGCACTTCTCCCATTGCATGAAAGATCAATCTAGTAGGCCAAACCAAACTGATAATTCGAAGAGACTTGCAAAGATAACCAATCATACATAAAATATTTCAAAGAAGAATCAAATATTGTTCATAGATAGACTTGATCATAAACCCATAATTCATCGGATCTCGACAAACACACCGCAAAAAGAGTTACACCGAATAGATCTCCAAGAAGATCGAAGAGAACTTTGTATTGAGATTCAAAGAGAGAGAAGAAGCCATCTAGCTAATAGCTATGGACCCGAAGGTCTGAAGTTAACTACTCACACATCGTCGGAGGGGCCATGGAGTTGATGTAGAGGCCCTCCGTGATTGATGCCCCCTCCGGTGGAGCTCTGGAAAAGGCCCCAAGATGGGATCTCTTGGGTACAGAAGGTTGCGGCGGTGGAAATAGGGTTTCGTGGTGCTCCTGGATGTTTTTTGGGTACATGAACATATATAGGAGGAACAAGTAGGTCAGTGGAGCCATGAGGACCCACGAGGGGGGAGGGCGCGCCCAGGGGGTAGGCGCGCCCCCTACCTCGTGGCCACCTCGTTGGTTGCTTGACATCTACTCCAAGTCCTATGGATCACGTTTGTTCCAAAAATAACTCTCCCGAAGGTTTCATTCCATTTGGATTCCGTTTGATATTCCTTTTCTGCGAAACACTGAAATAGGCAAAAAAAATAGCAATTTGCACTGGGCCTTGTGTTAGTAGGTTAGTCCCAAAAATAATATCAAAGTGTAAAATAAAGCCCATTAACATCCAAAAAAGATAATATAATAGCATGGAACAATCAAAAATTATAGATACGTTGGAGACGTATCAAGCATCCCCAAGCTTAATTCATGCTCGTCCTCGAGTAGGTAAATGATAAAAACATAATTTTTGATGTGGAATGCTACCTAGCATAATTCTCAATGTAATTCTCTTTATTGTGGCATGAATATTCAGATCCGAAAGATTCGAGACAAAAGTCTAATATTGACATAAAAATAATAATACTTCAAGCATACTAACTAAGCAATTATGTCTTCTCAAAATAACATGGCAAAAGAATGTTCATCCCTACAAAATCATATAGTTTGGTCATGCTCCATTTTCGTCACACAAGAATGCTCTCATCATGCACAACCCCGATGACAAGCCAAGCAATTGTTTCACACTTTAGTAATCTCAAACTTTTTTCAACTTTCACGCAACACATGAGTGTGAGCCATGGATATAGCACTATGGGTGGAATAGAATATGATGATGGGGGTTATGTGGAGAAGACAAAAAAGGAGAAAGTCTCACATCGACGCAGCTAATCAATGGGCTAGGGAGATGCCCATCAATTGATGTCAATGCAAGGAGTAGGGATTGTCATGCAATGGATGCACTAGAGCTATAATGTATGAAAGCTCAACAAAAGAAACTAAGTGAGTGTGCATCCAACTTGCTTGCTCACGAAGACCTAGGGCATTTGATGAAGCCCATTGTTGGAATATACAAGCCAAGTTCTATAATGAAAAATTTCCACTAGTATATGAAAGTGACAAAACAAGAGACTCTATCATAAAGATCATGGTGCTACTTTGAAGCACAAGTGTGGAAAAAAAAGGATAGTAGCATTGCCCCTTTTTATTTGTTTTTTTTTTGGGCCTTCTTTTTTTCTGGCATTTCTTTTTTGGGGGGGATAATGCTCTATTAATGATGATCATCACACTTCTATTTATTTACAACTCAATGATTACAACTCGATACTAGAACAAAGTATGACTCTATACGAATGCCTCCGGCGGTGTACCGGGAAGGGCAATGAATCAAGAGTGACATGTATGAAAAATTATGAATGGTGGCTTTGCCACAAATACGATGTCAACTACATGGTCATGCAAGGCAATATGACAATGATGATGTGTGTCATGATAAACGGAACGGTGGAAAGTTGCATGGCAATATATCTCGGAATGGCTATGGAAATGCCATAATAGGAAGGTATGGTGGCTATTTTGAGGAAGATATAAGGAGGTTTATGTGTGACAGAGCGTATCATATCACGGGGTTTGGATGCATCGGTGAATTTTGCACCAACTCTCAAGGTGAGAAAGGGCAATGCACGGTACCGAAGATGCTAGCAATGATGGAAGGGTGAGAGCGTGTATAATCCATGGACTCAACATTAGTCATAAAGAACTCACATACTTATTGCAAAAATCTACAACTCATCAAAAACCAAACATTACGTGCATGCTCCTAGGGGGATATATTGGTAGGAAAAGACCATTGCTCGTCCCCGACCGCCACTCATAAGGAAGACAATCAAATAACACCTCATGTTTCACATTTGTTACACAATGGTCACCATACGTGCATGCTACGGGACTTGCAAACTTCAACACAAGTATTTCTCAAATTCACAACTACTCAACTAGCACACTCTAATATTACCACCTTTATATCTCAAAACAATTATCAAGTATCAAACTTCTCCTAGTACTCAGTGCACTTTTTATGAAAGTTTTTATTATACCGATCTTGGATGCCTATCATATTAGGACTAAATTCATAACCAAAGAAAATTACCATGCTGTTATAAAGGACTCTAAAAATAATATAAGTGAAGCATGGGAGATCAATAATTTCTATAAAATAGAACCACCACCGTGCTCTAAAAGATATAAGCAAAGCACTAGAGCAAAATTACCTAGCTCAAAAGATATAAGTGAAGCACATAGAGTATTCTAATAAATTCCGATTCTTGTGTGTCTCTCCCAAAAGGTGTGCACAGCAAGGATGATTGTGGTAAACTAAAAATCAAAGACTCAAATCATACAAGACGCTCCAAGCAAAACACATATCATGTGGTGAATAAAAATATAGCCTCAAGTAAAGTTACCGATAGAAGAAGACGAAAGAGGGGATGCCTTCTGGGGTATCCCCAAGCTTAGGCTTTTGGTTGTCCTTGAATTTTACCTTGGGGTGCCTTGGTCATCCCCAATATTAGGCTCTTGCCACTCCTTGTTCCATAATCCATCAAATCTTTACCCAAAACTTGAAAACTTCACAACACAAAACTTAAACAGAAAATCTCATGAGCTTCGTTAGTAAAACAAAACAAACCACCACTTAAGGTAATGTAATGAACTCATTATTTATTTATATTGGTGTTAAATCTACTGTACTCCAACTTCTCTATGGTTCATACACTCAAATACTAGCCATAGGTTCATCAAAATAAGCAAACAACACACGAAAAACAGAATCTGTCAAAAACAGAACATTCTATAGTAATCTGTAGGTTTCGAATACTTCTGGAACCCCAAAAATTCTAAAATAAATTGATGGAAGTGACTAATTTATCTATTAATCATCTGAAAAAATAATTAACTAAATAGCACTCTCCAGTAAAAATGGCAGCTCATCTCGTGAGCGCTAAAGTTTCTGTTTTTTACAGCAAGATCGCAAAAACTTCCCCCAAGTCTTCCCAAAGGTTCTACTTGGCACAAACACTAATTAAAAGCATAAAACCACATATAAACATAGGCTAGATGAATTATTTATTACTAAACAGAATCAAAAATCAAGAAACAAAAATAAAATTGGGTTGCCTCCCAACAAGCGCTATCGTTTAACGCCCCTAGCTAGGCATAAAGATTTCAATGATGCTCCCATGAAAGACAAGAATTGAATCACAAAGGGAGCATCATAAAACACGTGACAAACACATCTAAGTCTAACATACTTCCTATGCATAGGCATATTATAGGCAAACAAATTATCAAGGCAAGCAAAAACTAGCATATGCAAGGAAGCGGAAAGAAACAATAGCAATCTCAACATATCGAAAGGTAATTTAGTAACATGAAAATTTCCACAACCATATTTTCCTCTCTCATAATAATTACATGTAGGATCATAAACAAATTCAATAATATAGCTATCACAAAACATATTCTTAACATGATCCACATGTATGCAAAGTTGACACTTATCCAAAATAGTGGGATTAAAATTAATTAAAGTCATGACCTCTCCAAACCCACTTTTATCAAAAATTTCATAAGATTGAACATTCTCCAAATATTTGGGATCTAAAGTTGACACTCTTCCAAACCCACTTTCAATAATATTGCAAACACTATTATCAATCTCATATTCATCATGGGGCTTAAATAAATTTTCAAGATCAAAAGAAGAATCACCCCAATCATGATCATTGCAACAAATAGTAGTCATAGCAAAACTAGCATCCCCAAGCTTGAGGTTTTGCATATCATTAACACAATTGACATTAAGAGAATTTATAATAACATCGTTGCAATCATGCTTTTCATCGAAGGAACTATCAAGTATGGGTGCAATAGCAACGATCTCATGTTTAACATAAGGAACTATAGCAAATTCATCTTCATAAATATTGGCATCATGGCCACAAGAATAGCAAGCATCATTTTCATCAAGGGATATTTCAATCAAATCATCGGAATCATAATTATCTATAGATTCATGCATATCATTATTTTCTTCCGAAGCAACGGTAATTCTTTCAATAAATTCTTTGACATAGACATTATCAGCATAGTTTTCATAGCAATATTTAAGTATGCAAAAATTTTCAGATTCGTAAATAGTAATATCATACTTTTCAATCAAAGAAGCAACTTCATAAGCACCCATAAAAGCAACAAATTCTTCAATTTGCTCGATATCGTAGTAACTATAAACACCCTTATAAGATTTCATTATCATTAAACTCACATAGGTAGGGGAGGTGTTTTTTAGGGTTCTTAGAGCAACAAGTAAGATCACAAATTTCACAAAGATTCCAAGCATAACATAGCAATCTGTTCATTTGATCCCATAAGAGTCTCCCTTTTTCAGACAAACGGTGACGCACAAAATGAGCATGCTCGTCTAAAGATTTCCCATCAACTAGGCTAGTTGGGGTTTCAGCACGAGCGCATAAGGATCGAAGATGATCCAAGTAGAACACTTTAAGTGGATCCATAACAATAGATTTTTAGCAAGCAAAGATGCAAGAAAATAGAAGGCACATGGAAACACAAAGGAAGATACATACGGGAAGAAGGCGAATGGAAAAAAGGGCAAATAAAACGGCAAAGGTGATGTGGTGGAGAGGAAAATGAGAGGCAAATGGCAAATAATGTAATGCGAGGGATAAGAGTTTGTGATGGGTACTTGGTATGTCTTGACTTGTGCGTAGATCTCCCGGCAATGGCGCCAGAAATCGCACGTTGGCGGGAGATCGAATCTTGACTTGGTGTAAGCCTTCCCGGCAACGGCGCCGGAAATCCTTCTTGCTACCTCTTGAGCACTGCGTTGGTTTTCCCTTGAAGAGGAAAGGGTGATGCAGCAAAGTAGCGTAAGTATTTCTCTTATTTTTTGAGAACCAAGGTATCAATCCAATAGGATACTACATGCAAGTCCCTCGTACCTACACAAACAAATAAGAACCTCGCAACCAACGCGATAAAGGGGTTGTCAATCCCTTCACGGTCACTTACGAGAGTGCGATCTAATAGAGATAATAATGATAAGATAAATATTTTTGGTATTTTTATGATATAGATTGAAAGTAAAGATTGCAAAATAAATGGTGCCAGAAATAACTTGTTGACGGGAGATTAATATGATGGAGAATAGACCCGGGGGCCATAGGTTTCACTAGTGACTTCTCTCAAGATAGCATAAGTATTACGGTGGGTGAACAAATTACTGTCGAGCAATTGATAGAAAAGCGAATGATTATGAGAATATCTAGGCATGATCATGTATATAGGCATCACGTCCGTGACAAGTAGACCGACTCCTGCCTGCATCTACTACTGTTAATCCACACATCGACCGCTATCCAACATGCATCTAGAGTATTAAGTTCATAAGAACAGAGTAACGCATTAGGTAAGATGACATGATGTAGAGGGATAAACTCAAGCAATATGATATAAACCCCATCTTTTTATCCTCGATGGCAACAATACAATACGTGTCGTTTCCCTTTCGGTCACTGGGATCGAGCACCGCAAGATTGAACCCAAAGCTAAGCACTTCTCCCATTGCAAGAAAGATCAACTGATAATTCGAAGAGACTTGCAAAGATAACCAATCATACATAAAATATTTCAGAGAATAATCAAATATTGTTCATAGATAGACTTGATCATAAACCCACAATTCATTGGATCTCGACAAACACACCGCAAAAAGAGTTACATCGAATAGATCTCCAAGAAGATCGAGGACAACTTTGTATTGAGATTCAAAGAGAGAGAAGAAGCCATCTAGCTAATAGCTATGGACCCAAAGGTCTAAAGTAAACGACTCACACATCATCGGAGGGGCCATGGAGTTGATGTAGAGGCCCTCCGTGTCGATGCCCCCTCCGGCGGAGCTCCGGAAAAAGCCCCAAGATGGGATCTCTTGGGTACAGAAGGTTGCGGTGGTGAAAATAGGGTTTTGTGGTGCTCCTGGATGTTTTCGGGGTACATGAACATATATAGGAGGAAGAAGTAGGTCGGTGGAGCCACAAGGGGCCCACAAGGGGGAGGGCGTGCCCAGGGGGTAGGGGCCCCCTGCCTCGTGGCCACCTCGTTGGTTGCTTGACGTCTACTCCAAGTCCTCTAGATCACGTTTGTTCCAAAAATAACTCTCCTGAAGGTTTCATTCCGTTTGGATTCCGTTTGACATTCCTTTTCTGCGAAACACTGAAATAGGCAAAAAAAAGCAATTTGCACTGGGCCTTCGGTTAGTAGGTTAGTCCCAAAAATAATATAAAAGTGTAAAATAAATCCCATTAACATCCAAAACAGATAATATAATAGCATGGAACAATCAAAAATTATAGATACGTTGGAGATGTATCATTACTACAGAACCTTGTAGGTCAACTAGAGTACGATCCGCACTAGAGTGGTACTGTAATCCTGTTCTGGAGGTCATGTTACTTGACCATGACGAACCTACGAACTATGAGGAAGCGATGATGAGCCTAGATTCCGCGAAATGGCTTGAGGCCATGAAATCTGAGATGGGATACATGTATGAGAACAAAGTGTGGACTTTGGTTGACGTGCCCGATGATCGGCAAGCCATAGATAATAAATGGATCTTCAAGAAGAAGACTGACGTTGACGATAATGTTACTATCTACAAAGCTCGACTTGTTGCAAAAAAAATTTGACAAGTTCAAGGAGTTGACTATGATGAGACCTTCTCACCCGTAGCAATGCTTAAGTCTGTCCGAATCATGTTAGCAATTGCCGCATTTTATGATTACGAAATTTGGCAAATGGATGTCAAAAATGCATTCCTTAATGGATATCTTAAAGAAGAGTTGTATATGATGCAACCAGAAGGTTTTGTCGATCCTAAAGGTGCTAACAAAGTGTGCAAGCTCTAGCGATCCATTTATGGACTAGTGCAAGCCTCTCGGAGTTGGAATATATGCTTTGATAGTGTGAACAAAGCATATGGTTTTATCCAGACTTGTGGAGAAGCTTGTATTTACAAGAAAGTGAGTGGGAGCTCTGTAGCATTTCTAATATTATATGTGGATGACATATTGTTGATTGGAAATAATACATAATTTCTGGATAGCATAAAAGGATTCTTGAATAAGAATGTTTCAATGAAAGACCTCGGTGAAGCTACTTATATATTGGGCATCAAGATCTATAGAGATAGATCAAGACGCTTAATTGGACTTTCACAAAGCACATACCTTGATAAAGTTTTGAAGAAGTTCAAAATGGATCAGTCAAAGAAAGGGTTCTTGCCTGTGTTGCAAGGTGTGAAGTTGAGTCAGACTCAATGCCCGACCACTGCAAAAGATAGAGAGAAAATGAAAGTCATTCCCTATGCCTCAGCGATAGGTTCTATCATGTATGCAATGTTGTGTACCAGACCTGATGTGTACCTTGCTATAAGTTTAACAGGGAGGTACCAAAGTAATCCAGGAGTGGATCACTGGACAACGGTCAAGAACATCCTGAAATACCTAAAAAGGACTAAGGATATGTTTCTTGTTTATGGAGGTGACGAAGAGCTCATTGTGAATGGTTACATCGATGCAAGATTTGACACTGATCTGGATGAATCTAAGTCACAAACCAGATACGTATTCATAATGAATGGTGGAGCTGTCAGTTGGTGCAGTTCCAAGCAGAGCGTCGTGGTGGGATCTACGTGTGAAGCGGAGTACATAGCTGCTTCGGAAGCAGCAAATGAAGGAGTATAGATGAAGGAGTTCATATCTGATCTAGGTGTAATGCCTAGTGCATCGGGTCCAATGAAAATCTTTTCTGACAATACTGAAGCAATTGCCTTGGCGAAGGCCCAGATTTCACAAGAGAACCAAACACATCAAGAGACGCTTCAATTCCATCTGCGATCAAGTCAAGGAGGGAGACATAGAGATTTGCAAGATACATACGGATCTGAATGTTGCGGACCTATTGACTAAGCATCTCTCATGAGCAAAACATGATCAACACCAAGAATCCATGGGTGTTAGAATCATTACTATGTAATCCAGATTATTGACTCTAGTGCAAGTGGGAGACTCAAGGAAATATTCCCTAGAGGCAATAATAAAGTTGTTATTTATATTTCCTTATATCATGATAAATGTTTATTATTCATGCTAGAATTGTATTAACCGGAAACTTAGTACATGTGTGAATACATAGACAAACAGAGTGTCCCTAGTATGCCTCTACTTGACTAGCTCGTTAATCAAAGATGGTTAAGTTTCCTGACCATAGACATGTGTTGTCATTTGATGAACGGGATCACATCATTAGAGAATGATGTGATGGACAAGACCCATCCGTTAGCTAAGCATTATGATCGTTTAGTTTTATTGCTATTGCTTTCTTCATGACTTATACATATTCCTCTGACTATGAGATTATGCAACTCCCGAATACCGGAGGAACACTTTGTGTGCTATCAAACGTCACAACATAAATGGGTGATTATAAAGATGCTCTACAGGTGTCTCCGATGGTGTTTGTTGAGTTGGCATAGATCGAGATTAGGATTTGTCACTCCGAGTATCGGAGAGGTATCTCTGGGTCCTCTCGGTAATGCACATCACTATAAGCCTTGAAAGCAATGTGACTAATAAGTTAGTTACGGTATTATGCATTACATAATGAGTAAAGAGACTTTTCGATAACGAGATTGAACTAGGTATGATGATACCGACGATCGAATCTCGGGCAAGTAACATACCGATGACAAAGGGAATGGCGTATGTTGTTATGCGGTTTGACCGATAAAGATCTTCGTAGAATATGTAGGAGAAAATATGAGCATCCAGGTTCCTCTATTGGTTATTGACCGGAGATGTGTCTCGGTCATGTCTACATAGTTCTCGAACCCATAGGGTCCACACGCTTAACGTTCGATGATGATTTGTATTATGAGTTATGTGATTTGATGACTGAAGTTTGTTCGGAGTCCCGGATGAGATACAGACATGATGAGGAGTCTCGAAATGGTCGAGAGGTAAAGATTGATATATTGGAAGGTTATATGGGGACAGCGGAATGGTTCCGATAAGGTATGGGGATTCTTCGGAGTACCGGGAGGTTACCGAAACCCCCCGGGAAAGTTATTGGGCCTAATGGGCCATAGTGGAGGAGAGAAGACATGCCACAGGAGGTGGGGCACGGCCCCCTTGCCCCAATCCAAATTGGACAAGGGGAGGAGGCGCGTCCCCCCTCTTTCCTTCTTCCTCTCCCTCCTTTCCCCTTTCCCCCTCACCGTTGGAAGGGAAGGGGGGCCGAATCCTACTAGGTTTGGAGTCCTAGTAGGACTCCCCCCCTTGGCGCGCCTCCCCCTTGGTCGGCCTCCTCCTCCCCCCTCCTTTATATACGTGGGCAGGGGGCATCCAGAGCACAACCGATAATCTCTTAGCCGTGTGCGGTGCCCCCCTCCATAGTTTAACACTTCGGTCATATCGTCATAGTGCTTTGATGAAGCCCTGCGCCGGTAACTTCATCATCACCATCGCCACTTCGTCGTGCTGGCGGAACTCTCCCTCGACCCTCTACTGGATCAAGAGCTCGAGGGACGTCATCGTGCTGAACATGTGCTGAACACAGAGGTGTTGTACGTTCGGTACTTGGATCGGTTGGATCGTGAAGACGTTCGACTACATCAACCACGTTACTAAACGCTTCCACTTTCGGTCTACGAGGGTATGTGGACACACTCTTCCCTCTCGTTGCTATGCATCTCCTAGTTAGATCTTGCGTGTTCGTAGGAATTTTTTTGAATTGCTACATTCCCCAACACCAGTAGCTATGTGTTTTATCTCTCTCTCTCTCTCTCTGTCTCGTGTTCTTGATTTGGCACGTTCTTGATGTACCGTGAGCTTTTTTACTATAGTTGGATCATATGGTGTTTCTCCCCCTCTATCTTCCTGTGATGAATTGAGTTTTACCTTTGAGGTTTCACTATTATCGGATTGAATACTTTTATGGATTTGAGAACACTTGATGTATGTCTTACGTCGTGGTGACAATGGCATGTTCTATTGATTCACTTGATGTATGTTTTGGCACTCAACTCACGGATTCCTGAGGTGACATTGGGGTAATCTATGCATAGGGGTTGATGCACGTTTTCATCCTTGTTTCTCCGGTAGAGATCTTGGGGCACTCTTTGAGGTTCTTTGTGTTAGATTGAATATTATGAATCTGAAGTTGTTTGATGCATATCATATAATTGACCCACAAATACTTGTGGTGACATTGGAGTATCTAAGTGACATTAGGGTTGATTGATGGGTTTTCATATGGTGTTCTTTTACTACGAACTCTAGGGATGTTTGTGACACTTATAGGGATGGCTCAATAGATTGATCGGAAAGAATAACTTTGAGGTGCTTTCGTACCCTACAAGTAATTTCATCTTATTTTCTCCGCGATAGGAACTTTGGAGTGACTCTTTGTCGCACTTTGAGGGATTGCCATATGATTTAATTATGTTATCATTATTGAGAGACTTTGCACTAGTGAAAGTATGAACCCTAGGCCTTGTTTTCAAGCATTGCAATACCTTTTTTGCTCACTTTTTTACAAGTTACCTTGATATTTTTATATGTTCATACCACAAAAACCCATATCTGCTATCCATATTGCACTTGTATCACCATCTCTTCGCCGAACTAGTGCACCTATACAATTTTCCATTGTATTGGGTGTGTTGGGGATACAAGAGACTCTTTGTTATTTGGTTGCAGGGTTGTTTGAGAGAGACCATCTTCATCCTACGCCTCCCACGGATTGATAAACTGACATCCACATAAGGGAAATTTGGTATTGCCCTACAAAACTCTGCGCTTGGAGGCCCAACACGAGTCTACAAGAAGAAGGTTGCATAGTAGACATCAAAAATCACGTCTTGACCATATCAGATCACAACATACCCTGCAAAAACAAGTTAGACGTCCTCTACTTTGTTGTTGCAAGTTTTACGTGGCTGCTATGGGCAACTAGCAAGAACCGTTCTAACCTATGCAAAACCACAACGGTGATTATCAAGTTTCTATTTAACCTTCTGCAAGGACCGCCGTAGTTAAATCCGACAACTAAAGTAGGAGAAACAGACACTCGCCATCCACCTTTATGCAAAACAAGTTGCATGTCAGTAGGTGGAACCGGTCTCATGTGCGTGGACATGTAAGGTTGGTCCGGGCCGCTTCATCCCACAATGCCGCCGAATCAAAATAAGACATTGGTGGGAAGCAATATGAACCTCACCGCACACAACTCCTTTGTGTTCTACTCGTGCATATCATCTATGCATAGACCTCACTCATGATGCCACTGTTGGGGAACGTTGCAGGGAAAACAAGAATTTTCTACGCACACGCAAGATCTACCCATGGAGATGTATAGCTACGAGAGGGGAGAGCATCTACATACCCTTGTAGATTGCTAAGCGGAAGCGTTTATCAACGCGGTTGATGTAGTCGTACACCTTAACGATCCGTCTCGATCAAGTACCGAACGTACGGCACCTCCGCGTTCAACACACATTCAGCTCGATGACGTCCTCACCTTCTCGATCCAGCAAGAGAGGCAAAGTAGTAGATGAGTTCCGGAAGCACGCCGACGTGGTGAAACTATTTCTGCAGGGCTTCGCCAAGCACAACAGATTTAGGACGGAGGACGAACTAGAGGGAGAGGGGGCGCCGGCACACGGCTTGGTGAATCATGGTGTCCCCCAGGGGCTAGCCCTGCTCCTCTATTTATATGTTGAGCCCCGGGGTCGCTTCTTCGAGAAAGCGCCTCCTCAAAGTCGGTTTGGAATGCAAGGAAGAGTCCTTCTCGGTTTCCAGTACTAGACGCCACGGTCCTCGGCGTCTGGCCCAGACGCCATGTACCTCGGCGTCTCGCCAGGGTCCCTGGCATCTTGTCCCTGACCTCCGCAAAACTTCCTTTTGCACCAACCTAAAGCCCCGTGGCCTTACCCCTTGGTCCAACCATATCATCTTATATATCAATCTTTACATCCGGACCATTCCAGAGCTCCTCGTCATGTCTGTGATCTCATCCGGGACTCGAAACAACATTCGGTCACCAACATACATAACTCGTATAATACTATATCGTCAACGAACGTTAAGCGTGCAGACCTTACGGGTTTGAGAATGATGTAAACATGACCGAGACGCTTCTCCGGTCAATAACCAATAGCGGGACCTGGATGCCTATATTGGTTCCTACATATTCTATGAAGATCTTTATTGGTCGAACCTTTATGACAAATACGTAGTTCCCATTATCCGTCGGTATGTTACTTGTCCGAGATTCGATCGTCGGTATCTTCATACCTAGTTCAATCTCATTACTGGTAAGTCTTTTTACTCGTTCCATAATACATCGTCTCGTAACTAACTCCTTAGTCACTTTGCTTGCAAGCTTCTTATGATGTTGTATTACCGAGAGGGCCCAGCGATACCTCTCCATCATACGAAGTGACAAATCCCAATCTCGATTCACACCAACTCAACAGACACCTTCAGAGATACATGTAGAGCATCTTTATGATCACCTAGTTACGTTGTGACGTTTGATAGCACATAAGGTATTCCTCCGGTATCCGAGAGTTGCATGATCTCATGGTCGAAGGAATATGTATTTGACATTTAAGAAAGCAGCAACAATGAACTTAACGATCATATGCTAAGCTAACGGATGGGTCTTGTCCATCACATCATTCTCCTAATGATGTGATCCCCTTATCAAATGACAACTCATGTCTATGGTCAGGAAACCTTAACCATGTTTTGATCAGTGAGCTAGTCTAGTAGAGGCATACTAGGGACTTGGTATTTGTTTATGTATTCACACATGTATTTAAGTTTACAATCAATACAATTCTATCATGAATAATAAACCTTTATCATGATTAAGGAAATATAGTAATAACCACTTTATTGTTGCCTCTAGGGCATACTTCCAACAGAGCTTGTGCTGAGGACTATGAAGAATGGTCTTGTGGAGGTAAGTCGTGATAAGACGTTGGCCTTTATCAGAACCCACATTGGCCCAATGCATGAGATACAGATCAAGGAAGCCAACTTCCTCATTCTCGAGTAATGGATTTGTAGCATGCTAGAGCGATCAAAGCCTCATTAAAGATGGCTTGACCACACTCTCAAACCCAAGATATATTTTATCAGCAGGGTACTCGCTGACAAATCCAAGGCCCTCTATAACATTGGCAGTGTAATACATCTCACCCATTCCTAACCTAACTACTACGTCTTCGTGTAGAATCTGAATTTTAACGCTTAGTGCACTCAACTTGTGTTGTGGTAACATCAATTCACCGGGCTTAAACATTTGCATGAAGCACCTACTGGTAGAAACATTCACCACATCTTCTCCTGGTTCCTTACTGGCGGTAGGTTCATTGGTTGATTTCCTCTTTCTCTTTCTACCCTTTTTACGACGCCGAGCTGAGGGGTCCGTAGAAGATGGCTCTTCGGAATCCATTTGTTGCGTTTGCTAAAATTTAGTGTGCAATTATGAGTCATGAAGCATAAAAAATGAAAGAAATATTCGACATGACCTTTGCTAAAAGTAGGACATAACGAGTACCAGAAATTCGGCGAAATGGAAATGAATCGACATTTCGCCAAAACATTGGCACTCATGTCAATACCTGCAAATATAAGCCAACGACACTACAATGGATCCTAGTTAAAAAATGAAAGAAAAAATTGACATGACCTTTGCTAAAAAGAGGACATAACGAGTGCCAGAAATTTGGCAAAACGGAAATGAATCAACATGTCGCCAAAACATTGGCACTCATGCCAATACCTACAAAATGTTCCTAATCTACTCATAGTTACCCTAAGCACAAATAACACTAAGACACACTACTCAAATTTAATCCATGCTAAATATCTATTTACCCAAACCCAACTTTGACCATACCGGAGAGGTGGCTCGATTGGTGTCCAAAGGCGGTGTGTGGTCTCCGATGTTGGTGGAGGAGGGCGTGATGTCTGGAGGGGTAGCCATCGCGGAGGAGCTTCGCGGTGGCGGTGGCAACAAGATGTCCCCGGTGTTAGAGGAGTCCATGCCCACGGCAGTGAGGAGGGCTGCGATGCAGCGTCGACGAAGGGGCAACAACGAGGGGCGCGGCGGCGACAAGAGGGCCGTGATGCCACGTCGATGAAGGGGCAGCAACGATTGGCGGGGAGGCAGCGAGGAGGAGAGGCAGCAACGAGGGCGCCGCCGTGAGTCAGGCGAGATGTAACGCCCTCGATGCGGCTATAGCTCCCACGTGTCGAGGCATGACTTAGAGACATAACCGCATTGAAAGCAATGTCGCAAGTTAGGCAATCTTCACAACATCCCATGTAATATAGATAATAAAAGGGGAGATACATAGTTGGCTTACACTCGCCACGTCAATCAAAGTACATAAATAGCATTACAACATTCAAACACTCATGGCCCGACTGCGGCGCCAAAATAAAAGATAAACCCAACATGCGACACGGTCCCGATCACCCCAACTGGGCACCACTACTGATCATCAGGGAAAGACACGTAGTATCGGCATGAGTCCTCGTCGAACTCCCACTTGAGCTCAAGCGTGTCATCTGGAACGGAATCATCAGGCCCTGCATCTGGTTTGGAAGTAATCTGTGAGCCACAGGGACTCAGCAATCTCGCACCCTCGCGATCAAGACTATTTAAGCTTAATAGGTAAGGCAAGGAAAAATATGTGGAGCTGCAGCAAGCGACTAGCATATATGGTGGCTATCCTGTTCGCAAAAGAGAGCCAGAAGAGGAGGCAAAGTGTGAGCGAGTAACTAGAGGACAACCTGCGCAAGCATTACTCCAACACCGTGTCCACTTCCCGGACTCCGCCGAGAAGAGACCATCACGGCAACTCACACAGTTGATTCATTTTAATTAAGTTAAGGTTCAAGTTATCTACAACCGGACATTAACAAATTCCCATCTTCCCATAACCGCGGGCATGGCTTTCGAAAGTTCATATCCCTGCAGGGGAGTCCCAACTTAGCCCATGACAATCTCTCACGGTCAACGAAGGAATAGACCTCCTCCCGAGACGTTCCGATCAGGCTCGGTATCCCGGTTCTTCAAGACACTTCGACAAGTTAAAACAAATCCAGCAACAGCGACCAAATGTGCCGACAAATCCCGATAGGAGCTGCACATATCTCGTTCTTAGGGCACACTCAGATGAGACTAGCTATGAGTAAAACCAACCCTCAAGTTTCTCCGAGGTGGCCCCGCAGGCAGCTCGGTCGAACCAACACTCAGAGGAGCACTGGCCCAGGGGGGGCTAAATAAGATGACCCTCGGGCTCCGGAAACCCAGGGGAAAAGAGGCTAGGTGGCAAAAGGTAAAACCAAGGTTGGGCATTGCTGGAAAAGCTTCAATCAAGGCGAACTATCAAGGGGTACCCATTATAACCCAACCGCGTGAGGAACGCAAAATCCGGGAACATAACACCGATATGACGGAAACTAGGGCGGCAAGAGTGGAACAAAACACTAGGCGAGAGGCCGAGCCTTCCACCCTTTACCAAGTATATAGATGCATTAAGATAACATGGCAATATAATGATATCCCAACAAGTAAATAATGTTCCAACAAGGAACGGTCTCCAATCTTCACCTGCAACTAGCAACGCTATAAGAGGGGCTGAGCAAAGCGGTAATATAGCCAATCAACGATTTGTTAGGACATGGTGGGTTAGAGATTGAACATGGCAATTTGGGAGGCATGATAAGCAAGTGGTAGGCATCGTAGCATAGGCATAGCAAAAGAGCGAGCATCTAGCATAGCAAAAATAGTAGTGATTTCGAGGGTATGATCATCTTGCCTGCAAAGTTGTCAGAGTTGACTGGATCCTCGAAAGCAAACTCAACGGGCTCCTCATTAGCGAACTCGTCTCCCGGCTCTACCCAAACAAGACAAACAAGCAACAAGGACACAATCAACCATGTGCAAACTCAAACAATATGATGCAAACATGGTATGCTATGCGGGATGCAATATGCGATGCATATGCAAAATTTGACAAGGAATGCATGAACCTGGCCTCAACTTGGAAATCCAAGTGTGCCACTGGAAAGGTGAGATGAAATCTCTTGAAAACGATATAAAGAACACCGGAATCGGAGTTACGGTTTGGAAATGGCAAGCAATTCAAATATGGCCACGTTCTGTGATTTACAGCAAGTAGCCATCTAAATGCAACAAGATGAACATGCTACAACACCCAAATATGGCAACAAAATACATGGCAGGGATCCACTCATGATGCTTAACAAAAGACTAGCACTGAGCTACGGTCAATTCATCCATTAACAGGTTCAAACAAGCATGGCAAAAATACATTTGGCAAACAGATCTCAGACTTAGTGAAATTAACACTTGTCTGGAATTTCAGATCAGATAGCACTCTTTGGAGCATGAAAACTATATGCTACAGGACCTGAACATGGCAAAGTAAAGCACGGCCTAGAGCTACTCAAAGAGCTTAACAAAAGTCCCCTAGTGACCTTGAGCCAAAAGGGATCAGAAAATACATTTGCAAGCATGTGAACATGGCAAAAACATAATCAGATCACAGACTTAGTGAAAACTGGAGCATGCTGAAACAGATATCAAGTAGGCATGTTTACGAGCTCGATGCACTCACTACAGAGCAAGTCATGAAAATCTAAGCATACACGCATCAAGAATACACAAAATACAAGCTATACATGGCAAGAAAAATAACATAGCATGCACGGATAAACTACAACATCCTCGGCAAAATCGCTAACAAGTAGACAATCTGCCCAGATTCATGAAATGACAAAAGTAGAGCTCGATTGACTCAAGTTAGGGTGCTCCATAATTTCAAACAAAGGCATGGATGGATAGAGCACTACAAGATTAACAAAACATCCTTACTGATCATCCTCTAAAGAGGCACGGATCACTAGGAAACAACATGAACATATGGCATAATGAGATAAACAGGTCAAGGACTTAGTGGAAATGCTAAGTCCCTGAAATCAGCATTAACGAATGCTCCACTTTGCAAGCTTGTGCTAGTCACCACACACATCACAAAAATACATGGGTTGCACCTCTGGATAGATGGAAAAACATATAACAAAACTCATGTAGAGATCAAGGGCATATCATGCACACATTAATCATGGCAAAAATGACAAATCTCTAATTGGAGCAGCAGATCTGACAATTATCTCAAATAGTATTCTTCTAACAGCATTTCGGGCATCAAGATGTACTCAAATGAAAATGATGCAATGAGATGAAATGATGTGCTCTTAGAGACGAACATTTTGATATGCTATATGTCCAAAACGGAGCTACGGATGCAAAGTTACGGCATGATTAAATATGCTAGAAAAAGTAACAGAAAAGGACTTAGAGAAAATGAGAGGTCAACCCTAGGGTTTTTTGGATCCAAATCTGAGCACGGGGTTTGAGGCTCGCCGGGGTGAGTTCGTCGGAGTTGCCGGCAGGAGTGGAAGACGAGGACGGCGTCGAGGGAGAGGGGCGGCGGCACCGGATCCGGTCGTCGGTGCACCTGCCGGCGACGAGGGCAGCGCGGTTCGGACGTCGAGGCGGGAGGAGGCGGAGGACGGGCGCGGCGGCGAAGGTCGACGGCGGGGAGGCGCGTCGGCCGTCGAGGAGGGAGTGCGGCGGCGCAGCGAGGAGGAAGCAAGCGCGGGCGCGGTCGGGCGGACCGGGCCTCTGGGGCCCGCTGCGGGCCGCGGCGGGCCGGCGGAGGAGGCGGCGATGTGGGCACGGGCGGCGCCACGTGGCAGCGCGGGATTGGTCCGGGTGGGGCGGCGGACGTGTCCGGCCGGACCGGACACGTCCGTCGGCGATGGTTTTGTCCGGCGGCGGCGGGTGGAGATGGATCTAGGGTTTCGGGAGGAAGGGGAAGGAGAAATTTCGGGGAGTCTTTAAATAGGCATAGAGGGAGCTAGGAGAGTCCAAATAAGGTGCGGTTTTTGGCCACTCGATCGTGATCGAACTCTCTAGAGGATGGAGAGGGTTTTGGTAGGTTTTGGGCCAACTTGGAGGGGTGTTGGGCTGCAACACGCATGAGGCATTTTCGGTCCCTCGGTTAACCGTTGGAGCATCAAACGAAGTCCAAATGGTACGAAACTTGACAGGCGGTCTACCGGTAGTAAACCAAGGCCGCTTGGCAAGTCTCGGTCCAATCCAAAAATGTTTAATCCCCACACATGAAAGAAAGGTAGAAATGACCACCGGAGGAGAACGGAGCATCGAAATGCAAAACGGACAACGGGGAAAATGCTCGAATGCATGAGACGAACACGTATGCAAATGCAATGCACATGATGACATGATATGAGATGCATGACAACGACAACACACACGGAGACAAAAACCCGAATCCGAGAAAATAAAATAACTTAACGCCGGAAACGGCAAGAGTTGGATTACATATTAGGTAAATCATATCCGGGGTGTTACACGAGATTTGGGAGAAGGAGATGGGGGGTAGCGGCTGGGGAAATTGCAAATTTTGGTTTGGTTTATGGGGTGGGCGGAAATGAACTGCAGTCAGCATCATGGGTCTACATGTGACGGGCGTGGTAGGGTGCCCGCCACACGTAAGTGGACAACACTGGCGAGCGGCCAACAGAACCTGCCACTGCTACGAGTGCATAATATGTACGTCCTCCATGCCTGGTAAGAGTGCTTACCATAATTTAGTTGTGGCGTGCAACAGCCGCACCCGCCACTGATGTATAAATAAACAGTGGCGAGCATGTGTCACCACCCGCCACAGTTAGGTTTCATTATGCGGCCAACTCTGAAACGGTCTACCTGTGGCGGGCTGGTATTCATGGCCACCACTGCTTTGTCAATAGCAGTTGCGGGTAAGCTTTGGTACTCGCCACATCTACATTTCTAAATTAGTTGTGGCGGGTGACTCGCCTCGCCCGCCATAAATTTGTGTTCACCTATAAGTCTTTTCCCAGTAGTAATGAGAGAGACGAGGAAGGGGATGTGGCCAATGCACCACTGGAGAAGGGGTCGAGGGTTGCCATCTCCAAGGCATGGGGTCGCCCTGCTCGCTCGTGGAGCTCCTCTCCTTGAGGCCGTCGGCTAGATCCCATCATGATGTTGATGTCTTGTCAGTGAGGAAGAAGGGACCTCTGCTCGCCAGAGAAGCAAGGTGAGGTTGATGGCCACCAAGCGATGAGGCGGCTAGAGAAAGGCGCAGACAGAAGGCCTCGACCCGGAGCCCCAAGTGAAGCCAGGAGATCATCGACGTTGAGTGCGCCATGGCGGATGGCGAGTGGCAGCGGGTGGAACCCTAGCCGGTTTAAAAAGGAAGAGAGAAGGGAGGCAGGGCGAAGGACATGTGTTGTGCCCGAGGGTGTGGACGTGTTTGTTTGCGTGTTGAGTATTGGGGGGACTGGGAGGGAAAAACCGGAGTAGAAATCAATACGGGGGGTGGGCTTCGTTAGGAAAAAATCGGTAGGGCATGGGATGTCTTCGATGGATGGGAGGCAACGAAGAGAAATGAAACGAAACGACAACATACTCCCCTTTTGGCGTAGAGATATGTACAAATGCATATGCAACTATTTATATAATGGAATGTGCAAGACGTTGTCGTGGCAACAAAACACTGCCACATCAGTGTCTTATTTTGAACTGGGCCATGCTACCGGTGGCGGTGAGTGGTTTAGCTCATGAGTGGTATGATACTTTGTCCAGGGATACAAATGAGGGGCGCCCTGCACGCCATAACATGTTACTAGTGGCGAGCATCATGCCCGTCACTGGTAGGCCTTTTGCGCCTGTCATTGGAAGCTAATTCCGCAGTAGTGTGAAAATCTAATTCTATGGCTGGACTTCTCCATGAAAGCAAATAATTCTGCTGTACTGTAAAAATAACTGACTGTTGCTTTATGTACCTTTGCTCTCTGTATTTTTGTGGGTGTACCTTTGCTCTCTTCCATGTGCACTTTCTGGAAAGGCCAAACCAACAAAGTAGACCACTGTCGCCAAATTGAAGTTCTTACTTAACATCATAATTATGAGATGATGGAATATTTGGATGATAAGGAATAACAAATTTTGAACAACTCCAGAAATTTTATCCTGGAAAACCTTGTTAAAGCAGGACCTCAAGATCATGAGCTATCATATTAAACAACGTCACCATTCCTCAATACTGGATTGATAGTACTTTCTGATTTCAGTTAACAAGGATTTTACTATGATGTTCACTAAACAAGGAGTTGGCTGATTTTCCCTAGTCTTGCTTTTCCTTTTCTTTTTGTATCTATGATACCTTGGCTTAATATATGAAATTACCGTAGAAATATCGTTTTCCAGTTCTTGTGTGAAAAAGAAGATCACAACACTTGGTGTATGAAATTTAGCAAGTGGTTTAACAAATGGAAGAAGTAATCAAACAAGTCACACACCATGCAGACGTACATGAAGCGCAAATTTGGCAGTACTATGCCAAAGCTTCAATCCTCCGCCGCACAAAAAAAAAAGAAAGCTTCAATCCCAAACACCGCTACTCAAAACCGTGACGAGAGATAGAGCAGTAGAGAGGGTCATCTTCCCCGTCGGATCGTCGTTCTAGTATCGGTGTCTGCCAGACCCCGCTACAACTGGAGTGATACTACTGCTAGGTAGATAAGCTAAACAGCGCACTACAACACGAGGGGGGAAAGGCAAGGGTTTGGCTAAAGCGCAAAAGATTAGTGCTTGCGGGTTGGCTTTTGTCTGTGTAGTTTGCTTTGATTGTAGATGCTTTTCCCCCAAAAGCGGGACGCCATGATGGAAAGCACCATGCCACTTGCATTCGAGCGCACCAAACCAACAACCGCACGCACGTCTAATTTGGGCAAATCAGCGTCCAATGTTGCATATAAAATATATTGTATTTTTGCTTTGGATAAGGTTGATAGGACGGATCAGATATATTTTATCGAAATCCACATGAAATCTGACGTGACAGTGTGATTTGCTAGTGTCGTCTTTTTTTTTCTTTGCGAAAAGATTTGCTAGTGTCGTTGATTTCCGCTGCATGCATGGAGAGTCGTGTATACACCCTCCGTGCTCGAATAAAACAATGTAAAGTTTATTTTTTTAGCATCAGTACAGACACAAGCGTTCATATACATGCGTATACACTCACCCCTATGAACGCATACACGCACACCCTACTCCTATGAGCACCTCCGAGAGACTGAGCCGGCATATCAACTTGAGATTTACGAAGCCAACGTAGGCGCCTCGTCGTCGACAGGAACGTCTCCTCTCACTGAAAGCGCATCGCCGGAAATCTTGAAATAAATCCAGGAATAATGCGAACACCAGGATTTGAACCCTGGTGGGTTGGGGATACCACTGTCCACCTAACCATCTCAACCATAGGTTGGTTCGCAAAAAAATGTAAAGTTTAACATACGAAAAAGATCAACATCTACAAATCCAAATTATTGATTCTATGAAAGTATATTTTATTGTATTTCTAACGATATTTTTCACAAAAAAAAGTATATTTAAGGATACTAGTTTGGTATTGTAGTTGTTCGTAAAATAATTCGACAAACTAAGTCAAGGTTTTCATTGTTTGACTTGAACAAAATTTATAGGTTTTCTTGTCGAGCACAGAGGGGGTACTATATTGTGAATGCTATTGTCTGACGATCTCGGAAAACACATCGGTCATTTTCAAACCAGATGAAATTTCCTTTTTTTCGGAAGTCAACGCCTCATCAAACTTTCTTTTTTTGTAACTTAAAAAAACTAGAAGTTTAAAATCTTGAGAAATTTATAATTATTAGGAATTTCAAACTTTCAAAATTATGAAGCTTTAGTTAATTTCCAACTTTTAGAATATATTGGCATGAAAAATATATTAAATGGATTTTCTAATTATCCAGAAATCCAAAATTCCACGGAAGATGGGAGGATTATAGCAACTCTAGCAGAGTTTATATTGGCAGGCTCCATATCGTGTATGGATTTGAAAACCTCTCAGGCAAATCGCACAGAGTCGTCATAATGCGGCATCCATATATTTCCCTGCAAATAGGACCCACCAATCATTGGGTCATAGGTTCTACCCAAATGATACTTCTTCAATGTATCTATAATTTTTATGTGTCGTGCCGATTATTATTTAAGTTTGCAATGTTTTCAAACTATGTCAAGGGACTAACCTATTACTTCAGTGCTCAGCGTAAGTTTCTGTTTTCCGATGTTTTCACAATTTCAGAAAATTGCCATAGAAAATGTCCACGAAAATCAGAACAAATAGGACAAAGGTTTTTGTGTCAGAAGAGGATCAAGCAGCCAAGGCTCAGCCTAATATGTCTCCAACGTATCTATAATTTTTTATTGTTCCATTATTTTATATTATCATTATTGGATGTTTTATAATCATTTTATATCATTTTTTGGGACTGGCCTATTGATATAGTGCCAAGTGACAGTTGTTGTTTTTTGTTTATTTTTAACATCGCAGAAAATCAATACCAAACGGAGTCCAAACGCAGCGAAATTTTTTGTGGATTTTTTCTGGACCAGAAGACACCCAATGGACCGGAGAAGCACCTAGGGGTGCCCCGAGAGGAGCACAACCAACCAGGGCGCCCCTGGGGCCCCCAGGCACGCCCAGGTGGGTTGTGCCCACCTCAGTGGCCTTCCGCACCGCCTCTTTGCTCTATAAATCCCCAATATTCCAGAAACCCTAGGGGAGTCGACGAAAATCAATTTCAGCCATCACAAGTTCTAGAACCACCAGATCCAATCTAAATACCATCACGGAGGGGTTCATCATCCTCATTGGCGCTTCTCGGATGATGCGTGAGTAGTTCTTTGTAGACCTACGGATCCGTAGTTAGTAGCTAGATGGCTTCCTCTCTCTCTCTTTCTCTCTCTCTCTCTCTCTCTTGATTCTTAATACAATGGTCTCTTCGAGATCTATTTGATGTAAATCTTTTTGTTGTGTGTTTATTGGCATCCAATGAACTTTGAGTTTATGATCAGATCTATGCTTTTATCCATGAAAGTTATTTGAGTCTTTTCATCTCTTATATGCATGATTACTTATAGCCTCGTATTCCTTCTTTGAATCTTTGGTTTAGTTAGGCCAACTAGATCAATTTTTCTTGCCATGGGAAGAGGTGCTTTTTGATGGGTTCGATCTTACGGTGCTTGATCTCAGTGACAGAAGGGGAACCGACACATATGTATCATTGCTATTAAGGATAACAAGATGGGGTCTATTTCTACATAAATAGATCTTGTCTACATCATGTCATCGTTCTTATTGCATTACTCCATTTCTTCATGAACTTAATACACTAGATGCATGCTGGATAGAAGTCGATGTGTGGAGTAATAGTAGTAGATGCAGGCAGGAGTCGGTCTACTAATCGTGGACATGATGCCTATATAATGATCATTGTCTGGATATCGTCATGATTATTCGAATTTCTGTCAATTGCCCAACAGTTGCTATTTTCTCGAGAGAAGCCACTAGTGAAATCTATGGCCCCGAGTCTCTTGTTTATTATATTTGCCTTTGTGATCTATTTTTATATGCTTTTATTTTCACATCTATTAATCCAAAAACACAAAGATACCTTGCCACAATTTTTATTTATTTATTTTAACTCGTGATCCCGCGAGATCTATTTATCCAATTTACTATAATTTTACCTATCTTTTTACCCGTGAGGGATTGACAACCCCTCTCTTACGTCAGGTTGCAAGTATTTATTCTTTGTGTGCAGGAGCTGTCTATGTGGTGTTGCGTGGTTCTCCTACTGGTTCGATAACCTTGGTCTCATCACTGAGGGAAATACCTACCGTAGTTGTGCTGCATCATCCCTTCCTCTTTGGGGAAATACCGACGTAGTTCAAGCCGCATCAAAAGGAATTTCTGGCACCGTTTCTGGGGAGACATCATCAACATCTACCAGGTTCCTAATCACAAATCTTATCTTCTTGCAATTTACATTATTTGCCATTTGCCTCTCGTTTTCCTCTCCCCCACTTCACAAAAATTTTCCGTTTTATTCGCCATCTTTTTCGTTCGCCGTTTTCTCGTCAGATCTGTTTTTGAGTGCAATCTTGTTGCGTAGTCACAATGACTCAAGAGAACACCAAGTTATGTGATTTCTCAAATACCAACAAGAATGATTTCATTAGCACTTTGATTGCTCCTCCCGCCACTAGTGCGGAGTCTTGTGATATTAATACCGCTTTGTTGAATCTTGTTATGAAAAATCAATTTTCCGGTACTCCTAATGAGGATGTCGCATCCCATCTTAATACATTCGTGAAATTATGCGATATGCAAAAGAAAAAAGATGTGGACAATGATCTTGTGAAGTTGAAATTATTCCCGTTTTCTTGGCGAGATCGTGCAAAATTTTGGTTTTCTTCTTTGCCTCGCAATAGTATCAATTCTTGGGATAAGTGCAAAGATGCTTTTATTTACTAAATATTTTCCGCCCGCTAAAATTATTTCCCTTAGAACCCAAATCATGAATTTCAAGAAACTTTAACATGATCATGTTGCACGATCTTGGGAAATGATGAAATTAATGCTAAGGAATTGCCCAACTCATGGGTTAAATCTTTGGATGATCATACAAATTTTTTATGCAGGGTTGAATTTTGTTTCTCGTAAACTTTTGGACTCCGCTGCGGGTGGTACTTTTATGGAAATTACTTTGGGTGAAGCCACCAAGTTGCTTGACAACATTATGGCAAATTATTCACAATGGCATACCGAAAGAGCTCCTACTAGTAAAAAAGTTTAATTCGGTTGAAGAAATGTCTTCTTTGGGTGAAAAAAATGATGCTCTTATGAAATAGGTTGCTAATAAAAGTGCTCCTATTGATTTTAATGATGTGCCTTTGTCTATTTTGATTGAGAAAAATAGTGATGCCATAGATGTGAATTTTATCTCGCGAAACAATTTCGATAACAATGCTTATAGAGGTAATTTTAGTCATATACCTTTTCCTAGTAATTCCTCTAATAATTATGGTAATTCCTATGGCAATCTTTCTTATAATAATAATAGGAACACCTATGATCTTGAGAATAATATTAAATTTATCAATACTCAAAAAGTTTTCAATGCTACAATAGAAGAAAAGCTGAATAAGATTGATGATATGTCTAGAAGTATTGACAGAATTTCTCATGATGTAGAAAATCCCAAGATGGAAATTGTGCCTAAGGTTGAGGAATAAATTAAGGCTCTTTATGTTTCTATCGATGAGACTAAGAAAAGAACCGCTATACTTAGAGCTAGAAGTGAATTTTTAGAAAAAGCGTTTTCTAGTGATTGCTTTCATAAAAGTGATGAAGATCTTAAAATGATTGGTGTTTCTTCTATTGATTCTTTGTTTAGTAAAATTAATATTGACAACAATGGGACTAAAGAGAAATCAAATTTAGCTAGAAGGTGTCCGGATAATTCGGAGGGTGAAAATCTTGTTGAGAAAATTGATAAAAGTGGGTTTGAAGAGGTCAAAACTTTAACTAGTGATGTGCCCACTCTTTTGGATTACAAAGACTTTAATTATGATAGTTGCTCTTTGATTGATTGTATTTCTTTGTTGCAATCCATGATAAATTCACCCCATGCTTATGAACAAAATAAAGCTTTTACTAAACATATTGTTGATCCTATGATGAAAGCTTTAGAAGAAAAGTTGGAATTAGAGGTTTCAATTCCTGGAAAATTGCATGATGAATGGGAACCTACCATCAAAGTCAAAATTAAAAAATATGAGTGTTTTGCTTTATGTGACTTGGGTGCTAGTGTTTCTACAATTCCGAAATCTTTATGTGATGTGCTTGGTCTTACCGATATTGAAGAGTGTTCTCTAAATTTGCACTTGGCGGATTCTACTATTAAAAAACCTATGGAGAGAATTAATGATGTTCTTATTCTTGCAAATAGGAATTATGTGCCCATAGATTTTATTGTTCTAGATATTGATTGCAATCCGTCTTGTTCAATTATTCTTGGTAGACCGTTTTTACGTACTATTGGTGTCGTGATGGATATGAAAGAAGGCAATATTAAATTTTAATTTCCACTAAGAAAGGGTATGAAACACTTACCTAGAACTAGAATTATGCCACCATATGAATCAATCATGAGGGCACCATATGGATCTAGAAACAAAGATGACAATACTTAGATCCTTTGCATTATGCCTAGCTAGGGGCGTAAAACAATAGCGCTTGTTGGGAGGCAACCCAATGAATAAAATTTACTTTTGTCTTTTTCTTTCTGTTATTGAGTGTTTGCACAATTATTCTACTGTTATGATTATGTTTTTTGTGTTTTAGTTAGTGTTTGTGCCAAGCAAAGCCTTTGGGATCATGTTGGGTGATAGTTGATTTGATTTTGCTGAAAAACAGAAACTTTTGCGTCTAGGAAAATAATTTTCATTTTTTAAATAAGCACGATAAAATATTGATTGTTTTTGCCGAATATTAATATATGAATTTCTCACGTTGTCATAATTTTTCAGAATTTTTGGAGTTACAGAAGTATTCGAAATTTCCAGATTGCTACAGACTATTTTGTTTTTGACAGATTCTGTTTTCTTTGTGTTGTGTGCTTGTTTTAATGATTTTATGGTTTTCTTTGAAGATTTTTTGCCATAGAAAAGTTGTAATACAGTAAATATAATGTAAAAATAAAATATGAATGGCTTTCCAACAGTACTTATAGTAATGATTTGCTTTCTTATACTAACGGATCTCACGAAGGTTTTGTTGAGTTTTGTGTGATTGAAGTTTTCAAGTTTTGGGTAATACTACGATGGATGAAGGAACAAAGAATAGCAAAAGGCTAAGCTTGGGGATGCCCATGGCACCCCAAGATAATATTCAAGAAGTATTAAGCAACTAAGCTTGGGGATGCCCCCGAGTGGCATCCCCTCTTTCTTCTAATGACCATTGGTATTTTACTTGAAACTATATTTTTATTCGTCACATATTATGAGTTTTGCTTGGAGCGCCTTGTATGATATGAGTCTTTGCTTATTTTGCTTTGTTTTTTAGTCATGAATCCTTACTGGACACACCTATTTGAGAGAGCCAAAATTATGCCATGACTTGTTAGAATTGCTTTGTATGCTTCACTCAAAGCTTTTTGAGCTATGGAATTGCTCTACTGCTTCACTTATATCTTTTTTAGCACGGTGTGCTTTAGTATTTTTTGAGAAATGCTCTCATGTTTCACTTAGATTTATTTGAGAGTTAGTAATTTTTTTAAGAAATTCTCTCTTACTTCACATAAATTATTTTGAGAGAAGAAAATTTGTATGCTCATGTTCTTCACTTAGATTTGTTTGAGCTATCAAAAGCAACATATGAAACTAGTCCCAAAGTGATAGATATCCAAAGAGGATATAATAAAAAAATTCATGAAGATCATTGGACAAAATAAATTTGATTCTTTGTAATAGTTTTGAGATAGGGACATTTACATCTATGCCCTTAACTCGAACCCACTACTCAGTTTTGCCCCTAATTTTTAGGTATGCTCAGTTTTGCCCCTCCGCCGTTAGTTTCACTTATAGAAATGCCCTTCTCTGCCGTTACCGTCCGGTCAAAGGTCTTTGACCGTCCTGAAAAAATAGCAAAAAAAATCAAAAAAATATGAAATTTGGTGGGATCGAAGATAGTCATGTCCGCAAGGCGCGTGCACATTTTCATGCCGTTCGGACACTCCGGGAGCTCGTGTCAAAGGAAAACATAAATTTTGTACGCATGCGAGCAGTAAATTCAAAAAAAAATAGAAAAAAAATCAAAAAAATATGAAATTTCGTGGGACTCAAGATATTCAGGTGCGCAAGATGTGTGCACGTTTTTGTTGTGTTTGGACATTGTAGGAGCTCGTGGAGAAAAAAACAAATTTTAGCTCAAAAAAACTTTGAAAAAATGCACTATTTTGTTTTTTTTCTCTAGAGCGCCCCGTACGTCATTTGATCACCAAAACTTGCAAGCACTTTGTGCACTCAAGCCTCTTTGACGCCAAATAAATTCAAATTTTTTTAAACTTTTTTGCTATTTTTTCGAATTTACTGTTCATAGGCATAAATTATTTTTGTTTTCCTTTGCCACGAGCTCCCGGAGTGTCCAACCAACACAAAAATGTGCACGCGCCTTGCGGACATGACTATCTTCGATCCCACCAAATTTCATATTTTTTGATTTTTTTTGCTATTTTTTTCTGGATGGTCAAAGTACTTTGACCGGACGGTAACGGCGCAAAAGGGCATTTCTATAAGTGACACTAACGGCGGAGGGGCAAAACTGAGCATACCTGAAAATTAGGGGCAAAACTGAGTAGTGGGTTCGAGTTAGGGGCAGAACTGGAATTGGCCCTTTGAGATATGTCGATATAATATGTGAGTCATGTTGATGAGTAATTATGCTTTAGTAAGAATATTGGTGT
The DNA here is from genome assembly GCF_056163025.1 of Triticum urartu. Classification (NCBI taxonomy): domain Eukaryota; kingdom Viridiplantae; phylum Streptophyta; class Magnoliopsida; order Poales; family Poaceae; genus Triticum; species Triticum urartu. The sequence continues at coordinate 155,086,731 of NC_141873.1, read as the reverse complement.
TAAGATTTGTGATTACCTATGCAAGCACGAAAGTCAATAGTTATGCAATGAAATTACATCCTACTTGTGGTGCATTATTCGGTGTTAGTTATGCTTAATGCTCGCTTATGAGATTTTTTGTTTCTTGGTTGGATGCTTCTCAATCCTTTGTTAGCCTTCATTTGCACTAAGTATGGTCACTACTTGTGCATCCAAAATCCTTTGAACCAGTTTTTGCCACATGAGTCCACTATACCTACCTATATGCGGCATTCTTTTAACGTTCTAAGCAAATTTGTATGTGTCATCTCTAATTTTCAAAATAAACTTCTCTTTTGTGTGCTCATACCTCTCATGAAACGGTAGGGGGTGGCTGATGTATTTCCATGCTAGATGTGTTATTCTCAAGACGAGTGCTTATTCACTTGTCATTGCACGAGAGTACAACAAAGGTATTAGGGATGCCCAGTCCCAAAATGAAAACTGAATTTACTTTATGTTGTCAAATAATAAATTCCTTGGAAAGTGTTGGTATGGAAGGCACTCGTGGATACGGTTAGCCATGGAAAGTGAAAGTATGGTGGAAAAGGAATAATAAACTTTATTTTCTGTTTGGGAACCGCCTATGATATATCTAGCATGGAACGTATTGGGAACTACTTGATCGTTTTCGTTGACAGGAAAAGCATGCAACCCAAAATGTTTTATCTCTATCTTTTTCGCTTTGAGCTCTAGCACCTCTACAGATCCCTACTTCCCTCCGCGAAGGGCCTTTCTATTTACTTTATGCAATTTTTATTTTTACTTAAGTCTCCATCTTCTCTTATAAAGCACCAACTAAGGGGCACTATGATCGAACTTGAGCATTGGGTATAGCTAATATGCGAGTGTGTTTCATGAATGGATCAATGATTGAGCATAATGAGCTAGGGATAACTTGATTTGGCATTGATATTTTAAAAGACATGGTTGCTTGTTGATATGCTTGAGTATTAAAGTCCTCATGTCAAAACTAGGCTATTGCTTTGAACCATATAAAAGTCCCATTGTCCATGCTATAAAAGAAAGAATATGTGATGAACATGTTAGGCAGCATTCCACATTAAAAATTCCGTTTTTATCATTTACCTACTCGAGGACGAGCAGAAATTAAGCTTGAGGATGTTGATACGTCTCCAACATATCTATAATTTTTTATTGTTCGCTGTTATATTATCATTCTTGAATGTTTTACAATTATTTTATATCATTTTTTGGGGCTAACCTATTGACATAGTGCCAAGTGTCAGTTGTTGTTTTTTGCTTGTTTTTTACATGGCAGGAAATCAATACTAAACGGAGTCCAAACGCAGCGAAATTTTTTGTGGATTTTTTGGACCAGAAGACACCCAATGGGCCGGAGAAGCACCTGGGGGTGCCCCAAGGGGGGCACAACCCACCAGGGCATGCCTGGGCCCCCAGGCGCGCCCAGGTGGGTTGTGCCACCTCAGTGGCCTCTCGCACCGCCTCTTTGCTCTATAAATACCCCAATATTCCAGAAAGCCTAGGGAGTCGACGAAAATCAATTCCAGCCGCCGCAAGTTCCAAAACCACCAGATCCAATCTAAACACCATCACAGAGGGGTTCATCATGTCCATTGGTGCCTCTCCGATAATGCGTGAGTAGTTCTTTGTAGACCTACGGGTTTGTAGTTAGTAGTAGGTGGCTTCCTCTCTTTCTCTCTCTTGATTCTCAATACAATGGTCTCTTGGAGATCTATTTGATGTAACTATTTTTGCGGTGTGTTTGTTGGGATCCGATGAACTTTGAGTTTATGATCAGATCTATGTTTTTATCCATGAAAGTTATTTGATTATTTTGATCTCTTATATGCATGATTACTTATAGCCTCGTATTTCTTCTTCGAATCTTTGGTTTAGTTAGGCCAACTAGATCAATTTTTCTTGCCATGAGAAGTGGTGCTTTGTGATGGGTTCGATCTTACGGTGCTTGATCCCAGTGACAGAAGGGAACCCGACACGTATGTATCGTTGCTATTAAGGATAACAAGATAGGGTCTATTTCTACATAAATAGATATTGTCTACATCATGTCATCGTTCTTATTGCATTACTCCATTTCTCCATGAACTTAATACACTAGATGCATGCTGGATAGCGGTCAATGTGTGGAGTAATACTAGTAGATGCAGGCAGGAGTCGGTCTACTAATCTTGGACGTGATACCTATATAATGATCATTGCCTGGATATCGTCATGATTATTAGAAGTTCTGTCAATTGTCCAATAGTAATTTGTTTACCTAGCGTTGCTATTTTCTCGAGAGAAGCCACTAGTAAAATCTACGAACCCCGGGTCTCTTCTTTATTATATTTGCCTTCGCGGTCTATTTTCATTTGCGTTTATTTTCAGATTTATTAATCCAAAAACATAAAAATACCTTGCTGCAATTTTCATTTATTTATTTTATCTCGCGGTCCCGCGAGATCTATTTATCCAATCTACTATAATTTTTCCTATCTTTTTACCCGTGAGGGATTGACAACCCCTCTCTTACGTCGGGTTGCAAGTATTTATTCTTTGTGTGCAGGAGTTGTTTATATGGTGTTGCGTGGTTCTCCTACTGGTTCGATAACATTAGTCTCATCACTGAGGGAAATACCTACCGTAGTTGTGCTGCATCATCCCTTTCCTCTTTGGGAAAGTACCGACGTAGTTCAAGCCGCATCACAGCCCCAGGTGGGCTCCACGGTCCCTAGGCCCCCACCTTATAGGGGCGCCTAGCCTGGTGGGCACCCCCTTCCAGGTGGCTCTGGTGTCCGGTGGTCTTTATGAAGGAAATATGCCCTAGAGGCAATAATAAAGTTATTATTTATTTCCTTATATCATGATAAATGTTTATTATTCATGCTAGAATTGTATTAATCGGAAACATAATGCATGTGTGAATACATAGACAAACAGAGTGTCACTAGTATGCCTCTACTTGACTAGCTCATTAATCAAAGATGGTTATGTTTCCTAACCATAGACAAAATAGTTGTTATTTGATTAATGGGATCACATCATTAGTTGAATGATCTAATTGACATGACCCATTCCATTAGCTTAGCACCCGATCGTTTAGTATGTTGCTATTGCTTTCTTCATAACTTATACATGTTCCTATGACTATGAGATTATGCAACTCCCGTTTACCGGAGGAACACTTTGGGTGCTACCAAACGTCACAACGTAACTGGGTGATTATAAAGGAGTACTACAGGTGTCTCCAAAGGTAGATGTTGGGTTGGCGTATTTCGAGATTAGGATTTGTCACTCCGATTGTCGGAGAGGTATCTCTGGGCCCTCTCGGTAATGCACATCACATAAGCCTTGCAAGCATTACAACTAATATGTTAGTTGTGAGATGATGTATTACGGAACGAGTAAAGAGACTTGCCGGTAACGAGATTGAACTAGGTATTGGATACCGACGATCGAATCTCGGGCAGGTAACATACCGATGACAAAGGGAACAACGTATGTTGTTATGTGGTCTGACCGATAAAGATCTTCGTAGAATATGTAGGAGCCAATATGGGCATCCAGGTCCCGCTATTGGTTATTGACCGGAGATGTGTCTCGGTCATGTCTACATTGTTCTCGAACCGTAGGGTCCGCACGCTTAACGTTACGATGACAGTTATTATGAGTTTATGCATTTTGATGTACCAAAGTTAGTTCGGAGTCCCGGATGTGATCACGTACATGACGAGGAGTCTCGAAATGGTCGAGACATAAAGATTGATATATTGGACGGCTATATTCGGACACCGGAAGCGTTCCGGATGATTTCGAAGAAAACCGGAGTGCCGGAGGGGTTACCGGAACCCCCCGGGGAAGTAATGGGCCTTATTGGGCCTGAGGGGAGAGAGAGGGCAGCAGCCCAAGAGGTGGCGCGCCCCCCCTCAAGGGAGTCCGAATTGGACTAGGAGGGGAGGGCGCCCCCCCCCTTTTCCCTCTCCCTCTCCCTCTCTTTCCTTCCCCCCCCCCCAAGTCTCCTAGTTGGACTAGGAAAGGGGAGTCCTACTCCCACTCCCTTGGCGCGCCCAATAGGCCGGCCGACCTCCCCCTTGCTCCTTTATATACGGGGGCAGGGGGGCACCCTAGAACACACAAGTTGATCCTCGTGATCGTTCCTTAGCCGTGTGCGGTGCCCCCTGCCACCATATTCCACCTCGGTCATACCGTTGTAGTGCTTAGGCGAAGCCCTGCGTCGATAGAACATCATCATCGTCACCACGCCGTCGTGCTGATGGAACTCATCCCCAAAGCTTTGCTGGATCGGAGCCCGGGGAGCATCATCGAGCTGTACGTGTGCTAAGAACTCGGAGGTGCCGGAGTAACGGTGCTTGGATCAGTTGGATCGGGAAGACGTACGACTACTTTCTCTATGTTGTGTCAACGCTTCCGCAGTCGGTCTGCGTGGGTACGTAGACAACACTCTCCCCTCTCGTTGCTATGCATCACCATGATCTTGCGTGTGCGTAGGAAATTTTTTGAAATTACTACGTTCCCCATCACTTTATATACTGGAAAACACTACCGCAATTTATCAAGCATTTTTCTGTCGCCACCACTTCGTCTTCCGAGGCAATCTTTGTTTTCATCCATGACTGGTACTCTGTTGGAGAGGGAATTCATCTCCATCTTCATCGACATTGATCGTTGTGCTCAAGATGAGTTGTGAGTAGTCCACATCTAGACTACAGGTTTCATGGTAGTTGCCAAGATGTGACCTCTTCATTCCCATGTTTAATACAATAGTCATATGAGTTGCCCCAAATAATTATGGTTGATCCGATGTATTCTTTAGCGGTGGTCTGGATCAGATGATAACTTATTTCTTTATATTCAGATCTATGAATGCATTTATGTTTGATCTATAGATGTATATTTCTCTCCAATTGCTTGTTTATTCTTCACCATTTTAGATCGTTAATCTGTAGTGGGAGTGGTGTGCATTAGTTGGGTTTAATCTTGCCAATAATCTACTGCAGTGATATTTAGTGCAAAAGGTTTGTACTCCCTTTGTTTCATAATGTAGTTGCCCATGTTTTTCGAGATTCAAATTTGACCATAAATTAGACCAATAATACATAAATTATTTTACTGAAAAATTATACCTTTGAAAACTTTTTCCGAATACGAATTCAAAGGTATCTGTCATGCTCCCGCTGCATTCGCCCATGTATACAGAGGATAATGTATAAAGGCTGCGTCAATTAATTCGGATCAGATGGAGTTTTTTTTTTACATCTAGCAGTTTTTGTACGTTCTTAGCAAGGTAACCAGCTGTACACAACTGTGATTCCCGATATAAGAAAAGGTAGCACCAGCCTTTGGAAAGCCATGGTCATGTCCTCGAGCTCCGAGCTGATCCATGACCATGCTTTAGGCAAAGCTAGGAAATCAAGAATACAAGCAAGCAAGTAGAAAAAGGAAAAGAGAACGGACGAATTCCTCACTTGCTCCCTAAGCAATTTAAGCTTTAGCTTTTGCTAAACACGGGAGCACGAAACCGGCGCTACGTATCTTGTCTTTTGACCAAGATCCATGACAGTACGTCAATCGTGTATACATCTTGTGTGCTGATTGAGTTTGCACAAGTGTATAACTGGTTGCATTGGGTAGATACCTTGTGTAAGGCCCTGTTCGACAAAATTGCCACGGAGCGGAGCCTGTGAAGCGCCCTTCCAGCCACTTCCCAAATTAAAACTAGATCCTGCTCCGCTCCGGCGTGGAGTTGGAGAGTGGAGAGAGTCCGAGTAGCCCCTAAGTATCGTGTTTCTGTGGCCAGTTTGCGATCATTGCCAATAACAACTGCACGGGTAAAAGGACCGGGAAGAAAGAAGAATAGGCCAGTATTGTATCTCCTCCCTCTCTCGGACCAATTCGGAATGTTTGGAATTTTACTTGTCGGTGGATTTTTCTGTCAAATTTAAGTTTGTAATTTGCCTAACTGGAAGGATTTTAATAGGATTCTAATATGATTTGATAATTTGTTCATTCAATAGTTTGGACTAGACACATGCATTTACCTTTAATATTATTTTAGTACAATTTACCATCTAATGAGACTCCGAAAGCTCGAAAGAGAAAACATGTATCATGCCAAAATAAGTGTATCGACAAACATGCCAATTTCTTTGTAGCTAGTAGCATATAGTACTCCATCCATTTACTATTATAAGATGTTTTGGATATATCAATGTTGATTATATACGGACTGAAATAAGTGAACAAACACACTAAAACATATTCATACATCCGTTTAGAAAAAAGTAAGAATATCTTATAATAGTGAACAAGGAATACATCACGGCGATGATGGATATTTCGTACTAAAAACAACAACAATAGTTAACATGAAATTTGTTCTTGTGCATATTCAAAAGTTTCTATAAAGATGCGTTTATGTGGGTCCCTTGAAGTTGAAGCTTTTCTTTCCCCTATAAACCCTCCTCTCCTCCCGCTGCCTGCACAATCCATCAGCCTCTAGATAAGCTCATCCCTTAAGCTAATCACTCTCACACTCTTCTTCCATAATCTGTCAGGTGTGTCTGTTTATTTCCATTGTATCGTCGCATCCACACCCTTTCTAGGACAATTTAATGGATCTCGCGACGACGCCCGCGCGGCGGCCCATGGAGCATGGGCTGGCGCGGCGGCTGTGGCACGTTGTGCTCGCCGTGTGCCACATGCTGCGCCGCGGACTCTGCCGGAAGCGGCTCATGATGGACCTGAATCTCCTCCTCGGCCGCGGCAAGCTCGCCGGTCGGGCGCTTCGCGGCCTCCTAGCCCAACCCGCCACGGCCCATGGCCATGGCCACCGTATCTCCTCCTCCTCCACTTCCACCATGGCGTCGTTCTACGGGCACCACGCGCGGGCGGTGGAGTTCAGCTGCACCACCACGCCGTCGTACCCGCAGTACTACGGGCTCTTCCCCTTTAAGAGCCGCGGCGGGCGCAGCGGAGGCGGTCGGGGCACCGCCCGCGACGACTACGGAGGCCTGGATGCCGCTGCGGTGGCGCGGGCGTTCGAGATGATGAGCGCCGACGTGGAGTCCGGAAGAGCCACGCCGGCGGTGGCAGGGATGGCGACGGCGACGCCATCACCGATGGTGGCATGGATCCTGGGCCGCAGCCCCGCTGGTGTCCGGCGGCTGCGCGTCACCGACTCGCCGTTCCCGGTCGTGCCGGAGGACGGCAACAGCGGCAGCAGCGAGCGCGTGGACGCCGAGGCCGACGACTTCATCAAGAGGTTTTACGAGCAGCTACGGATGCAGCACTCGATCGCCATCCCGGATAGCTGCGTGTCGTAGGTATAACTTGATCCTCCCGGCTGCTCGTCGGCGGCGTTGTGACCGGCTAGCGCATCCGCGCCGTGTGTTACGGCTTACGGGTGCGTGTTGCCTGTATCGTGTGGTACTGGACTACTGGCTGCACCTGCATGCGTGCATCGACGTCGACGGCCGGTGGAGATGCCGTGCCGAGGCATGTCGAACGAACTCTATTCCTGCTTTAGCATAGAAAGATTGGAAGTGTTTCGTGTCTACTACTACTATTTCACCGAGTAATCATTGCCCTTTTAACTTTTTTTAACACAATACAATCGTAAATACTGGTATTTCATTGATTTGGCAGAAGTGTGACCACAAAGACAAAGAGTGGTGATCAAGTGATCATGTGATCAAAGGAACAAGAAAAAAGAAAAAGACAAAGAGAAAGAGAGGGAAGCCCTCTTTCACAAACTCGCGCCATTTCTCACGTCAAATTCCCCAAAAAGGTCGCTATGCATTTTGCACCGGCTATCCGCCATTACTTCATGTCACTTTTGTTTGCGTCAATCACGTCCTTCACGCTCGCAAGCTTTGCCCTGAGAGCAATTCCAATGGGGCGATTCATTTCATCCGCGGCCGTCCGTTTGGATCGGCGCGGATAGAAAAGACGGCCCAACGCGCCGACTTAAATGGACGTGCGTTCGTTTTTCGTCCGCGGGCGACCCATTCCCGGCCCATTTTTAAGCCTGATTTGCATCGGCGCGGACACGCGACGGACGCGCGCGCGCTCGCCTACTCCTATCCCCGGGCCCGCTCGTCTGTGGCACATTGGCCTCCCCTCCCCCCGGCCAACAAGCAACCCTCGTCCCCCGTCTCTACCGTCACCGACGCCGCCGCTCATTTTGCCGACGACTCTTCCAGCTGTCGCCGCCTCCACATCCGCCCAGCAACGCCATCCCTGCCCCCAGTCGCCCGCCGCCGCCGTTTTGCCGCAGGGGAGCAAGCTGGTTCCCGCCGCCGCTTCCCCCGCCGCCCAGCCGCCCGCGACCAAGAAGATGCCTCGCCGCCCCCGCACGACCAGCACACTCGTCGGACGCCGTCACACTCGTCGGACGCTGGCCGGGCAGCTAGCTGGTCTGTGGGCGTCGCGTCTCCCCTCGCCGGCCGTCTCCTTTTTCGACGCCCGCAAGCTGTTCGACAGTTTGCCAAGGTACGAAAATGGACTCCACCGACGAGTTCTTTTTCCATAATTTTCTTTGCGACTCCGACGATTCGTCGTCTGACGACGAGGAGGAGATATTGACTGTCGTGTTGGTCCATTACCACCTCAACAAACAACGGCCGTTGTTCCGTGGCTCCATTCCGGGCCACCTTCCGGCGTTGAATCGTAACCGGGAGAGCGGGCATTTCCTTCTCTGTAAGGACTACTTTGATACAACAAACCCGTTGTTCAAACATCACAAATTCCGCCGCCGGTTCCATATGAGTAGGCATGTTTTCAACCGTATTAGAGAGGGAGTGGTCGGCTATGATGACTACTTCGAGTGCAAAGAGGATGTCGTCGGCAAGATTGGTTTCTCCTCTTATCAGAAATGCACTGCCGCCATCCGAATGCTTGCATACGGAGTGCCCGGTGATCTCATTGACGAATACGTCCGTATGAGCAAGTCTACATGCCTAGAGTCCCTATATAAGTTTTGCAAGGCTGTGATTGCTGTGTTTGGTCCTGAGTACTTGAGATAGCCGACAGCTGAAGATACAGCCCGTTTGTTGGCGATGAATGCTAGCAGGGGCTTCCCGGGGATGCTTGGCAGTATAGACTGCATGCACTGGGAGTGGAAGAACTGCCCTTCTGCTTGGCAAGGGCAGTATAAGGGACATGTCAGGGCTTGCACTGTCATACTAGAGGCCGTGGCGTCTTAAGATCTCTGGATCTGGCACTCTTTCTTTGACATGGCTGGATCACACAATGATATCAACGTGCTTCAGCGCTCGTCGGTGTTTACTAGGCTTGCCGAAGGCAACAGCCCACCGGTGAACTTTACTGTCAACGGCCACAACTACGACAAAGGGTACTATTTGGGTGACGGTATCTATCCTCAGTGGAACACTATTGTAAAGACAATACCCAACCCTGTCGGAGAGAAAAGGAAAAGATTTGCCCAAGAGCAAGAGAGTGCTAGAAAGGATGTCGAGCGTGCCTTTGGTGTTTTGCAATCTCGATGGGGCATCGTTCGGTATCCTGCTAATACTTGGAGCACGCAGAAACTATGGGAGGTGATAGCTGCTTGTGTGATCATGCACAATATGATCGTAGAAGACGATTGCCCGGAACGTCTGTACGATCAAGGCTTTCAGTTTCAGGGTGAGAATATTATGCTTGAGCATGGAGTAGCGGCAACATTTGAGCAGTTCACTCAGTTTCATGAAGACATGCGTGATTGGGAAACTCACGTACAACTGCAAAATGATTTGGTTAAGCATATGTGGACTCATGTTGGCAACCAATAGATGTATCTTTTTTTATTCATTTGCAAAACTATGTGAAACATTTTTATTTTTATTTGGCCTGTAAAATATACTATTTATTTGGACGGACTATTTTGTTTGTTAAATTTTCATTTCACAATATGTTGAATGCAATGCAAAATTAGACGGCCAGCCGGCCACGCCTACACATATGCGTCGACGCATTGGGCGCGCTGTCGACCCATATGAAAAACAGGATGGACGTCGGGCGAGCGGCCGATCCAAATGGATAAAAAACGAACGAAATCGCCGTCTATTTAGGTCGGTCCGTTTGAGTTGCTATGAAGGTGTAGCTGTTACCCTCAAACTAGATATGCCACAAAACAAATGTCACCATCGTCTTTGTTCCCTTTCCCGTCCCTGGCACTGCTTTGCCGATCATCGTTGACACAACTTCCGTCGTTGTCTTCCTTTGTGAACAAACTGCCGGGTCTAGCGCGACGCAACTCTTCCATGTTGCTATCTTATAGCAATTCCAATACAGGTACCCATTTTGTCTACCGTCATTTATTTGGGTTGACGCGGACAAAGATAAAGGCCCAACGCGTCAATCTATTCGTAAAACGTGTCCGCTTCGCGTCCGTGCGGACCTATTTATGCCCTAAATTTGTGGCAGAAATGCGTCGGTGTGGACGCGAAGTGACCGTCTCGCGTGTCTTCCTGCTGTCCGCCGCGTCCCCACCTGGCAGCTGCCCAACTACCATGGTCATCTTTATTAATGGCGAACGCCCATCGCGGGCCCACGCATCAGTGAAGGCGGTCGGCCTTTTTTAATCCAAGCGTACGGTGCGGGCCCGTCCTCATCCGCTTTCAGACGCCCTGTCCCCATCTCGCTATCCCTGTGCTCTCCCATCGGCGACAAAATCCTAGCAAATTGTAGCCACTGCAAGCCGCAATGGGTCTCTTCTCAGGAAAGGGAAAGGGCAAGGCCCCGCCGTCTCTCCCCACGCGCCTCCCCCCTCTGTCGTTGTCTTCCGGTCGGCCAAGGCAGTGGATCGCCGTCCCAGTGCACCAAGCGAAGTGGCACTGAGAGCACCGCGTCCCTCTCCCCTACCTCGACGTCACGCTGCCGCATGACTGACACTTGGATCCGGAGAGGATCCCATTGACGGTGGGGCCGCGGTCGGCACGGGCACACGCAAAGGAGGTGTAGCGCCGATGGCAGCTGCTGACGCCGAAGTAGCAGCAAGGGCCGGCGTACGCGGTCGACTCGCCGGCATGGCAGCGTTGGTTCGCCTTCGAGCACGAGGAGGCCGAAGGCGCGGCGTCCGCGACGTCTCGCATGGCTCCCCGCCGCTGCCCCTCTTCATGCACGACGAGGACTAGGTGGTGCTGGCCGCTGTCCTCCGGGAGAGCGAGGAGGAGGAGGACGAGGAGGAGGAAGCGACTTGCGAGGCGCGCATGGTGGAGGCCATGGCGCTGTCCGCGGGCGGCGACTGCGTCATGTCACTGCTGGCCCTGCCATCCCCAACCAAGGCCGAGCTGGAGCCGACCCCCATCGAGCGCTACTCCTGGATTAGGGTGGCGCGTGAATGGGTCAGTGCGCCACTGATCTGGATGGGGGCAACGAAAGCGCAGGAGCGCGCCTACCTCGAACAATGGCACCAGCAAAAGGCTGGCCAAGGAGCATCGCGAGGGCGAGTACCTTGAGCAGCTAGAGCGCAGCGCCGAGGAGGAGCGTCATGAGGCCGAGGAGCAGGCGCGCCGTGCCCAGTCGGCGGCGGCACAACCCGCGGCGGACGACATCACCAGAGTCCGGAATACAACGTTCCCCTGGGCCGGGCCGACGCCGACGCTGATCGACCTGATCGGCCCTAACGTCAACGACGAGGACGCCTGGGGCAGCACGCCTCATTGTAGTTTAGGTTTAGTGAATGTAAATGTGGACAAGTAGACTCTCGCCAGCCTTTGTGGCCGGCATTAATGTTTAATTAATGTTTTTCTATTTTTGAAATATTTGTGTTTTATTTTTTTCCGCGCGACCTAGAAAATTGGTCGGGCCAACGTTGGGCGCATCCGCGCATGCGTCGACCCAAACGCGAAAGCGGACATGGGTGTCCGTCGTGCCGACTCAAACAGATAAATTCGTCGTTCGTTTGGGTCGGCGTGTTGGAGTTGCTCTTAGACCAGATCGCCATGAAGACCGGGCACCCCCAGAGAAGGTGAATCGAGGTCTCGAGGTTTTTGTTGCAGAGCGGGCAGAAATAGTCATTCTTCCACCCCCTCCGCTGAAGACGATCGTTGCACCATGGCCTATCATGATGCAACAGCCAACAAAACATTTTGACTTTGCCAGGAGCCCAAACCTTCCAGATCATGGATATAAACGTGAGGCGCGACCAATTTGAGAACTACATGTTGTAGGCCAAGCGCGCGGAGTACTCATCATTGCCGCTGACCGTCCAAGCAATCTCATCATCAAATCTATCGACGAGCGCGATGCCAGTCGTGTGGATGGCCCGGCGTTGTCATGGCGCAGACCGTGAGCCCAAACGGTCCCCATAAAACGCGGCCACCACCGACTTGTTCTTTCAAATGGAGTGATTGAACAGGTTCAGGAAAGCAAACCGAAGAGGGTGACCACCCAACTAAGAGCAGTGCTAGAAGCTTGCCTTCTCGCCATTGCGAATGATGACGGATGTCGTGGAGGCGAAGAGAGCTTTGACCTTGTCATCGCATGGCGTGCCAGAGCCAACCCAGGGCCTCTTTGGATGCCTCCAAGCGAGCCATAGCCAACACAGCCTCATAGTCGTTGGAGAAGTCTCCTTTCACTGAACGAACATCATCGAAAAGCCTAAAATAAATTCAGAAAATATGAGCACCAGTGTCGTCATCGCTCCTCCGGACAAACTTTGTTGTAGTAAACAATTGAGAAGTCATCGTACTAAAACCCCAAAGGACTAGCGCACCAAAAAAGCACTCGTCGTCACTGAAGAGAAGCGTAGATTAAAAGGATCCAACCTGTAGACACATGGACGAATGAAGACTGGATCCGCGTAGATCCACAAAAGACAAACATCAGCCAAATCTCGTAAGATCCACTAGAAACAAATCTCTGCCCCATGTGAACGCACGTACACATAACCTATCTGTACGTACATCAGAAGTTTAGAAATAGAGGCGAAGAGTGAAGAAACAGAACACATAGCATAGGAAGGTGGGGGATGAGGGAAGAGGATGAGACGTAGCCTACCTCTATAGATCGTAGGTAGATCGGGAGCCGACAAGGAGGCGTTGCATGAAATATTGAACAGAGCCGACAAACTACGCTAATGAGCCTCATTGCCATCGTTAGGCCTCCAATGTCACCAGGACAACAACCATGGAACTGCACTTTGCTCCAATACTCGCGGAAATATATGAGGGATGTGGGGAAGGATTTCAAGGGTCTGGAGCTGGCTAGAACAAAGCCATCGCAATCGACGAGGGGATTAGGTGGCCCGGTGTTGGAGACGGAAAGAGTTTATCGAACAATGACACCTTCATCAACGGGGAAGAGCTGGCTGGGGCAACGCCGCCACTGCCTCCATCGAGATGTTAGAAAAGGGGAAGGTTGTGCTGTGTGTGTTCGATTTTGTTCAGGGTGTAAGTACAAAATGTTACATCGAAGTATCTGGAATTCCACGCCAATCTACCTGTACCACATGTTTTACATCAAACGGCTGAGGATGCTGGATCGCACGATCGCACGTAGAGCCCAGATCTTCTTCGAGCAAGGCCATTTCGAATTCTAAATTTCGAATGGGACAAGCTACTGTCTGTTACCTGGGCCCCACTTATTAGTGGCACTCAGCTCCCCATCCACGCGAAAGAGCCAGCCGCTACCGTCTCCACCACACGGCCACAATCTCTGACCCTCGCTCCTCCCCCCACCGCAACCAAGGAAGGAGGCGGTGGAGACGGCAGGAGCCGACTAGTGCCGCATACAGCCCGCTTGCAGCGACGCCTCATCGGATGCTCCCGTCTCCGATACCAAATAGTTCGGTCGTTGCGGCGGCGGTCTAGGTGTGCTCGCCGGAGTCGTTGGACCCGTCCCGGAGCGACGCAGAGCACATGGCCGAGGCCCTCCTCCACCACCTCCCCCGCCGCTTCGGTGCTTCCACCACCGCCTCCTCGTCGCCGTCCTCCCACGGGGTCCTCTCACCCGCCCCACGCGCCGACCTGCGGGTCACGCGCTTGGCGGCTGCCGCCCCGCCTGGGCGGCCACACCGGCTCATGGTGCGTGCGCGCTCTTTTTCTCCTGTGGCTTCCTCGGAGAGAGGACTTCTGCGCTGTTAAGGGTTTTTGCGCTGTTGTGATGAGGGAAGCTCGAGTCTCATGTAGGGTTTGGCGGTTTGGGAACGTGGGGTTTGAGAAGTCTTCTGATCGTTTAATTGGGGTTTCCTTCTGGATTACATACATAATAGGGAGAGTATCCTGATTAGTTGCTGATTCATGCGGAGAGTTGTCATTATGCAAACAAAATAGATACACCTGCAAGCCATAGATTAATTTGTGGTGTTGGAATGAGTCTAATCGATGGCATTTACACACTATTTGCTTGATTTGGGCTATATGAATCACATTCACCTCACCCTCCCTGAGAATTGTACACGCGGATATTGGAAATTGTGAATATACTTCAGACTATGTTACTTCATCCTTGGTTGAAGTTCTTTATGACTGAAACTAGAAAGGCTTCTTGCATTTACATGCTTGGGACACGGATAGGGTTACTGCTTAATTTATTCAACTGATTGCTGAGAGTGTTTGATATCTTTGGACTTTCCATTGTTCTCATGCTAGGCCCATGCCGCAGTGCGTTCAGAGACTGGTGAGCAACCTAAATGGTGGGAAAAGAACGCTGGTGCAAATATGATTGACATACACTCCACACAGGAGTTTTTGGATGCACTAAGGGATGCAGGCGACAGGCTTGTTATTGTAGAGTTTTATGGAACTTGGTGTGGTTCTTGCCGGGCACTCTTCCCAAGGGTAATTACCATTAATTCGTACTGATATATATGTAACTATGTACGTTTGATTTTTTCATGCCTTGATTGCCTTTTCTTTCAAATTTTGTTTCTCACATGTCTAGTTATGACTTCACATAGTTGTGTGGATAGATGTCATTTAGAAGGTATGTTGCTTGTGTAATACTGTAGTACTGTTTGTTTCTTGATCTTGTTCCAGAGTTGCCAATGACCTTGTACAGAAACAGGGAAACATTTTCCTTTCCATTTATAATTGGTAGATTGGTATTTACAATCTTTACAAGACTAGGGCTAGATCTAAAGCAGTCTCTCTCATTTCAAAATGTAAGGATTATAGTTTCTGCAATCTTGTTCCAAAATATAAGGCTTGAATTAGAATGAATATTTTTTTTTCTCTTTCGTTGTCATTTATCTCCCCCCTCTCTTGAAAATTTATGCATAGACACACATACTACATATTATCTCTCTTATTCACAAGACATTAGCACCATGGATACCATGGTTATAACTCCTTTAGCAATCCATCATCGTGATGAGACCTTAATAGGTTTTTGGTGAGTCGTAAGATGTTACTGTTCTCTAAAATAGAAGAGAAATATTAATTGATCGCTGCATAGCTGAATACTATGGTGCCAAGATGCTTAGTGGGTATGGACATATAGTGTTGAATTAAGGCCAATTCCTTTGCTGAAATCTTCCTGGATCAAGTTGAACACGAGGTCATGCCTAATACTGTGTTGCTGAAAATTCCATGGTCCTGGTCCACCTAGAGATTCCACCAAGGGTAAAGATAACTCCATTTAAGTTCTTTGCTGCTTGGGCAGAGATTTTCTTGGTTCTTGCCACCTGCAAGGTTCACAGACAAATCTGTTCTCAAGTGTCATAGAACCAGCACAACAAACGCTGGAATTTTATGCCAAACCTGCTATAAAAGGTCACAATCAAGCAATGCGCAGGTCACCTATTCTGCATTCTAGTCACGATAGAGAGTGCTAATTTATTAAGTATTCTTTTTTTGAACATTTATTAAGCATACTTAGGATTTGACAATCATCACAAGAGTGTGCCAGTTTAGCATTTAGCTGGTACTCCCTCCTTCCCAAAATATATGGCGCACTTGACTTTGCATGGTCTTTAATGCACAACTTTGACCACTAATACATACTCCCACCGTCCCATAATATAAGAGCGTTTTTGACGAGTAGGGCGTTTCGGTGCCCAGGCTCATCTGCACCCGGTTAGAAAAAAATTCGTAAAAAATTCAAAACAAATTCCAACAATTCCATTTTTTTGTGCGGTAGATAATTTGATGCGTGAGGCCCGCTCCACATTTCAAGTCATTTGGACATCTGAGCAACTCTCAGCAAAAAAGACAAATCAGGCCAAAACAGTGCATGAACAGTAAACATTTTTACAGATCCCCAATTTGTATTTTTTGCTGAGAGCTTCTCAGATGTCCAACTGATTTGAAAATTAGAGCGGACCTCATGCATCAAATTGTCTACCGCACAAAAAAAATTGGAATTTTTTGAATTTTTCTAGTATTTGTTTTGATTTTTTTTCGTCAGCACGGGTGCAGATGAGCTCGGGTGCAGAGATGGATTTTCGCGTTTTTGACACTGCACTATTGTCAAAAACGCTCTTATATTATGGGACGGAGGGAGTACAAAATTATATGAATCTAGCATGTATAAGTGGTATCATCGTATTTGTCTTGCAAAGTAGTTTTATTTCATATATCTTTGTACTAATTCTGTAGACATGCTATAAGTGAAAATCATAATCAAAGCTATACATCGAAGACCAGAAAAAAGTGAACCACGCCTTGTATTTTGGGAAGGAGGGAGTAGAAAGCATTACCAGTTAGTTAACAGTTCACAAGAAAAGGAGGCCAAGCTGCAAGGTAGATGTATTCCTGATTAGGACTCCCTAGATTCTCTCTTTTTACCAAGTTATTACACACCTGTTGTTTCTTACCTAGAAGCTTATGGCCTTTTGGAGGCTGTAACAAGGCCTGGATTCCGGAAGCTACTGAATTTGTGTGCATAAGTTGTTACCTGCTGAACTGTCCATCCTAAACTCATTGTCTTACCATCTCCTTGTGGCTCTTTTCTCAGCCCCTCAATTTGGTTCCTTCTGTAGCTGCATTATGTTTAATAGGCATGCAACTGTTGGGTATAGATCATCACCAATGGCTGGCTGATTGGTTTGCTTTGGGCATTATGTTAGTGTTGCAGATCTTGCTTGGTTCATGGTTCTCGAGTGACTTGGCTGCATAGGTCAATACCATGACTGAGATTGCCCTTGCTTTAAAAAGGCTGCTTGCTTGCAATTACGAGACGGCTCACCTTTGCCCAGGTCATGTGTTTTGGTGACCACCTCATCTTCATGACAATACAAGCTCTTACTGCCAACTTGTTAGCAACTTAGCATCTAGCTTAGCAAGGACTTTCCAGTTTATGATTGGTACTTTGAAGAACTAATGGACGCTTTATGGATTTTACCGTGACAGACTTTTTGTTTGACATTTTTGTGGCAATCACTTTTTATAAACTCCATACTGAGTCGATTGATTGGTTTCATAGGTTCATTTTTTTAACCTTG
Organism: Triticum urartu; assembly: GCF_056163025.1. Lineage (NCBI taxonomy): Eukaryota > Viridiplantae > Streptophyta > Magnoliopsida > Poales > Poaceae > Triticum > Triticum urartu. The sequence continues at coordinate 155,069,321 of NC_141873.1, read as the reverse complement.
TGCTACTTGCTTTCCTTAAAACATAAGTACTCCCTCCGTTCCTAAATACTTGTCTTTTTAGAGATGTCAAATGGACTACCACATACGGATGTATATAGACATACTTTAGAGTGTAGATTCACTCATTTTGCTCCGTATGTAGTCATTTGTTGAAATCTCTATAAAGACAAATATTTAGGAACGGAGGAAGTAGTTTATGATTACCATCTGATAGCATCTCCCTAACATGTATACTGTTCTGAAACTAATGGCATCTCAATTCACAATGCAGCTGTGCAGGACAGCCACGGATAATCCTAATATCGTATTCCTAAAAGTAAATTTTGATGAAAACAAACCTATGTGTAAACGACTGAATGTGAAGGTCCTCCCTTTCTTCCATTTTTATCGCGGAGCCGATGGGCAACTGGAGGCGTTCTCATGTTCCTTAGCTAAGGTAAACCATACATCACCCCCTTCATAGCTCACCTTGTACAATAGGTAATCTTTAGTTACAACTCATAATGTACTGTATCAGATTGTCGGAAACTCCAGACACATTATCTTTTTTCTAGAGAGGCTTCTTTTGAAAGTGTTTTCACTTTATTGTTTTGTTGTTCAACTATGGGTTCAGAAGATAGGCACCAGTAAATACTCTGCAAAGTTCTGTCCAAGTTCCGTATGCTCTCATTAAATCAAGTCTCTCCTTTACAGTTTCAGAAGCTGAAGGATGCCATTGCCGTTCACAACACCGATCGCTGCAGCATTGGTCCACCTGTCGGAGTTGGGGATGTGCTTGCTAGCTCGAGCTCCCAGGAGAAACCTGCAGAAGCTGCAAGCTAGCCCTCCTTAGAAAGCATCTGTTTCTTTGCCCGACTCATTTTTTTGCCCCACTGTAATCAGCTCAGGAGAATCTTCCGTTTTCCTGTATAGAGGGGGCTCACGTACGCATCAGATGTTGTGAGGATTACTGTTTTTCTCTCAGGGAAGGAAAATGTGTATCATATATAGCGTGCCAACTTTTCCTTGTGCTTGGCAGAAGCAGTAGTGTTATACTACATCATTTTAGGGGTGGTAAAAGTCATGAACTCCATCCTGGGGCAGTGGGGCTGTCACACACCGTTGGTTTGGCCAAGGACGTGTGGTGAAGCCAGGCCTAGGTAACGACTAAACCGACCGTTTATTTCTAATTAGACTGATTTTCCTTAGTGATCTCTCTGAGCCATCCCAATCATCATCTGTGCCTCACTATCTGTGAACTACAGAGCAAAAATCGCAGCAACATTTTGCTAATATTGTGCTCTTTTGGAATACAATTTTTGGATACTGTGTTGTACTACAATTTGAAGGCTATGTTCAACCATAAGGTGGGCATCCAGCTGATTTTTTTGGTTAATACCAGCTGATTTCATTAACTATTCCTTTTTTTCCCGTGTGGTTATTGTTCATAACGGAAGCATGTTTTAGCAACTGCATACTGAGTCAAGTGACTCAAAATTAATGAATTATTCAGACAATCGAGAATATCAAACAGATAAGAAAACCTTATTTTCTGGCTAAATTGCCGCATCTCTTCTCTTCGCCCTGGCCCATCCAAGGTGCTTTTCAAATTTTGAAAATAATCAGCCAGAGAAAAGTACATAAGTTCTGTTCAGTATTACTCTTTGAAATTGTTTTAGTTACAGACTGTTCTCATGTATGACTACAAGTATTGCATGCAAAATACTTTGGAACAGTCCATTTTACAATAAAATTGCAAGTACCCTGCCTAAAAAAATGCAGGTACTCTTCACCGTAAGCCCCAGGCCCCCAACTATTGTGCCTACTTCTATACATTTCAATGTTAGCATGTATCCTTCCATTGCATGACTTCACTCAGAATCATTCCATTGCATGGCTTCACTTGGAGAATCAGAGGAAGCATACCGAAACACATAACCCTTTCTGCTCATCAACTACTACTAGGCAGGCCTCAGCGATTCCGTTTCAAATCCTTGTCATATATTTTCAATCGTTGAGACTACATGGCTGTGGCATAACTGTTCCCAATTTCCTCCATTTTGCATTCTGACAGGTGCTCTTTGCATCACCACCCCCTCGTTTTAGAGTAAGCCTGACGTTGTGCAAGGCTATCCCATGGCAAGGTACAGCTTTACTGCAACTGAGCTTGATAGCCTCTCTTGAGGCACTTGTCCCCCTAATGTTCTTAAACAACAGATTGCTCACCTCCACAGCCACTTTCTATACAAAAGAATAACACACCAGGTTATATCTATGTACATACACCGCTTGGTATGAGCGGGTTGCTATCTCAGAAAACAATCAACAAAAAATAAAATCAATGTACATAAACAAATGAATAAATCCATCATGGTCGTCATGTTCTTTCACCTGTTTATTACATGGTGTAGCCGAGTTGCAGTAGTTCTGGTCGATAATGATCGGGTTCCGTACATTATCCATTATCATGTTCTTGAACACAATATTCTTTGCATAACCCCGCCCACCCTGCCATGTCTTGATACGAGCTCCATTCGCCGTGTCGTGCAGTCGCACCCCGTCAATGGTGATGTTTGCAACTTGAGCTTGAGAGTTGCGATCACCTAAGCTCCCAATGCTTATCCCATGCCCTGGTCCACACACGATGTTCTTGACATGTAGATTCTCAGTCCCATCCTCAATTGACATGCAGTCGTCCCCAGTCTTGATTGCACAGTCCATGACTTTCACATCCTTACTATGGACGATATGGATGCCGTCGGTGTTGGGGCTAGTGCTGGGTGCTCTGATTGATAGGCGTGACATCCTTACATCGCTGCAACGCTCCATTGATATGTGGATTTGTTGGCTGTTCAACACTTCTAAATTATTCACTTTCAGATTTGTACAAGAATAGAACGTCAAAGCCTGGAAAGTGAAAAGAAAGATAGCCAATATGTAAGCAAGAAAAACAAGGCTACTCGATTGGAATATGCCAAGTAAGATGATTGGAAGGTGCACTCACCGTTGGAGCTTGCCTGCAAGGCTATCAAGGAAAAGAACAATTCATATTAGAAATGTTTCAGGAAAAAATAAATTGAAAGCTGTAATAGTTAAAACTTTTTAAAGTTGACAGTGAAACATTATATTTTCCTAGTGTTTTTCATTAATGCACAACTCAGAAGTTCAATATACTTACGAGTTTTGTGTTTACTTTGCAGGAGTTCTGCCACCAAAATTTTCCATTTCCATCAATGGTCCCACCACCGGTGACAGTAAGACCTCTCACAGATCTGAACAAAATCCAGTGCCTAATGGTATCCTCTATCCAGTATGATCTCTTTGGAGGAGCTACCAAAGTACCTTCAATCTGGAATTTGGTAGAACTTGTCATCTTTGTTTGCAAAAGTTGATGGAAGAAAATAATGTATGCATGTTATTGTTATTCATCTATCTCACCATTAACTTGATACTGGATTTGCATGGGCCAAAGAAAGTTACATGCTTCGTCAGGCATTTCTTGCCCTTGGGGATGAGCACAGTGCTAGGATTCAAAGAGGAGCAAGCTGCAGCCCACGCCTTTGACAATGCCTGCAAGAAGTGGATGCGCAAGAAACCCATGGTAAACCTTCCGTATGCATTTCTATCTCTAGTGAAATATGTATTTTGAGTTGGTTTTGCATTATACATACCTTTGTGTCGTCGTGGCGTCCATCCCCGTAAGCCCCATATCTGAGCACACTGAAAACATGATTTGACTGTAGAGATCGGTCTCTATGATCAGCCCAATTTGTCAAAGGGGCCACTTTCATGTCTTTCTTGGCAAGAACACAACACAAGAATAATGATAGTAGAGAGAAAAGGGGCACAATGGAAGCCATTTGTGCACACTTAGTATGTGCTGTTGGTGCTGAAACTGATGGGATCAAGTATTCCATCATGAGGATTATTTATAGGTGCCAAGTTTGGTTGGAGATCTTTGGTTGTTCTTAGCTCAGGTTGCTTCTGGTTGATTAGCTAAGTTGGCATAGATATTTGGAGCGCAGCAACAGAAGATTCTCCTGGCATGGGAGTCAAGATAAATGTGCTTGAAACATTATGTTTGCCTTTTTTGCCATTGCACCCAACTAACCCAGTTTGGCTTTTGAGATTATTTCAACACTAAGATCCAAACAGCAAAATTAAGGACACCTGGAGTACCCACTGTAGAGACAGATCATCTGAGAAACGCATGCATTTCTTCGGTGCTGCACTCTCCAGACCCACTAACCTTGCATGGATGTTTGAACCCTTACAGATGTATAACCTACTGGCTGGTGGAAGTAATGAATCATCGTGCAACTTATCAGTGCTAATGACAAATCATCAGGGAAAGAAGGCATGTGATTGCATTTGGACCTTTTCAGGTAGGTATCTTAACATTCATGAACAGAGGTTTCAGTTATAGGATCTTAGCTGAGAAAGGAGAAGCGTGGGGCTCGATTCATGGTTGCCGATTTGATGGAGATTTCTTGCGCCGACATTTTAGCGAGGTCATTATCTTCTTTCTCCCGGCTTCTGCCGCTGGCTGGGGCGCCGGTGGGCGGCGAGCTGGTGGTGGTGGCGGCGGCGGGTGCGCCTGCTGCAAGGGTTTTCGTGCGAGGCTCTACTTCTGGTCGTTGCTAGGGTGGACCAACTCCTTGGGCCACGACCAAATGGGCCGGTGGCGTCCCGGGCCCAGAACACGCCACCACCTTATGCCAGTCGTGTGGGGGCGTCTGTCAGGAGGAATTCCCTATTCGCCGCTTACTGCGGCAAGTAGTCGCCGCTTCGCACAGGGCGCAGCTCACCCTGGGCCGGCCAATTTGAATGGTTTCGCCTCGCGAGATGAACCACAAAAAACCAATGGCGCTAGGGATCGAACCTAGGACCTCCAGTAGCGATACACACTCGCTAGCCACCGTGATCAGCTCGTGGATCTGTAAGAAAGCAATGCTAAACTTAAAGAAACTAAGAGCGACGAAAAACCCATATGTTCCTTGTACTGTTTTTTCTTCAGTCTTATTCTATTCTTTCTTGTTTTCTTTGTTTTTCTTTTTCAATATTTTTTACTTTTTCCTTGTAAGCTTTTCAAAAAGTTCAAATATGGTTCAGAATTTTTGAAAATGTTCTTTTTGTCAAAAATTGTTCATATTTCTGAAATAGTGTTCACATTACAAAATTTTGTTCAGAATTTCGAAAATTTTCATGCTTTCTTTGTTTGTTTGTTCTGATTTTCAAAATTTTGTTCACATTTGAAATCTTTTTAAAATTAATTCAAAAAATGTTCGAGTTTCAAATCTTGTTCGCATTTTCAAAAAATGTTCACAATTCGAAATAATGTTCGCATTGCCAAATTTTGTTCAGAGTTACAAAAAATGTTCCCTTTCTCAAAAATTGTTCACAGATCCAAAAATATGTTCGCTTTCTTCAAATTTTGTTCCAAGCTTCAAAAAAATGTTCGAGTTTCAAATCTTGTTCGCATTTTCAAAAAATGTTAACAATTCAAAATAATGTTCGCATTGCCAAATTTTGTTCAGAGTTACAAAAAATGTTCCCTTTCTCAAAAATTGTTCACAGATCCAAAAATATGTCCGCTTTCTTCGAATTTTGTTCCAAGTTTCAAAAAATGTTCGCTTTTCTATTTTTCGTTTAAAATTTTATGAAATGTTCTTGTTTTGCAAAATTTGTTCAACATTAAAAAAACTTTGCTGCTTTTCAAAAAAAATCAAAGGTCAAAAAATGTTCAACATTTAAAAAAAATTATTCGCTATTTTTGGAATTGTCTGCGTTCAAAAAAAGATACGGGTTTTGAAAACGAACTACGTTTTTCCTGCAAAAAAAGAATGAACTGCGTTCGAACTTCTATAAAAGTTTAGATCTGTCGTGGATTATGTTCTTATAGTATTTGCTGCCTAGTGTTGGCAAAGAACGTTTAGTGGTGCAATGGCTACCGCACGCGGGTATTAAGCGGGAGGTCTCGAGTTCGATTCTCCAGTCGCCCTCACATTTTTGTGTTGTATTTTACGTCAGTAGCTGCTCCTTCGTGGGCCGGCCCAAACGAAGCACCCCTGTCAGGACCCAATGAACTAACTCCGGACATGTAAGGGCCCCTCCAGTCTGCCGCAGATAGGAGGTCCCCTGTCAGGACCCAATGAACTAACTCCGGACATGTAAGAGGGTGTTTGGTTCCAGGGACTTTTTGGTGTTGGGACTAAAAAAAGTCTCTAGCAAACCAAACAGGATGAGACTTTTTTAGGATTTTTTGCTAAAAGTCCTTAGAAGTACCTCCTTGAGAGTCTTTTTCAAAAAGTCCTAGGAACTAGAAAAAGTCTTAAGACTAGAGAATCAAACATCACCTAAGTATCTCGGGAAGGCTGGCTAAATAGACGGCACAACTTGAGAACGAATGGGTGTGCCCGGGGACACGAACACAAAAGGTTAGCTGCAAATCAGCCGTGTCCAAAGGCATATCCATCTTGAGTGGTTCGGTTGCTCATTTGCAACCGATTTTAGATGGATCTTGGGGTTAATTTATAAAAGGAGCATTTGTTAAACGTGTTGCACATTGCTTGCTTGACAAAGTCTGGACAAGTGCTTTGCAAGCAGATGATGGGGCATCCGGGCAGGTCGCCCGGCAGGGTGAACGACTAGGCAGGCGGAGGCAAGCGTGGGCAGGCCAGATGTCCCATGGACACATCCTTCCACCATGGATCTGGTACCGGATGACAAAATGAAATCCAGTTTAAGATCTTTCTCGACCATTTATCTGTAAGTAATGTTATTCATGGCAATTAATAATATTGTCTTGCTCTGTCTCATACTTTCTAGCATGTTGTTAATGAGACTTTCACTCTTTTCAACAGGAGGTTCAAGTTGGGCCCGAAACATAAAAACATAGCTACCTGAAAAAAAGACCAAACAACTCACGATGGACGTCGGGTCCAACAAATGCAGCGCTGCCACTCGGTATCTTGGCGTCACGACCCCTGCCCAGTTGGGATTCAAGGTCGATGTTAGGACCGAGAGTATATCAACCAGGGGGGTTTGAATGGGAGATTCAAAAATTCTTGCGAATATTTTGAGACGAACCCAAACGCAGCAGCGGAAATAAGGTATGATGGAAAATAACTTAATCAAACTCGATACTGAGGATCAATTCCTTCAAGATAGCGAGCAACAATAGATCGAGTATAGGCTACCACAGGTTTGACAATAACTATTGTAATGCAATAAACAAACAGATACATTAGCATAAGATAGCACTGGGTAGAACTATGCGTGGAACATGCGAGAGATAACTAAGACGAAGTAAATGACATATGACATGGGGACAACACTTCCAAAAATAACAAGTGCGAATGGAAATGAATGCTACTGAAAGGATTCATCAAGATAAGCAATGAAAGATAATCAGATGGGAACGAGAGAAATGATTGATATGAGTGATATGCAACAGTTGTAACTAGATCAGATAAACTATTGTCACAGAGCACGAAAGTAAACTGCTGAAATTATGCAGTAAAGTAGATAGAACCAGTGGTGCTCGATGGCGACAACTGGATTTGGTAGACCAGTTTGCCCTTCTGCCAAAGAACTATGTCTGGTTGGAGGGGTTGTGATTTAACACAAAAGATAAACTCTCTTCGCCCTATTCTCCTTCAACTCAGAGCTGATCAGACTCTAGTTGATTTCACTCATGGTAGATACTTGTCGGCGATCTCCAAACCTTCGATCGACCTTTGAAAACAACAGTCACTCTTGGTTGCTGAAGATCTAGCTCGGTGAAGACAACAACTCTTCAACACTCGAGCCGACACCTATCCGTCTAGAGAGTGTGCAGCTCTCAAGAGCTCTAACTCATAACTACTCTAGGTACAAGAACTCTAACTCATAACTCATAACTACTGTGATGCTCAACCATTGTCTAAGTTTGGGCTCTTGATTTTTCTCTCGGTGGATCTTAAACTCAAATCACTCGGAGAGGGGATGCTCAATCAATCTTCTCGGAAATCATAAGCGGAGTAGCCAACGAACGATGTTGGAGCGGGGTGGCTATTTATAGCCGCAGCCTTCCCTGAACAGAAATGACCAAATTGGACATGTGGAGCAGCCAATGGCTGAATGACACGAGTCCAATGGTCGGAAATTGAGCACAATGGTAACATTACTTGCGGAGCAAGTAAAGCTAACTCCTTCGTTCGAAAGATATCTCCTACAACATGAAGAACAACGTCTACTGCTGCCAGGTAATCATTCGAAGCATAAGAGATTTCTCTCACATCTTTCATAGGTTTTGGGCTAAGCATCACAATGGATCTAAGCTACGAGAACCATACCCCTCTTAACAGTACGGAGGTCCTATGACTCAAATAAATGAAAGAAGAAGAACGAAATGAATATTACGTCTTCACTTTGTCTTTGACTTTCATATGCTGCGGTCATTTTTCTTCGGACAGAAGCTTTGAACTAATTGCTTTACGTCAGCAATAATTTTTGAGGGGCTAACTCCTTCACATCAATCTTCTCGCCAACATGTCTTCAATAGATGTAGCCCATTCTTATCTGCAATGCTGATATTCTTCGGTGAAGTTCCTCGAACTTGACACCGGAGATAGCATTCTCTTTGGTTCTGCATGGACTATTTCTCTCTGTATGCACTAGCAAACAAATCAGTCCATGCCTGTTTTTGTCAACAATCTCCAAAACACAGGAGGGCAATAGTTGCACCAACAATCTCCCCCTTTTTGGATGATTGTTGGCAAAACAGAACACATCAAAGGATAAATAAGTAAATTAAATGGAATGCGAAGGATAATGAAAGACGAGGGATAATTACGAAGATAAAATACGCTCCCCCTGAAGATATGCATGAGATGCATAGATGACAGAAATGGAAGGTAGCGATGTGAATCTTTGTACGAGTGATATTGACACATGATCTCAATCGTGGTCTCTTCAATACACTGGATAGTGTCTGAGGTGTTTCCTGTCACACACAATCTTTAAGAAGATTTGTTAGATAAAGTGAATACTTTGAAATGATTTGTGACAAAGGATAAGCCATGAAGATTTTCTCAGAACACAATTTTAATCTAGAATCCACTCGAGATATAAGATTTCTGCAAGTTAGATATATGAGGAAATCAGAGCAAAGGAATTATAGATATATTGCTCGTAGTAGATATGCTTCAGATGAAGTTCTCCTGCAACAAAGATGTTACGAAGGAGAAGTGCAAGGAAAACAACTTGATAGATAGAAATAATTTTCTCTTGAAACACAAGAGAAATAATCCGAAGCAACTTTCTTCTTCTACAAGGTTAGATAGAGAAAGATAATCATTATAAAATATCTAACCAACAAGCATATATAGAAACAAGGAGTGCGATGTCTCGTTTAGAGAGGCATGATTTCCAATCCTCCTTGAAGTGCTTTTATTTTCCCTACACGACAGATAATTATCGAGGATAATCATTGCTAGGGAGTAAACTTCCGATAGCATGATACGTCTATGTCGTATCTATAATTTTTGATTGTTTCATTCTACAACTTTCATATACTTTTGGCAAATTTTTATATTATTTTTGGGACTAACATATTAATCCAGTGCCCAGTGTCAGTTCCTGTTTGTTGCATGTTTTTTTGTTTCGCATAATATCCCTACCAAAGGTGTCCAAACGAGAAACTTACGGAGATTTATTTTGGAATATTTTTCATTTTTGGGAACAAGAATCAACATGAGATGATGCCCGAGGGGCCCACAAGTCGTAGAGGCGCACCCCCTACCCATGGCGCGCTTGGGAGGCTTGTGGCCACCCGTAAGGCGGTTGGTGACCTTCTTCGGTCGCAAGAAAGCTAATATCTAGATTAAAATCGTGCTAAACTTTCAGCACAATCGGAGTTACGAATCTTCGGGAATTTAAGAAACGGTGAAGGGCTAGAAAACAGGAGCACAGAAATAGAAGGAAACACACACACACACACAGAGAGAGAGAGAGAGAGAGATTATACTTGAGATCAAATTGAAATGTTGCATTGGTATGCCAGGAATTTATGCTTGAGATATGATTATACTTGTTGTTCTAGGATGAAGGTTCCACACGCTCCCTTTTCATGTAAATTTAGCGATAATGAAACCTTGGCTTCTTATGCTAATGGTATATATGATAACTATGATGTGGAACAAATAGAATAATTTGTTGCTTTTAAGGGTGCTTATGAAATTGAATCTTTATTTGAAAAGTGTGAAAATTATGATGATGTTGTTTATAGACCTGAAAATTATGCTATACTTAAATATTGCTATGAGAATTATGAATATAATGCCGATATTAATGAGTTTATTGAGAAAGTCTCGGCTGTCCAAGAAGAGACTAATATTTTGCAGGAATCTATGGAAGAAGAAATTGATAACACTGTGAGCTCATTGGATGAAAAAGATGAGGAGGAGAGCAAAGAACAAAAGGAGGAAGTGCATATTAGCTACCCGTGCCCACCTTCTAATGAGAGTAACTCTTCAACTCATACATTGTTTGATTTCCCTTCATGCTTACCAAAGGATGAATGCTATGATAATTGCTATGATCCATTGGATTCGTTTGAAATATCCCTTTCTAATGAAACTGATGCTTGCTATGCTTGTGGCCATGATGCCAATATGAATTATGCTTATGGAGATGAACTTGCTATAGTTCCTTATGTTAAGAATAAAATTGGTGCTATTGCACCCATGCATGATAGTCATATTATCTTTTTAATTCTCCCAACTACACTATATTAGAGAAGTTTGCTCTTATTAAGGATTATATTGATGGGTTGCATTCTACTATTGCACACGATGATTTTGATAGATATAATATGCATGTGCTTGCTGCTCCTACTTGCAATTATTATGAGAGAGGAACTACATCTCCACCTCTCTATGTTTCCAATACAATAAAATTGCAAGAAACTATTTATGCTATGTATCGGCCTTTACTATGTGTGCATGAATTGTTCTTTTATCACATGCCGATGCATAGGAAGAGAGTTAGACTTCGTTGTTGCATGATATATGTTGCTTTGTGCTCACTACTAAATTATAAATCATTGTTAATTAAAATTGGCTTTGATATACCTTGGAATCCAGGTGGATCCATTACTTGAGCACTTTATGCCTAGCTTAAGGGCTTTAAAGAAAGCGCTGCCAGGGAGACAACCTGGAAGTTTTAGAGAGTCATTTTATTCCGTTATGTGCTTCTAAAAAGTTTAAAAACAAAAAATATAGAGGGGAAGCTAAAACTTTTCAAAAAGAAAAGTGAAAGTAAGAAAGACGAGCACTGTTGAAGTGGGGGAGCTCCTTAAACTTTGTTCATTCCCATGGAAACTTTGCAAATCTTGAATTACAGAAACTTTTCAACAAAAATAATTATCCTCTTGTAAAACTCCATTGTATTATAAAAATAATGTGCCAAGATTTGCCTTTAGGATGATTAGAATGCTTGTTTGGTGTGTGCAGTGCAAAGACATAAACTTTGGCTGTGGTGCCTGAATTTACATTTTTTACTGGAATGTCAAAAGTTTCTGAAATTTTACACAGTACTACTATACAATTTTTTTATTTTGTCCTAATGTTTCAGAATTTTTGGAGTTACGGAAGTATGGTCAATATTTAGATTGCTACAGACTGTTCTGTTTTTGATAGATTCTGTTTTTATGCATTGTTTTGCGTGTTTTGATGAATCTATGGATTGTATCGGAGATTTTCAATAATACTTAAAGTGGTGATTTGCTTTATTATACTAACGGATCTCACGAGGGTTTTGTTAGGTTTTGTGTGATTGAAGTCTTCAAGTTTTGGGTGAGATCACGATGAATGAAGGAATGAGGATTAGCAAAAGGCTAAGCTTGGGGGTGCCCCAGGCACCCCAAGATAATATTCAAGAAGTATCAAACAACTAAGCATGGGGATGCCCCCGAGTGGCATCCCCTCTTTCTTCTAACAACCATCGGTATTTTACTTGAAACTATATTTTTATTCATCACATACAATAGCTACAAGGCAAAAACAAAATATGATTGAGTTTTCAACAATACTTGAAGTGGTGATTTGCTTTATTATACTAACGGATCTCACGAGGGTTTTGTTAAGTTTTGTGTTATTGAAGTTTTCAAGTTTTGGGTGAGATCACGATGGATGAAGGAATAAGGAGTGGCAAGAGCCTAAGCTTGGGGATGCCCGAGCCACCCCAAGGTAATATTCAAGGACTCCCAAGCAACTAAGCTTGGGGATGCCCTTGAAGGCATCCCCTCTTTCTTCTAGCGATCATCGGTAATTTTACTTTGAGCTATATTTTTATTTGTCACATGATATGTGCAAATTCTTGGAGCATCTTTTGTTTTTATTTTTCCTTTTTGTTTTATGCACCATGCTTGTATGAGATAGTCCTTGGTTGATTTATAGAATGCTTCATGCACTTCACTTATATCTTTCGAGTATGGCTTTATAGAATGCTTCATGTTCTTCACATATATCATTTAAAGTTTGGATTGCCTGTTTCTCTACACATAGAAAACCGCCATTTGTAGAATGCTCTTTTGCTTCACTTATATTTGTTAGAGCGTGGGTATATATTTTATAGAAATAATTAAAATCTCATGCTTCACTTATATATATTTAGAGAGACAACGGGAATTGGTCATTCACATGGTTAATTAGTCATAAAATCCTACATAAAACTTGTAGATCACTGAATATGATATGTCTGATTCCTTGCAATAGTTTTGCAATATCAAGATGGTGATAGTAGAGTCATGCTACACTGGTACAACGAGGCGCTATACAAACGGTTTTAACCCCTTTCCGCAATGGCATTCGGAACCGTCGCCAAGTGAGTGACTGCGATAGGGGGTCCTTCCCACACGACCCAGAAAACCGTCGGTGATAGGGAGCCTCAATGCATATGCAATACTCCCTACTCGTTTGTGCTCGCATTGCCTTCGCAGTCGGTATTCCGTGGTGCTATGTTTACGATGCGCGATCTATCACAAATAGTTCACGATTATAGAAGTAGACAATCACACGCATTTACTTTTCCTCGACTGTGTGCGATTCGATGTAAGAGCGCACATAGTTGTCGCTATAAAACCGTATGCGAAGGTTGAATATATCCCACACAATTCATCTGTCGTACCCGCCTCGGATGATCGACCTATCGCACGTGTTCTTCTATGACCAAACGTTTGCGATGCGCACAACATCACAAACAGTTCATAATTGTGAAGCGTGTGTGATAAGGTGACTATCGCAAACATTTAATAAGAAAGAACCCTGTGCGATGCTGTTGTTAACCGCACACGTTTTTTCTTAGCTAATCGTGTGTGCAGTAGAGGTTGATCGCACACGTAGTGGATCCTAGAAACGTGTCTGATCTCCACGTCTATCGCAGATGTTTCGCTTTCGCAAACCATGTGTAGTGTAATCCCTAGTTAATCCCTAATTTAAAAATCACATGTTTTTAATTTTAAAGTAGGCAATCACTTATTTCATATCCAACCATGTTTATTACAAATATAGGTTCAACCACGAATGCATAATTCGATGCACAGGTACATATACCGAAGAACTACAGAAGCACCAAGTAAAGAATGATGAACCACAGTTGTACTAATGTAACACCCACGATGTGGCTATATCTCCCACGTGTCAGAGCACGACTTAGAGGCATAACCACATAGTAGGCATGTCGCAAGAGGGGTAATCTTTACACATCCCATGTACTGAATAAGAAAGGGATAAAGAGTTGGCTTACAATCGCCACTTCACACAATACATAAATATATCATTACATCATCCAGGATACAATCAAGGTCCGACTACGGAACCAAATAAAGAAAGACAACCCCTAATGCAAAAGATCCCCGATCGCCCCAACTGGGCTCCACTACTGATCGAAAGAAAAACGAAACAACACAACAAACACAATCTTCATCGAGCTCCCACTTGAGCTCAGTGGCGTCATCTACACTGGTATCACCGGCACCTGCAACTGTTTGGAAGTATCTGTGAGCCACGAGGACTCAGCAATCTCACACACGCGAGATCAAGACTATTTAAGCTTATGGGTAGGAAAGGGAGTGAGGTGGAGCTGCAGCAAGCACTAAGCATATATGGTGGCTAACTTACGCAAATGAGAGCGAGAAGAGGAGCAAAGCACGGTCGTGAACTAGAAGTGATCAATAAGTGATCCTGAAACTACTTACGTTCAAGCATAACACAAGAACCGCGTTCACTTCCTGGACTTCGCCGGAAGAGACCATCATGGCTACACACGCGGTTGATGCATTTTAATTAAGTTAAGTTTCAAGTTCTCTACAACCGGACATTAAAAAATTCCCATCTGCCCATAACCGCAGGCATGGCTTTCGAAAGTTCAAACCCTGCAGGGGTGTCCCAACTTAGCCCATCACAAGCTCTCACGGTCAACGAAGGATATTCCTTCTCCCAGGAAGACCCGATCAGACTCGGAATCCCGGTTACAAGACATTTCGACAATGGTAAAACAAGACCAGCAAAGCCGCCCGAATGTGCCAACAAATCCCGATAGGAGTTTCACATATCTCGTTCTTAGGGCACACCGGATGAGCCAGACACCGGGTTGGCATAAACCCTGGTTGCCGCGTCGGACATCACTCAGGTTGGACCAACACTTAGAGAAGCACTGGCCTGGGGGGGTTAAAATAAAGATGACCCTCGGGAGCACGACTCCCAAGGGAAAAGTAGGTGGTGGTGAGGCAAATGGTAAAACCAAGGTTGGGCCTTGTTGGAGGAGTTTTATTCAAAGCGAACTGTCAAGGGGTCCCCATAACACTCAACCATGTAAGGAACGCAAAATCAAGGAACATAACACCAGTATGACGGAAACTAGGGCGACAAGAGTGGAACAAAATGCCAGGCATAAGGCCGAGCCTTCCACCCTTTACCAAGTATATAGATGCATTAATTAAATAAGAGATATTGTGATATCCCAACATATCCATGTTCCAAACATGGAACAAACTTAATCTTCACCTGCAACTATCAACGCTATAAGAGGGGCTGAGCAAAGCGGTAACATAGCCAAACAACGGTTTGCTAGGACAAGGTGGGTTAGAGGCTTGACATGGCAATATGGGAGGCATGATAAAGCAAGTGGTAGGTATCGCGGCATAGCAATAGAGCGAGAAACTAGCAAGCAAAGATAGACGTGATTTCGAGGGTATGGTCATCTTGCCTGAGATCCCGCAAGGAAGAAGAACAAGTCCATGAAGAAGACAAATGGACGTAGTCGAACGGATCCTCACAAATGCGACGTTAACGGAACTAACTCGAAGAAGCACACTGGAAAGAAGCAAAACAACATGGTAAACAACCATCACATAACATGGCATGATGCGCAAACAAGTATGATGCATGTCCGGTTTAAATATGCATGGCATGAGAAAGTGCACAAACAACCCTACAAATTAAGTGGATCTCAATATGCAACGAGTTGCATATTGACGGAACACCACAATTCTTATTTAGTTCTCTCTCGTTTATGTACCCAACAATATTAAATGTTGTTAAACATGGCAAGAGGTGAAGCAAAGTAAAACTACATATCTAGGTAAGTTCAAATGAGGCCGGAACAACAAGCAACAAGTCCGGAGAAATCCTCATGAGCATATATTAGATTTGGTACTGTTCTGCCCTAAAGCATATTTTAGAGTTGTTAAACATGCAAAGTGATGCCAACATGTTAAACTAGGCTTTATTCCACCCCATTTACATATAAAGTTTGTTAAGTTTGGAGCTACGGTTATTAAGTTATGAATTAAAGTATTTTAGCATGGCATTTGAGAAAATTTAATCAAACAACATTTTAAACATAGATGAAAGTGGCATATTATGGACCTACACAAAATTCTAAGCAACTTTCATGTTAAGTTTGTTAATTCCGATGCACGGTTGTGGAGTAATTAAATGCAAGAAGAACACGGGCTTTTCTGCAAAACTATTTTACACTGGATATTAGATAAATTTGTTCAGAAAAAAACATGGGTTGTAACTGAGTGGGCCCAACAATGGGGGAAAAAAGGAGGGCGCGCAGCTGGCCTCACCATGGGCCTCGGCCCATTCAGTGGAGGAGGGAGGCCGGTAGGGCGCGCAGCTGGGCCTCGGGCGTGCTTGTAGCCCACGCGGGCACTTGCGACAGCGGCCTAGGTCACACAAGCGCTCTCCTTGCTCGGCCGAATCACATAGGAAGGGGATGAAGCAGGGGAGCTCGGGAATGGCAGCGGAGGAGGCATGGTTACAGCGTGGCGCCGGGCGGGAACCGGCCGGAACGGGCGGATCCGGTGGCTGGGCGGCGGAGTGAAGGAGATCCGGTGGAGGAGGCGATGATGGCGTCCCCATGGAGCTTGTTCGGGGACGTTGGTGTTCCTGTGAAGCAGAGAGAGAGACAGACGAGGTGAGCGCGGGAAGAATAGCGATGGACTAAGGAGAAGGAAAGAGGAGGACAGAGAGGAGAAAGAAGCAAGGGTAGTGACGAGCACTCATTTGCTCGCCGGGTTCTCGCTGGAGCGGCGAGGCAAGGCCTGGACCGAAAGGGAGGCGGCGCCGCGGAGCTGCCGGTGGCGGAGGATCTCGGGCATGGGCTCCTGCTCGGGGAAGACGACGGGATCGAGGAGTCCCGCGTGTGCTCGACACAGCAGGAGGCGTGGTGGAGCTTGAGGCCGGAGGGCTCGGGCGCAGGAGGGGCTCGGGTTGGCCGGCACATGATCCCAAGGTGGGAGGAGGCTGCAGGTATCGGTGGTTGGCTGGGGGAGGGGATCGAGGGAGATCGGGTGAGGGGATCCCGAGGAAGAGGATTTGGTGGAGAGTGCAGCGGCGGGTGAAGGGACAAGCCTCCTAATTTCTAGGGTTTGACCAAAATGGACTAGGGGTGAACGAATATATACACCACGGGTTAGGTTAGGGGCTATCTCGTCCCTCCGATCAAAATCAGACGGTCAGGAAAAATAGGCTAGGGAGTCCAAATAAGAAAATGGTGATGTTTTGTAGATGTTTGGGGATGATCTGGACACAACGGTGGCAACAATCCGGGTCGGGTTCGGGACAGCTTTCGGACGCGCGAGGGGGTCGATGCACTGTGCAAAGAGGGTTTGACGGACAAGGTCAAGTGTGAGGTTGGACTGAGAAGAAAGAGGAGGAAAGCAAAAGTGTGTGGCAACCGTTTCCGGAGACCAAAAACGTCCGACGTTTGACCGACTATATTGACGCTATAGATATCTGTTGGGGCATCAAACGCACTCCGAATGCGATGAAACTTGGCAGGCGACCTACTAACAACATAACAACACTGCATGCCAACTTTCAACCCATTCCGAGAACATTTTCCGGCCACTTATAGAATAATATTTCGGACGTGCCGTGGGCGCGTGCAAGTGTGTTTGGACTCAGAACGGACAACATATGGAACTGGAAGACCCGGACGGATGCAAGTTTCAAAAACATGCAGATGCAATGCGGATGATGACATGGCAAGATGCAACACGCAAGCAAATGACATGGCAAAGACAGCGAATAACTGGAAGACACCTGGCGCATCGGTCTTGGGGCGTCACAACACTCCACCACTACAAGAGGATCTCGTCCCGAGATCTAGGATGGCACCGGAGAGAAAACAGAAGAGGAAGAGAAGAGGTAAAACAAAGTTGCTCCTTCGACAAATGAGTGAAACCAAAGAACCTTGAGAGGTTAAACCATTTAAGAAAAGAAAACAACAGACATGATCAAAACTGAAACACTCCGTTAGAAAAGAGGAACAAGGAACATTACTAAAACCTTGTAGGTTGAACGACATAAGAAAAAGGGTTGCAATGGACAAGAAGTACTAGCAAGCACTCCAGTTAAAACGAGATGCAAGGAACGATAAGGATCAATTACGACAACACTCCGGTTGGAAATGGAAGGAATAAGAATGATATAATTTGGACATCACTCCAACTGTAAATGAAAGGAATTTAATATGAACTTGGGAAGATTGGATGATACTTGATGAACTCAACAGCACATTGCCTCCAGAACTATTGAAAGAATGGCACAAGGGGTAAGAAAGATTTCAGACAGCACTTCGGTTGAATGGATAGATAAAGGAAAGAGCATGATCTTGGAAAAACGAGATGATAGGACGAAGAGAGCAACATCACAGTGCCTCCGGAACGAAAGAAAATAAAGTAGATCATTAGCATAAGAGAACGGAGAAAGAAATGACGACTTCTCCCACAATTGAATTTGAAAAGCATGCTTGCAAAGAAGGATTGAACGGAGTTGTTGGGAAATCAACAACAAAAAGAATAAGGTTGTAGTGGGCTTATGGAAAATATCTCAAAATTTGAGATGAAATTCTGCCACTACAGAAACAAAAGATTGGATTGAAATTCACAAGGAGACGAGAAACTATATCACCGGGAGGATAAAAGAAGAACTTGGGTCATTTATAAGCACCATAAATAGCAACAATCCTTAGGAAAAGTTTTAGGTAAAATATAACCCAAGATAACTCCAATGAAGAGAAAGACTGGTTGAAAAGATGTCTTGAGCGAAGAGAAAATGATGGATTTAGATATGTCACTCTTGAAAACTTGTGAATCATGAAACACGAAGGGAAATTATCAACAATGCCATAACACCACCTCAAAAGATGAGTTATGAAAGAATTGCACTTCGGAATGCAAGATTAAGAATTCTTGAACTCCCCGAAACAAAACATGTGTTGGGCACCATGTTGATTAAAGAGTATAGCTTAGCGGATCAAAATTCTGAGAGAAAACTTGAAGAACAATTTAAGAATGAAAAGAATCCTTGATGAACCACCACGTAGAGTCTCCATGAAGAACTCCGGTAATAAAAGAAATGGTCAAACGAAAGGAAAGAGAAGTTGAAAACACAAGGTGAAGCCTTGCGATGATTTAGATGGAACTTTGCGACGAGATAAAGCAGAAAAACTTGGGACTCTGGAATAGAAAGATGAACAACTGAAATCAAGTATCTTGATCAACCTCCGGAATAAAGAATTAATCATTTGGGTGAATCAAGAATAAGAATTATGTTATGCTCATCCTTCACCAATTTAGATTGATGACAAGCAACGGATTTGGCATACTACTTATTCTTGTTGAAAAAGGATTAATATAGATATAGCACAAACTCAATGGACCACCGGTGGGATTGAAAACAACGAATACATTGATATGATAAACGAAGGAAGAAGAATCTTGAACGAACCACCGTAAGAATTAGAAATGAACGAAGTAAAGATGAAGAAACACCGGGAAGGATTAGAGAATGAATGGAGATACTTGAGGGAATTTAGATACAAGAGAACGAAGAGATCACGAATTGATTAGAGAATACTTCAACGATGCACCGGTAAGATTTAGAAAATGAGAACTGAAAGCTGGAATGAATAAACTCGAAATGATGGCCTTCGGAGAATCAAACTGAAAAGACTCTTGAATTGCTCTGGATGGGTGAAAAGAATTCTCGCAATTGAAAACAATTATGAGAGGATGGTAAACAAGCTAGAACCATGAATCTTGAGAGACGGATAAGATTGAGGAGAAACTCTTCTTCGGTCTTCAGAATCTGAGAATGACGACGAGAAACACCACCATGATTTTTTGAGGCACTCCGGAATGAAAATTAGCAAGGTTGAACCAACAATGAAAAGAATTTGAAAAATCTTGGAGAAAGACATTTGACTGATGAAAATTCATTCTTACGTCAAACTTCGAAAAGAATTTAGGATAGCTCCGGGAAAATTAGAAGAGTCAGGTAAGATCCTGGGAAAAGACCTGTGGGTTAGGGCCCACTCAAAAGAAACACCGTTGAACGATTTAAAAGATAGATTGTGCCGGTTGAATTAAATGACTTGAATGAGATTACAACCTCGAAAGAATTTGAGCGAATTGAGAATGGAAACTTGAATCTTCTGAGATATCTTCAGCACTCCCGAACAAATGAATAGCGAGAAGTGAATGATTATGAGGTGCACCTGCATGAGAAGGTATTTGAAACGAGGAAAAGGATATGTTCCACAAAGCTTGAATTGGATCCACTGGTGAAGATAAAAGAAACGAAGAATGATGAACTTGAAGCTCCGTTAGAGTCTTCCTGAGAATCACCGGGTAAGAATATTGAAGCAAAATAATGAAGAGACTTCATAGCAATAAAAATGGATGCTTGATTAAGAAGTCTGAGTCCTTGAAGAGACAAGGGTGGGAGGGCGGGAAAAACAAAGGCAACTTGGGACGGATGAAACCAACAACATTGAGAAGACTTGGAGTTGAACTTGCGGATGATGAAAATGAACGGATCCACTTGAAGGGAAGCTCACCGGTTGAGAAGAAATTGAAATGACAAACTCGATGATCGAGAAGGATTAGTATTCCCATAGAAATATGAGAACACCGCTTAGGAAAGTTATGGAATCAACACTTGACACTGAAGCAACTCGAATACCACAAACAAAACAAAACAAAGGATTGGCTTGCAAAATAAGCCGGAACAAACATATGATAGAGATTTCGTCCGAAGTTTTCGTGGTGGGCCCCACACGGGCTCGATCATACAACACCATCATGTACAAGGCAGTGCACATGACATACGAAGCGTCCCCGAGTCAGTATAGCCAAGGACTCTTTAAGACACAACAAGACCACTGTAAAACCAACCGTGGATAGGCGGACCACTAGACGTCGAACCCCAATTTCATATCATACATATGTCGGAAAGATATCCTAGGAGCTACTTGAATTCCCACTTATAAACTCCCGAAACTTTCTGGTTATGCAATCGGGTGTTGGGGATACAGGGGAAGCATAATATCTCACCCAAAACTAGCAATCCTACATCCAGCTGTATCCATCCTTCAACACATAACCAAGAAACCTTCGGAAATCATTTACCTCAACCTTCGAAAAGCATCCGTTATACGAGTTATGGCAATACTCCCGAACTCCCGCCCCAGTACTGGGTGGTGTCGAGGTTATCTCACCAACAACAGCATAAAAGAGATTTTCGATGTCAGCGAACTCATGTATTCCAGAACTGCAACGATAAAATTGTGACGACAACACCTCGGAGCTCAACTCCCTGGGACACTGCCACAACCCCTAAATGTCAGGAGGCACCAAGAACAATGTTCTCGTCACAAAACCATAGAAACGATTCCAAGATACCCGCGTGATCCTAAAAAATCATGAAATTTGAGGAGAGAAGAGTCAAACTCTACGTCAGGAGGCCTCACCAGAGCGACAAAGGGACTGAGGAGTAAAACGAATCCTACTCTCCAATATATATAAACCTATAAGACTCAAAACATTTTTCTAGACTCAACAACGTCAGCGATTCGACCAAGCAGGGGGCTCCTAAGTCGGGGATGGCTCTGATACCAACTTGTAACACCCACGATGCGGCTATATCTCCCACGTGTCGGAGCACGACTTAGAGGCATAACCGCATAGTAGGCATGTCGTAAGAGGGGTAATCTTTACACATCCCATGTACTGAATAAGAAAGGGATAAAGAGTTGGCTTACAATCGCCACTTCACACAATACATAAATATAGCATTACATCATCCAGGATACAATCATGGTCCGACTACGGAACCAAATAAAGAAAGACAACCCCTAATGCAAAAGATCCCCGATCGCCCCAACTGGGCTCCACTACTGATCGAAAGGAAAACGAAACAACACAACGAACACGATCTTCATCGAGCTCCCACTTGAGCTCAGTGGCGTCATCTACACTGGTATCACCGGCACCTGCAACTGTTTGGAAGTATCTGTGAGCCACGAGGACTCAGCAATCTCACACACGCGAGATCAAGACTATTTAAGCTTATGGGTAGGAAAGGGAGTGAGGTGGAGCTGCAGCAAGCACTAAGCATATATGGTGGCTAACTTACGCAAATGAGAGCGAGAAGAGGAGCAAAGCACGGTCGTGAACTAGAAGTGATCAATAAGTGATCCTGAAACTACTTACGTTCAAGCATAACACAAGAACCGCGTTCACTTCCTGGACTTCGCCGGAAGACACCATCATGGCTACACATGCGGTTGATGCATTTTAATTAAGTTAAGTTTCAAGTTCTCTACAACCGGACATTAACAAATTCCCATCTGCCCATAACCGCGGGCACGACTTTCAAAAGTTCAAACCCTGCAGGGGTGTCCCAACTTAGCCCATCACAAGCTCTCATGGTCAACGAAGGATATTCCTTCTCCCAGGAAGACCCGGTCAGACTCGGAATCCCGGTTACAAGACATTTCGACAATGGTAAAACAAGACCAGCAAAGCCTCCCGAATGTGCCGACAAATCCCGATAGGAGCTGCGCATATCTCGTTCTCAGGGCACACCGGATGAGCCAGACGTCGGGTTGGCAGAAACCCTGGTTGCCCAGGGGCGCCGGACATCGCTCAGGTTGGACCAACACTTAGAGAAGCATTGGCCCGGGGGGGGGGGGTTAAAATAAAGATGACCCTCGCGAGCGCGACTCCCAAGGGAAAAATAGGTGGTGGTGAGGCAAATGGTAAAACCAAGGTTGGGCCTTGCTGGAGGAGTTTTATTCAAAGCGAACTGTCAAGGGGTCCCATAACACCCAACCATGTAAGGAACGCAAAATCAAGGAACATAACACCAGTATGACGGAAACTAGGGCGGCAAGAATGGAACAAAACACCAGGCATAAGGCCGAGCCTTCCACCCTTTACCAAGTATATAGATGCATTAATTAAATAAGAGATATTGTGATATCCCAACATATCCATGTTCCAAACATGGAACAAACTTAATCTTCACCTGCAACTATCAACGCTATAAGAGGGGCTGAGCAAAGCGGTAACATAGCCAAACAACGGTTTGCTAGGACAAGGTGGGTTAGAGGCTTGACATGGCAATATGGGAGGCATGATAAAGCAAGTGGTAGGTATCACGGCATAGCAATAGAGCGAGCAACTAGCAAGCAAAGATAGAAGTGATTTCGAGGGTATGGTCATCTTGCCTGAGATCCCGCAAGGAAGAAGAACGAGTCCATGAAGAAGACAAACGGGCATAGTCGAACGGATCCTCACAAACGCGACGTTAACGGAACTAACCCGAAGAAGCACACCGGAAAGAAGCAAAACAACATGGTAAAAAACCATCACATAACATGGCATGATGCGCAAACAAGTATGATGCATGTCCGGTTTAAATATGCATGGCATGACAAAGTGCACAAACAATCCTACAAATTAAGTGGAGCTCAATATGCAACGAGTTGCATATTGACGGAACACCACATGTCTTATTTAGTTCTCTCTCGTTTATGTACCCAACAATATTAAATGTCGTTAAACATGGCAAGAGGTGAAGCAAAGTAAAACTACCTATCTAGGCAAGTTTAAATGAGGCCGGAACAACAAGCAACAAGTCCGGAGAAATCCTCATGAGCATATATTAGATTTGGTACTGTTCTGCCCTAAAGCATATTTTAGAGTTGTTAAACATGCAAAGTGATGCCACCATGTTAAACTAGGCTTTATTCCACCCCATTTACATGTAAAGTTTGTTAAGTTTCCAGCTACGGTTATTAAGTTATGAAATAAAGTATTTTAGCATGGCATTTGAGCAAATTTAATCAAACAACATTTTAAACATTTTAAAAATAGATGAAAGTGGCATATTATGGACCTACACAAAATTCTAAGCAACTTTCATGTTAAGTTTGTTCAATTCCGATGCACGGTTGTGGAGTAATTAAATGCAAGAAGAACATGGGCTTTTCTGCAAAACTGTTTTACACTGGATATTAGAAAAAATTGTTCAGAAAAAAACAACATGGGTTGTAATTGACTGGGCCCAACAATGGGAAAAAAGGAGGGCGCGCAGCTGGCCTCACCATGGGCCTCGGCCCATACGGTGGAGGAGGGAGGCCGGTAGGGCGCGCAGCTGGGCCTGGGGCGTGCTTGTGGCCCACGCGGGCACGTGCGGTAGTGGCCTGGGTCACGTAAGCGCTCTCCTTGCTTGCCCGAACCACAGAGGAAGGGGACGAAGCAGGGGATCTTGGGAACGGCAGCGGAGGAGGCATGGTTACAACGCGGCGCCGGGCGGGAACTGGCCGGAACGGGCGGATCCGGTGGCTGGGCGGCGGAGTGAAGGAGATCCGGTGGAGGAGGTGATGATGGCGTCCCTATGGAGCTAGTTCGGGGACGTTGGTGTTCCTGTGAAGCAGAGAGAGAGAGAGAGAGACAGATGAGGTGAGCCGCGGGAAGAATAGCGATGGACTAAGGAGAAGGAAAGATGAGGGCAGGGAGGAGAAAGAAGCAAGGGCAGTGACGGGCACTCATCTGCTCGTCGGGTTCTCGCCGGAGCGGCGAGGCAAGGCCTGGACCAGTAGGGAGGCAGCGCCGCGGAGCTGCCGATTGCGGAGGAGCTCGGGCATGGGCTCCTGCTCGGGGAAGACGACGGGAGCGAGGAGTCCCGCGTGTGCTCGGCATAGCAGGAGGCGTGGTGGAGCTCGAGGCCGGAGGGTTGTAACTGAGTGGGCCCAACAATGGGGGAAAAAAGGAGGGCGCGCAGCTGGCCTCACCATGGGCCTCGGCCCATTCAGTGGAGGAGGGAGGCCGGTAGGGCGCGCAGCTGGGCCTCGGGCGTGCTTGTAGCCCACGCGGGCACTTGCGACAGCGGCCTAGGTCACACAAGCGCTCTCCTTGCTCGGCCGAATCACATAGGAAGGGGATGAAGCAGGGGAGCTCGGGAATGGCAGCGGAGGAGGCATGGTTACAGCGTGGCGCCGGGCGGGAACCGGCCGGAACGGGCGGATCCGGTGGCTGGGCGGCGGAGTGAAGGAGATCCGGTGGAGGAGGCGATGATGGCGTCCCCATGGAGCTTGTTCGGGGACGTTGGTGTTCCTGTGAAGCAGAGAGAGAGACAGACGAGGTGAGCGCGGGAAGAATAGCGATGGACTAAGGAGAAGGAAAGAGGAGGACAGAGAGGAGAAAGAAGCAAGGGTAGTGACGAGCACTCATTTGCTCGCCGGGTTCTCGCTGGAGCGGCGAGGCAAGGCCTGGACCGAAAGGGAGGCGGCGCCGCGGAGCTGCCGGTGGCGGAGGATCTCGGGCATGGGCTCCTGCTCGGGGAAGACGACGGGATCGAGGAGTCCCGCGTGTGCTCGACACAGCAGGAGGCGTGGTGGAGCTTGAGGCCGGAGGGCTCGGGCGCAGGAGGGGCTCGGGTTGGCCGGCACATGATCCCAAGGTGGGAGGAGGCTGCAGGTATCGGTGGTTGGCTGGGGGAGGGGATCGAGGGAGATCGGGCGAGGGGATCCCGAGGAAGAGGATTTGGTGGAGAGTGCGGCGGCGGGTGAAGGGACAAGCCTCCTAATTTCTAGGGTTTGACCAAAATGGACTAGGGGTGGACGAATATATACACCACGGGTTAGGTTAGGGGCTATCTCGTCCCTCCGATCAAAATCAGACGGTCAGGAAAAATAGGCTAGGGAGTCCAAATAAGAAAACAGTGATGTTCTGTAGATGTTTGGGGATGATCCAGACACAACGGCGGCGACAGTCCGGGTCGGGTTTGGGACAACTTTCGGACGCGCGAGGGGGTCGATGCACTGTGCAAAGAGGGTTTGACGGACAAGGTCAAGTGTGAGGTTGGATTGAGAAGAAAGAGGAGGAAAGCAAAATTGTGTGGCAACCGTTTCCGGAGACCAAAAACGTCCGACGTTTGACCGACTATATTGACGCTATAGATATCCGTTGGGGCATCAAACGAACTCCGAATGCGCTGAAACTTGGCAGGCGACCTACTAACAACATAACAAAACCGCATGCCAACTTTCAACCCATTGCGAGAACATTTTACGGTCACTTATAAAATAATATTTCGGACGTGCCACGGGCGCGTGCAAGTGTGTCTGGGCTCAGAACGGACAACAGACGGAACTGGAAGACCCGGACGGATGCAAGTTTCAAAAACATGCAGATGCAATGCGGATGATGACATGGCAAGATGCAACACGCAAGCAAATGACATGGCAAAGACAGCGAATAACTGGAAGACACCTAGCGCATCGGTCTCGGGGCGTCACAACTAAAGACTGTAAAGAGAGAGGCGAAAGACATTCTGGTTGCTGGAGAAGGTGAAGCGAAATGCACATATTGTGCCCTCCTCCATGCATAATGCGCGCATGACTCTAGGCCAACCCCTTTGTGATGGCTGCCTGTCCATCCTTCACTGTCTTCATTAGGACTTCTCGATGCTCATTGTAGTCCGGATGAAATACTTTAACCTTCATTGTGTGTCCACCAATCATGTACTTTGCAAGGTAATCTTGAGTGAACTGCTTCGGGAACCACTGCGAACGAAAAATATTCAGACATTGTTGTCTAACAACTCATTATGGGTAGTAAAAAGAGAAGGCTGCAGAGTTTGTAGTTACCATCCTACAGCTCACTGTTGTGTTGGATAGAGCATAAACAAATAATTTGCTTGCCACCATTCGTATCTTTTTGCTAATAATCCTTATTAGTTTCCTCACTTGATGCTTATTCATGAATATCTCATTGCCGCATATGCAAAAAGGGTCGATGTGTGGATCCTTGCCAAGGGCATATGTACCTACAAGCAACAAGTCAATATTAGAATCTAACAAGTGTCCAGGCCTGGATCTATATGCACTATATTATGGAACGACGGGGGGGGGGGGGGGGGAGTACAAGCCGAGGGATGAAACTAACCTCAGCAGAAAATGGTGGCCGTTCCTGTTGTTGTCCTGCATAAGTAGTGGAAAGGCATGATAAGTACAACAACCTTAACATCAAACAAATAGAGCAAAGGTAAACAACATCATCTCCAAATGATAGCTTGAATGTGTTGGTTTCACCATGCTTTTAAAACAGATGTAAAATGGAAGGCAATGTTACCGACAACAGGCTTAACAGCCATCACATATTGCAATTTAAACTGGTATTGTTGAAAATAAATAGAACGTAGATAATGCTTAAACATCACACTGGATAAATGTGTAAAACTAAAATAAAGGGTATGTGTTAACTACACCAGGCATAATTGGAACCAAATATAGTCGTTCAAACTGGTGTTGATGCAGTCGAGCGGCACAGTTTCGACTTGTACATAATGAACATCACATTGTGAATGACTGAAATAAACAAGGCATAAATGATCAGTATAACAACCAAATATAGCCATTGAAAACTAGACAGAGTCTCACTGCAACCAACCTAAAAAGCAAATACTGATAAACATGGCATATGCCTGAAAACTGGACAAATGCTCACCGCAACTAACCTAACAAGAAAATACAGATAAATAAGGCATTTGCTTGAAAACTGGACAAATGCTCACTACAACCAACCCAACAACCAAATACAGATAAACAAGGCATCTACTTGTTAACTAGACAAATGCTCACTGCAACCAACCTAAGAACCAAATACATATAAACAAGGCATCTGCTCGATAACTGAAAAAATGCTCACTGCAACCAACCTAACAACCAAATACAGATAAACAAGGCATTTACTCACTATAAACAACCAAATATATCCATTTGTGAAACTGAAGTGGACAATTCGTACTTAAACATCACATAGCCCTATTGAACAATACATTTTTGCATAACTGAAATAATTAAACACGACACAGTTAAAGCACCGCACGACAAATGCTACTACAACAAAGGGCACGGGTTAGCAAGCTAGAAAAGGTAAGATTTGCTGATAAGATGTTGCCTCACATGTCATGGACGGGATCCTTCCAGTTGGAAGAGCACAGACCCATGGTGCGCTCTCTGATGTCACAGATGGGTTGTTTCACCTTGGAAGAACCTTTGTGGGTGCCCTCCTCATGGCAGTGGTCGTGGTCGATGAGATCTGACTTGGCAATTGAAGATCCCAAGCCACTGCCGTAGAACGTGTCCTTCAGAAATGACAAAATGGGCTCGATGGCGTACAAGGATCGCAAATCCTTGACCGCTTGGCGGAGGAGATCAGCAGTAGGGCCATCGAAGAGATCGGCGGCGGTTGAACCAGAGGGGTTGGGGATGGACCACTTAACCTGTGACATGGCCCACGTGAAGTTGTCACTGTCGATGAGCTTGATGTTGTAGCTAGCTTTCCCAAGATACAGTAATACGCTAGCCCGCTGACATGAAGCCTTCGGCATGGCAATGCACTCAACGTCTTTGCCGGCTTCCGTGGCGATGTGTTGATCTGGGATCGACAGGTCGGGGCGAATGGCGGCCACCTCGCCAACGTCCATCGGAGAGGCCATGATAAAGCTCTTCTTGGCCGAACGCTCGTCGAGCTCCTTGGGATACGTGGTCAAGCTTAGGTTGCGACATTCTGGATCAGGGGATGTGGATCTGGCAGGGAGGGACACCGCATGCCTCATCTAAAAACTTAGGGGAGTGGGGCGACGGTATGGGAATCGCTGGGTAACCTGGACTTTATTATCTAAGCTAGGAGGAATGGGCAAACCGGCAGGGGTTGGCGGCGACAACGGCGAGCTAGGGTTCGAGGGGGAGGGGGCCGGGTGGGGGATTGTGGAGGGGGGGGGGGTGTTTGAGGATACGCCGCGGCTACTGAAAATTTTAGTAATGGTGGGTGGATATGGTGGTGGACAAGGGAGGGCGACGGTTCAAATGCCTCGGCTACTGCAATTTTACTATAAGGTCGGTGCTGGAGGAGTGTGGGCGACGGTTGAAGTACGGAGGCTACTACAATTTGGGTAAAGGAATTGATGCGGGGCGGGAGTACCCAAGATCGCGCACAGTCCAATAAGAATATGTGTGTTTGATAATAAGGAAAAGTGGCAGAACCGCTTATTTTGCAACGCTCAAGGCGGGTAGTTTGTTTTTAGATTTCTAACTAGCTGGTCTATCGCACATGGTTCGTCCTAATTTCTACATAAACTACATGCCTTTAGCTTGCACAGGTGGTGATTTTACAGCGCACTTGCATCGCACACGGTTAAGCCAGTACCTCCACCGTTTGCTCATGCTTGCGCAGTCGTGGTGATTTTACGGCACACTTGCATCGCACACGGTTGAGCCAGTACCTCCACCTTTGCTCGCGCTTGCGCAGTCATGGTGAGTCACAGCGCACTTGCATCGCACATGATTAAGACATTATACCCGTGTCCGTTGAGCATCGTCAGAGTCTTTGCAACAAAAAAAGTTAGAGAGGGCCAGAAGACAGCCATGCCAACATGTGGCCCAAATATATATGAGTGAAAAGGGTGGTATGTGATGTTCAAAATTCCAATGCACAACTTTGAACCCGTGGTCCCATGGTTGGGCACGTCGTCGAAGATCGGTGGGAGGGGCCAGAAGTCAAGAACCACCTGGAAGTGGCCAAATATATGTAGGAATATTGGGTGTGATGTTTAAAACTTTAAATACACAATGCACAACTTTGGTGGCACCTGCCTCACAAACCCGAAAGCACCCTTATATATATTGAAGGAAATATGCCCTAGAGGCAATAATAAAGTTGTTATTTATATTTCCTTATATCATGATAAATGTTTATTATTCATCCTAGAATTGTATTAACCGGAAACTTAGTACATGTGTGAATACATAGACAAAACAGAGTGTCCCTAGTATGCCTCTACTTGACTAGCTCGTTAATCAAAGATGGCAAGTTTCCTGACCATAAACATGTGTTGTCATTTGATGAATGGGATCACATCATTAGAGAATGATGTGATGGACAAGACCCACCTGTTAGCTTAGCATAATGATCGTTAAGTTTTATTGCTATTGCTTTCTTCATGACTGATACATATTCCTATGACTATGATATTATGCAACTCCCGAATACCGGAGGAACACATTGTGTGCTATCAAATGTCACAACGTAACTGGGTGATTATAAAGATGCTCTACAGGTGTCTCCTAAGGTGTTTGTTGGGTTGGCATAGATCAAGATTAGCATTTTTCACTCCGAGTATCGGAGAGGTATCTCCGGGCTCTCTCGGTAATGCACATCACTATAAGCCTTGCAAGAAATGTGACTAATGAGTTAGTTGCTGGATGATGCATTACGGAACGAGAAAAGAGACTTGCCGGTAACGAGATTGAAATAGGTATGATGATACCGACGATCGAATCTCGGGCAAATAACATATCGATGACAAAGGGAATAACATATGTTGTTATTGCGGTTTGACCGATAAAGATCTTCGTAGAATATGTAGGAACCAAGAGCATCCAAGTTCCGCTATTGGTTATTGACTGGAGATGTGTTTCGGTCATGTCTACATAGTTCTCAAACCCGTAGGGTCCGCACGCTTAACGTTCGATGACGATTTGTATTATGAGTTATGTGTATTGGTGACCGAAGTTTGTTCGGAGTCCCGGATGAGATCACAGACATGACGATGAGTCTCGTAATGGCCGAGAGGTAAATATTCATATATTGGAAGGTAGTATTTGGACATCGGAATGGTTTCAAGTGGTTCGGGTATTTTACCGGAGTACCGAGGGGTTACCGGAACCCCCTGGGGGAATTATTGGGCCTACATGCGCCTTAGTGGAGAGAGAGGGGAGGCTGCAAGGGGTGGACGCGCCCCCCATGGATTCCGAATTGGACTAGGGGAGGGGGCGGCGCCCCCCTTTCCCCTCCAGTAAGAAAGGAAAAGGGGGGGGCGAATCCTACAAGGAGTGGAGTCCTAGTAGGACTCCCCCATGGCGCGCCCCTCCTGGCCGGCCTCCTCCTCCTCCCCTCCTTTATATACGGGGGCAGGGGCACCCCATAGCACATCAATTGTTCTCTTAGGCGTGTGCGGTGCCCCCTCCACAGTTTACTCCTCCGGTCATAGCGTCATAGTGCTTAGGCAAAGCCCTGCGTGGATCACATCACCATCACCGTCACCACGCCTCCGTGCTGACAGAACTCTCCCTGACCCTTTGCTGGATCAAGAGTTTGAGGGACATCATCAAGCTGAACATGTGCTGAACTCACAGGTGCCGTACATTCGGTACTTGATCGGTTGGATCGCGAAGACATTCGACTACATCAACCGCGTTAACCTAACGCTTCCGCTTTCGGTCTACGAGGGTACGTGGAGACACCCCCCCTCTCATTGATATGCATCTCCTAGATATATCTTGCGTGATCGTAGGAATTTTTTTGAAATTGCATGCTACGTTCCCCAACAGTGGCATCCGAGCCAGGTCTATGCATAGATGATATGCATGAGTAGAACACAAAGAGTTGTGGGCGATAATAGTCATACTGCTTACCACCAACATCTTACTTTGATTCAGTGGTATTTTTTGATGAAGCGGCCCAGACCAACCTTACATGACCACGTTCATGAGACCGGTTCCACCGACAGAGATGCAACTTGTTTTGCATAAAGGTGGTTGGCGGGTGTCTGTTTCTCCAACTTTAGTTGAATCGAGTTTGACTACGGCCGGTCCTTGTTGAAGGTTAAAATAGCACACTTGACGAAAAATCATTGTGGTTTTGATGCGTAGGTAAGAACGGTTCTTGCTAGAAGCCCGTATCAGCCACGTAAAACTTGCAACAACAAAGTAGAGGACGTCTAACTTGTTTTTGCACAACTTGTTGTGATGTGATATGGTCAAGACATGATGTGATATAAGTTATTGTATGAGATGATCATGTTTTGTAAAAGTTAGCGACAACTGGCAGGAGCCTTATGGTTGTCGCTTTATTGTATGAAATGCAATCGCCATGTAATTGCTTTACTTTATCACTATGCGGCAGCGATAGTTGTAGAAGCAATAGTTGGCGAGACGACAACGACGCTACGATGGACATTGATACGTCTCCAACGTATCTATAATTTTTGATTGTTCCATGCTATTATATTATCAATCTTGGATGTTTTATAATCATTTTATAGTCATTTTATATCATTTTTTGGTACTAACCTATTGACATAGTGCCAAGTGCTAGTTGCTGTTTTTTACATCGCAGAAAATCAATATCAAACGGAGTCCAAATGCCACAAAACTTTACAGAGATTTTTTATGGACCAGAAGCAACATAATAGGCTCTGGCTGCGCCTGGGGGGGGGGTGCCCCGAGGGGAGCACAACCCACCAGGGCGCGCCAGGAGGCCCAGGCACGCCCTGGTGGGTTGTGCCCACCTCAGGTGCTCCCCGGACCGCCTCTTTGCTCTATAAATACCCCAATATTCCCAAAACCCTAGGGGAGTCGACAAAATATTGATCCAGCCACCGCAGAGTCCAGAACCACCAGATCCAATCTAGACACCATCTCGGATGGGGTTCACCACCTCCATTGGTGCCTCTCCGATGATGCGTGAATAGTTCTTTGTAGACCTTCGGGTTCGTAGTTAGTAGCTAGATGGCTTCCTCTCTCTCTCTTGATTCTCAATACAATGGTCTCTTGGAGATCCATATGATTTAACTCTTGTGCGGTGTGTTTGTTGGGATCCGATGAACTTTGAGTATGATCAGATCTATCTTTTTATATCCATGAAAGTATTTGAGTTTCTTTGATCTCTTTTATGCATGATTGCTTATAGCCTCGTATTTCTTCTCCCATATTTGGGTTTTGTTTGGCCAACTTGATCTATTTATCTTGCAATGGGAAGAGGTGCTTTGTAGTGGGTTCGATCTTACGGTGCTTGATCCCAGTGACAGAAGGGGAACCGACACGTATGTATTGTTGCTACTAAGGATAAAACGATGGGGTCTATCTCTAAATAGATAGATCTTGTCTACATCATGTCATCATTCTTATTGCATTACTCCGTTTCTCCATGAACTTAATACACTAGATGCATGCTAGATAGCGGTCGATGTGTGGAGTAATAGTAGTAGATGCAGGCAGGAGTCGGTCTACTAATCTTGGACATGATGCCTATGTAATGATCATTGCCTGGATATCGTCATGAGTATTTGAAGTTGTATTAATTGCCCAACAGTAATTTGTTCACCCACCATTTTGCTATTTTTCTCAAGAGAAGCCACTAGTGAAACCTACGGCCCCCGGGTCTCTTTCTCATATATTTGCCTTTGCGGTCTACTTTTCCTTTGCATTTATTTAGATCTATTAAACCAAAAATACCTTGCTGCAATTTATTCTTATTTATTTTATTTGGTGTTCGATCTATCAATCTACTACAAATTTACCTCACGTCTGTTTGCCTATCTTGAGGCGCCGTACCCAGAAGGGATTGACAACCCCTTTAACATGTCGGGTTGCGAGAAGTTGTTACTTGTGTGCAGGTGTTGTTTACGTTGTGTTGCTTGGTTCTCCTACTGGTTCGATAACCTTGGTTCCACATCTGAGGGAAATACCTACCGCCGTTGTGCTGCATCAACCCTTCCTCTTTGGGGAAATACCGACGTAGCTTCAAGCGACATCAGAGATCAAGGTGTCAAGCAGGTGACGATGGAGATCATGACGGTGCTTTGGAGATGGAGATCAAAGACACAAGATGATGATGGCCATATCATTTCACATGTTTTGATTACATGTGATGTTTACCTTTTATGCATCTTATTTTGCTTAGTACAGCGGTAGCATTATAAGATGATCCCTCACTAAATTTCAAGGTATAAGTGTTCTCCCTGAGTATGCACCGTTGCTACAGTTCGTCGTGCCGAGACACCACATGATGATCAGGTGTGATAAGCTCTATGTCCACATACAACGGGTGCAAGCCACTTTTGCACGTGCAGAATACTCAGGTTAAACTTGACGAGCCTAGCATATGCAGATATGGCCTCGGAACACTGAGACCGAAAGGTCGAACGTGAATCATATAGTAGATATGATCAACATAGAGATGTTCACCATTGAAAACTACTCCATCTCACATGATGATCGGACATGGTTTAGTTGATATGGATCATGTGGTCATTAAGATGACTAGAGGGATGTCTATATAAGTGGGAGTTCTTAAGTAATATGATTAATTGAACTTTAATTTATCCTGAACTTGATCCTGATAGTTTTTTGCGTATCTATGTTGTTGTAGATCAATAGCCCGTGCTACCGTTCCCTTGAATTTTAATGCGTTCCTAGAGAAAGCTAAGTTGAAAGATGATGGTAGAAATTACACGGACTGGGTCCGTAACTTGAGGATTATCCTCATTGCTGCACAGAAGAATTACGTCCTGGAAGCATCGCTAGGTGCAAGGCCCGCTACAGGAGCAACTCCAGACGTTATGAACGTCTGGTAGACTAAAGCTGATGACTACTCGATATTTCAGTGTGCCATGCTTTACGGCTTAGAATCGGGACTTCAAAGACGTTTTGAACGTCATGGATCGTATGAGATGTTCTAAGAGTTGAAGTTAATATTTTAAGAAAATGCCCGAGTTGAGAGATATGGAGTCTCCAACAAGTTCTATAGCTGCAAGATGGAGGTGAATATTTCTGTTAGTGAACACATACTCAGAATGTCTGGGTACCATAACCACTTGACTCACCTGGGAGTTAATCTTCCTGATGATAGTGTCATTGATAGAGTTCTTCAATCACTGCCACCAAACTATAAAGGCTTCGTGATGAACTATAATATGCAAGGGATGGAAAAGACAATTCCCGAGCTCTTCGTGATGCTAAAGGCTGCGGAGGTAGAAATCAAGAAGGAGCATCAAAGTGTTGATGGTTAACAAGACCATTAGTTTCAACAAAAAAGGCAAATGGAAGAAGGGGAACTTCAAGAAGAATAGCAAGCAAGCTGCTACTCCCGAGAAGAAGCCCAAGTCTGGACCTCAGCCTGAAACTGAGTGCTTCTACTGCAAAGAGACTGGTCACTGGAAGCAGAACTGCCCCAAGTATTTGGCGGATAAGAAGGATGGCAAAGTGAAAGGTATATTTGATATACATGTTATTGATGTGTACCTTACTAATGCTCGTAGTAGCGCCTCGGTATTTGATACTAGTTTTGTTGCTCATATTTGCAACTTGAAACAGGGGCTACAGATTAAACGAAGATTGGCTAAGGACGAGGTGACGATGCACGTCGGAAATGGTTCCAAGGTCAATGTGATCGCCGTCGGCATGCTACCTCTACACCTACCTTAGGGATTAGTTGTAGACCTCAATAATTGTTATTTGGTGCCAGCGTTGAGCATGAACATTATATTTGGATCTTGTTTGATGTGATACGGTTATTCATTTAAATTAGAGAATAATGGTTGTTCTATTTATATGAGTAATATCTTTTATGGTCATGATCCCTTGATGAATGGTCTATATTTGTTGAATCTCGATCGTAGTGATACACATATTCATAATATTGAAGCCAAAAGATGCAAAGTTAAAAATGATAGTGCAACTTATTTGTGGAACTGCCGTTTAGGTCATATTGGTGTAAAGTGCATGAAGAAACTCCGTGCTGATGGGCTTTTGGAATCACTTGATGCTTGCGAACCATGCCTCATGGGCAAGATGACTAAAACTCCGTTCTCCGGAACAATGGAGCGAGCCACTGACTTATTGGAAATAATACATACTGATGTATGTGGTCCGATGAGTGTTGAGGATCACGGCGGGTATCGTTATTTTCTGACCTTCATAGATGATTTAAGCAGATATAGGTATATCTACTTAATGAAACATAAGTCTGAAACATTTGAAAAGTTCAAAGAATTTCAGAGTGAAGTGGAAAATCATCGTAAACAAGAAAATAAAGTTTCTACGATCTGATCGTGGAGGTGAATATTTGAGTTACGAGTTTAGTCTTCATTTGGAACAATGTGGAATAGTTTCGCAACTCACGCCACCTGGAACACCATAGCGTAATGGTGTGTCCGAACGTCGTAACTGTACTTTATTAGATATGGTTCGATCTATGATGTCTCTTACCGGTTTACCACAATCACTTCTGGGTTATGCTTTAGAGGCGGCTGCATTCATGTTAAATAGGGCACCATCTAAATCTGTTGAGACCACACCATATGAACTATGGTTTGACAAGAAACTTAAGCTGTCGTTTCTTAAAGTTTGGGGCTGCGATGCTTATGTGAAAAAGCTTCAACCTGATAAGCTCGAACCCAAATCGGAGAAATGCGTCTTCATAGGATACCCAAAGGAAACTGTTTGGTACACCTTCTATCACAGATCTGAAGGCAAATTATTCGTTGCTAAGAATGGATCCTTTCTAGAGAAGGAGTTTCTCTCGAAAGAAGTGAGTAGGAGGGAAGTAAAACTTGATGAGGTAATTGTACCTTCTCCCGAATTGGAAAGTAGTTCATCACATAAATTAGTTCTAGTGATGCCTACACCAATTAGTGAGGAAGTTAATGATGATGATCATGAAACTTTAGATCAAGTTACTACCGAACCTCGTAGGTCAACTAGAGTACGTTCCGCACCAGAGTGGTACAGTAATCCTGTTCTGGAAGTCATGTTACTAGACCATGATGAACCTACAAACTTCAAGAAGAAGACTGACGCTGATGGTAATGTTACTGTCTACAAAGTTCGACTTTTTGTGAAAGGTTTTCGGCAAGTTCAAGGAGTTGACTACGATGAGACCTTCTCACCCGTAGCGATGCTTAAGTCTGTTCGAATCATGTTAGCAATTGCCGCATTTTATGATTATGAAATTTGGCAAATGGATGTCAAAACCGAATTCCTTAATGGATTTCTTAAAGAAGAGTTTTATATGATGCAACCAGAAGGTTTTGGCGATCCTAAAGGTGCTAACAAAGTGTGCAAGCTCCAGCGATCCATTTATGGACCGGTGCAAGCCTCTCGGAGTTGGAATATACACTTTGATAATGTGATCAAAGCATATGGTTTTGTACAGACTTTTGGAGAAGGCTGTATTTACAAGTGCGTAGGAGCTCGGTAGCATTTCTAATATTATATGTGGATGACATATTGTTGATTTGAAATAATACAGAATTTCTGGATAGCATAAAAGGATACTTAAATAAGAATGTTTCAATGAAAGACCTCGGTGAAGCTACTTATATATTGGGCATCAAGATATATAGAGATAGATCAAGACGCTTAATTGGAGTTTCACAAAGCACATACCTTGATAAATTTTTGAAGAAGTTTAAAATGGCTTAGTCAAAGAAAGGGTTCTTGCCTATGTTACAAGGTGTGAAGTTGAGTCAGACTCAATGCCCGACCACTGCAGAAGATTGTAGCGACCCGACCTCAAACGGTCAAGCCTCTGTGTATCCGTGCCATCCCTGGATTGGTATGCTGGCAGACATAGTACATCAATGTATATATGAAAGTGCAATCACATGTATAAATAATGTAAAACTGATATATACCTCATAAGTCTCAGCGGAAACAAACATAAGGGTGTGGAGTCCATCAACGCCAATGGCAAGTTGAGTGTAGATCGTAACCCTACAACGTAACTCTTACTCGTCATAGAAAATTCCTGCAACACAAGACGTTGCATCCCTATAGGTCAGTACATTGAATGTACTAGCAAGTCACATCATAAGAATAATGAACCTATTTGTGCATGCAATTTGGCTGGTGGAAAGCTCTAAGTTTAGTTTTTGCATAAAGCTAGTTTTTGCCTAGAATAAAAGATATTATTCTACCACTATTGTATAGCATAGGGTGAGTTGGTAAACCCAACTCAATCCAATCCCAAAGTTTCATTTAAAACCCAACTGTTTAATTAAGAGTGATGAGATCTCCCAACATTTCCACTACTAGATGCTCAAGTTGTCCGTAACCGGGGACACGGCTAATCGATTAGGTTTTAACACTCTGCAGAGGTTTGCGCATTTTTCCCCCACAAGACTCGATCGCCTCCCTTGAAATTCTCGCACTGCCTGGCGTTTGAGAACAGGATGACCGAGACATAGTCTTTCGAAAGTATTCCCCCTTAACCCACGGATAGGCCGGTACACCTACATCATTCTACATCTGCTAGCCCATCTTGGAAGGGGTCACACTAACTACTCAACTAAGCCAGAGCCCATATTGGCTTGTGGCTGCACACGTAAGCTTCTAGACATGAGAATACGATTGATCTCTTTGAGCCTGGGCGGCCGACCACTAGTGGTGCACCACCATGGATTAACCATGCATGCTCCCACTGTACTTCGCCACCACTCAAACCAAATACCGCCCAGGTAGTTCATTTACAAGTCTTGGTCCTGATTACTACTTTGTCACTCATGTCTCACCATGAACACTTCCCGATTCCACGTCTACATTTGCGAGGCAGAAATAAACTTACACGATGGTGACAAGGTTGTATAGATCAGACCTACCTCAAATGAACTACTAGGTAATGACATAGCCATCTGGCAACAATAAATCCTACCATGCAATCCTACCACAAAAGGACTAAGTGAATAATATAAAACATAGGTGATTGGAAGAATGGTCAAATGTGAACTTGCCTAGTAATAGTTGATGAAGATAATATCACTCTCAGAAATTTACTTAATGGAACTATTCGTCACTCTCCGGTGAAAATCTATAAAGTCAAACATTGCACTCACATAAGCAATCATTTCAGAGAACCAAGAAGAACATGCAAAGCAAAAAGTCTTGGAAAAACCAAATGAACATTCAACACACATAACTTGCATGCAAATAATTCTAGGTGCCAACAATAAGTGACATAAGGTGCAAAACCGTGATGTGATCTATCATGCATACTTGGCATAGTAATAAAACTATCATGGACAGATCCTAGGTGTGTGAAAATATGTGGCAATGGTCCAAGTGGTAGGGTTTGGCTACGGTGACATGGTGCAAAAAGAATCACATCAATCGGAGCTACGGTTTAGGAGATATGGCCAGTTGAAGTTTGAATTCAAACCTGAATAAATTCAAATTTGAAATTGGCCAAAAGTTTTCAAATCTGGTTCTCTGGATAAAGCTATTCGAGATGAACATTTTGCCGCTAGTTTCGTCGAATTTGGAGTTACAGTTAAAAAGATACAACCATTCGAAGTTCAGGGACTAATCTGAAAACTCAGGGACTTGACTGTGAAATTTTTATTCACGACCAGGTCCCTGGCCACGTGGCGGCTCGTGGTTGGCCGAGGAGCGTTCTCTGCGGAAGCTATGCGGCAAACGGCCGTAACTTAGGCAAAACAGCGGCGACGGCTAGAAAAAATAATTAAACCGGAGATCGGTTTGACTAAACCAAACGGTTTACTAAAGCCCACGTTTAATCGATCTAATTCAAATATAAAAAAACCTAAAATAAGCGAACAGGGCAGTGGCTCACGGTGGCGACGATGACGAACATGAGACGACGGCATGGGCGTTGGGCGGTGGACGGGGCGGCGGCTCCGGCGCTCCTCGGCGATGGGGAAGGAGGCGTCGGTGTCCGGCGCGGCGTGGGCAATCCGGTGGTGGAGGCGGCGATCCTCGGGGTGGCCAGGATGGGCGAGGCGAGGGCGGCGGCTCCGTGCTCCGGTGAGGACGCAGGTCATCGGGGCGGCGTCATCGGCGGTCCTAGGGGCACAAGAAGATGTCAACAGGATGCGCACGGACTCGGGTAGTATCTTGGTGAAGAAGAACGTGGTCGAGGCGGCCTTACGGATGACGGCAAACTCTAGCGACGGAGCTTCAGCCGGCGAGATCCACACGGCGATGGCAAGCGCTGCGAGGGGCGAGGGGGTGTGCGAGTTGAATGAATGGAGAGAGGAGGTCAAGGGCTCTTTATAGGCGAGCTTAGGGCGTCGGGGAGCAGTGGGATAAGCCTCATCCCGAGAGCTTAGCCTGGTGGTTGCGGCGTGCACGCACGGTGCTGCGTGTTTATCCGAGCGGGAGGTTAGGGACGATGGGCGGGCCCCATGCGTCAGCGGCAGCAACAGGTAGCGAGCGAAGGGAGGAGCGGGCGGCTCGTGCGTGCGGCGCTGGGACGCTTGCCTCCTGACGCTTGCGTGGGCTGGCTGCCCTAGCGCTGTGGCTGGGCCTTGGCCTCGTCGGCCTGTGGCTGGGCCGGTGGGCTCGCGCTCGCATGCGTTTTTTTAAACAGAAAGAAAACTCCAACATAAGTAAATTAAATAAAAAAATATACATAGGCATATCATATACCAAAATGCTCAGAAAAATACCAAGAATAAGATGAACTATTTTCCAAGTTCAAATAAATTATATAGAAAATCATAAAAGTCAAACAGTGCTAGTTTTGCATTTAAAACCAATAAAAATCATTTTTAAAATAGCAAGAAGATTTCAAACTTATTTTCTCCTAATTTTCCATTGAAGGGAATCATTTTACCCTTATTTCCATTTATTTATTTTTAGGAGAAAAATAATTTGAATTAAAACTAAATAATTTCCAAGAGGATTTGAAACTTGGAAATTCAAATAACTTCAAAGTGACTTCAAATTATTCCTTTGAAACTTCCAACTCTCTTTCTTAGAATTTGAAGAAGTCATTTTATATTCTCTCATGAACTCATTGAGTTACTTAAAGTTTCTAAATTTGAAAATTTTCAAATGGAATTCAAATCATTTTCAACCCTCTCTTTTTTATTTCTTCAAATGGAAGAAGTCATATCATCTTCACTCTAGGGTTTTGTGATGAAATAAATTTGAATCCATGGTGATCAAAATGCAAGATGAAAGTTTCGGGAAAGTCCTTTTATTCCCTCTCATTCAACTTTCAAAAAGTTTTCAATTTCCAATCATTTTCACACAATCAATCACACAACAATAAAACAAACAATCATAATAATTTATTTAATATAACATTCCAAAATTTAGAATTTTGGGATGTTACAAACTACCACCCTTAAAATGAATCTCGTCCTCGAGATTCAGAGAGGCTAGAAAGAAGGTTAGGTTTGGGGGGTCTCCTTGAAAATCCATTAATCAACACATGGTATGGGGTGCTACCACCCTTAGAAGCATGGTCACGGTTCCAACAAAACTCATGTACTCCATCCTTTGCGTTGACGGTGTCAGTCTTCTCATATTCTCCGAGATAACTCCTTCACTTTTGCTCTTCTGGTAAGGGCATGACCTTTTCCTCAAAATCTGGAGTCCTTGCATCAAAATCGGATCCTTCCGAGTCTGGGTCTTCTTTGCTATCTGGCTGTCGCCAATGCTGAACAACTATCGAAAATCTCATGGTGGTCAACAATTCTGGTTCCTCCCGCAGAAATGGGTTTGGGTTGAATCTCACCGTATAACATACGATTGGCAACGGGTGCCTGTACAGGGTTTCCATCGTCCTGCCATTCTAAGGTTTTTGGCTTGTCGTGTCGACACTCTTCTAGGGCTCTCTGATTTTCTATCAACATATGATAGCTCATGATAGAAGTCTCTGGTATGGGGGCCAATCCATCCCGTACTTGAATCATTAGTACATACGCAGATAGTGAATCGTGTTTTCTAACACTTGGGCATCCTCACAAGCATTGCAGAACTTCTCTTCTCCACAAACCGGGTTTGAGTAAATCCCTTGGTTCTGCAAGCCACACAAAGTCTCTATCGTTTCGTCACAATTCTCAGGTTTTACG
This sequence comes from Triticum urartu, assembly GCF_056163025.1. Taxonomy (NCBI): domain Eukaryota; kingdom Viridiplantae; phylum Streptophyta; class Magnoliopsida; order Poales; family Poaceae; genus Triticum; species Triticum urartu. The sequence continues at coordinate 155,027,832 of NC_141873.1, read as the reverse complement.
TAACCTCCTATGAAACGTATGCTGATGAAATCATAGCTTCTTTCAGAATTATTTTCTTCAACAAGATTGTGCTTGTTTCCTTATCAAATCATGTGTCCTTTGGGTTATGGCCCACTTCAATACTTGTATATCTTTAACTCATCCTTGGAGTTACTATTGTTCCATATTCCAACATTACATCTCCTTTAAATCCAATAGTACTTCATTCCTTCATACTCTTGGGGTAACCATTATAACTAAAACCAAACTCCAACTCATTTGTCCAAACTTCACTCTATGGAATACATTTCTTTTCCATTGGTCAAGTGTTCACACAGACAAGTATCGCCAAAAAAATGCACTGGTTCATCCATAATTCTCTTCATATCAAATCCTTTATTACATCCTTAACCACTACTCAAAACTCAAATTTCAAAAGTACTCTATTACAAAAGCTGCCATCCACATAGTTTGGTATGGTCAAGCATTACTTCCATCTTTATTCATTTGCCCTTCTTGAAGATGCTTCAGTCCCACTAGAATTGTGCGATGTGATCCTTCAAATCATCGATGTTTTGCTTCATCGTGGTGGCCATGAGCTTCATCTCTGCATGCACCTCCCTCAGGTATTCCTGAGTGTGACGGAGTCTTGCTTCAAGTATTTCTCCAATCTGACGTATGGCTTCCATAGCAGCTTCACAAATAGAGTCAAAGAATGTTCCTCGTGGTACTCGAGAAATGAAAAAGTATTGACCCATAGTCTTTGGGCAAACTCCCTTCACATGGTGGAGGTGTACCTCCACATACCAAAGTTCAACTCCCTTCTCCATGAAAGGATAACTCTTGTAGACTGCATCTCCTTCAAGATTAATATGCTTCATCATGTCCTTCAGGATTTTTGGGTAATCCTGATCACTAGTCAGGGTCATGATCATTTCCGGGCCCTTCAGAAAAGACTCACAAAGGGTTGTCATCTGCAGGTATAAGATAGAAGGGGTACTCAGGATACTATATGTATTTCCTTGGGTGAAATGTGGTTATTTTTCGGGGAAAGGTTTGGGGTCAGCTTGTCCATGGGTTCAAGGTTTAAGTCTGGGTGACATAGTGAGAGAGGCACTCACAATCAACAACAACTCGTAACATTTCACATGAGATTCCAACCACATCCACTTTTATTGCTTCATGAGCTATTACAATTTCCATTTCTTAACTCAACTCAACATCCCCAAAAATAAAAGTGTATTCAACATTTATTACATGCTTTATTCCAATATCAATATCTCAACTACTCAGCTCAAGCTTTTCTTGGGTCTGAACATTCCCTGGCAAAATGTCCTACTTCCTTGCAACGTAAACAAATGATGTCAGACAAATCTAGGGGCTTCCTAGTGGTTATCTTGGCTCCTTGGGTTCTTGGCTTCCTTGTTGGGCATTTGCTAGCATAATGACCTAAATCCTTGCATCTGTAACAAGTGATATGACTTAGGTCCTTTTCTGCCGAAATTGGGTTGTTCTGGGGATACATGCTTTTTCTCTTCTTGGACTTCTTTGTTCCGATCAATTCTTCTATCTCATGTGGATCAAACTCCACTTCTTCTATCGGGAAGTTTCCCAGATACTCTTGGCTTTCCTTCGTGCAATACTATAAAAAATGTCCTTCTTCTCCACATGAATAGCAAGCATTGGAGTAAAATCTGGTTAGGCCTTCTCCATCACGGTCGTCAACATCTTCTTTCATCACTGATTCTCTTAAACTTTCCCTGAGGGCTTCTTTCATTGCTTCCTTCTTCTGCTTGGTAATTTCTTGTACCTTGGGGTAAATATGACACTGGTCAGGGTAGTGCGTAGTTCCTTCGCACAAGAAACAAGTAACCTGCCTAGTTGGGCATTCTTCCGCTGGGCGATTGCCTTCACAATGAGGGCATCCATCCTTGTGTTCTTCGTGGGTATGTCCTATTTCTCCGCATATCTTGCATGCACAAGGTTCCTTCATTTTATTGCCATAGAGCTTCTGAATAAGATGAGATCTCAGTAGAGTCATCTTGAATTCCTCCCAAGTTTTTGCTCTGTTACATCCTTGTATGGCCTGATGCATTTTCCACCAGGTTGCAGCACTTCTTGTAAAGTACTGAAGAGCGTATTGAACCTCATACTTCCTTGCAACCAAATTGCTCCTAAAGTGATTCTCCATGTTTTGAATCCATATCTTTGCCTCCAACTGAGTGATCGGTTCAGAGAATACAAGCCCATCTTCATTCATTATCTATTGGGTCCAAGGGTTTTGGGATGAGATAAGAGGGATAGAGAGATACACACAATATAGTTTTGAAAATAAGTTTTTTTGTGGCTGTCAGGAAAAACTTCAAACAATGGCAGCTCACAAACATCGCATCTAACGTGAGTATACAACAGGGGCTTGGTCCTCTAAAGTTCACACAAATCTTGGAATTCTTCAGTGTCTTCAAATTCTTCGAGTCTATAACTATTGTAGCTTCAACTCTTCTAATGTATGTTGAAGTCCTCTTTTACGCTGAAGTGGTCCTCAGTTGTCTGATATCTTGCCTTCCTCGGAGTGGTCTCATCAGTTGATCCTCCGTGTGGTCAAAGGGAAAAGGGGTATTATCTACCTATTTGGGGTAAAAGGAAAGATTTGATAAAGCTCAGAAAAGAAGAGAGGTAAAGGATCTTTTTGAAAATTAAGTTTTAGAGAAATCATTTCCTAAGGGCTTTCCAGTTTCTAGGGTCATGTCCTACAGTCAACATATGCTCTGATACCATCTCTGTAGCGACCCGACCTCAAATGGTCAAGCCTCTGTGTATCCGTGCCATCCTTGGATCGGTATGCTAGCAGACACAGTACATCAATGTATATATCAAAGTGCAATCACATGTATAAATAACATAAAACTGATATATACCTCATAAGTCTCAGCGGAAACAAACATAAGGGTGTGGAGTCCATCAACGCCAACGGCAAGTTGAGTGTAGACCGTAGCCCTACAACGTAACTCTTACTCGTCGTAGAAAATTCCTGCAACATAAGATGTTGCGGCCCTGTAGGTCAGTACATTGAATGTACTAGCAAGTCACATCATAAGAATAATGAACCTATTTGTACATGCAATTTGGCTGGTGGAAATCTCTAAGTTTAGTTTTTGCATAAAGCTAGTTTTTCCCTAGAATAAAAGATATTATTCTACCACTACTGTATAGCATAGGATGAGTTGGTAAACCCAACTCAATCCATTCCCAAAGTTTCATTTAAAATCCAACTGTTTAATTAAGAGTGATGAGATCTCCCAACATTTCCACTACTAGATGCTCAAGTTGTCCGTAACCGGGGACACGACTAATCGATTAGGTTTTAACACTCTGCAGAGGTTTGCACACTTTTCCCTAGAAGACTCGATCGCCTCCCTTGAAATTCTCGCACTGCCTGGCGTTTGAGAACAGGATGACCGACACATAGTCTTCCAAAAGTATTCCCCCTTAACCCAGGGATAGGCTGGTACACCTACATCATTCTACATCTGCTAGCCCATCCTGGAAGGGGTCACACTAACTACTCAACTAAGCCAGAGCCCATATTGGCTTGTGGCTGCACACGTAAGCTTCTAGACATGAGAATATGATTGATCTCTTTGAGCCTGGGCGGCCGACCACTAGTGGTGCACCACCATGGATTAACCATGCATGCTCCCACTGTACTTCGCCACCACTCAAACCAAATACCGCCCAGGTAGTTCATTTACAAGTCTTGGTCCTGATTACTACTTTGTCACTCATGTCTCACCATGAACACTTCCCAATTCCACGTCTACATTTGCGAGGCAGAAATAAACTTACACGGTGGTGACAAGGTTGTATAGATCAGACCTACCTCAAATGAACTACTAGGTAATGACATAGCCATCTGGCAACAATAAATCCTACCATGCAATCCTACCACAAGAGGACTAAGTGCATAATATAAAACATAGGTGATTGGAAGAATGGTCAGATGTGAACTTGCCTGGTAATAGTTGATGAAGATAATATCGCTCTCAGAAATTTACTTAATGAAACTATTCGTCACTCTCCGATGAAAATCTATAAATTCAAACATTGCACTCACATAAGCAATCATTTCATAGAACCAAGAAGAACATGCAAAGCAAAAAGTCTTGGAAAAACGAAATGAACATTCAACACACTTAAGTTGCATGCAAATAATTCTAGGTGCCAACAATAAGTGACATAAGGTGCAAAACCGTGATGTGATCTATCGTGCATGCTTGGCATAATAATAAAACTATCATGGACAGATCCTATGTGTGTGAAAATATGTGACAATGGTCCAAGTGGTAGGGTTTGGCTACGGTGACATGGTGCAAAAAGAATCACATCAATCGGAGCTACGGTTTAGGAGATATGGCCAGTTGAAGTTTGAATTCAAACCTGAATAAATTCAAATTTGAAATTGGCCAAAAGTTTTCAAATCTGGTTCTCTGGATAAAGCTATTCGAGACGAACATTTTCCCGCTGGTTTCGTCGAATTTGGAGTTACGGTTAAAAAGATACAACCATTCGAAGTTCAGGGACTAATATGAAAACTCAGGGACTTGACTATGAGAATTTTATTCACGACCAGGTCCCTGGCCATGTGGCAGCTCGTGGTTGGCCGAGGAACGTTCGCTGCAGAAGCTATGCGGCAAACGGCCGTAACTTAGGCAAAACAGCGGCGACGACTAGAAAAAAATAATTAAACCGGAGATCGGTTTGACTAAACCGAATGGTTTACTAAAGCCCGCGGTTAACCGATCTAATTCAAATATAAAAAAACCTAAACTAAGCGAATGGGGCAGTGGCTCACTGTGGCGACGATGACGAACAGGAGACGACGGCGTGGGTGTTGGGCAGTGGACGGGGCGGCGGCTCCGGCGCTCCTCGGCGATGGGGAAGGAGGCGTCGGGGTCTGGCGCGGCGTGGGCAATCCGGTGGTGGAGGCGGCGATCCTTGGGGTGGCCGGGACGGGCGAGGCGAGGACGGCAGCTCCGTGCTCCGGTGAGGACGCAGGTCGTCGGGGCGACGTCACCGGCGGTCCTAGGGGCACAAGAAGATGTCAACAGGATGCGCACGGACTCGGGCAGTATCTTGGTGAAGAAGAACATGGTTGAGGAGGCCTTACGATGACGGAAAACTCCGGCGACGGAGCTTCGGCCGGCGAGATCCACACGACGATGGCAAGCGCTGCGAGGGGCGAGGGGGTGTGCGAGTTGACTGAATGGAGAGAGGAGGTCGAGGGCTCTTTATAGGCGAGCTTAGGGCGTCGGGGAGCAGTGGGATAAGCCTCATCCCGAGAGCTTAGCCCGGCGGTTGCGGTGTGCGTGCATGGTCCTGCATGTTTATCCGAGCGGGAGGTTAGGGACGATGGGCGGGCCCCATGCGTCAGCGGCAGCAGCAGGTAGCGAGCGAAGGGAGGATCGGGCGGCTCGTGCGTGCGGCACTGGGACGCTGGCCTCCTGACACTTGCGTGGGCTGGCTGCCCTAGCGCTGCGGCTGGGCCTTGGCCTCGTCGGCCTGTGGCTGGGCCGGTGGGCTCGCGCGCGCGTGCGTTTTTTTTAAACAGAAAGAAAACTCCAACAGAAGTAAATTAAATAAAAAAAATATACATAGGCATATCATATACCAAAATGCTCAGAAAAATACCAAGAATAAGATGAACTATTTTCCAAGTTCAAATAAATTATATAGAAAATCATAAAAGTCAAACAGTGCTAGTTTTGCATTTAAAACCAATAAAAATCATTTTTAAAATAGCAAAAAGATTTCAAACTTATTTTCTCCTAATTTTCCATTGAAGGGAATCATTTTACCCTTATTTCCATTTATTTATTTTTAGGAGAAAAATAATTTGAATTAAAACTAAATAATTTCCAAGAGGATTTGAAACTTGGAAATTCAAATAACTTCAAAGTGACTTCAAATTATTCCTTTGAAACTTCCAACTCTCTTTCTTAGAATTTGAAGAAGTCATTTTATCTTCCCTCATGAACTCATTGAGTTGCTTAAAGTTTCTAAATTCGAAATTTTTCAAATGGAATTCAAATCATTTTCAACCCCCTCTTTTTTATTTCTTCAAATGGAAGAAGTCATATCATCTTCACTCTAGGGTTTTGTGATGAAATAAATTTGAATCCATGGTGATCAAAATTCAAGATGAAAGTTTTGGGAAAGTCCTTTTATTCCCTCTCATTCAACTTTCAAAAAGTTTTCAATTTCCAATCATTTTCACACAATCAATCACACAACAGTCAAACAAACAATCATAATAATTTATTTAATATAACATTCCAAAATTTAGAATTTTGGGATGTTACAAAGATAGAGAGAAAATGAAAGTCATTCCCTATGCATCAGCCATAGGTTCTATCATGTATGCAATGCTGTGCACCAGACCTGATGTGTGCCTTGCTATAAGTTTAGTAGTGAGGTACCAAAGTAATCTAGGAGTGGATCACTGGACAGAGGTCAAGAACATCTTGAAATACCTGAAAAGGACTAAGGATATGTTTCTCGTTTATGGAGGTGACAAAGAGCTTGTCGTAAATGGTTACGTCAATGCAAGCTTTGACACTGATCCGGATGACTCTAAGTCTCCAACAGGATACATACTTATATTGAATGGCGGAGCTGACGGTTTGTGCAGTTCCAAGCAGAGCGTCATGGCGGGATCTACATGTGAAGCAGAGCACATAGCTGCTTCGGAAGTAGCGAATGAAGGAGTGTGGATGAAGGAGTTCATATCCGATCTAGGTGTAATACCTAGTGCATCGGGTTCAATGAAAATCTTTTGTGACAATACTAGAGCAATTGCCTTAGCGAAGGAATCCAGATTGCACAAGAGAACCAAACATATCAAGAGATGCTTCAACTCCATCCGCGATCAAGTCAAGGAGGGAGACATAGAGATTTGCAAAATACATACGGATCTAAATGTTGCAGACCCGTTGACTAAGCCTCTTCCACGAGCAAAACATGATCAGCACCAAGACTCCATGGGTGTTAGAATCATTACTTTGTAATCTAGATTATTGACTCTAGTGCAAGTGGGAGACTAAAGGAAATATGCCCTAGAGGCAATAATAAAGTTGTTACTTATATTTTCTTATATCATGATAAATGTTTATTATTCATGCTAGAATTGTATTAACTGGAAACTTAGTACATGTGTGAATACATACATAAAACAGAGTGTCCCTAGTATGCCTCTACTTGACTAGCTTGTTAATCAAAGATGGTCAAGTTTCTTGACCATAGACATGTGTTGTCATTTGATGAACGGATGTGATGTACAAGACCCATCTGTTAGCTTAGCATAATGATCGTTAAGTTTTATTGCTATAGCTTTCTTCATGACTTATACATATTCCTCTGACTATGAGATTATGCAACTCCCGAATACCAGAGGAACACCTTATGTGCTATCAAACGTCACAACGTAACTGGGTGATTGTAAAGACGCTCTACAGGTGTCTACAAAGGTGTTTGTTGGGTTGGCATAGATCAAGATTAGGATTTGTCACTCCGAGTATCGGAGAGGTATCTCAAGGCCCTCTTGGTAATGCACATCACTATAAGCCTTGCAAGCAATGTGACTAATGCGTTCGTTGTGGCATGATGCATTACGGAACGAGAAAAGAGACTTGCCGGTAACGAGATTGAACTAGGTATGATGATACCGACGATCGAATCTCGGGCAAGTAACATACCGATGACAAAGGGAATAACGTATGTTGTTATTGCGGTTTGACCGATAAAGATCTTCGTAGAATATGTAGGAACCAATATGAGCATCCAGGTTCCGCTATTGGTTATTGACCGGAGATGTGTCTCGGTCATGTCTACATAGTTCTCGAACCCGTAGGATCCCCATGCTTAACGATCGATGATGATTTGTATTATGAGTTATGTGTTTTGGTGACCGAAGTTTGTTCGGAGTCCCGGATGAGATCACAGACATGACGATGAGTCTCAAAATGGTCGAGAGGTAAAGATCCATATATTGGAAGGTAGTATTCGGATATCGGAATGATTTCAAGTGGTTCGGGTACTTTACCGGAGTACCGAGGGGTTACCCGAACCCCCTGGGGGAATTATTGGGCCTACATGGGACTTAGTGGAGAGAGAGGGGAGGATGCAAGGGGTGTCCAAGCGCCCCCCTATGGAGTCCGAAATGCACTGGGGGAGGGGGTGGCTCAGTGGCTGTAACAGCCCCAAAATTGGGTTATCATTTTTTGTGCTGTTATTCCTTCGTGGCACTCATTTTCAAAATCTTTCTCCTGAATTTGTTAGATGACTCTGAGAATTCTTGTCATTTCCAACCTTTCAAAACCTCGCTCATGTCTTTGTCAGTGGGCAAAACCTCGCTCCTGAGTTTGGTATGATACTTTTGCAGCATCTAAACATGACCAAATCATGGAGATCTGCCAAGGTTTAGCTCAATCCAACACTCGTAGTGAGTGCTTCTTCGTCATTTGATTTCTGGGCCATATTTCCTAGTTGCACTGTAGCTATGTTAAATACTTGCCCAAATCCCTTCCAACTTTCCAGGACCGTAGTATTTGCTTCCCTAAACCTCTAGGACATCAAGTTTAGCCCTTAAACTCTCTGGTTTGATCACCAAGATGTGGCCAAGTTTGCAACAGCAAACTTGTCGAGATTGGTTCCCTCTGCTCTCCACACCTCTGCCTGTGCCATCACCTCCTCTTTAATAAGACTTGGAAGGACTACGCTATAGACAAGGTTTGGCACTTAGTTGACGACCAGAGCGTGTGATGTCGGTGATGACCACGGGGCTATGCAGGCCAAATCGGTGGTCTCGCCACTGTTGGCTACAGTGGCGCAGCTCCGGCTGGCTCTGCCTCGTCCAAGCTTGTCAACCAGCTCAGCCTCATCATCGTCGTGCGCCTTGACCCGTTTCCCCCTTCGTCTTCTTCCTCGTTGAGCCGTCGCCGTTGCCGAACACAGTATGCGCCCGTGCACCGTCGTTTCCTCGCTCTTGTCCCTTTCTTCCTCTCGTCCGCGAGCGCCCCTCGTCTCCATGAGCTCCTGCGCGTCGTCCGCATCTCCCTCGTTGCCTTCCCGCCATTCCTGTGACCCTTGGCCGCGTGTGCGCGACGCCGGCGCACGGACACGTCGCCTGCCGCGTGTCACCTCCTCCCCTCCCCCTCGACCCTTCCCCGCCTCTATTTAAGCCCGTCCTGAGATCACTCCCAGCCCCCAAGCCTTTTCCCCGAGCTCCCGAGCTCTTCGTGACCACCATGGCCACCATGGTCGTCGCCCTCCGTCGCTCAAATTCGAGCACGACAGCCCTCCTCTCCTCCTCCCGACCCCTCCATTGTGTTCCCCTCCTCCCAGAGAGCATCTCCACCCACCCGCTCGTCGCTGGAGCCACTCTAGGGTCGTGCCCCGAAGAGCACCGCCGCCTCTGCCTCCTCCCTGTCCTCCTCATAGCGCCGCCCCTCCCCGTCTCCCTATTCCTCCCTGGCGCCGGTCGACCCTCTGAATGGGTGCGGCCGGCCGCTGCGCACCCTCCGGTGCCATCAGCCGGGTGGGAGATGGCCGGAGCCGGCCGGGACCCCTGTTCTCGATCGGGAGGAAGAGGACAGGCGTGCGAGGAGAGAGAGAGAGAGGTGCGCGGGCCCCACCAGTCAGCTACACAGGAGCCGACCCCGCGTTGACTCCGCCACGCTGACATGGATAAGTGACGGGCCCCACCCGCGGGACCCGCACGGCAGCGACTCAAGCGCCCGGCCCCTCCCCCGCTGAAGTGGTTAAGTGGAGATGTACTCCCCTGAGTACGCTTTCCTTTAACCGAAAGCGTATTAGCTTCCTCTTTGATCTGAAAAGCGCTTTCTCTGTTCTGAAAGCGTATTCACTCTGCACTTCGGCTAAAAATACATTTCTCTCTGCAGAAAACGTATTCAGCCAAAAGCCGCGTTCAGTTTTCCTCCAGGGGCCTGTTTGTTGAAAAAAATCACCGATAGGTCCCTAAACTTCAACCCTTCGTATCTCCGCAACTGTAACTCCGATTGAGGTGAAACCAACGCTCACGTATTCGTCTCGTCGAACTCTTTCCATTGGTATCATTTTCATTATGTTTTCGCATAGTGAAAATGACCACTTTGCCCTTGCACGTAAACAGCCCCTCCGAGAGAGAACTGTTTCCGGCAAATCTTTCTGCGATCGTTCCTCACTTTTTCTGGAGTATTCCTAGACCCCAGGCAAGCCAACCTCTTATCATGAGCCCCGAACTTGCATGTTGACTTTGCTTGCACCTCGTGTGTGTGTTTAGTTGCAGTAGTTTCTTGTCTGTTCCATCTGCTGTTATTTCATTCGTGCTATATGATTTTGTTATCTGTCTTGCATGCTTGTGCTTTCATGAAATAAGTTGACATGCTAGTTTACTGTTGTTACTAATAATATCATGCCTCTGTCTAGTTTAGTTTGATGTTAGTAGTATCGATGTTATGATAATTCTGTTGCACTGATAAGTTTGCTAGTACTTGGTATTGCCATGTTTCGCATGCTATCATTGTTCTTTTCAAATGCTTGATGTTTTGTTACTGCATCGGTATGTTGCATGTTAGTTGTTGCATCCATGTTAATAATGCTTGCATGATGTTTGATGATGGAGAAGTTAATAATATGACTTAATAACAAACCTCCTCCGTCATCACTGGGATATCATAGTGCCACCCAAGTCGAGCTTTCTCCAGTGCAACCACATTTACCTCATGGGAAGGTCCTAGCTGGGTCTATTGTCATGCCTCTCGCCGGTGCCTCCCGCGAGGGAAGGTTATGGGAACGCGCTACCCTGATCAGGTAGGCGGACATAACCTTGTGTGCTCGTTTTTGTTTTTATGGTACCTTGTCCCCATTTGGGACCGTTTTGCCATGACGGCGGCCGTTGGTGTCTTTGGTAGACACGGGGCCACCCAGGACTGAACCCCAAGGGGGTGTTGGTCGGAGTGGCCGGGAGAGTGTCATGGTAGTAGCTCGGTTTTGTCGGAACGCTTTGGTCCGCACGTATGGGAGTGCGAGGCCGGGGTTCCGTGGTGTGGGTAAAGTGCGCTACCTCTGCAGAGTGTATTCAATCTATCGATAGTCGCGTCCTCAGTCATGGGCAAAAGTTCGTAGTAGGTCACACTATCGGATCTTGGTCGAAATGGAGGATAAATCTGCTAATAACTTGTGTGATAATTAAAATGTGATAAAAAATATGGTGACTTGGACTATGGGAAACTCGTGAGAAGTCACGATGATGTGTTGATATGACCCCGAGACGAGGTCTTGGTAAGTCATGCGTGTGCTCTGAGGAGCCGTGGCAGAGTAAGTGATTGTTGCATAAGGTTAATACAACATGTCTTCATGGGAGGTAAATGGTAGTTTATTTTCAGCATAGTTTCATGATTGCCATGCCATGTTTTGATACGCTATGCTTTGCTGTTGCTTTGTTAGAAGTAAGTTTGATATGCCATGCTAGTAGATGCCATGATGTTGATGCTTAGTTTGATTTATGGTTCTAGTTAATATCATTGCCATGCTTAGAAGTTGTGTTAAAGTAGAGTGTTGCATATGCTTGGTTCTTGCTTTGTCATCTGTTTGTTTGGATGCTATGTACTTGGTTGTCTTGCAAGTATATTCAATGTACTGACCTGGCGTGTCATGCCAGTTTTGTAGGTCGTACCCAACTTGTTCGCGTGTTCCGTCGTGCTAGGTCGTAATCTTGCCAGTCCCGTGAGTTGTGGAGCCCAGCCTAGATGAGACGCTGCCAAACAAGACTTCCGCCACCATTTAAATAGACTTCCGCTGCCATTTAAATAGCCTTAGGGCTATGCCAAATAATTGTGTTCATCAATGATGTAATCATATACACATGTATTTGATGAATATTATTGTACCTGGAATGTTGTATCATGGACATGTTGTGCGTCAGGTGTTATCCCGGGCTGACGTGCGAAGGCCCCCTGCTCCATGCGGATCGAGGTGCCACAGTGGCGCCCCCTTTCCCTCTCCATCTCCCTCTCATTCCTTTCCCCCTCAAGTAAGAAATGATAGGGGGAGGGGCGAATCCTACTAGGAGTGGAGTCCTAGTAGGACTCCCCCCATGCCGCGCCCCTCCTGCCCATCCGCCTCCTCCTCCCCTCCTTTATATATGGGGGCAGGGGGCACCCCATAGCATATCAATTGTTCTCCTAGCCGTGTGCGGTACCCCCCTCCACAGTTTACTCTTTCGGTCATAGCGTCGTAGTGCTTAGCGAAGCCATGCACGAATCACATCACCATCACCGTCACCACACCGTCATGCTGACGGAACTCTCCCTCGATCCTCTGCTGGATCAAGAGTTCGAGGGACGTCATCGAGCTGAACGTGTGCTAAACTCAGAGGTGCCGTACATTCGGTACTTGATCTGTTGGATCGTGAAGACGTTCGACTACATCAACCGCGTTAACCTAATGCTTACGCTTTCGGTCTATGAGCGTACGTGGACACACTCTCCCCCTCTCGTTGCTATGCATCTCCTAGATAGATCTTGCGTGATCGTAGGATTTTTTTTGAAATTTCATGCTACGTTCCCCAACATATATCTATAATGACATAATGCCGTAGCTAGCTAAGTTGCTTGACCCACCACCTCCCACTTCGTGTCAGCGGGGTGGATACACGTAATGAAACTTTGGTCATACATTCATGTCGCCATGACCTACCATAAGACGGACCAGTGAATCTATCATTTGGTCAAACGACAATTGTTGTTGTTGATAAACCGCTTGGGCCAATAGAATGAACCATCATAAAAATCGCACGAGAGTGATCACAAAACCAGCACCTCTTGTATGCGGCCCAAAATGATGTACGTTGGAAGGGGTGATGTGTGTTTTCAATATAGAATAATGTACAATTTAGATGTGGTGACTACCTCTCGATACAGACAACAACTATGAAGGCCATGTACTTAAGGACGAGATACACAGGGTACGTTGTAGGTCGAACCCAGCAATCCGAGCATGTGGGAGGGAATCCTGACAATGCATGATGAGGACATGACTACCTTGGATACGACCAAAAATATTGCATACATGTATATTTGTGAGGTGATTTCTAATGCAAACTATGCAATAATTTATTTATGTCATCCAGGACAAAAATACTTCACAGACTTTTGTGCCATGTCTAATTGCAGGTGTATGGGACATTTGTGCAATCCACATACGAAGATAAGGGAAAAAGAGAAGTTTATGTGCTGTTCAAAAAGTCCTCTCACGTCGCTTTTGGTCCAAGAGAAGATAGAGTCCAAGTCTCTCACGTTCTGGATTCAGATTCGGACTACACAGACATACCTGACTCAAAACGCCAATAACTCTTTAATACGGACGCCGAATTAGGTGATTCTTCCTTTGTTGGAAAGTAGATTTCGTGCACTTTCCAACACAATTGGATTCACCTTCAAATTCATCCGGAGCGTTGAGTTATGGACGAAACAATCTGACGTTGCAGCAGAATCCGAGTCACACTACAAGTCCAAAGGTGTTGCATCACCTCCACTTGAGCCCATGAGCCTTGTACGACCTAGGGTTGGTTTTAGGATGCCTTGGGACGTCCTCCCACCTCCTTGGCCGCCACCTCTTGCTCCTATACAAGTAGATCCATCTAGTAGCTTTTTGCGTGGGTTTTGTTTAGATTAAAAGTTCGCCATAGCTGTAACTTCGCGTACTTCGTTTGTGTTCAATGACCAGACCAAGACGTCACAGAACCCCACCTTGATCAATAAAGCTTTCATCTTATATTCACAATATCCATATTGCAATCTTAGTTTCTTGCTTGTTCTTTGTTTTGCTCGCAAGAAATAGACCCTCTTGGTTAGGTTGATCGTGCTCTGGCGTGGCCAATAACCCTCGGAAGTTGGTTTAGCGATTGCTAAGGCATGACGTCTTCGCACATTCATAGTCGGATCGTCAAAGTCGACTCCCACAGAAAACGATAGCTATCTCATCGAAACACCGGGACACCTTCGCCTCTATCAATGCATGAGCTCGAGCTTTGGTTGAACGACATGTGATGGTGACCGGCCCTAACACGAACTAGGAGGAATCCATTCATGGCCAACACATACCCCTCGTTATCAGTCAAAGGGATGATATATATACACTCGGGGAGTCCACATATATGTGTGTCATCACAAAAAACCGCACAAGGGAGACGTGGTCGATCAGAAGACCCCATATCACTGCATGCGGCCCGAAAATATGTATGGGTACGGTGGTGTGTGATGTGTTTAAATCCGAATGCACAACTTCGATGGGCCACCAACTACATTACAAACCGAACATCGTACCCGACCCTAAGCCTGGTTCAATACGTACGATGTCGGCTTGCCAACTTCGAGGCAGCGGGGGGGGGGGGGGGGGGTGGGGGTGGGGTGTCGTCCAACGCATGCACTCAAACTTTATTTGGTCTAACATGGCACACATAGCAATAGGAAACCATCATGGTCAAACCCTTCTCGTTGTTGGGTCAAAGGGATAGATTGTGTGGGCTCCCCTCATTATCGGTAAAGGATAATATATATACCTCGAGGAGCCCACAGATATGTGCAACGTCTATAAACCGCACAAGGGAGACATGCTCGGTCAGAACACCCTGCCCCCTATAGCCTGCATGTGACCTGAAAAAGGTTTATATAATCTCCATGACAGGTCACTATAGAGTCAATCATTCTTTAATTTTTTAGAGCAAAAAATAACCAATAAAAACATAGTCTACAAATTAGCAAAACAAGGATTCCAAGGTTTATATAATTGCCATGACAGGTCACTATAGAGATATTTATCTCTTTATCTCTATAATGATCGTGTCATAGCATTTAAATGAAGCTCGAGATATGCAACTTCCCACTGGGTCACCCATCCTTGGACTACTCCAGCCCGAGCATGCTTAACTTCTGCGTTCTATTCGACTAGGCTAGCGGATGGGAAGCCGCACCTTGCCGATAGGAATTGCCTCCTTACCTTTAAGGCGTTTCACGCTGGTCACCCTATGGGACCTACTCCCTCCTATCACACACATTTGTGATTTTAGAAACTATGTGTGATATTTACATGGACGGTGAGTCGCTGCCTAGCCTTCAATGAGCACTGACACTGGTGGCAGTAAAACGATGGGAGAAGAGGCGGGAAACCGATGAGAGGAGTGGCGGGAACCGGTAGCCTGTTTTGATATGTAACAACGTTAATATAGAAAACTTAGTAGAGAAGGAAGCGTGAGCTAGCACGACGCATGCGCACAGTGCTTACCCATATACTACATGTGTTGTTGAAAGGGCTGAGGAGTGTCGTTCGATCTGGGAGCATCCAACGGTGTAGATGTACGATCTGTGGGGTTTGGGTTCTGGCCAATCAGAACACACGACACAGATCGCGCATGCAGCAGGGGGGAGGGGGCATCGACCACCTTTTGGTAGGCACACGGCTTTCGTGAGTGAACCGTGTGCTATTTGAAAACATTTTGTGAGAATAATCTTGGTTTTAAATCCCTGTAAATCCAAAACTCACCCAAAAATCATGAAACTTGGCATGGTGTGATGACATGGCACATATATGTGAAGGAAATATGCCCTAGAGGCAATAATAAAGTTATTATTTATTTCCTTATATCATGATAAATGTTTATTATTCATGCTAGAATTGTATTAACCGGAAACATAATAGATGTGTGAATACATAGACTAACAAAGTGTCACTAGTATGCCTCTACTTGACTAGCTCGTTAATCAAAGATGGTTATGTTTCCTAACCATGAACAATGAGTTGTTATTTGATTAACGGGATCACATCATTAAGTGAATGATCTGATTGACATGACCCATTCCATTAGCTTAGCACCCGATCGTTTAGTATGTTGCTATTGCTTTCTTCATGACTTATACATGTTCCTATAACTATGAGATTATGCAACTCCCGTTTGCCGGAGGAACACTTTGGGTGCTACCAAACGTCACAACGTAACTGGGTGATTATAAAGGAGTACTACAGGTGTCTCCAAAGGTACATGTTGGGTTGGCGTATTTCGAGATTAGGATTTGTCACTCCGATTGTCGGAGAGGTATCTCTGGGCCCTCTCGGTAATGCACATCACTTAAGCCTTGCAAGCATTGCAACTAATAAGTTAGTTGCGGGATGATGTATTACAGAACGAGTAAAGAGACTTGCCGGTAACGAGATTGAACTAGGTATTTGGAATACCGACGATCGAATCTCGGGCAAGTAACATACCGATGACAAAGGGAACGACGTATGTTGTTATGCGGTCTGACCGATAAAGATCTTCGTAGAATATGTAGGAGCCAATATGGGCATCCAGGTCCCGCTATTGGTTATTGACCGGAGACGTGTCTCGGTCATGTCTACATTGTTCTCGAACCCGTAGGGTCCGCACGCTTAAGGTTACGATGACAGTTATATTATGAGTTTATGCATTTTGATGTACCGAAGGTTGTTCGGAGTCCCGGATGTGATCACGGACATGACGAGGAGTCTCGAAATGGTCGAGACATAAAGATTGATATATTGGAAGCCTATGTTTGGATATCGGAAGTGTTCCGGGTGAAATCGGGATTTTACCGGAGTACCGGGAGGTTACCGGAACCCCCCGGGAGCTATATGGGCCTTAGTGGGCTTTAGTGGAAAATAGAAGGGGCAGCCCAAGATGGGCCGCGCGCCTCCCCCCTCCCCTAGTCCTATTAGGACAAGGAGAGGTGGCCGGCCCCCCTCTCTCTTTTCCCCCTCCGCGAATCCTATTCCAACTAGGATTGGGGGGGGGGGGGGAATCCTACTCCCAGAGGGAGTAGGACTCTCCTGGCGCACCCTCCTTGGCCGGCCAGCCTCCCCCCTTAGTCCTTTATATACGGAGGCAGGGGCACCCCAGAGACACAGAAGTTGATCCACGTGATCTATTCCTTAGCCGTGTGCGGCGCCCCCAGCCACCATAGTCCTCGATAATATTGTTGCGGTGCTTAGGCGAAGCCCTGCAGCAGTAGCACGTCAAGATCGTCACCACGCCGTCGTGCTGACGGAACTCTTCCCCGACACTTTGCTGGATCGGAGTCCGGGGATCGTCATCGAGCTGAACGTGTGCTAGAACTCGGAGGTGCCGTAGTTTCGGTGCTTGATCGGTCGGATCGTGAAGACGTACGACTACATCAACCAAACGCTTCCGTTGTCGATCTACTAGGTATGTAGATCATACTCCCCCTCTCGTTGCTATGCATCACCTTGATCTTGCGTGTGCGTAGGAATTTTTTTGAAATTACTACGAAACCCAACAGTGGCATCCGAGCCTAGGTTTTATATGTTGATGTTATATGCACGAGTAGAACACAAGTGAGTTGTGGGCGATATAAGTCATACTGCCTACCAGCATGTCATACTTTGGTTCGGCGGTATTGTTGGATGAAGCGGCCCAGACTGACATTACGCGTACGCTTACGCGAGACCGGTTCTCCCGGCGTGCTTTGCACAGAGGTGGCTTGTGGTTGTCGCTTTATTGTATGCAATGCAATCGCGATGTAATGCTTTACTTTATCACTAAACGGTAGCGATAGTCGTGGAAGCACAAGCTTGGCGAGACGACAACGATGCTACGATGGAGATCAAGGTGTCACGCCGATGACGATGGTGATCATGACGGTGCTTCGGAGATGGAGATCACAAGCACAAGATGATGATGGCCATATCATATCACTTATATTGATTGCATGTGATGTTTATATTTTATGCATCTTATCTTGCTTTGATTGACGGTAGCATTATAAGATGATCTCTCACTAAATTATCAAGAAGTGTTCTCCCTGAGTATGCACCGTTGCGAAAGTTCTTCGTGCTGAGACACCACGTGATGATCGGGTGTGATAGGTTCTACGTTCAAACACAACGGGTACAAAACAGTTGCACACGCGGAATACTCAGGTTATACTTGACGAGCCAAGCATATACAGATATGGCCTCGGAACACGGAGACCGAAAGGTCGAGCGTGAATCATATAGTAGATATGATCAACATAATGATGTTCACCAATGAAACTACTCCATCTCACATGATGATCGGACATGGTTTGGATGATTTGGATCACGTGATCACTTAGAGGATTAGAGGGATGTCTATCTAAGTGGGAGTTCTTAAGTAATATGATTAACTGAACTTAAATTTATCATGAACTTAGTCCCTGATAGTATGTTGCTTGTTTATGTTGATTGTAGATAGATGGCTCGTGCTGTTGTTCCGTTGAATTTTAATGCGTTCCTTGAGAAAGCAAAGTTGAAAGATGATGGTAGCAATTACACGGACTGGGTCCGTAGCTTGAGGATTATCCTCATTGCTGCACAGAAGAATTACGTCCTGGAAGCACCGCTGGGTGCCAGGCCTGCTGCAGGAGCAACGCCGGATGTTATGAACGTCTGGCAGAGCAAAGCTGATGACTACTCGATAGTTCAGTGTGCCATGCTTTACGGCTTAGAATCGGGACTTCAACGACGTTTTGAACGTCATGGAGCATATGAGATGTTCCAGGAGTTGAAGTTAATATTTCAAGCAAATGCCCGGATTGAGAGATACGAAGTCTCCAATAAGTTCTATAGCTGCAAGATGGAGGAGAACAGTTCTGTCAGTGAGCATATACTCAAAATGTCTGGGTATAATAATCACTTGATTCAGTTGGGAGTTAATCTTCCGGATAACTGCGTCATTGACAGAATTCTCCAATCACTGCCACCAAGCTACAAGAGCTTCATGATGAACTATAATATGCAAGGGATGAATAAGACTATTCCCGAGCTCTTCGCGATGCTGAAAGCTGCGGAGGTAGAAATCAAGAAGGAGCATCAAGTGTTGATGGTCAACAAGACCACTAGTTTCAAGAAAAAGGGCAAAGGGAAGAAGAAGGGGAACTTCAAAAAGAACGACAAGCAAGTTGATACTCAAGAGACGAAACCCAAACCTGGACCTAAGCCTGAAACTGAGTGCTTCTATTGCAAGCAGACTGGTCACTGGAAGCGGAACTGCCCCAAGTATTTGGCGGATAAGAAGGATGGCAAGGTGAAGAAAGGTATATGTGATATACATGTTATTGATGTGTACCTTACTAATGCTCGCAGTAGCACCTGGGTATTTGATACTGGTTCTGTTGCTAATATTTGCAACTCGAAACAGGGACTACAGATTAAGGGAAGATTGGCTAAGGACGAGGTGACGATGCGCGTGGGAAACGGTTCCAAAGTCGATGTGATCGCAGTCGGCACGCTACCTCTACATCTACCTTCGGGATTAATATTAGACCTGAATAATTGTTATTTGGTGCCAGCGTTGAGCATGAACATTATATCTGGATCTTGTTTGATGCGAGACGGTTATTCATTTAAATCGGAGAATAATGGTTGTTCTATTTATATGAGTAATATATTTTATGGTCATGCACCCTTGAAGAGTGGTATATTCTTGTTAAATCTCGATAGTAGTAATACACATATTCATAATGTTGAAACCAAAAGGTGTAGAGTTGATAATGATAGTGCAACTTATTTGTGGCACTGCCGTTTAGGTCATATCGGTGTAAAGCGCATGAAGAAACTCCATACCGATGGACTTTTGGAACCACTTGATTATGAATCACTTGGTACTTGCGAACCGTGCCTCATAGGCAAGATGACTAAAACACCGTTCTCCGGTACTATGGAGAGAGCAACAGATTTGTTGGAAATCATACATACAGATGTATGTGGTCCGATGAATATTGAGGCTCGTGGCGGATATCGTTATTTTCTCACCTTCACAGATGATTTAAGCAGATATGGGTATATCTACTTAATGAAACATAAGTCTGAAACGTTTGAAAAGTTCAAGGAATTTCAGAGTGAAGTTGAAAATCATCGTAACAAGAAAATAAAGTTTCTACGATCTGATCGTGGAGGAGAATATTTGAGTTACGAGTTTGGTGTACATTTGAAAAATTGTGGAATAGTTTCGCAACTCACGCCACCCGGAACACCACAGCGTAATGGTGTATCCGAACGTCGTAATCGTACTTTACTGGATATGGTGCGATCTATGATGTCTCTTACTGATTTACCGCTATCGTTTTGGGGATACGCTCTAGAGACGGCCGCATTCACGTTAAATAGGGCACCATCAAAATCCGTTGAGACGACGCCTTATGAACTGTGGTTTGGCAAGAAACCAAAGTTGTCGTTTCTGAAAGTTTGGGGCTGCGATGCTTATGTGAAAAAGCTTCAACCTGATAAGCTCGAACCCAAATGGGAGAAATGTGTCTTCATAGGATATCCAAAGGAGACTATTGGATACACCTTCTATCACAGATCCGAAGGCAAGACTTTTGTTGCTAAATTCGGAAACTTTCTAGAGAAGGAGTTTCTCTCGAAAGAAGTGAGTGGGAGGAAAGTAGAACTTGACGAGGTAACTGTACCTGCTCCCTTATTGGAAAGTAGTACATCACAGAAAACTGTTTCTGTGACACCTACACCAGTTAGTGAGGAAGTTAATGATAATGATCATGAAACTTCAGAACAAGATACTACTGAACCTCGTAGATAAACCAGAGTAAGATCTGCGCCAGAGTGGTACGGTAATCCCGTTCTGGAAGTCATGATGCTAGATCATGATGAACCTACGAACTATGAAGAAGCAATGGTGAGCCCAGATTCCGCAAAGTGGCTTGAAGCCATGAAATCTGAGATGGGATCCATGTATGAAAACAAAGTATGGACTTTGGTTGACTTGCCCGATGATCGGCAAGCAATTGAGAATAAATGGATCTTCAAGAATAAGACTGACGCTGACGGTAATATTACTGTCTACAAAGCTCGACTTGTCGCAAAAGGTTTTCGGCAAGTTCAAGGGATTGACTACGATGAGACCTTCTCACCCGTAGCGATGCTTAAGTCTGTCTGAATCATGTTAGCAATTGCCGCATTTTATGATTATGAAATTTGGCAGATGGATGTCAAAACTGCATTCCTGAATGGATTTCTGGAAGAAGAGTTGTATATGATGCAACCAGAAGGTTTTGTCGGTCCAAAGGGAGCTAACAAAGTGTGCAAGCTCCAGCGATCCATTTATGGACTGGTGCAAGCCTCTCGGAGTTGGAATAAACGTTTTGATAGTGTGATCAAAGCATTTGGTTTTATACAGGCTTTTGGAGAAGCCTGTATTTACAAGAAAGTGAGTGGGAGCTCTATAGCATTTCTGATATTATATGTGGATGACATATTACTAATTGGAAATGATGTAGAATTTCTGGATAGCATAAAGGGATACTTGAATAAAAGTTTTTCAATGAAAGACCTCGGTGAAGCTGCTTACATATTAGGCATTAAGATCTATAGAGATAGATCAAGACGCTTAATTGGACTTTCACAAACCACATACCTTGACAAAGTTTTGAAGAAGTTCAAAATGGATCAAGCAAAGAAAGGATTCTTGCCTGTGTTACAAGGTGTGAAGTTGAGTAAGACTCAATGCCCGACCACTGCAGAAGATAGAGAGAATATGAAAGATGTTCCCTATGCATCAGCCATAGGATCTATCATGTATGCAATGCTGTGTACCAGACCTGATGTGTGCCTTGATATAAGTCTAGCAGGGAGGTACCAAAGTAATCCAGGAGTGGATCACTGGACAGCGGTCAAGAACATCCTGAAATACCTGAAAAGGACTAAGGATATGTTTCTCGTATATGGAGGTGACAAAGAGCTCATCGTAAAAGGTTATGTTGATGCAAGCTTTGACACAGATCCGGACGATTCTAAATCGCAAACTGGATACGTGTTTACATTAAACGGTGGGGCTGTAAGTTGGTGCAGTTCTAAACAAAGCGTTGTAGCGGGATCTACATGTGAAGCGGAGTACATAGCTGCTTCGGAAGCAGCAAATGAAGGAGTCTGGATGAAGGAGTTCATATCCGATCTAGGTGTCATACCTAGTGCATCGGGTCCAATGAAAATCTTTTGTGACAATACTGGTGCAATTGCCTTGGCAAAGGAATCCAGATTTCACAAGAGAACCAAGCACATCAAGAGACGCTTCAATTCCATCTAGGATCTAGTCCAGGTGGGAGACATAGAGATTTGCAAGATACATACGGATCTGAATGTTGCAGACCCGTTGACTAAGCCTCTTCCACGAGCAAAACATGATCAGCACCAAGGCTCCATGGGTGTGAGAATCATTACTGTGTAATCTAGATTATTGACTCTAGTGCAAGTGGGAGACTAAAGGAAATATGCCCTAGAGGCAATAATAAAGTTATTATTTATTTTCTTATATCATGATAAATGTTTATTATTCATGCTAGAATTGTATTAACCGGAAACATAATACATGTGTGAATACATAGACAAACAAAGTGTCACTAGTATGCCTCTACTTGACTAACTCGTTAATCAAAGATGGTTATGTTTCCTAACCATGAACAATGAGTTGTTATTTGATTAACGGGATCACATCATTAAGTGAATGATCTGATTGACATGACCCATTCCAATAGCTTAGCACCCGATCGTTTAGTATGTTGCTATTGCTTTCTTCATGACTTATACATGTTCCTATAACTATGAGATTATGCAACTCCCGTTTGCCGGAGGAACACTTTGGGTGCTACCAAACGTCACAACGTAACTGGGTGATTATAAAGGAGTACTACAGGTGTCTCCAAAGGTACATGTTGGGTTGGCGTATTTCGAGATTAGGATTTGTCACTCCGATTGTCGGAGAGGTATCTCTGGGCCCTCTCGGTAATGCACATCACTTAAGCCTTGCAAGCATTGCAAATAATAAGTTATTTGCAGGATGATGTATTACAGAACGAGTAAAGAGACTTGCCGGTAACGAGATTGAACTAGGTATTTGGAATACCGACGATCGAATCTCGGGCAAGGAACATACCGATGACAAAGGAAACGACGTATGTTGTTATGCGGTCTGACCGATTAAGATCTTCGTAGAATATGTAGGAGCCAATATGGGCATCCAGGTCCCACTATTGGTTATTGACCGGAGACGTGTCTCGGTCATGTCTACATTGTTCTCGAACCCGTAGGGTCCGCATGCTTAAGGTTACGATGACAGTTATATTATGAGTTTATGCATTTTGATGTACCGAAGGTTGTTCGGAGTCCCGAATGTGATCACGGACATGACGAGGAGTCTCGAAATGGTCGAGACATAAAGATTGATATATTGGAAGCCTATGTTTAGATATCGGAAGTGTTCCGGGTGAAATCGGGATTTTACCGGAGTACCGGGAGGTTACCAGAACCCCCCCGGAGCTATATGGGCCTTAGTGGGCTTTAGTGGAAAAGAGAAGGGGCAGCCCAAGATGGGCCGCGCGCCTCCCCCCTCCCCTAGTCCTATTAGGACAAGGAGAGGTGGCCGCCCCCCCTCTCTCTTTTCCCCCTCCGCGAATCTTATTCCAACTAGGATTGGGGGGGGGGGAATCCTACTCCCAGAGGGAGTAGGACTCTCCTGGCGCACCCTCCTTGGCCGGCCAGCCTCCCCCCTTAGTCCTTTATATACGGAGGCAGGGGCACCCCAGAGACACACAAGTTGATCCACGTGATCTATTCCTTAGCCGTGTGCGGCGCCCCCAGCCACCATAGTCCTCGATAATATTGTTGCGGTGCTTAGGCGAAGCCCTGAAGCAGTTGCACGTCAAGATCGTCACCACGCCGTCGTGCTGACGGAACTCTTCCCCGACACTTTGCTGGATCGGAGTCCGGGGATCATCATCGAGCTGAACATGTGCTAGAACTCGGAGGTGCCGTAGTTTCAGTGCTTGATTGGTCGGATCGTGAAGACGTACGACTACATCAACCAAACGCTTCCGTTGTCGATCTACTAGGTATGTAGATCATACTCCCCCTCTCATTGCTATGCATCACCATGATCTTGCATGTGCGTAGGAAATTTTTTGAAATTACTACGAAACCCAACAATATGTCGAGGAATTTTTTTGTCCATTTTGGCGCAAGTTTTATTACAAGCCTCTTACAAATCGGAGTTTCTCTCAAAGAAGCCTCGTGGTTCCGATAGGGAAATGTGTCCCCCTTGTGGGTGAAACAATAATCACTGCCTCTTTTCGCCTTGTATTTTCTTCTACGGGCAACATGGAACGACATGATATCCGTGCTTAAATTTAAACTTATTCAGGGTTCGTTTGACCTTTTTATACACTAATTGAGTTTCCTAGGCATTTAATGTCCATAATTCGAATCTGAACTACAAATACATGCTCCAGTTCACAAAAATGGCTAGAAAAATATACATATGTCCTTGGGTGCATGTTTAGGTCACATGCAAGGAATGAGAATGAATTGCAACCGTACCGGCGTCCTGGCTTTTCCTCAAACATTTGGAATCTCGGTTTTTAAATCCCCATAAATCCAAAACTCAACAAAAAGTCATGAAAGTTGGCATGGTGTCATGTCATGGCACATATATGTCATGGTAAAAACATTACCCAATTTGGTCCAAGATTTATTACTAACCGAAGCTTCGAAGCCTCATGGTTTCGATTGGGAAACGTGTTCCCCTTGTGGGCGAAACGTAATCACTGCCTCTTTTTGCCTTGTATTTTCTTCTACGGGCAACATGGAACGACAAGATATCCGTGCTGAAATTTAAACTTATTCAGGGTTCGTTTGGCCTTTTTATACACTAATTGAGTTTCCTAGGAATTTAATGTCCATAATTCAAATATGAACTACAAATACATGCTCCAGTTCACTAAAATGGCTAGAAAAATTATACATGTGTCCTTGGGTGCATGTTTAGGTCCCATGCCAGGAATGTGAATGAATTACAACTGTACCAGTGTCCTGGCTCGGCCTCAAACATTTGGAATCTCGGTTTTTAAATCCCCAAAATCCAAAACTCACTAGAAAGTCATCAAAGGTGGCATGGTGTCACGTCATGGCACATATATGTCATGGTAAAAACATTGTCCAATTTGGGCCAAGCTTTATTACAAACCTCTTACAAACCGAAGCCTGTCGCAAGAACCCTCGTAGTTTTGATAGGGAAACGTGTCCCCTTGTGGGTGAATCGATAATCGCTCCCTCTTCCAGCCTTGTATTTTCTTCTACACACAACACGGAACAACGGGAGATTCACGTTGAACTTTGAAATTATTCAGGGTTCGTTTGACCTTTTTTATTCATTAATTGAGTTTTCTAGGCATTTAATGTCCATAATTCAAATCCGAACTACAAATACATGCTCCAGTGCACCAAAATGGCTAGAAAAAAAGTACATGTGTCCGTGGGGTGCATGTTTAGGTCCCATAGAATGAATGGGAATGAATTCAACCATCTCGGCATCCTGGCTTGGCCACAAACATTGTGAATCTCGGTTTTCAAATCTCTGTAAATCCAAAACTCACCAGGAAATCATGAAACTTGGCATAGTGTCACTACATGGCACATATATGTTGTGGTAAAATAATTGTCCAATTTGGGCCAAGCTATATTACAAGCCTCTTACAAACCGAAGCTTCTCGCAACCCTCGTGGTTTCGGTAGGGAAACATGCCCCTCTTGTGGGTGAAATGATAATTGCTACCTCTTCTCGCCTTGAACTTTGTTTTCTACAGGCAACATATAATAACAGGAGTGTTGTGCTGAAATTTGAAACTGTTCAGGGTTTGTTTGGCCATTGTATATATTAATTAAGTTTTCTAGGCATTTAATGTAGTAATTCAAATTTGAACTACAAGCACATGCTCCAATGAAGCAAAATGGGTGGGAAATCATACATGTGTCGTTGGGTGCATGTTTAGGTCCCATTTAAGGAATGTGAATGAATTACAAACTTCTCGTTGTCCTGAAACATTGAGAATCCCGGTTTTTAAATCCCATTAAATCGAAAACTCACCCAAAAAACATGAAACTTGGCATGGTTTCATGACATGGCACATATATGCCGTGGCAAAAAATTGTCCAGTTTGAGACAGGGCGCACACATTAATAGACAAGGAAGTCCTTTTGAAACAAATAGCTGACACGTTAATATCGCAAATGGTTGCATTATATGAACCGTGTGTTCCCGTAACCATTTAAGTGCGGCCACTACCTCTGGCAAAATTTAACCATACTCGGTGGCGTGTGTGTAGCTGTTTGATTAGACGGGATGACCGCGAGAAGTCCGCCATGCAGGCTCGACGGGACGCGTGCGAGCAGTCTGCCGCGCAGGCTTGATGGGATGCGTGCATCCTGTCCACCTCGCAGGCTCGACGGGACACGTGCGAGCAGCAAGGCCACCCATGCTCACGGGGAAGAGAGCTCTTTGACCTCCATCCACCAGTCGCCCGCCTTGCTCACAACTTCTCCATTAATGGTGGTCGAGCCGCTGTTTAACATGCAGTTAATTAAAGCACCTAGATGGAGGGTGTTTGCTTATGATCCCACATTTGCTTTGTTCGTGTTTTCAACTCGTATTCTAGTCTAATTTAAATTGCCACATAGGGCAGCAGATAATACGACGACAAATAAAATGGCAACGGATAATACGACGACAAATTTACAATGGCGCGTATAATAATTGTCTTATATATTCTGGGTAATTTAAAATGCCACATGCGGCAAAGCCCGGAAGACACGGGGCAAGAGAAGAAGGAAATCACATACAAGGATCTGGGTCGCTACTGTCTCTACTCATCGATGGATCGCCGAGTGACGACATCCTCCAACTCCTTCTTCAATTCCTCACGACTTTGCTTGAAAGCAGCCACAGATTCCTCCACCTCCTTCTCGTGCTCGATCCGGAGCTTCCTCAAGTCACTCATCAGTTCCTCGATGACTGCTGTCAGCGTCATCCCCGAGGCACCGCTCTGCTCATGCAGCATCTTCTAGCCGGCAGCCTCCTCCTCTTTATCGATGAGTGCCTTGAGGAGCTTCACATTGTCACCCATGAGTTGCTCGATGAGGCCGGTCGCCTTGTCAACCGAGGCATCGCTGATCTCAAGTAGCTTCATCAAGCCGTTGACCAGCTCCTGCTGCTTAATGAGGCCAGCGAGAATGTCATCGTCACCGGCCAAGGACTTCAGCAACGCCAACTCGTCGTGATCGCCAACGCGGCAAGTGCACTTGAGAGAGCCCTCGCATGCCCGTGAGAGCTCGTTTGAGGGCTCCGCGGCACGCCGAGACATCTCTGTTGCGGCTACCGCTTCGCGGTGGGACCTCTCTAGTGCTTCTGTGGCCTTGGTCTTTGCTTCCTGGTTATATGTCCACCCAAAACTCCTCCTACTGGTCATGGCGGAACAAATTGACATGAAAGACCAGTTTTGTGGGTGATGAGGAGAGGAACTGTGAAGTAATTTTTGAGTGGGTAGTTTTATAGCCCGGTGCTAAGTGTGAACACATATTAGTTTTATAGGTGTGAACAGATTTGCAATTAGTTATTGCATTGTAATATGCAATGTGACGAGAAACAAGGTCAAAATTTATTGATGGTTCTGGGCCTACAAAGCCCGTTTCTGTTGTTCTGGCTCATCGCAAACAGTTCTTTTGGATCAACGTATGCCACGCATCGGAAGCCCGAAACATGGGTCCGCGTTCTTGGATGTACATGTATGTGTCTGCCCACTATCACACAGTCAAGATATGATCATCGTGGCCTATGGATGCGCCGTTGCGCCTCCCACGGGGTGCCAGAAGGTTGACCACAAGGTCGCTCGCTATTGTGGCGGCCATAGCGCGCTCTGCTCCTTGTTGAGGCGACCGCAGTGCGCCTTGCTCGCGTCTGTTCGCGCGTTTTTCTCGCCATTGAGGCGGCCGCGGCGCGCTCCACTCTGGCGTCCCTGTGTGCGCTCTGCTCGTCGTTGAGGCAAATTTACAATGGCAATGGTTATTAATTATCTTACATATTCAGGAAAATTTAAAATGCCACATGCGGCAAGGCCCAAAACACTCACGACCTACATATGCATACAATTATAATAAAATATAGGCTAAAAGGTTGAGCTGGCGCCTTCCGACGATGGTCTTCTCGGACTCCATGATCAGCATAGCACCCTTGCGGCCGTTCATTCCAAGTGTCCTGACCCGCCTCCGCCTACGGAACTGCTGGCACTGGGAGGCTCTTGGGGCTGCTGGGCCTCTTCTAGAAGAGCTTGACAACGTGCAATTGCGCGTATGATATCTCCACGGAACCGCTCCATTTCCATGTCTCTGGCCTGGTAACAAATTTCTTCCATCACTTGCATCCTCAAGATATCACGTTGGCGATGTTCTACTTCGTCGGGGACGTCAACTCCGCCAAGGATGCACTCGAGCCTGGCCACCACATCATCGGGATCGAGGTTGACACGGCCACCGCAGGCAATGATGAAGCCACAGGCTGCGTGTGTCTTGACTGTATCAAAGAGGTCCTCTGCCCATTCCTTGCAGGCATCAGGCTCTCGATGAGCACTGGTGACGGCGGCTCTTCGGGTGGTTCATCGATCATGCCGCCGAGCAGCTCTGGATCTTTTGCATGGTGGATGGGAAACTACTCATCACACCTCGTCTGCAATATGTCGATTGTGCGCCCAAGGACTATCACGCCGATATCGTTGCTGATGGGCCATGGTGCTTGCACCGGCCGATGAAGCTCTTGCTCCCCGACCTGCTCCGGCTCGTTCTCCTCGCCGAAGATGTAATGCAGGTAGGGGTCGATGTTGAAGCTTTGGTCGTTGCCTGGCATGCTTGGAATAACTAATGGTAGATGGATGCACTACAAAAAAACACACTTCAGTGATGATACATGTTTGTCACGGTAGGTCACGTTCTATCATGCATGTACATCCATGACGATTTTATGACAGAATCAAGATAGTCATACCTGTGCTGTCGTAGAAGTGTTCCATGACATTACCAAAATTATCATCACGGAAGTGTCCACTTCCATGACGATAAATCGCGCGTCATAGAATTGCTTTCATCAAGGGTAACCGACATGTGGCATCGACCGTAACGGGTCGCCATTAAGCTATCAGGTTCCGGTTTGGATCCGATAACCCGTTAACAGCCTGGAACAATGGGGATTTTCCATGTGTAAAATTCTCAATGGCTAGAGGAACCACGTGTCGCCTCACCGTTGGGACAGATGTCATCCACGCCGACACATGGCACGGCCCAATAGAGACCCATTCCGGTGAAAAGGTTGACCCGTTTGACTTGGTCAAAAGGTAGCGGGCCGACCCATGGAAAGCCTGTTAACGGCCTGTTCGCATATAGCCCATTTAGAGCCCACTAGGTCACGACCCGTTACGGCTTATCCGAATTAGGCCCAGTAGCGTCATATGGGCCGTCTAGTATGATTCCAGCCCGTTGTAACTTCCAGCCCATGTATGGCCCATGACGTCTTTCTGCCCATATGAGGCCCTTTCCAACTCTTGGCCCATTAATGGCCCGTGGTGAAACTGGCCTGTAATGAACAGTGTATCACTTTATACCCATTAATGACCCATTAGTCCGTCAGCCGTTTCCAACCCGTGTTAAATTTCGGCCTTCTAAGGGCCCATTTATTCTTGGGCTCATTTCCAAAATTCGATTACTTACGGTCCGTTACTGGCCTGTTCCGCTTGTGGGCCAAATTCAGCCCATGGTTACAGTCGGCCTGTTTGTGGTCCATTAACATGTTGGGCTATTTTCGTAGCATCATCAATTACGACCTATTAACGGCCCGTTATGATCGAGACATAAAACAGACGATTTACACTCTAGCCCGTTTACGTCCCATTTTGCGGTCCGTCATTGGTCCACGAATAGCACGACCCATGTTTGGCGAAACGATTATACTGCCCGTAGAAGGCCCATAGATGAGATGGCCCATAGAATGCCCATGGATCCTACAGCCCATGGAAGGCCCATGGATCGTACAACTCGTGGAGGGCCATGGTCACTACAACAGGTAGCAGGGCCATGGTCACAACAGTCCGTGTGTTGCGATGGTTATTGTGGCCACTAGAAAAACGCAGAAAAAGAACTACAATGACTACAAGCAAACAACTAAACAAGACAAGAAGGAAATAAAGAAGCAAGCAACTAACACTAGGCTATTACGGCTATTACACATATTACATCCACCGGGCATCAAAGTTCGCCACCAGTGCAAATATAGGGAACAAAGCAGCATATTACATACACTGGCCGTCTAAATTGGCCACCAGTGCAAATAAACGCGACAACAAAACAAGTCCATAACCGAAACAACCTCAGAATAGCTCAAGAAATGTTATCCTGGGTATCCACCATGCTGGCAATAAGCTTAGCAATCTTATTAGCTTTGTCCTGTTTGGTGCTAAAATCCTCCAACGCTTATTGTTGCACCAGAAAGTATGCATCTGAATGCTCCAGGGACTTCCGCAGTCCTTCCGCTTCTTGTCGCAGCACAGCTGATCGATGTATTTCAGCTTGTAGTTGAGACTCAAGAAACCGAACTAATTCATACAGTGAGTTTGAATAGCTTGTGCAAGCGGTAGTGGCCAGTAACTCGAACACTAAACCAAGACAGGACTTTGGGGTTGTCTCACTATCTTCAAGATAGTTTTCCTTGGCTATTTTATCAGCTTTGTTGGAGACCAACACGGATGTCTCACTATCCTGAACCTTATCTGCATTACTTCCTTTACCATTGCTTAATAAGGCACTCTTCCCCAATATTATGTCTGCATTCTAAAAGAAGAAACAAGCAGACACATAACAGGTTTAGCATGTACTAGTATATGAAACTCATTTTGGTGAACCAGTTCATTAGTAAGGTGGACATGATTAAACTACCAAGTCTTATATTGCCAAGTAGTACATAATAAAAGCATCAAACAAACATATATCAATGTCCTATCATCACTGCATTGTCTTGCCAAATCAAAATAGAGACACGGTTCAAATCATATCAGTTCAAGACAAAGCAGCACTGAAAGAATACAAAGCGTGGGAAACTACATGACACAACAAGATTTCAGATGGGCACCATGGGTCTACATGTACAACAACACTATTGGCTCTGTTGTGATGCTAGTAATGTGCA
Source organism: Triticum urartu (assembly GCF_056163025.1). Taxonomy (NCBI): domain Eukaryota; kingdom Viridiplantae; phylum Streptophyta; class Magnoliopsida; order Poales; family Poaceae; genus Triticum; species Triticum urartu. The sequence continues at coordinate 154,996,737 of NC_141873.1, read as the reverse complement.
TGATATGAGAAGCCAAATGTATACATAATTGAAATTGAAATCAACAGAGCTATTTATAAGAGCAAGCCTGTTAAAGAAACATGCGTAAACATACCTGTTGTGCCATTGGAGTTTTGATTGGATCCTTCAATTTAAAAATAAGTTTGTATGAGTAAATACAGTGATACAAGAGCAAAGCAGTATGCACGATAGCAATGGAATCTTAAATGAGAATAGTTGTTCTTCAGGTTTAAGCACTTGTTCTACATGAACAGAGTATAGACACAAGAATATAGTACTTAAAAATAGAAAATGATCTCACAGACCTTACCACATTCTTGGTTCGGGACCAGTATAGAACAAGGCGTTCCCAGTCATTGTCCAGTAAATGTGTCTCAGGAGAACGTAAGGGAATTTGATGAGTTTCTTTGCCAGTGAAGTACATTTTCTTTAGTTTATTTTGATACTTCCACCAAGCATTCTTGAAGATAGCAGAGGTATTAGCACAAGTTACCTCATCATGAGTTTCCAAATCGGTCCTTCTCTATAGAGAAAAATGGGAAAATTTGCTGTATTATAACCATCATGGAGGTAGAATGTATGGGACAAAGCAAAGTAATTGCCATGAATAACATTACTTACACATAACTCCTGGACAAACACCTGCAACTGGCATTTTCCTTCATCTTCAGTATAATGTTTCCATGATGCGAAGATACACGCATAGGATTTAACAACATCAAATGCAATAGATGCTAAACTACAACTGGCTGGCTATGCTTCCTCCACAGGAATAGGTGTACTAATTGGTGGAGTTGGGGTTCACTGTGGTAGTACTGGCGCTTTGGGCACTGGAGCTGCCTTACTAACTGCTCTTATTTGGGATCTCTGTGGTGGAGATGGTGCTGTGTCAACAGGAACTAGGTTACTATCTGCTGGGGTTGGGTTTAGATTGGGTGAAGCTGGTTCTCTGTCCATCGCAGTAGGGGTACAATCTGCGAGAGTCTGGGTTATGTGTGGTAGGGCTGGTTCTCGTGCATGTACAACCGGGGTGATATCTCCACCAAGAGGTAGCACTGTTTTATTTGAAGACCCTGTTTTTACTCCGCTAGATACTGGCATCACCCGCTCCAATTCAAACGGCTGATAAACAGAAACATAGTTGAATCTACAAAATTGTATGAGAGACAGATCCAATAGATAGTGTGGAAAAAAGAGGGCATGAAATAGTTGACATGTATATTGTTTAACTAAAATGGATAGCATGACATAATTTCACATATATGATGTCTATCTAAACTGGATAGCATAGCATAACATAATTCAAAGATATGATGAATAACTAAACATGATCACATGACATAATTCACATACATGTTATCTAAGTAATCAGGATCGCATGATTTAATTCACATATGTGATTTATATGCTAAGCAGAGGGCATTTGCATATATGTTGTCTGAACTAAGAACACGGTGTTGAATATTGTGTATATGATGTCTAAACTATGCAATGCAAGACACCATATGCATGATATGAGCAGTTTAACCGTGCCAAGTTAGAGCATACACCTCGGTGGGGAAATAGGACTAGTCATCTATCTCTGAATTCATCTCTGAGGAGCTATCAGGGCCCAACAAGAGATCTGCTTCGATAGGTAGCACTTGTCTGCTCTAAAGGCCTTGTTTTCACTCTAGTTTTTTCCATCACCCACTCAAATGGCTGATTCACAGGAAGAGTAGTTTAATGTACACACATTGTCGACAAATGGAAATGTAATGAAGAAAAGGATGGGCAAGATATCATTCAAATATATGATGCCTGGTTAAACAGGATGGCATTTCACATTTCACATATATTATGGCTGTCTAAAAGACATGAGACTGCATAATTCCCATATATGATATAGAAACTAAACAGGTGGCATTACAGAACATGTCTAAACTAAGCAGATGACATATATGATGTCGAAAGTAGGCACTACAAGACAACATATGCATGATATGACTAACATCATCATGCCAAATTAGAGCAAACACCTTGGGGGTAAATAGGAGTGGTCAGCTACGTCCGAATCTGCCTCAGAATAGATATCTTCCTCTGGATTACAATCTGGAGAGGGGGGAGGGTTTGCCATTGAACCCACCATGATGATGCCTAAATTGGATATATTTGTTTTGCTTACAAATGAAGGGCCTAGCTTGGACAAGAAAGATGAACCTTGGAGCAAGTTCAAGCATGGAGATGATGGCGTGCGCAAGGGGAACAAGATCGGAGTTACAAGTGATGATTCCAGTACTTTGAAGCCACCATAATGAGTGCATGAAGCCTTGGACGAAATATAGAAGATGCCACTTCATAAATTTCGTCCAGATGCTATCCTAGGTGCTACGTCACCTTATTTTTGGGCCAGGCCCATGTAATTTCGAAATACTTGATTATAGGCCGTTTTTAGAGTCCGTATGTGTGGGGAAACAAGAGTTAGGGTTGGTTTCAGATCCCTCCTCCAAGGGCCACGAAATTCCCCCTGTCTCCTCCATATATACAGCCCTTAGGGCATTGTTTAGACTTTGGGTTTTGTTTAGATTAAAGTTCACCATAGCTGCAACTTCGCGTACTTTGTTTGTGTTCAACGACCAGACAAAGGTGTCAAAGAACCCCACCTTAATCAATAAAGCTTTCCTCTTATATTCGCAATATCGAGATTGCAATCTTAGTTTCTTGTTTGTTCTTCGTTTGCCTGTAGGAAACATACATTCGTGGTCAGGTTGATCGTGCTCCAGCGTGGACAATAACCTCTCGGAGTTGGTTTAGCGATTGCTAAGGCGCGATGTCTTCGCACGTTCGTAGTCGGATCATCAAAGTCGACTTCCTCCAAAACGATAGCCACCATCTCATCGAAACATTGGGACACCTTCGCCTCTATCAAGTGGTATCAGATTTCTAGGTTGTTCGGTGAGATTTTACAGTTTTTCATAGTTTAGGTCAAGTCTGTTCTTCATACCTATAGTCCACGAAAAAGCAAAAAAAATTAGGGCTAGTTCATCATATCCGAACCAATATGAGCCTTTGCATAGTATTTTTAGGGTTTTGCTTTGTTGAATTTGCGGTTGCATCATCGTGTCGAGTTGCTGGTCTTAGCATCTAGTCCCTTAGAGTTTCGAGTTCTGTTCACAGGTTGTCACGCCGCCGCCGCACCATTGTCATCATCTTTGCCATATACCACCACCCCACCATATACATCGCTGCTGCCATATACAACCACCAATCCGAGTCCACATATACCATTGCCATATACAACCACCAATCCGAGTCCGCATATACCATCGCCATATACCACCACCAATCCGAGTCCAGATATACCATCGCCATATACAACCACCAGTCCGAGTTCCACCAGATTCATCTCCGCCACCAGTCCGAGTCCAGAATTTGTTGCTTTGTTTTCGAGTTCCAGATCACGCGATACTGAGTCGTGACAGAGTAGGACCCCCGAGATTCCGTGCTACCCGCAGTAGAAAAATAGTTCCAAACTAAAAAAAACTAAGTCTGGAAAATTCTGGCTAGGTAGTTTTTAGACCATTTGTAGAATTTTTCAAAAAAATTGTTGCGGAGCATAAAAAAGAGGAAAAAAGTGTGAAAAAAGAGAAAAAAAATTCAGAGTGTGCTCCTCCCTTGTTTACGTGCAGCACTGTGATTCTGTTAGGGTTCTAGGCTCGTGTCTCTAGCACGGTCTAGCCTAGGACCAGCATAGTACCGTCGTTGAGCATTTATTCAACTTTGCATCTCTGAATTGATTATTGCTGACCCTTTTTGCTACCATATTATAAGCCTTCCCAGCTCCACATACATCTATGTCATGCGTTTGACTCTCCCTGGTAATCTCTCTATCCAAGCTTTGAGAGTTTTGACTACGACGGTCACCGATCACCGCCTGCTGCTGGGTAAGAACTGGTAAGAATTTGAGATTTGCTTGACGGATTTGTGACACCCACCACCACCTCTTGTTAGTAGTCTGTAGGATAATATTCTTGTGTGTTTCTATTGCTGCTAACCATGGCAGGATCACAAGCTGACGAGATTGACTGGGACAACATGACGAATAAGGAGTTGCATGATAAATTTCAGCAAATGATGAGTGGACAGGTGCAAGATGTGCTAAACAGATTTGAAGAGGCCATGGAGAAGATATATGGCATAGAGAAGACGTTCAAAACAAAGCTCGATAACAAGTTTAATGAATTGCTCGCGCGTCTTCCACCACCACCACCGGCTGCACCTAACACACCTCTACAACAACACCACCACCACCACCACCACCACCACCAACAACAACAACAATAACAACAACAACAACAACGCCTACCTCCACGTCGCGAAACAACCCTCCGCCGAGTGAGCCGTGTCCCTCTTACGCCTGGCCAAACTGTTGGTGTTGTTGTTGATACTTCTGTGGCTCCTGTTGCTGATGACGAGGAGGATGATTATGCGGGAGATTACGAGGATGAGGTTGATCAAAATCAAAACTATGTGCAACCACCAGCACCACAACCACCAGGTCGTCCACATGCAAATAATCACAATGGTAGGGCTCCCCCTCAGGTATGAGATCATGACCATCTCCCTAAACTGAAATTGAATATTCCACCATTTGAGGGTAGATACATTCCTGATATATATCTTACTTGGGAGTTAGAAACCGAACAACGTTTTACATGTTTAGAATATCCCGAGGAGAGACGTGTTGCTGCTGCACTTTGTGCTTTCACTAGTTTTGCTTGTGTGTGGTGGTCTGAACATCGTAGATTGTATCCAAATAATATTCCAACTACTTGGGCTGCTTTGAAAACTGCTATGCGTACTCGTTGGGTTCCACCATATTATCAACGTGAATTACTTCAAAAATTGCAGCGTTTAACACAAGGAAAAAAATCTGTAGAGGAATATTATCAGGAATTACAAACTGGCATGATTAGATGTGGTATTGTTGAGGATAATGAAGCTATGCTTACACATTTTATGGGTGGATTAAATAGAGAGATTCAGACCATTCTAGAGTATAAGGAGTATAATAATATCACTCGTTTATTCCATCTTGCTTGTAAAGCTGAACGTGAAGTGCAGGATCGACATGCATTGGCACGAACTAACTTTTCTGCAGGTCGATCTTCATCATGGACACCACATGCATCCTCTACTTCCACTACACCAGCACCTCCATCAGGTGCCACCTCGAGCCGTGATACAAGAAAGCAGGCACAACCACCACTATCTGCCAAGAGCACACCTGCCGGGCCTGCGCAGAGCTCTTCTTCTTCCATGGCATCAACAGGGCACATAAGTGATATTATTTGTCATCATTGTAAGGGAAGGACATTTTGCAAGAGAATGCAAATCTCAGCGTGTGATGATTGCTACTGAGGATGGTGGGTATGAGTCTGCTAGTGACTATGATGAGGAGACTTTGGCTCTTATTACACATGAAGAACACGGTGGAGATGATTCTGATCATGAGACGCAATACATGGCTGCTGAAGATGCTGACATGTATGAATGTTTAGTTTCTCAACGTGTTTTGATTGTGCAGGTTACATAAGCTGAGAAAAACCAGAGGCATAATTTGTTCCATACAAAGGGAGTTCTGAAGGAACGTTCTATTTGCGTCATCATAGATGGAGGGAGCTGCAACAACTTGGCTAGCATGGAGATGGTGGAG